>NC_137207.1:3079347-3691847 GCF_960531495.2 Zeus faber
ATTCAAGATTCAAGATTCAAGATTTTTATTTGTCACATACATATACATACTTCCATACATATATGCAGTGAAATGTAATGCAACGCACCCGGTGATAGCACACAAGAAGTCCTAGGAAAAAGCTTTGTGTCAGAAGTGGGATTCTCCGTGTTCTGCGCCGACTGGTCGGAGGAGTCGGGGAAATCCAAGGGTGGAGGTGTCTGCCTCATGATAAACAGCCGCTGGTACCCCCCCCTAACAACATCAGGACTCTCTCCCGCTCCTGCTCGCGGGAACCTGGAACAGCTGACCATCTCACATTTTATCTCCCTCCCTCATCATTACAGCCGTTTATATTCCCTCGCAAGTGGACACCTACACAGCACTATCGGACCTGTATGATGTGTTGTGTGGATTTCAAAACAGACATCCTGACGGGGCTGTGGTGGTGACTGGGGACTTTAACAGGGCAAACCTTAAAAATGTTCTGCCTAATTTCTACCAACACATCACGTGTGCCATCAGGGGAGATAGAACTTTGGACCATTGTTACACACCGTACAAGAACGGATACAAGACCGTCCCGCTCCCTGCTTTCTGGAAATCAGATCACACCACGATTTTGCTGGTTCCCGTTTACAAGCCTCTGAAACTGGTGGTGACAAGGGAAGTGAAGTGGTGGTCGGACCAATCAGAGGCTGCGCTTCAGGACGCTCTGACTGTTCCAGTGACGTCAGCGAGTTTACGGAAGTAGCTGTAAGCTTCATAGCTACGTTAGTGGACAGCATCGTTCCCACGGTGAAAGTTCGGATATTTCCAAACCAGAAACCGTGGGTCGATAAATCCATCCGCTGCGCTCTGAATGTTCACAGGGCCACTTACAACGAAGGTCTTGTATCCGGAAATATGAACAACTACAAAGTGGCGTTGTCCAATCTGCAGAGGGCGGTGAAGGACGCTAAACAGACATACAGGGAGACTGTGGAGCTACAGATGGAGCAACGGGACACTAGACACTTGTGGCAGGGGGCTACAGACTATTACCAACTATAAAAGCAGCCCCTCCCCAGCCATGAGTGTGGACGCCTCCCTAGGCAACGAACCGAACTCCTTTTATGTGCGGTTTGAGTCTGGTAACAACACTGCTAGCTCGCCGGCTAATTGGAGTTACACCGCTGGGGATGAGCGGCACTCTCAGTGTCTGAACTTGACGTCAGGAGGGCTCTGATGCGTGTAAACACCAGCAGAGCTGCGGGCCCAGATGGCATATCTGGACGAGTACTGAAGACCTGTGCTAACCAGCTAGCCCTGGTGCTCACTACAATATTCAACATCTCCCTGGCTGAATCAGTGGTCCTGTCCTGCTTCAAGAGGTCCACTGTCGTTCCTGTCCCGAAGATCGCCTCTCCAGCCTGCCTGAATGACTACCGTCCGGTTGCCCTCACCTCGGTCGTCATGAAGTGTTTCGAGAGGCTGATTAAAGATTATATCTGCGCCTCCCTCCTCGACACCTTGGACCCGCTCCAGTTTTCATACCGGAGGAACAGATCCACAGATGACACGGTACTGCACAGGTACTTCCAAGGTACTGCACACAACGCTCACGCACCTGGATGACCAGATGGGGGCCTATGTGAGATTGATGATCATCGATTATAGTTCAGCTTTCAATACCATAGACCCCACCAGACTGGCTGTCAAGCTGAAGGAGCTCAGACTGAATACTCCGCTGTGTGCCTGGATCCTGGACTTCCTCACAGGAATCCCAGGTGGTTAGGGTGGGGAGGCACATGTCCAGCTCCCTCACCTTGAACACAGGATCTCCCCAGGGTTGCGTCCTCAGCCCCCTACTGTACTCCCTGTACACACATGATTGTGTAGTCAGGGCCAGCTCCAACACCATCATCAAGTTTGCTGACAACACCGTTGTGGTGGGCCTGATCCAGGAAGAGAAGGCCTACCGCGAGGAGGTGACTGATCTGTCACTCTAGTGCCAGGACATCAGCCTCCACCTGAACATCAGCAAAACTAAGGAGCTGCTTGTGGACTTTAGGCGAGGATTACAACCAAGGACGCATGCGCCGTTGGTGATTAATTGAACTTCTGTTGACAGGGTTAGCAGCTTCAAGTAGCTGGTAGTCCAGATCACAGAGGATTTAACATGGACATTACATACAGACACTCTGGTGAGAAAGGCAGCGTCTTTACCACCTCAGGCAGCTGAGGAAATTCCAGGTCTCGGTGGGGATCCTGAAGTCCTTCGACCCTGGAGCAGTGGAGAGCATCCTGACAGGCAACATCACTGCCTGGTTTGGGAACTGTACTGCTCAGGACAGGCGGGCCCTGCAGAGGGTGGTGCGTTCAGCTGAACGTACCATTGGAACTACCCTCCCCTCCCTGCAGGACATATACACCAGGAGGTGTAGTAGCAGAGCCCGCAGGATCATGAAGGATCCTCATCACCCCAACAACGGACTGTTCCATCTGCTGCGGTCAGGCAAGTGCCTCCGCAGCCACACAGCAAGAAACAGACTGAAACAGAGTTTCTTCCCGCAAGCCATAAGGACTGTCAACGCTGACCTCACCAGGTCAGCGTTTTAGGCGTTTTAGGTAGCTATGATGTTCAGTCTAGAACATAGTGCGTAATCACCGGGTGCATTGCAATGACATTTCACTGCATATATGTATGGAAGTATGTATATGTATGTGACGAATAAACCTCTTGAATCTTGAATGGCGCCTCGTACGGTCGCCTCGGTGTGTCGGTGCGCATTATGTCTTATTATGTTTGTTAATTTAGTTTAGTAAATTCCGGGAGCTTGTACACCAGAGAAGAGCTCATAAACATCAGGGCTACAACCCCTCGTGGAATTGTCTCCCACTTTCATCGCCACATCCGTGGAATTACTGAACATTCTGGTCAAAGGTGCGGTCACCTTTGTGCACACAGTGAAACGCCGGAGGAGAGGGAGACGTGCCGTTGCACTTGTGCGCCTCCGCCGACGCGGACATTGCACACCGTTACCTGGAATATTTCTTTCTAACATGCGTCTAACATGGGAAACAAACTGGACGAACTTCAACTACTGTTGGGGAAGAACAGAGACTTTTCTTCATCTTCTTTTTTGTGATTCTTTGAGAGGTGGCTGGGTGGAACGATACCGGACTGCGCTGCAGCTTGCTGGCTTCCAACTCGTCCGAGTGGATTGAGACACAGAACTCTCCGGCGGCAAAACAAAAGATGGAGGTTTGTGTTTTTACACTAACGGTAGCTGGTGTAATGACGTGACAGTGATGCTACAGCACTGTTTTTCATTAAATGCAAACCCTTCTATTCTCCACGTGAGTTTGTTTCGGACTCTGCGCTGCAGCTTGCTGGCTTCCAACTCTTCCGAGTGGATTGAGACACAGAACTCTCCGGCGGCAAAACAAAAGATGGAGGTTTGTGTTTTTACACTAACGGTAGCTGGTGTAATGACGTGACAGTGATGCTACAGCACTGTTTTTCATTAAATGCAAACCCTTCTATTCTCCACGTGAGTTTGTTTCATTCATACTGGTCGGTGTTCTGTGAGGAGAGCTGTGTACCATCATGCACCAGGGTGAGTTATAACAACAACAAGCCCTGGTTCACAGCTAAACTCAGAAAGCTAAGGTTAGAGAAGGAAGAGGAGCTTAAGAGTGGGGACAGAGATATGTTTAAAGTGGCTAAGTACAGGTTTAGAAAAGACATGCGAGTTGTTAAATGACTGTACTTAAAGAGACTCCAACACCAGTTTTCAGCCAACGACTCTGCCTCGTTTGGAAAGGGTTCAGACAAATCACAAACCTCAAACCAAAAACCCCTCACTCCATGAACAACTCACGCCTGGCCAACGACCTGAACAACATCTACTGTCGTTTGAAAGATAATGGGACAGCCCTGACAGCATCCCCCATGACACCTTCTACCAGCCTCAGCCTTCCAGCTCCACCTCCCCCACCACAGCAGGAGACTGGACCTCGTCACAAGTACTCACCTAAGAGGCCACCCTCCTCCCCCACCACAGTGATGATTCTTTCAATCCTGGAGAGGGACGTCGACATGCCATGTACCAGCCTGCTTTCAATCTACCGCCATCATCCCAGTCCCAAGGAAGCCAATGACCACAGGACTTAATGATTACAGACCTGTCGCCCTGACCTCTGTGGTGATGAAGTCTTAGAACGCCTTGGGCTTTTCCATCACAGACCCTCTCCTGGACCCCCTGCAGTTCACCTACAGAGCCAACAGGTCTGTAGACGATGCAGTAAACTTGGCCCTCCACTTCATCCTCCAGCACCTGGACTCCTCAGGAACCTACGCCAGGATTCTGTTTGTGGATTTCATCACAATCATCCCGGCTCTTCTGCAGGACAAGCTCTCCCAGCTAAGCGTGCCTGACTCAACCTGCAGGTGGATCACAGACTTCCTGTCTGACAGGAAGCAGCTCTTGAATCTGGGAAAACACTTCTGACTCCCGGACCATCAGCACCTGTTCCCCTCAAGGCTGCGTTCTTTCTCCTCTGCTCTTCTCCCTGTGCACCAACAGCTGCACCTCCAGCCACCAGTCTGTCAAGCTCCTGAAATTTACAGACAACACCACCCTCATTGGGCACATCTCTGGTGGGGATGAGTCCGCCTACAGGTGGGAGCTTGACCATCTGGTGACTTGGTGCAGCCAGAACAACCTGGAGCTCAACGCTGTGAAGACAGTGGAGATGGTTGTGGACTTCAGGAAGAACGCAGCCCCACTCACCCCCATCACCCTGTGTGACTCCCCAGTTGACTCTGTGGAGTCCTGCCGCTTCCTGGGAATCATCATCTCCCAGGACCTCAAGTGGGAGCTGAACATTAGCTCCATCATCAAGAAAGCCCAGCAGAGGACGTACCAGCTGAGGAACTTCAACCTGCCAGAGACGATGATGGTGCACTTCTACACCTCCATCATTGAGTCCATTCTCACCTCCTCCATCACCATCTGGTACGCGGCTGCAACCCTGTGAAGGACAGGGGCAGACTGTAGCGTGTCATTTGCTTTGCTTAGAAGGTGATTGGCTGCAATCTGCCACCTCTCCAGGACCCTGAGGCATGCAGGTAAGATTGTAGCTGAGCCCTCCACCCCGGACACAAACTGTCTGAAACACTTCCCCCTGGCAAGAGGCTGCGGTCCAACAAGGCCAAAACCTCTCGCCACAAGAACAGTTTCTTCCTGTCTGCAACTGGCCTCATCAACAAGGCCCGGGACCCCCTGCTGAAACGGACCCACACGGTCCTGTACACCTTAAACTGAATGGGAATGTCAATGCGTTACATTAACGCACATTCCTCATTCTTCTGGATTTTTATCTGTGAACATTGCACATACTGTTACGCCTTAGAGTGCACAATCCTGCACAAACTGTACAGTTTTATAAAAAAGAACAACCAAAAAACAGCCTTATTTTTACATATTCTTATATATTTACTTTTATTTTACTTATTGTTTTACATTTATGTTTAATGTATGCACCGAACACCAAGACAAATTCCTTGTTCGTGTAAACTTACTTGGCAATACAGACTATTTTGATTATGATTCTGATTCTCATGATGCTGTAAGTTTGCTCGCTCTGCAGGCTGGCTGGAGGAACTAAGGAACTAACCCTAAATAATTTAAGTTCAGGTGTGATGAAGTGCAGGTGTGGCTGTATTTGGAGTGCACACGTCTTTTTACCACACACACAAACAGATAACTCAGAGTTCCTTTGTTTGAGTTCTTTTGTTGAAATTACAGATGTATTTTGCTTTCATTTTTTGGAACGATCTTTGCTATGGAATTTAAGTTAATGATAAAGGCACTTCATCTGAACTGCAAATTAAATCTATCTTGATAATTCCTCAGTTGCAGTTTGAAGTCTACGAGTGAAGTAGATTTGAGTTTTAATCATGAGAAATTGTGTTGAATCATAACATTGCTCTCTGGACTTCCCCCTTTTCTCAACCCCTTCATTGTGGATGAGGAACATGTTTCAGAAATGTGCCCATGAACGCAGTATCACTTCCCGCTTGAAGCTCTGCAGAGAGCCGTGTCCACGTCTTCTAAAATCGATCGTGTTGCGTTGCTCTCTCGGACGAAAAAATAATAAAGGCATTGGGCATAAGGCATAAGGCATTGCCAAGCCAATGCCTTATGTCTAATGATGGTCCTACACTGGATACGTGTACACAACAAGAAAAACACACAGAGAGAAAATAACTGTTTTAAAGGACAATGGAAAATGTTTTGTTTGTCTCTGCAAAGGCCATTTAAGCAAGAACTAGAAACAAATACCTCACTTGAAGCATCTGCAGCCAAGCCCACCCAAGATGGCTTCACATTGATTGAAAAGAAACAGAGAGGAAAGAAACAATTTCAGAACAAGCCACAGCGATACCACAAGTTATGCACCAGTTTCACCAAAAGCTTGCAGACATATTGGGGCCGGTGACCAAAAATGCAAACACTATCGGCCCTGTTAAGGGCAAAGTAAATAAAAGTGACACATTCATCAAGACATATGCATTCCTGGATCCTGGAGGCACAACCAGCTTCACTACAGCAATATCATGGATCAACTAAATATCAAAGCAGAAGAACTACCATCTTACTCCACACAATGAATCATGAAAAAAAAACCATGCCTGCTTGCATAGTTTCCGGGCTTGAATTCTCTGTAATAGACAGGGACAACTTTTTACAGCTGCCAGATGCCTTCAAGCCTGGATTTACCATTCAGGAGGAACAATGTATGTATGCCAACCAATCATCACATCACCCGGGATTGGTTGTATGTGTGCGCCCCTGGGGTGCAGGGTCTCCTCGTGCTCCCTGGGACTGGGTCATGCTCCTCGGGGCTGGGCATGGGGGTTGCTCCACAGCCCTCTGGGGGCCAGGGTGCCTTCTGTGGTCGCAGGGCAGGGTACCCGGGAATTTCCTGCAACCGAAGGGAGTTCGGGGGGGCTTCGGGGCCCCTTCTGCTGCTTGGAGGCGCCGCGACATATTATCAACCTTCTACACCAGTACCAATGGGGATAAGTCATCTATCTGGTGGATATCTGACACACACATACACACACACACACACACACACACACACACACACACACACACACACACACACACACTCATTCACACACACACACACACACACACACACTTCGAGTGCACGCAAGCACCCTCCTGGTGGCATTCTTCTCCTTTCCGCCCTCATTTGCTGCCATAATTATGACAGGAAGAGGCCATGTGACCAGTTGTAGTTCCAGTTTTCCTGGACCTAATTCACTGTTTTTTCAATACATGTTGTCATCCAATGTTCATGTTTTCGTGTAAATGTTGTTTGTTTCTATGTTTATTTGTCTCACCGTGGTGATTCTCCCCCTCTTGGAGTAGTGATCAGTTGTTTATAGACCCAAACATGATAAATAGTTCTCCAAAGAGGTGGGTTGGTGGTTCTCCATAACCAAAAACTGTGCTCTTATCATTCTACAGGTCGTCCACAGGACAGAGTTATTGCAGCAGTTCTTGATGACTTAAGAATTAATAAAGAGTTGCATTGCAGGTTGAGAACTTGAACTCCACTTGCAGACTAACTCTGTCCTGAATACAATGGCATACAAATACTCTGTGTTGTATGCCCAGCATGCTGACAGCACAGGTAAAAAATAAAAAAAGATAATGATTAAGATACGTAGGTAAGCTAAAGTGAGCTAAATTAGTTGAAAAAGGAAAAGGAAAATGTGCACTTTTTTTTTAAATCTCAACATATATTCAAAACTGAGTTGGATTAATAAATAGAAGATAAATGTTTAACCGTCAAGTTAAATATTCCCGTGATTCCATATGATGTGAAGTCACAATGTGAAACCATTTTGATAGAGTTCAGCCTTCAAATCGTATTAGTTTCACATACACCTGGATACATTATTAAGTAGGTGGCGTATACCAACGAAGAAAAAAAGCTGACGTCACTTCCGTAAACAAGACGAGAAGCCTTTGGTTTCACTTGTCTGTAAAAACTTTCATCTCCCTGTTGCTATGAGTTACGAGAAGCGGGTGAGAGAAGCTCTAAATCATATCGCTGACCTTAATCTGACCCGTGCGATAGATCCAAGTCAGTGTAAGCAGCTCGTACTGGACTACATTTTCCGCCGACAGCGACACCGAGAACGACAGTGATGCTGAATATAATGTCTGCGTTATCCTGGACATGGAGAACATATCAAACAGCGGATTTCAACCTGAATGTGACGATGAAACAGAATATTTAAGAACCACTGGAGGAGAAAGACGATACGCCCGTTGTTACAACGGAAGAAGTTGATGACGTAATGAAGTCCGTTAAGGTTGGTGATACCAATCATGTACACTGAAACTGAATCTGAAACTGGATCCTGATTTGAACTATAGATCACACTACAATGATAGCAGCCTTAACAAAGCAGGAAACACACATGTTTATCATGGGACAGCTATTCTGCAATGGGAGACGCAGTGAAATGACTTCAGACAACAAGAAAACGTCAATCAAAAGAAAGAGGCAGTGGACCAAGTACTCACTGGATGGTGTACAAATCTGCAGAGCTTTGTTTCTCTTCATAAACGGGTAATTACCATTTTATCATAATGGTGCCATTCTGTTATAGGCCGTAAGCCTAAATCTCTTAAGCTAACATATTGATTTGCACATTTCCTGCAAATTGTGATGTATTGTCACAATTTTCTTAACAGAATTGGCAACAGTCGCCTACGCCTACAGAACTTTGAAGATATTTGGCATACACACATTTATATATTAAACACACCGAGGTTGATATACAGAGACTAATATTATTGACAGACTGTACATTTTGTTGTGTTGTCCTCACTTTTAAACTTTTCAATTATTCCACTTTTATAAAACATGTATATTCTAACTGTTAAATAAAGGCCATTTTAAAAATAAAGAAGTTGTGTGTCAATGACGCCTTTCAACATTCCCTATAGACACAAGAACAATGCAGAGATTGCCCTATTCAGCAGGGTGTCAAGTGGCCATGTGGCAAGTAGCCATGTGGCTTTGTTGATCCTCCAAACCGTTTGCATTCTGGAAGATGGCTGAATGGATACAGTTGTTGGGGAAACTTTAAGGGTGATTATCTTAGAAACACAGTTTGCCGCACCCTCCTCATTAACAAGCCATCGTATTAAACATATTAGCTTGATTCGCAGAAGTGACACCTTGTTTTGAAACTGTTCTGAAGCTGAAGTTCTGAATCTTCACTTTCAAAGTCAAAAGGCACCAAATGTACCAAAAATCCGTGGTGGGTCACATATATACCTTAGATGCGTTACCATTATAACAAGTCTTGAGCATATTAAGCTTAGGTGTGTCAACATTATAGTAAGCCAGGGACAGAGTAGCGGTTAAGCAAGGAACTATGGGGAACCACGTCATCGTTATTTGCTGACAAGATAGTAATTGGTGGACTCAAACAGAAAAAGGAGGGGAAATCAATAGCTACCAAAGATAATAGTGGAGATACACAGAAAAATGTACTCCAGAAAAGAATGTAGGTAGGGCTCTAAACATGAGGAGAAACCAACTGTATAAAAATGTGTGCTGTAGTTTGAAAGACAGTTGTTCTGCAGACTAACTCTGCTTTTGTTACTCTGTAATAAAGTCAAATCTGAGAAATCAACACCACCTTGACTGCTGCCTTTTTGATAAAGAATCGAAGACTTACTCTCCACGACACAGTGCACCTAGTCAGAAATCTGAAAACTTTGTGTAACAATGGAGGATTTAATCTCACCAAGTGGGTAAGCAACGACTATACTATCTTCAATCCCAGAAGAGGATCGAGCCAAAAAGCAAGCGTACTTGGATCTGGACAAGTACACACTTCCCATTGACAGAGCACTTGGCTTGCTGTGGTGCACAGAGTCCGACAACATCTCAGTCAGTGAGAAACCATACACCTGGGCAAAATTTTGAAGACTGAATTACAATTTCAACTTAATGTCTCAATATTTTAGACTGACAGTCAGAGCTAAAATACATTGCAAATGAGGACCCACGATTCTATACTTTTGTGGTTTACATAATTTCTGCGATAAGAGAACACACTAAAACATCACAATGGAGGTATGTGAATAGCAAATTACATTACATTTACATTTAGTCATTTAGCAGACGCTTTTATCCAAAGCGTCTTACAAGGGAGAATAACATTCAAGCTACATTGCGACAGAGACATTAGTGTAACAATAAATACTGCTAGGTAGTGCTAAGTAATTGTAGGTTAGGACAGGAGGTACTCACTGAAGAGCTGGGTCTTCAAGTGCTTCTTAAAGACAGAGAGGGAGGTCCCTGCTCTGGTCATTTTTGGCAGCTCGTTCCACCAACGTGGAACTACAAATGAGAATAGCCTGGATTGCCGTGGCTGTATGGCCGGCAGAGCCAGGCGACGGTCATTTGACGAGCGTAGCATCCGGGGGGCAACATATGCCCTTACAAGAGCATTTAAGTAGGCGGGAGCATTCCCAGCAATCACTCTGTAGGCAAGCATAAGAGACTTGAACTTGATGCGAGCGGCTACAGGTAACCAGTGGAGCTCGATGAGCAGCGGAGTGACATGTGCCCTCTTTGGCTGGTTGAACACCAGTCGCGCCGCCGCATTCTGTATCATCTGTAGTGGCTTTACCGCACAGGCCGGCAAGCCTGTTAAGAGGGCGTTACAGTAGTCGAGACGGGACATCACCAAGGTTTGTACCAGCAGTTGAGTGGCATATTGGGTCAGGTACGGCCTGACTTTTCGGATGTTGAGTAGTGCGAAGTGTAAGGCCAGCTGAAGTGGCAGGACCGGGAGACGGCGGCAACATGGTCCGAGAATGTCAGTTGGTCATCAATAATGACACCTAGATTCCTTGCAGCCTTGGTAGGAACAAGAGATAGAGAGTCAATTTTAATATCAATGTTGTGATAAATACCTTGTTTGGCCGGGAAGACCAGCAGTTCCGTTTTCGCAAGATTTAGTTGAAGGTGATAATCATTCATCCACGTGGATATGTCAGCGAGACAATCCGAGATCCGCGTCGAGACAGTGGGGTCGTCGGGCAGGAGGAACAGATAGAGTTGAGTATCATCCGCAGAGCAGTGATATGAAAAGCCATGTGAGCGGATGATCAGGCCCAGTGAGGTGGTGTATATGGCAAAGAGGAGGGGTCCTAGCACCGAGCCTTGGGGCACCCCTGTGGTGAGGTTGTGAGGCACAGACAGCTGGCCTTGCCATTCACACTGAACGAGCGCCCAGTAAGGTAAGATTCGAACCAGGAAAGTGCACTGCCCGTTATGCCCATACTTGAGAGTATGGACAGGAGAATGCTGTGATTGACAGTGTCAAAAGCAGCTGATAAGTCAAGCAGAATGAGAACCGAGGATTTGGCAGCAGCTCTAGCAGTTTTTAAGGCCTCTGTCACAGACAACAGGGCTGTTTCGGTGGAGTGACCAAATATAATCCATTAGACAATGCCTCGCGGGAGGTGAGTGGCACAAAGTTTGTGGAATGCAAACGGTTGATCCATGGTCCAGAATTATTTTCTCTTTGAAGTTTTCTTGTTGAAAATACCACTCAGATTAAGCATTCTAGCCATTCTAACATGCTTCCATACCCCTCTGTTTCATTCCTGTTTTCGACAGCTGTTTCTGTGTCTGTAGCTTTGAATGCAAATGAGCTGCTGCTCCCCACGGCCCACTACGGAACTGGCTGTGGCTTTCCAGTCATGCCTCCTTGATACCATGGTTACGGTAAGCGATTACCCCCATGAAAGCAACCGATATGGCTGATAACAAAAATGCGGGAGTTCAATCGCACGTATGATCCAGAATCTGATTCAGAACTAGGAGAGGCTTCTGCGGAAGTTCGATGTGAGTGTTGGTACAGTGGCTAACATGTAGATAGGTTGTACATGCCAACTTTTACTTTCTCTGCTCTGGCAACTTTGGTCAATAAGCAGTATCGTAATTAGCTAATGAAATGCAGTTATGCGCTATGTAAGTTACATGTTGCAATTGGTAACAGATATTTTGATTGATGCTGAAAATCAATTTTATTTTTTACAAAATTATGAACAGAGATGCCCATCAAAAACAGCATCCTTTATGTGATGTTAGCCTTTTTTTATATAATGAACTTACGCCACTATAATTCAGCATTAATATGTTTTGGAACATACTTTATTTATCAAGTCAGTATCATCGCCCTCTGGTCAGTTTTTCAGAATTCGAGGACTGCCTCGAATGTCCAATGTTTTGTGAACAATATATTCTGCTCTATGTCCACATAACCTGCAACAAGTTACTTGTTACAAAGTTCCAACATGGTGCGCGTTTGAAATTTGACAAAGCTCGCCGCATATCCGCCTCAGCTTGACAATGTCTGTCAGCTTTCTTGTTTCAAAAGCTTTGTATTTTGGTGAAATGCTCAAATGATTACCTTTTTTTGTATAGGTGCACATGTGGAAATTGTGCAGGAATGCCTACAGAGCCTACAGAGAATAAATGCTAGATGGAAATAACACAGGTAACATTTTTATGAACTACACTAATTTGTTTGATTGCAGATACCATTTGTCACATACCATGACACTTACATTATGTAATTCACACTAGATTACAAGACGGCTGCAGCAGCTCGAGGACAATTTATCATGTATGGTAGACCATCCTGGTTCAGACCCAGGTGGCCTGAATGTGTTCTTTCCTACAGAAATCATTCAACATGTACAAAGCTGACTATGGGTCTCTATGACAAAGGGAATAGAGCAGTAAGTGTTTTTTATTATTATAATTAATGCTTGGAGCTATTAGAGAGGGAGAGTATTGCTTATAGATTGAATTAGAGAATTGCATTTGAATGCGCACAAGGGATGCAACTAACTCACTCTAAACTAAATAATAAAGATAAAGAAATCACAGTGCCTACACCAACATCACTTGGCCATGAGCTTTACCGGAGTTCCGAGCTTACTGGTTCACAGTTCCCTGGATCACCAGAGTTATGCTTCCGATGGGGTAGTCTCGCCTTGGGCCCAAAAGAGTATCCCGGATCCTTACTTACTGTTGGGTCCGGAACTGCGAGATGCAGCAACGGTTGTTCAGCTGGGGTTCTTCCGGGGCTTGGCGGGTGGTAGGTAGGTCACCTACAATGGAAGGAAAAGGTATTATAAAAACTTATCAGCAAGGCTTGACAGGAGGTCCAGTGTGAGGACTGCTCAGCACCAGAGGAGGTAGAAGGCGGAAATATTTTCAAGGTATAAACGTGTACCTGAGGATCTCTCCGACTCCGTAGAGTTGCAGTGAGAGAAACGTGCTTCGATGGTCAATGGTCGAGGAGTTGTGGCGAGGTGTTATCGGTCCATTGGAAAGGGAGGTGTTCCCTCTGCACATGGATGCAGAATTTTGCAATCCGTCTCGTTCAATCATTTAATACCAGTAATACATTTGTGTTAGACAAATAAATCTTGAAATAAAAGTAGATAAAATTGCACAAGTAAATACATCTTGAAAAAATTCACACATCAATAAATCTTGGAATAAAAGAAAAGTAGCCCGGGTTATACACAATATAATTGCAGGTTTTGAGTAATACCGTCTGTGGCCGCAAGGGGCGTCCAAGTTCTGCAATTGGAATACAGTTTAACCACATTTCATCATCACATTCCTAGTTTTGTCATTTCTCGTCCCTTAAAGTCGAGAATAGTGTCGTTCTTCACAAAATCACCTAAGAGAAACTTTAAGGTGGTTACACATTAATCAAGACATTTAGTTCAGTCCATCTTGTTCTTAGGAAAACACAGAGTTCAGGTTGTGGGTGTTTCATATGCAAATGGTTGAGTGTATGCATTGAGCCAGTGGATGCAGGTAATGGGGAAAATGGGTTGAGCAAAACTAAAATGAGAGCAGTATTCATGTGCAAAGGCATGGTGGAGGTTGACTTAATCTCTGTAACCATTCTGATTAATAATGGGGATGTACAGTAAGTGGCCAGAGGTGTTGATAGAATTCCACTGGGTAGCCATCTGATCTTATTGTTTGGCATAGAGAAGAGTGCTGAGTTCTTCTACAGTAAGTGGTTGATCTAATATGGCAGCCTGCTCTGTGGATAGTTTAGGGAGGTTGATATCATTGAGGAATGAGTTAATGTTTGAAATATTTGATTCATTACCTGAGGGATAAGACATCAATAACATATTCAGAGACGTTTATAATAAGCTAAAAGTCCTATCCTACCCTGTGGATCTTTGATGGCTGTAATAAGTGTTTTTTCTCTGTTGCGTTTCAATTGATTGGCAAGAAATGACTCAGAAATCACTCTTGTTCTTTGCATGAGGAATTGTTTCTTTTGATGGATGATACTCATTTCGGATTTGCTCGTTGAGTAAGTGGGCTTATTGGGAGTGCAAGTCTTTTGTTGTTGTTGATCTAATTTATTTTGGCATTCCTGCCCTTTCTTTTTCTTTTGAGTGGAGAATGAAATAATACTTTCTCTCAGAACTGCCTTTGCCGTTTCCAAGAGTAAGGATGGTGATATTTCTGAAGAGTCATTCAGTTCAATGAAGGAAGTTAATTCTCTGGAAAATAAATAGTTAAATTCTTTATGTCAAAAGTGAGGTGTTAAACCGCCACCTGCAGGAGGGGTTCGGTTATTTGTCAAAAAAAAGTATATTCTAGAGGAACTTTGGTGGGGTGGTGAATAATAATTATGTGTATTCTCTATTATGTGGATTATTTGATCACCAACAATCGCCAAGAGCAAGATCATGGCTCTTTCCTCACCTGGGGCCAATCTCAAGCCCCTCCCACTAGCTGTAAGCCTGCCAATTGCCAGCAGGCTCCTCTGACTGCTCGCCCCCACCCTCACTCCTGGATGTACGATGCGGGGTCGTGATGCTGGAGCCGGTCCTTGGCCGAGCCCCCAGGCCTAAGCTGGGTTGGCCGATACCTGCCTGGTCCCCTCCTGCCTCCAAGGATCCCAAACAGTCCCCACCCCTTGGGCCAGGACGTGGCCCAAGGGGTACCTGAGGCCATCTGCGGCCCGCCGCTCCCCAGTCTCCGCGGCCGGGCACTCCCCAGTCTCCGCTGCCTGGTCTGCATGACGACGGCGCCGCCGGTCCCGGTCTGCACGATGACACTGCCGCCGGTCCCAGTCTGCATGACGCCGGTCCCGGTCTGCACGACGCCGGTCTCGGTCCGCCAGTCCCTGCCGCCTCCGCTGAGGCCCTGCCAGTCCCTGCCACCTCCACGAGGCCCTGCCAGTCCCTGCCTCCTCTGCAGAGGCCCTGCCAGTCCCTGCCTCCTCTGCCGAGGCCCTGCCTGCCCTGCCGCCTCCGCTGAGGCCCTGCCAGTCCCTGCCATGGCCGCCAAGCCTGTCCAGCCTGTCCTTGCCCTGAAGCTGGGTTGAACCCCTGAGCTGCCCAGCTCCCGGACCCGACCCCCTGGTTCCCCTCCGGAGCCGCCTCTCTCATCCGACCGGTCTGGCTTCCGGACCAGGTCCCCTGGACACCCTCTGGAAGGCCTCCTCTCACCTGCCCTGTTGGTCTGGGCAGGGTTCCAGCTCCCGGGCCGTCCACCTGGGGGGGCCTACGTTTTTGCCCGACTCCGGGCTTCCTCAACCGCCCTGCTCTGGCCATGCCCCTATCCTGCTCGTCCCTAGCGATGTCTTGGAGCTATCCCTTAAATGGGGGTACTGTCATGATCCTTCACCTGCCGTGTTCCTATCTGTCTCCCTCTAGCTCCCCCTGTCTGCCCCTTGGGCTCTCTGTCTCCCTCTAGCTCCCTCTGCCACTAGGGCTCTCTGTCCTCCTCTAGCTCCCCCAGTCTGTGTTTCATGTCACTTCAGTTCCCTCTCACTACACACCTGTCCCCGTTCTGTTATCACCCCACCTGTCTCCACTTCCCTCACCACTCCCCTTGTACTTAACCTGGTGCTCTTCACTCTATCTGTGTCGGTTTGTGTTTATTGCTTGTTGCCTGCATTTGATACCTTGGTTGCTGCATGCCCTTTTTCCCCCGTTCCACATCTATGCCTGTTTTCCTGTGTGTACCCCGGACTCTCGCCTCCTGATTCCCTGCCGGCTCCTCTGCTCCTGGTCCCTGAGTCCAGCTTCCCTGCCTGGTCTCCCGTCTTCCCCGTCAAAGTCCTTGCCAGTCCTGATCCCCTGTTTGTTGCCTGTATTGCCTCAATAAACCCCTGACAATATTCCCTAACCATGTGTCTTGCACTGGGTTCCTCATCCTGACCATCTCACCCGTGACAGTAGTTGACAAATTCCATGACTACCTCTCTGGGGCCCAGCTCACAGTGAGAACTAACAACAATCCACTCACATACGTTCTCACGGTGGCCAAACTGAACGCCACTGGTCATAGGTGGATGGCAGCTCTCTCCACATATGAGGTCTGCATCCAGTATGGACCAGGGAGAAAGAATATTGACGCAGATGTGTTATCCAGGAATGCGACAACAATAGAGGATGGGTGGATATCTCTCTCAGGAATAAAGGCCCTATGCAGACAGGTCAGTGTCACCGAGTGCCCAAGTCCCCCAAGCCGATGTGAGTACCAGTTAGGTGCTTATATATATAGGGCGATATATATATGCTGTATAAGCTCAAAGCCCCCGAGAGCCGCTGAGCACAGTAAATCTGAGGAAAGATCAAGATATGGATGCTGTCATAGGAAGTGTAAAACAGGAAGTGGAAGCTGGACAGTGGCCTTCTTCTACCCAAAGCAACCACCCAGAGGTTGCCTTCCTTTAAGGGCAGGGACCAAAACTGGTGATGAAAAAATGACTCCTGTACCGATGAACACTATGATTGTCAGGTAGAGAGGTTTTCCAATTAGCGCTCCCAGAAAAACACCGTCCCATAGTGTTGAAGTCACTACATGATGATTCAGAACACCTTGGTGTTGAGCGGACCACAGAGCTAATGAGGGACAGGTTCTACCAAAAATGGCCTCCGGCATTGCAACATATGTCAAAACATGTGGAAGGTTCAAGTTCAAGTTCAAGTTCAAGAGATTATTTGTCACATACATATACATACAGTCATACATATATGCAGTGAAATGTCTCAAGGTGTGTTGCCTAGAACAAACTGCCCCACAAGATTGCCCCATTAAAAGTCCATTAGACTTTGTTTGTATTGATTTTCTGTCCATTGAAAATCAGGTACGCTAAGAATCGTAAATGGAGTCAACATGTGACCTTGATTGTGCATGCATACAACTGCACATGCAATGAAGCTACTGGCTACTCCCGTAATATTTAATGTTTGGTCACAAGCCAGCCTCCTGTTGATGTGTGTTTTGGCACCATTCCTTCATGGAGAAAATTGAGATCAAACACTAACAGTCTGGGAGAATTTTTGAGGAAGGAACTGCAAGCCTATCAGCTTGCCATAGAGGCCGCCAACAAAAATTACCAGAGAAACAAGTGAGCCTACGACTCAAGAATCCAAAGCCAAAACTTGATGGAAAGTGACCGACTGGACCCTTAGGGGTTACAGGAAAGTAGAAAGAAAACTCAAAGACAAATGGGGTTACCTACCACCTACCTACCTACTCCCTACACTACGTTGTCGTAGGGAAGTTACTTACCCATGTATCGGGTGGAGCCTAAAAGAGGGCAAAGTGAAAACTCAACACCGAGACCACCGAGAATAAACCTCCTGAATCTTGAAACCTCCTACCCATCAGATACCTGGTGAGGATGCCAGAAGTTCTTGAAGAGGGAAGTGTAACTCAGAGAAACAGCAAGGCCAGCCTAAAGTTGGCCTTGCTGAGTCTCGATAGGACTCTATGGTCCGGTGCCCATAGTCATCGTACACTGCAGAATAGGAATATACATCTCCAGTAAAATGAAATCACCAGTCCACATGTGTGAAGTTTATAGGTTTTAGACTACTGAGCCTCCGTGGGTAATGAGTGCATACCATGCTTTGTGTGTGTGTGTTACACCATAAGAAATTGGAAAAGCCCATGCTAATGGTAGCCCTACCTGATAGCCGGCTACGGGAGAGCCAGCAGCTAATCCTACAATAACCCTGATAGCGCCACCGGCTACCGGGAAATGCTCATGGTTCCTCCTGCAACATGGGAGAATCACCCAGATTGATAACTCGGATAGCACCACAGGTAGGTGTCTTGGAATGTGTGGCGTCCCAAGACAGTACCAATTGTATAAGATAATTATTAACAGACGGTGCCAGGGGTCTCGAGAGAGAGAGCCCATTGTCAGGGGTCCCAGTGATAAGGGAGGTGAAATGTGAATGGTGACCTATGTAGGGGAATCAGATGGTTAACGTTGTCTCTGGTCAAGCATAAAAGCACCTGCCTCAGTTTCATCCGGCAGAGAATCCATCCGGCTCGGTTCTCTCCCGGACGTCCATGGCAAGTCTGGGCTGATGATGTTCTTTTGTAATAAACTCCTTCTTCATCAACACATCAAATTCATCAAGAAATTACACAGGCTACCAGGAAACGCTTGTGGTTCCTCCAACAATGAGGGGAAGCATTATCCTACCCGTTGCTATCACCCACCGTTTGGGTACCTTGAGTACATGAGACATGACATTGCTTGGCTGGGTTGAGCAAAGAGGCCCACTAAACTGCTAATTAAAATCTGTTGTTATTTCGAACTATGAACAGGACTGCAACGGGTTTCTTTTTGTTGATTCTCCTTTTGCGTCACCTGACCTGAGTGGCAATTGGTAAGAGCACCAATGGTGCTGCGCCGAGAGCACCATTGAGGTCCCTCCCACTAGTTGAGGTTTGGTATGGACCTCATTGGGCCGTTAGACCACAGAACTTGCGGGTATCGTTTTGTATTAGTCCTTATGGATTATTCAACCCGATACTCCGAAGCAGTGCCCCTGCGCAGTATAAGGGCCAAAGGTGTGGCGCAGGCAGTCTTTCAGATTATCTCGAGTCAGGATTCTGAAGGACATCCTGACCGATCAGGGCACTTGTTTCAGTTGGAGCTTCACCAGTGAACCTGCATCAACTAGTTTCCTAACCTCGGCAGTATAGACGGCTGCCTTAGCTTGCCACATAGTTTTCAGTCATTTTAGGTGCACCTGGGCTTTGTAGAACTGCTGGTGGTAGTGACATTTCAAGCTGAGCCATGCTCGTCACCAATATGTTGTGTATGTTTTGTACTTAATCTACTCTCCATAATCTATCCTGTGCAATCCACACTTGCATAATGCAATACTGCTACCGACCGGTATGTTTCAGTAGCAGTAACATGACAAAATCTAACACAAAACTGTTCAGTGGTGTCTGTGTAAATCAGGCCACATGTTGCATGTCTAAATTGCACCAAATTAGACACTGCACATCCTTGGGTCTGCAAGCGTCTTGCATCTTTGGGATTGCAATTTATTTTGGAATGGCAAGTACCATATAAATACAGTAGAAAGGTATATTTGCACTCAATGTGAAAGAGACTTTTATTTGAAGTTTGAACTGAACATTTCCATGTAAGTTATATGCTGGGTCCTTCTAAAACTCAGTGAGAGTTACAGGTTGCGTTATACTGAAACTTGGTGACAGTTCCATATTCTATTTTACTGAACCTCATTGACTGTTCCATGTTGTATTTTGTTTTATTGGAACTCAGAGACAGTTTCATTTCAAGTTATTGTTCCATAGTGAATGGTGAACAATAATAAACACAGTGTCCAAATTAGCAATCTCACTATTGTGGTAACTGAAAATTGCAGCAGTAGTCCGTATGTGCAGCTGTCCTATCACGTGAGCGTTATAAGACAGCTGTTGCGTGATCTTTGCAATGTATTTGTCATTGACATACAACAAACATACCCAATGAGACCAATTGATGAGAAAATTTGATTTCCCCCATCAGATATAATGATATAATGTAAAAGATATTTAATAGTCAATGCTTTGCTATGAACATACATTTGATCGAAAATCAGAAAAGGCCAAAATTTGAATCAGCATCTCTGACTTTTAAGACATCGTAATCGGCCAAGAAAATTGCAATCGGTGCATCTCTAATTACAAGTGTCAGTGTGACGTTACGCAAACTGGGAATGGCATTGTCATGATTGCCGGTTCCAGGATTTTTTAAATGAGGTGGCACAGTAGGGACCAAGAACCAGTCAGTGGGGGGGGGGGGGGTGACTTGTTCTGACTGTGCCACCCTGTGCCACCCCTTTAGACACTTTCTTAAAACAATACTCCAGTAAAAGATCAACGTTAAAGATAAATCAAAATTTGATCAGTAGTCAAAAAAGCAAATTTTTTTTGATTGAGAAGAAAATTAAGTAATATGGTTTTATAGAGTTATATGTATTTTGTTTGATTATATGTGTTTCAATGAATATCAATAATTATAATACAAATTAAATTCATTGTCATACTTCTTTTTGACCATGTTAGATAGATTGGCCAATAACATAATTATGATATAGAAACTAATAAGATACTGCAGGTAAGGCTGCAGTATCTTGGGGGGAAAATAGTAACTTGACTTGCCTTAACTAAGGACTTGACTTGATAACCTGTGACTTGACCTGACTTGGCCAAGGAAAAATGACTTGGGACTTGCATGAGACTTGGACTAAATGACTTGAGACTTACTTGTGACTTGGATAAGAGGGACTTGGTCACATGTCTGTTTTGTAGTTTTGATGTCTCCACTGTTATTCTACCATGTACTAAATAGTAAAAAGAAAGAACCCTTGAATGAGAAGGTGTGTCCAAACATTTGACAGGTACTATACAGTATATCTATATATATATATATATATATATATATATATATATATAGATATATACTATATACAGATACAGTATATATATATATATATATATATATATATATATAGATATAGATATATATATATATATATATATATATATATATATATATATATATATAGATATATACTGTATAGTACCAGCCAATAGATATATATACTGTGTGTGTATATATATATATATATATACACTACTCACAAAAAGTTAGGGATATTCGGCTTTTGGGTGAAATTTCAGGATGAACCTAAAATGCACTATAACCTTTACAGGTGAACTTAATTTGACCAACTGTTCAATGTTTCAGTACTTTTTGCACAACTTGCTGTTCTCTAACAAGGAGCTGAACGGCAAAATTCACAACAGGTGTTTGATTCATGAATCGACCAATACATTTCCTGGTTCAATTAGAATTGGTATTTAAACAGTCCTCTTCATCATGCTGTTCACATTTTGACATCATGAGACTAAAACAAGACCTAACAATTGATCAACAGTACCTTGCCATTGCGAGGCTTCAATCAGGATGTTCTCAGAGGGAGCTGTGACACTCTACTGAGCTTAGAGTGTCACAGAGTGTCATCAGCAGCTTGCAACAGAGATACAGAGAGACTGGAAGAGTCACAGAAAGGCATAGAAGTGGACGTCCTTTGGCCACATCCCACACTGATGAGCACTTCATTGTGAACAGTGCCCTGCGGAACTGTTTGTTGAACTCAACTGCAGGCACATTTAAGGGAGGTGAGAGGCGCCCAAGTGTCACGTCAGACCATTCGAAACCGTTTACATCAGCGTGGTCTGCGTGCAAGACGACTTGCAAGGGTACCTGACCACACCACCAGACACAGGCATCATCGTCTTGCACGGCCCAGGGAGCATTTAGGCTGGATGAGGGACAAATGGGCCTCAGTGCTGTTCTCTGATGAAAGTTGATTCACGTTCAGCAGAAATAATGGCCGCCAACGATGTTGGAGACGTCAAGGAGAGCGCTATGCATCAGCCACTGAGCCTCTGGTGGTGGTGGTGTTACAGTGTGGGCAGGTGTGTCTAGTCAATACAGAACTGCCCTACAGGCAGAGACACAGACGGACAGAGCGCCACATCCATATCACCACCCCCCACCCGCCAAACAAAAACCCAGAAAAAAAAACGCTGCATGTCTGCCGCTCTGTCAGTTCACTTCAGATCCATTAAGCGGATGAAGTCATGGCCCTGTGCTAATTGTCACCAACAGAGAAGTCGGATAATGGTTAAAAGGGAGCAGGGGGGTCAGTGAACACGAGAGGAGAGAAGAGAGGGAGAACAGAAGAAAGGAGGGGAAGGGGGGAGGAGAAAAGAGAGTAGGAAAGGAGAACAGAGGAGGGATAAGAGAGGAAAGGAAAGGAGGAGATGAGAGGGCAGAAGGAGAAGGAAGGACAGGGGAGAGGAAAAGAGAAGAGGGGAGAACAGAAGAGGAGAGAGGAAAAGAAAGGCGGAGAGGAGAGGGCAGAAGGAGAAGGGAGGAGAGAGGAGAGGAGAGAACAAAGCAGGAGAGAGAAGTACAAAGGAGGAGAGGGGAGAGGAGAGGAGCAAATGAGGAGAGAGATGAATAGGGGAGGAGAGAATAGGAGGAGAGGAGAGAACAGAATAGGAGAGAGGAAGGAATGGAGGAGAGGAGAGGGCAGAAGGAGAAGGGAGGAGAGAGGAGAGGAGAAAACAGTATGAGAGAGAAATACAAAGGAGGAGAAGGGAGAAGAGTGGAACGAAAAGGAGGATATGAGAGGACAGAAGGGGGGGTGAGGGGGGGAGGGGGGATCAGGGGACAGGATGAGAAGGAAATGAGAGAAAAGAAGAGGGCAGAAGAGAGGGGAGCAAAGGGGGAGAGAAGACAGAAATGGTAACGAGGAGGTGAGAGAACAGAGGGAGAGGGGGACAGAGGAGAGAAGAGAGGAAGGGAAAGGTGGAGATGAGAGAGGGAACGAGGAGGAGAGGAGAACAGAAGGGAGGGTATAAGGAAAGAAGGAAAGAAAAGGAGATGATGGGACAGAAGGGAAGGGGAGGGAAAGAGAGGCCAAGGGAGGAGCGGGGGAACAGAGGAGAGGGAGAGAACAGAAGATGAGAGAGACAAGAACTGAGAGAACATAAGAGGAGAGCAGAGAAAAGGAGGAGAGGAGGGAAAAGCATGACATTTGGAGAAGAGGAGGAGAGGAGAGAGAGAGAGGACGGTGGGAAGGGAGAAAGGGAGAGGAAGAGGGGAGGGGAGAGGAAAGAAAAGAAAAAGAGGAGATGAGAGGACAGAAGGGAGGAGAGAACAGAGGAGGAGACTGAACAGAAGAGGGGAGGAGAGGGGAGGGGACACAAAGAGAGAGAGGAAAGGATAAGAGGGGAGGGGAGTCGAGAGGACAGAAAAGGAGGAGATGAGAGGACAGGAGAGGTGATGAGAAAGGGAGCAAGGGATGAGAGGGGAGAACAGAGAGGAGAGGAGAGATGAGGAGGGGGGGCAGAAAGGGGGGGTGAACAGAAGAGGAGAGAGAGGAGGGTGGGGATGAGAGGACAGAAGCAGAGGAGGAAGAGAGGACTGGGGGGAACACAGCAGTCTGCTCTCTCTCTGGTCCTGTCACAGTGCTCTCCTAACGAGCAGCATTTCCATTCCCTCACCCTAATTAAAGGATGCTGAGATGGCAAGTCGGTCGCGGGGCTGTTACCTGTTACGGGGAATGCTGGGGGAGGGGGAAGGGGGGCTTTAATTAAGTAATTCAATCATAAAGGCACTTTGATCGTAAATAAATCACGGGCAATGCTTTTACAACTGTCTTTGTGTGAGTGTATCAAACCTGTGCTGGGGAATGGACATCCATTTACCCAGGATGTGCCCACGGATGGAACCGTGCAATCCCGTCATAAAGGATTATTAACCTGTTGGTGCGAAGATTTAAACAAAAATGTGACGTTTGTTTTCTCGAAAAAGTAATTTACTTCACTGGTCGGGATCCCTGGTTTTACCCCCCTCGCTGAAAGTGAGGTATCTAATCTACCATTATGTAGCCGTCCTACGACCTGTCCGCTAGATCCGATCCCATCTAACCTCCTTCAAGCCATATCACCAACTGTCACCCCGGCAATCACACATATGATTAATTCTTCCCTAACTTCCAGCACTTTCCTTTCTGCTTTTAAAGTGGCTAGGGTCGCACCACTGCTCAAAGAACCCTCACTCGATCCAACTCAAGTAGAAAACTATCGGCCGGTCACACTCCTCCCATTCCTTTCCAAAACCATTGAGAGGGCGGTCTCTAGACAGGAAAAAGAATACCTGACAAGAAAAAACCTTCTTGAAACACTTCAATCTGGCTTCAAAAGTGGTCACTCCACCGAAACAGCCCTGTTGTCTGTGACAGATGCCTTAAAAACTGCTAGAGCTGCTGCCAAATCCTCGGTTCTCATTCTGCTAGACTTATCAGCTGCTTTTGACGCTGTCAATCACAGCATACTCCTGTCCATACCCTCAAGTATGGGCATATCTGGCAGTGCACTTTCCTGGTTCGAATCTTACCTCACTGGGCGCTCGTTCAGTGTGACATGGCAAGGCCAGCTGTCTGTGCCTCACAACCTCACCACAGGGGTGCCCCAAGGCTCGGTGCTAGGACCCCTCCTCTTTGCCATATACACCACCTCACTGGGCCCGATCATCCGCTCACATGGCTTTTCATATCACTGCTATGCGGATGATACTCAACTCTATCTGTCCTTCCTGCCTGACGACCCCACTGTCTCGACGCGGATCTCGAATTGTCTCGCTGACATATCCACATGGATGAAGGATTATCATCTTCAACTAAATCTGGCGAAAACGGAACTGCTGGTCTTCCCGGCAAAACAAGGTATTTATCACAACATTGATATTAAAATTGACTCTCTATCTCTTGTTCCTACCAAGGCTGCAAGGAATCTAGGTGTCATTATTGATGACCAACTGACATTCTCGGACCATGTTGCCGCCGTCTCTCGGTCCTTGCCGCTTCGCACTATTCAACACCCGAATAGTCAGCTCCACTGGTTACCTGTAGCCGCTCGCATCAAGTTCAAGTCTCTCATGCTGGCCTACAGAGTGATTGCTGGGAATGCTCCCGCCTACTTAAATGCTCTTGTAAAAGCACATGTTAACCCCCGGATGCTGCGCTCGTCAAATGAGCGTCGCCTGGCTCTGCAGGCTGTACAACCAGGGCAATCCAGGCTATTCTCATTTGTAGTTCCACGTTGGTGGAACGAGCTGCCAAAAATTACCAGAACAGGGACCTTCCTCTCTGTCTTTAAGAAGCACTTGAAGACCCAGCTCTTCAGAGAGTACCTCCTCTCCTAACTTACAATTACGTAGCACTACTTGGCAGTATTTATTGTACACTAATGTCTCTGTTGCAATGTAGCTTGAATGTTTTTTTCCCTTTGGATAAAAGTGTCTGCTAAATGACTAAATGTAATTGTAAATGTAATGTAAAATAAAATACAAGATAAGATATACAATAAGAGAAGCTATCAGACAAGGTTAGATGAGTCATTAGATATGATATGAGATAAGCTCTGATATAATATACAATACCGGACAAGGCAACATGAGATAAAACTTTCTAGCTTGCTGTTTTTCAACGACGGTGTGTTGAAGGATCAAAATAGCACGACTGCACTAATTCATCTAATTCATCGGTTCCTGTCGGACTAGCGGCTGTCTTCATCAGATCAAGCTCAAATTTCACACTGAAAGTGTTGATTATGGGTAGTGATGAAGGGTTCGACTCCTTTTTGATATTTGGCAATTGATGAGTCACTCGGTAAAGATTTGTTCTATTTGAATTGAAATGCTTTGTTCGCCACAAACACATTTTTCAGTGCTATCAGTAGGCTATAATACCAAGCAACAATGCTATGTGTTTGTGGTCTTTCAATGAGTTCCGTGGAATGATTAAATTGTAAAAAGTTTCCAGATGTGTGATTTATCTTCAAGATTCTCATCTTATTAGGGATTTGATTGGGAGTTTGTTCACTACCTAAAAAATCCCAAATGAACGCCTGTGCCGTTGGAATCATAGAATTCAGCCGATGCAGCTCCCATGTTGTCCCTAGCAGACGCTGCTGCCATTTCCGGGGCGGGCTGATAGATGAGCCCTGCTCCTCATCAGCACATCCAGCACAGTTAGACCGATCAATAAGTAATGCTAGAAGTCAACAGTTACGCCTTCATCGACACATCCCCGGGTAGACGGTCGCAGCCCACGCTAGTCGATAATAATTAACCAGCGTCTCCCGGTTTGAATATTTCCACAGGTTTTTCCGAATTATGAGGATTCCCCTTATGTCCTGGGAAGGTCAGCGATCAAGGTGATTTGTGAGCAACTCCCAAAGCCGCTTTAGGCCTCGCCTCGCGACTCCAGAAAGCTGTTATTTCGAGGGGGAAGAAGTATGTTTTTGTCCAGAACAGCTCTCTCTGCAGTTTAAGAGAGACGGATCCACAACGCTCGTTCGTCTCGATGATGCATAATGGTATAATGGTAGCCGGCAGTTGGACATCCCCCAGTGGCCGCCGGATGAATAACATCTGAGTTTCGCATTCGGGAAAGGTGAAAGAGCTCGTTTTTTTGTTTTCCAAACACTAGTCTGCTTTGCTGGACATTAACCATTTTCCATGAACGACAGTTTAAAAATCCCTTTATATTGTGTTTGCAAAGTGCAAATACAATTTTTTTAAATACATCCAACACACTTAGAAAAAATGTATTTATTGATATTGAATGTGTTGACATCCAGCGTTAGCGCTAATAACGTCATTATTTTGAAATACGTTCATAGCAGAACCAAAAAACGGAACGGGAAACCACCGTTCCGTTAAATAAAAATAGGTCACCCTCCGTTTCAACAGGAAACGGTGTCGAATCGCTCCCAGGTGGCTGCGCTGCCGCTAAACTGCGGGGCTGAGGCCTTTTAGCTGCCATCTTATGACGGCATCATATTTCCTTTCCTGTGTGTGCGTGTCCGTGTGCGTGTGTGTATGTGCAGATACATTTGTTAGAACGGGGTGATTATCCCTATTCAATCGGTGTGTATATCTTTATGTGTGTGTGTGCTTCTCATTGGGGCTTTCTTATTCTTTGGTGAAGGGTTTATCTGTGTTGGTCTCTCTCTCTCTCTCTCTCTCTCTCCATCTTCACCCTGTAATGGGAGCAGCTGTGGTCCGGGCGGAGTCGGTTCTGATTCAATTGCAGGGACGAGACTTGAGGCTATTATCTCTCCCGCTTCCCCGTCACGCCGCTGGCAGGCCAATACCGTGTAGTTAGAGAACACGGCTGTCCGTCCAGAAGCCCTCAAAAACAAAAAAGAAAGAGAGTGCTAGATAGAGAGAGGGGGAGAGAGAGAGGGGGGGGGGCTTCATTTATTTGAAACCTTCTATTTGCTGTGATTCCAATGGCACAACACAAAAATAAAATATAGAATAAAAAAGGTCAAAAAGAAATAAACGGAGGGAAAGAGTTTTGAGTTTTGAAGTGTATTTACTACTACTTACTATTTACTCTACTACTAATAATACTTTCGTGTATTTACTGTGATTCTAATGATACAAGCATAAACAAATAATCAATAATTATAACAAAGTAAAGAATAAAAGAGAGAGAGTTGAAAGATAAAGAAATCGTATCGAATTATCTACATTTTCCTCACTCCATTGCCAGATCTATCCATCCATCCATCTCTCCTTTCCCTCCTTGTCTCTCTCTCTCCTTCGTCTTTAGCTCTATTGGGAATCCTATTCTCTAGCTCTCACCCCTCCTCTCCCAGACACACACACACACACACACACACACACACACACACACACACACACACATACACCACACACACACACACACACACACACACACACACACACACACACACACACACACACACACACACACACACATACACTTACACGTGTGCCCCACCCCGGACTGACACACCGCTATAATAACGCAGCTGGGGCGGGAGGGAGAGAATTACACGAACGGTGGTGTGTTGCAGGGTGGGGTGGGCTTTCCCCCTCTCCTCCCTCTCCTACGCCCCCATCCCCGCCACCCCCCTCTCCCCACCCCAGCTGCCGAGTGGAGCCCGCGGAAGGTCAGAGCGAGCGGATGAGAAGAGAGAGGAGGAAGGAGAGAGAGAGGGAGATGAAGATCGGAGAGAGGGGACGCCGACGATGACGACCATGCTGAGCCCAAAGATCAGACAGACCAGGAGAGGTAAGACAAAACGCGCCGAAAATGACACCACAGATGCATCCATCTCAGGTTGAACGGGGAGTCACCATCAGCCACCTATCCACCCACCCACCCACCCACCCACCCATCCATCCACCCATCCATCCAAAAAGAAATACTCTACGTGCAGAATACACACATTCCAGATAACCGGCATTCACCCCGACAAACTTAATGCCAATAACAGCTTTGGTTTACTTCCACAGGCGAGTAGCAACGGTTTGACGTCGGCCATAGCCGCAATGCCGTCTGTGTTGCCGCTGCCAATAAGGCGGCGCCGCGTATTTGTCAATGAAACTAGGGAATGCCTCCAACGCACGCTCAGGCGGCTCCGCTGTAGCGCATCAGGGTCCAACTCTACCGCAGCCGGTGGACGGTGCCGGCGTGAATTCTGTCAGATGCGGCAGCGTCTCTGATTTCACCGCCCCGATCCTCTATTATGCTGCTGCTGCTGCTGCTGCTGCTGCTGCTGCTGCTGCTGCTGCTGCTGCTGCTGCTGCTGCTGCTGCTGCTGCTGCTGCTGCTGCTGCTGCATCTGCTGCTGCTGCTGCTGCTGCTGCTGCTGCTGCATCTGCTGCTGCTGCTGCTGCTGCTGCTGCTGCGGCTGCTGCTGCGGCTGCTGCTGCGGCTGCTGCTGCTGCTGCTGCTGCTGCTGCTGCGGCTGCTGCGGCTGCTGCTGCTGCTGCGGCTGCTGCTGCTGCTGCTGCTGCTGCTGCTGCTGCTGCTGCGGCTGCTGCTGCGGCTGCTGCTGCTGCTGCTGCGGCTGCTGCGGCTGCTGCTGCTGCTGCGGCTGCTGCTGCTGCTGCTGCTGCTGCTGCTGCTGCTGCTGCTGCTGCTGCTGCTGCTGCTGCTGCATCTGCTGCTGCTGCTGCTGCTGCTGCTGCTGCTGCATCTGCTGCTGCTGCTGCTGCTGCTGCTGCTGCGGCTGCTGCTGCGGCTGCTGCTGCGGCTGCTGCTGCTGCTGCTGCTGCTGCTGCTGCGGCTGCTGCGGCTGCTGCTGCTGCTGCGGCTGCTGCTGCTGCTGCTGCTGCTGCTGCTGCTGCTGCTGCTGCGGCTGCTGCTGCTGCTGCTGCTGCTGCTGCTGCTGCTGCTGCGGCTGCTGCTGCGGCTGCTGCTGCGGCTGCTGCTGCTGCTGCTGCTGCTGCTGCTGCTGCTGCTGCTGCTGCTGCTGCGGCTGCTGCGGCTGCTGCTGCTGCTGCGGCTGCTGCTGCTGCTGCTGCTGCTGCTGCTGCTGCTGCTGCTGCGGCTGCTGCTGCTGCTGCTGCTGCTGCTGCTGCTGCTGCTGCGGCTGCTGCTGCGGCTGCTGCTGCTGCTGCTGCTGCTGCTGCTGCTGCTGCTGCGGCTGCTGCGGCTGCTGCTGCTGCGGCTGCTGCTGCTGCGGCTGCTGCGGCTGCTGCGGCTGCTGCTGCTGCGGCTGCTGCTGCTGCCGCGGCTGCTGCGGCTGCTGCGGCTGCTGCGGCTGCTGCTGCTGCTGCTGCGTGAGAGAATAATACTCCTCAAATTTATGCTGACGCCACAAAGCTTTCGAAAAGTACCTTGTTGATTATTATTACAATACGAAAACAAACGTCATTGTTCCTACAGTGTTTATGGAGGTTTCTGCGAGGTAAGCAGAAGCCCCCTCTCTGCAACTTTAACAGAAATACGTATACGTTGGGCGAGAGTGACAGAAATTATGATCGATGTAAACAAAATTGGACTATTGCCAAGGCAAGTACAGTTTTTGTCACAGTTTGTTGGTTTCCGATTAATACTTTAGAACTCACTGTAATGAAGTTAAGCATGCGACAGCCTTGACTTTCTGCTCCTTGATAGTTGCACTTGAGTGAGAAGACTTGCACGTGATTAATTTTTTGTGAAGAAATCGTTGAAATGACTCAGGAGTCGTTAGTTCGTGACTCGTGCGGTAGGGCACGCAGGTGTTCCATGAGACTTGGCTCTTGACCCGTGAAGGAAAATGGCCGAGATCTGTGAGTTGTGCGTGCCCCTCAAGCAGAGGCAATGACTGGCGAACTGATTCGCGATGGGAAAAAGAGCCATGAGTCACAAGTCTCCGTATTAGCCATGAGCCTTCCGACAAAGCTTTAAATATAAATCATTTGGAATTTGTTGTCCATTTTGCACTCCAAAACATTTTAAGACATTTAAAAAGTCCACCTGGCTCATAATAAGGCCCATCATTGAATTAATGGCACACCGCTTGGTGTATAATGGTGGTGCTGTGGGCACAACATACTGCACCCAAGGTTTTTCCCTACAGCAGCCAATTAGAGTGGAGCGCATTTGTCACCTGATTAACACTGGCAAAGTTTGTGTTTATAATATTTTAGATATTAAAAGGGTGCCCTAGCAACCTAGCACCCCCCATTGACCAGCAGCCAGCTTTAACAGTCATTGAAATACATCAGTCAAGCGGAGTGGAGAAAATTCCCCAAATCACTAGCAGCTTGAAGCGCTTGCACCCCAAATTGACCAGCCGCCACTGCTAGGTAGGCTAGTGACTCCCGGTGTTGGGGTCGTTACTGAAAAAAAGACATGTATTACACATTACTCGTTACTTTATTATATAAAGCAATGTGTTACTTTACTTACTTACTCCCTGTATAAAGTAATTTGTTACATTACTTGTTACATTTATCGCCTGGATATTAACAGTGTGCCTTCCTGTTTCCCAGCATTCATTGTGTTCCGACTTTGAGAGTTATGTTTTAAAATCTTACATTATTCGTAATGGGCTTCGCCTATGCTCATAGAACTTGAGTTGGAGTAAGCTAACTATCGTTCTATTTCGCACTGCGTGGAGCACTGAGGAGGACAGGGATCCTCCATACACATCCATTAGATAAAATCTGACAATGGGGCATGGTGATGCCCATGACACTGCCATGCAAATGACCTCCACTGACACATGTCCAAACAGGGCAGTAGATGCTGCCACTAAGCAAGTCGAGTGAGCCTTGACACCCGGCGGCAAAGCTTCCCGTTTCCGTGTAGGCCTGTGAGATGCCGTCACATAACCAATGAGAAAGCAGCTGTTTTCGAGAGAGATTTTCCCATCGTCACCCTGCTGTAGGAAACAAACAGCTGAGTTGTGCTTCTTATTGCCGCCATGCGTCGGACATATGCATCCAAGGCAGGAATAGGCAATGGAGACGTTTATCTTCCTCATTAGCGTGCGGTGGCGGATAGAAAGAGTTAAGCGTGATGTCCCTTGAACGATTGTATAAAAGTCGGATTGGGTTTCAACGTAGCTTTACTCAGATCGCCATTCATAAGAACGCAGGGTGCACAGACAAGGCAGCAAGCACCCCTATGCATTTAGCAGATGTCAGTGCAAGCAGAAGCGCCAATTTGACAGACAGCTGTTTTAAAGGGATGGAATCAATCTGTTAAGAGCACCCACCTGTGAGACAGCGCAAACCAATACCACGTCTCATTTCAGGGTGAATGAGTGTGACAGGGGTCTCATACGTCTTGATCCCTGTAGAAGGCGTTTAATAAGCGGATGGCTAAATGCTTTTCTCCAATACCCTCATGGCAGGCCGAAAAAGCTGATGCATATACCGTAACAGTGGAAGGGGACAAATCCATGTTCAATAACCACTGGAGATAGAAACATATCTATTCCACACAGTATGAAGTGGGAATTTTGCACCAGCGTTCAAAAGATCTCCACTTCCCAGTATTGGTGTAACGGAACGTAGTTGATCCGTACGGATCACTCCCCACAATTCAGCCCTCGCATGTGAACCGCGGATCAATTACAAAATTTAACATCATAGTGAAATACAGTTTTACTGCCACTGTTACGTTTCAAAGTAATAATTCTGTAAATCTGGATGCAGAGTTGCAGTGAAAAGAAGATAGACAAGACAGATGCGTGCTTGGTTTTACTCTGAAGTGCGATGATTGGTTTACGGTACGTTGCATTATATTGCTGCTACTTTACGACATATCGCGAAGCAAATGTCGTCACTATGCATCTGCTCGTCCGCCATATTGGAACGGGCAAGATCCGCTAATAAACAACATATGAACATACAATGTATATTGAGAGATGCAGACTTCTCTACAGAAGCGACTGAAACTTGTTTAATTCTGAACCAATTTTCATGAAATTTAGTTGTTATAAATGTGTAAAAATCGAACATGATACTGGTTTCTTATTGGAATTAAATTCAGCTACTGGGGATGGGTCTAATCGTATCTTTTCATTCACTACTATGTTTAAAGGAAGAAGGTATTGTTAGGAATACGGTCAGGTGAACACAAATGCAGGACAAAAGGATGACAAGGATGTCGACGGGGCCACTGCCGGGAGCGGCAGAGAGGCCAGGCATTGGCCAGGGTGACCCCAGGCTCGGGACCAGGAGTGGACCGAGTCCCCGTAAAAGTGGATGACGGCTCAGGAACGGGAACGGGCTAGACATCGGGAGAGGCCATCGACAGCTCAGGGACTGGAACAGACTGGACCACGGGAGAGGCGGCCGATGACTCGGAAACCGGAGTGGACTGGACATCGGGAAAGGCGGCCGACGGCTCGGGGACTGGAACTGATTGAGCCTCGGGAGAGGCGGCAGACAGCTCGGGGACTGGAATGGACTGAGCCTCCGGAGAGGCGGCCAAAGGCTCCGGGATGGAACGGACTGAGCCTCGGGAGAGGCGGCCAATAGAGTATTGAATGTTTCATGTATTTTAAGATTTTATTTAAACATTGGACATGTTAAATGTTCCATTATAATATTAATATAATAATATTTTTTTTCGCTGATCCAAAAAATGATTCGTACCGTGACTCAAAATCATGACAAGAGCCAAACCCTGAGTTTTGTGATCCGTTGCACCCCTACTTCCCAGTATACTGAGTGTTGGTAGAAGCTGCCCTGGCACTCTGTTTCGTATTAATCGCCCCAATGACAACCCCCATTGCTGTCGCTTCAACCTCTCAGGTAGCAGGCCACCAGTGGCTGACCAAGAATCGGGCACTGTTTTACCATTCTCTGTGCCTGGGAGATGGCACCCAGGAACATGGGTATTAGCCATGGTTCGTCTGCCAATAACTGAATCGGTTGCGCTCCGGGGCTACTAGGGTGAGGCATGCTCTGTCCGTTTTCATTCTCTTTGCAGCAGGCGGTCTATGAGGTGGAATGTGTACAGCAGCTTGCAGGGCCAGGGGGCGTGGGAGAAGGCACCCACTCTTAGTGGCAGTTTGTCCCAGTGGTGAAGGGAGAACCAGAATGGACACTGAGTATTCTTCCTTGTTGTATACAGGTCTACCCATGCTTCTCTGAAGTGGGGCCAGATCTGCCGAACTATGGTGGACCCCGCGGGACATCAGACCGGCCCCTACCTTTTGTATTCCAGGAAGGCATGCGCCCAGTGCCACAGTCTAGCCACTGAGCAATGCAGATTCACCGACCTCACTCCGCCTTGTCGGGTGATAAAAACAGCCACTGATTGGTCGCTGATTAGAACGTTGTGGATCCTTAAAAAGGAGGCGAACTGTTTTGGCACCAGAAGGACTGTGTTTAGTTTCAATATATTTATGTGTTCGGACTGGGGATTTGGCCATCACCTTCCACTGCGAATGGATGATATATTCCTCTCCATCCCGTCAGAGTCGCATCCGTGACGATAGTCACATGACTGGGCGTCCTTCCCTGGGGTGCGTCTTTTGTGATACACAGCATCCACTTTCAGACGAATTAACTATCTCTGGATGGAGTGCATGTGAAGCAGGCCCACAGCACTACTGTTTTTGTGCCGCTAACATCAGTCCTAACAGACACATAATGGTCACTGCCTTCACCACCCATAGAGGGCGGCAGTGTTTCACCGCCACTATGATAGCGCTTTGACGAGGGGCTGTCAGTGTGGCTTTCATGTTTTGCGAGTCAAGATGAATGCCCATCAAGGTGCCCAGGAAAACGATGAGGAGGGCGATATTGTTGGCCACTGCCGCCCATTGTGCCGCGCACTTGAAGCTGTTCTCTGCATACCCAGAGAGGAGCTGGTGACACTTATTTGTCAGGGTGGGCTTCCTGTCCGTCTGCCATGCGGCATGAGATTTCAGGAGTGCTGCCAGTCCGGCCTACAGGCATCGTCTGGGCGTTGACTCTTCCCTCGCTGCCGAAGTGGTTTTATAATCCTCCACCACCTTTTCATCAGGCGCCTGGTCGGTGGGGGAGGGGGGAGGGGGATGCCCTGCCTCGCCGCCACTGAGCAAATGAGCCCTGAGAAATCATCACGGACCAGACGACCGTGGGTACGCTAACCTATCAGCTGCTCAGCATTTCTCTGTCACTCTTAGATCTGCGTTGCCATGGTTTTCCCATGGTGTTCCTACACAGAAATGTGCTTGTATCGAGCGTGCGCACGCACACACACACACACACACACAAACCCACACATGTGGTAATTGCATGCAAGAATATTTCCATTTGACACAAAAAAATATGCACAATGTAATAATGGCATACACACGCACGCACGCATGCGGGGAAATGAAATGCGGGGGTGTGAATATAATATTCATGCTGTTTGCTATTATGCTTGTGTTTTGGGTTGTGGTCACAGATGAAACAGGTTGTGAGAAAGAAACATTATATCTGTTGGTTTAAACTTTAATCGGTACAGATTTAACTTAATGAGGAATCAATTGATCCACAAGAAAAATCTTCAAAAACAAAATTTATATTAATATCTGATTTATTGAAATTATTTGTATAGCACCTTCCATGCACGGCATGTAACTCAAAGTGCTTTACATTGAAAGGCCATCAAATGCAAAATGCATTTCCAAAGTAAAATAATGAAATAATTAAAAACAGGGTATGAATAATCGAATAAATGTCAAAGAAGCAAAATGCATTTAATAAAAAGAGCTAATATAATACTATTTTTTAGATTTGGAGTCATCAACTGAAATTATTAGGGATCATGACCATTCTTATTTCAATGGAGTCTTGGATTTTACCGTCATGTCAACAACAAGCTCATTAAATACAGCAATCAAGATTAACACCTTAGATCATGCGCTTTGATCTAATTTAATTACCATGGTTTTTCTTTTGATATTGCAGCATACTGTGGCTTGAAAAATACAGTAGCAAAGCCATCTTTAAAACTAAAACAAAAACCTCGACTTAATTAAATATATAAGTTTAATAGGATTTATATTGAAATGTAATATTTAGATTTAAGATTCATGTTTAGAATTTGTATTTACATTTTATATTAAGGATTTATATTTATATTTAAGATTCAGATTTAGATCTAACGTATAGATTTTATGTATAATTCTTATATCTATGTATATGTGAAAACATGAGTAGGAAAAGAAGTGCATTTTTGTGGGGTTTTATTTTGCTAAATTTGCGGAAATTATTGGCTAAATCCGGAAAAAGGGAGGCATGTTTTTGAGCAGTGGAAGTTTACAAAGGGCACCCCATAGAGTTTATTTACAGCGATCGTCATTTAACCTAGAAGTTACATGACTCATTTACTTGAGCCTTGCCTCTGGTTTATTTAAAGAGAAGAGACACATAGACATATTGAGAACAACACACACACACACACACACACACACACACACACACACACACACACACACACACACACACACACACACACACACACACACACCTACAAAAAAAAAACAATGAGTCACTAGATGACTAGGTCCGAGTGACACAATTGGACTCTACCCTGCTAGCTACTCTAAATAAATGGGCCACAAGAAAAGCTCTCCATTTAAGTGAATTACCTTGCCTAGTTTTATTATTTTACATTATGTCCATATTCTCACCATCATCACACTTTGAATATTCTTTATATATTTGGCTATTTCTGTTCTGTATTTTTGGCCATTTCTATATATTAAGCTTATTGCATTTTATTTTTATTTATTTATTTTTTCAGACTCCTTTGTTTTGCTGACGCGCCACTCCTCATGACACATTCCTTGTGTAGGAAAATGTACTTGGCGGATGATTGGCTTTGCCCAGTTGCTTCTCCGCAGTTGGAAACAATACCCTCTGGCTGGGTGTTTTACCCTAGACAATCCAGGATTTGGTCAAACAGCATTCCGAATAAACTGCCCCACTCTGCACTCACACGCACGCACTTTTTGCAGACCGACAGGGTTTTTCAACAAAGGGTTAAGTTTTTTGAACACTTTTTGTCTGTACTGTAGGTGGTTGTAGGAAAAACAAACATGAGGGGCCCTTCCCTTTTTTCCACGATGCGTATCCAGGAAAGAGAGGCACCGGGGAACGAAAAATAAAAACAAACATTCATCTTTCAGCTACCCTCCCGGCATTTATCCATCCCTTCTTCCCTCTGAGCATTGATTATGTGTGTGTGTGTGTGTGTGTGTGTGTGTGTGTGTGTGTGTGTGTGTGTGTGTGTGTGTGTGTGTGTGTGTGTGTGTTGTATATCTGTGTATGTCTGTGTGCACGCGTATCAACATAAGGGGTGATTTTGAACAATGATTTCTATAAATTATACATGATGGCTTTGTACTTGTTTCAGTGCCAAGAATTGGCTTCTGGGAGAAGACATCTCTGTTAGGCCTCCTCAAAAGTGTTTAAATCACAATTCTGTGAAGGTGCAAAGAATGTCATAAAAACCAGTAATATCATATTTATATTTTTTCAATATATGATAAAATGTTACATCAAATATTAATATATTTAAATACATATAAATTAATTGTTACATGTCTACATCATTGCATGAATACTGCAAACATTTATACATGTACACAACAATGTATTCTTCTTCCATTATATTTTTGTCAATATAATAATAATAATAATAATAATAATAATAATAATAATAATAATAACAAATATACCTGCAGGCAGCAATTCACAGGGTCCAACTTAGTCGTGTTGGGTGCATTTTACAGTTTCCCAGGTTCTTAGAAAAGCAGCACGATTTTCGGAGTTTACTTGAACGCAGCATGGGCTCCCCCGGTCTGTCATCTCTTGGCTGCTCGTGTCGCGGAGCGAGCGCTGTGTAGACCGCATAGAGGCTCTATGCGGTCTACACAGCGCAACCCTCTTGTCTTTAAAAAAACAGAACTTCTCATTGTTAGAACTCAACTTGTTGTCTGTGGAAATAGAACTGCATTCTTAGTGACGGGTGGCCGTTTGGTCCAGTGTCGAACATGTAATTTATTTGTTGAGTTTTTTCCTTGGATCACATTTTTCAATAAGTTACGTTTCCATGAAATTCGAAAAATGTTGTAGTATTTCTGTGGATAATTACCATTGCACGGCTACTTATTTTCCAACCCCTCGCTGGATCTTAAACACATCACTCTGGTAATGTCTGAAGACTACAACGTGACCGAGTCCATGCCACACACTGGACACAGTCCAACTGGACATTTTCAATCCAAATCTGTACATTTATAGTAAATAATATGATAACGTCATAAAGCGCCTCACTGTAAATTTCATCTCGTTAATTTTAGAACGAGACGTGTGACGTGTCAGTTAACCAAGACCACCTGAATATTTCGGGTCAAAGTTGTTCGGTTTTTCACTAATATCTGCTCCGTATGTGGATCGATTTGGATGATATTTCAAACCACAAGATCCTTGTGACATAGCGGTTTAAACGACACCTTAATCTTGTACGCAGCTTATGCCGAACTATGTGTTCCAGATAGTTTTAACCGTATTGGACATGTTTCGGCGTCAGAGGTACTGGCTTGTCTGTGTTAAAATCGTTTAAAATTTGGTTGGTTTTTCGTTAATATCTGCTCCATATGGGAATCGATTTTGGATGAAACTTCAATCACGAGGTCTTTGTTACAGCACGGTTTAAACAACACGTCAACATGTTAACTGTTTTCGTGTCATGCCGAAGTTGGTGTTGGTGTCATATCATTTTTTCCCAAACAATTACAATAAGGGGCTGCCGAACAATAACAATAGGGGGACCGATTATATAATAATAATAATAATAATAATAACAATATAATAATAATAATTAAAATAATAATAATAATAATAATAATAATAATAAAAATAATACATTTATCAGTAGTAACAGTAGTAGAAGTTGCAGTAACATTGTTGTCTTGTGCAGATTTTTATTATTATTCTTCCCCTTGGCATGTTTCTGGCTAAAAGTGTCTGGTCTAGGCAACCGCCGAACCCATGGACATTGGGTTGCGGCCTTTTTGGAACTGGGGCGTTTCAGACATCTTATGGTTCAAGTTTGATCCACATCAATCTACATTTGGAGCAAGAATTGGTGCAAAACTGAAAATTTACTGAAAGTCGCAGAATATTTGCGAACTGTGATTTGTCTATAGAACGGGGCACTTTGTGACATCTCGGGGGGCATTAACATCGGGCGAGGTGCGCAGTGTAGACTTCATGGGTGTGTAGTGGTTGCTTTGCGAAGGATTTGTTTGTTCAATTTGTTCAGTTCGAAACGACAGGCAGCTAGAGCCGATGCTTCGATCCATGGAAACTCTGAAAAATTGTAACTTGTGTTAGTAATAATGCTGCGTTCAAGAGGCCCGAAAACTGTAATTGCACACAGAGTCATCATTGCTTCACTTCGTCACCATTGCCCGACATGGCACCAAACGCTCATGTGAAAACACTGCAAAGTACGGATTGGTCACCATTGCACACACATGGAATATAAGGCACAAACTCCCAAAATACAAGCAGTTTATTAGCTGTCGGAGCGGAGAGGAGAAGACAGTGGATCACTGCTACATTACCGTCCATATCACTGTCTGGAGACATCATAAAACAGCCTCTGAGAGTACAGCTCTATTACGACACGCACCATGGTGAGTTATAACAATGACAGGACCTGGTTAACAGCCAAACACAGATGGCTTTGTTTGAAAAAGGAGGAGGCATTTAAGAGTGGCGACAGGGAAGAGAAAAACATGGAAAAATGTCTGTGACGGCGGTTACATAAATTAATATGAGTCCTTCCATATTAAGTCAAATTCCAAAGTAATGGTAATCTACAACAAGCCTTATATTTAATTTAAAAAAAGACAGCACATACTGATGTGTTCCATAGGAACTTGGAAATTTGTAATTGGTGTCGATAGGAAGTGATTGTATGTGTATTTCATTGGAACTTCGAAAACTGTAATTTGTATCTGACTCGACTAACGTGGACCCTGTGTATTGCTGCCTGCAGGGGTCCAGGGGTCCATTAATATTATTATTATTATTATTATTATTATTATTATACAAAAACGCTGAAAATTTCCCAGAAGTTTAAGTAATAGGCATACCTTGATTAGTTTGTGGGGCAGGTCACTTTGTGACATCATGAACCAATATTTGATATTAGGTTAGTAATAGTTAAGTCTGGCTTTCGTCTCTGGGTACCCATTTGCATTCGTAGGGTTGCGCTGTAGACTGACGATAGACCGGGGGCAACGATGCGCCGTGAACTAGGAAAATTGTGCTGCAGAAAACTATACGTAACTCACACTATTATTATTATTATTATTATTATTATTATTATTATTATTACTATTATTGTTATTATTATTATAATTATTATTATTATTATAATAATTATTATTATTATAATAAATATAGCTGCAAGCAGCAGTACACAGGGTCCAGTTTAGTCATGTTAAGGTACGTATTACAGGTTTCGGAGGTTCCGAGGTTCCTGAATCTGTGATTTTATGCGGGGGTGTTTGGATCGGACCAAGGGATTCTCTCCTACCGCGGATTATTTCTTTAATCGTTCTCCTTTTGCGGAGATAGGGCCACACCGGGCTCCGGTTTGGAGGAGTGCAAGTTCAAGTTCAAATTGGCCTTTTAGGAAGACCCACCGCTCAGCACTAGGGGGCTTCATCCCCACTGCGGGATCCCGGGACTGCGGCCGGGGAGAGAGCGAAGGAAGCGCCGGCGCTCATGCTGTACGATTTTTCATTAAAGCGTCAAGTAATGGGGACCAAACAGATAAAATATCAATCAAACAGATCATCTACCAGGTAAGAAGGCGCATAAATACACATAGACGCCTAGTTTGTAATCTCTAACCACTAAACCACTAAAGAGTACGTCTACACCACACACTGGACACGGTACCAATGTAGATTCTGAACCAGAACCTGCACATTTATAGTACATAGTATGATGATGTCATAAAGCATCTTACTCTGAATCTCATCTCGTTACATTAGCTTTCGAATGTTGGCATGTCGGTGTCGCACGACCGCCCGGCTACTGTGGATCAAATTTGGTGGTTTTTTTTCTATCATGTACGTAACTTCTGACCAACTCTCATTATTGATACATTGATAATGTAATATTGGACACATTGGACACAAGCATCTAATAGAGACCGCCAATGGAAGTCATTGAAACTACAACAACATTGCCAAATGTGACTGCTCCTCCTCCACGAGATTTCTTAGCTTTCACAGCAGGGGAGTCTTGCAACAAAGATCGTTTGGTAGCTGAATATTCGTCCATGCTTGTGCAAACACCCAAAATGTAACCAGAAATTCATCATAGTAATAAGCGTCGTACTTCATGGGTCAGTGTTTGAAAAAAACAGATTGACAGTTTCTAAATCCCCCTTGTGTCCAACAAGCCATGTTAACAATTTATAGTTAGCTTTTAAACCTTGGCCATTCCCTCCAGGATCATTGCCACTGATCAAATCATCACGAATTCAATCTATCTGTGCAATATATGCATTTGCTTGCATTTTTCTCCAACCACTATTGTTTTTTCACGTCCAATGGTGCATCACTGTTTCAGCTACAAAGAAAGATCTATTTGGCTGTTTTCAGCTCCTACTGTCATTTTAAGTCAGTTATTAAAGAATATCTTGATGTGAGTTAACGATCAAATTGTACTAAATATCTCAGGTGTTTTGGCCTCCGTCTTTATGGCAGTTGGAGATACAGTAAATGTGCATAACCAACACAACCTACTCAAACGTTCTTTCATGCTAATACATTTGTAATGAATTATCTGCTCGCTTCTCAGGTGAGACAGTTCCTGCATGAGCAAAGGTATTTCTAACAGACAACTCTTAGATTTACCTTAAAATTATCTTTATTTATCAAAGCATCGTTTGAGTTTTGAGTCTGGGTTCTACTGCTCATCACTCCCGGCGAGATGTACAGCAAACATAATGCATTCTTAATGAGCGAGAAATATTGGAGTGATGAGCTTGAATCCACCCATTGGATAGAAGAGAATAGCTCAACAGGTGGATGCAGGGGAGGTGGAGGGAGTGAAGCAGGCAGCATAGCGGGTAGCAAAGCTGGTAGGGCACTAGCAATTGGCTGCTTAAATAGGCCGTTGTGGTGCCATCAATTTGTCTGAGAGAACTAGATCCGCAAGCTAGGCCTCATTAGTGGTAGTTGATTTGTTGGATTTTACACACCTAGAAAATATTTACATTTAAATGTAATTTCATTAAAATGTATAATTAAAAAAAAATGTAAATGTTAAAACCAAAGGCTGGATTGGACGCTTGACGCTTTTTGGGTAACATATACTGTTGCCTGAAACGGAAAAAAGGGCTTTAAACCAGACTTCATTCTATTTGAACCTGTCCTTGACTGAGCTCTGGTTACACTGGCCCTCTGGCAGTCAGTAGGTCAGACAGATGGACAGACAGTCAGCCAGCCAGTTGATCAGTCTGTCAGTGATACTGCCCCATGAGGCCCCATTATTTTAGATGAAAAGCTCTCCTCTTCTTGTCACTGTGACAGCAGACAGTCTTTTGTAAGGCCTTCGGATGTGGTGGATAACTCCTCATTCACCTGAGGCTCCATATCACTGTGTGTGTGTGTGTGTGTGTGTGTGTGTGTGTGTGTGTGTGTGTGTGTGTGTGTGTGTGTGTGTGTGTGTGTGTGTGTGTGTGTGTGTGTGCGTGCTATCGTTACAGTTGTGTGTAGTATCTTTGTGTATCACCTGAGTGCTCATTCATTTTTGCCTGTATAGTGTGCGTGTAATGTATACACTTTTTTGTGTGTTTATTTCTGTATGTCTGTGTATGTACAGTACATTCTGTGTGTGTGAATGTGTGAATGTATGAGTCTATATCAGTGTGTGTGTGTGTGTGTGTGTGTGTGTGTGTGTGTGTGTGTGTGTGTGTGTGTGTGTGTGTGTGTGTGTGTGTGTGTGTGTGTGTGTGACCATCTCTTTCCACCCCCACAACACACACCCAAACTCACCCCGTTAGTTTCATTTGGGAGGGTGAGCCACAGCCTGGGGTGGAAGGGCAGGTTTATGAGTGTGTGTGTGTGTGTGTGTGTGTGTGTGTGTGTGTGTGTGTGTGTGTGTGTGTGTGTGTGTGTGTGTGTGTGTGTGTGTGTGTCTGGATGGGGGGGTGGGGGCAGGCAGATTGTGGACATGCATACAGTTTCAATAATTAGTGAGGATGGAAGTGTGGGTCTGTGCGAGAGAATGGAAGATAGTGGGATTGACCGACAGATGGTAAAAAAGAACAAAGAACAAAAACATACCTAATATCTCCAGCTCCAATAATGTGTATATAAATATTAAGATAAAATGAACATACATGTAAATTAAATGCAAACATTTATTCTTTATGGTATAGTGAATTATGGCTTTATATTTTTTTCTAATTTCTACTATTTGTAATGTTTCATATTTGGTTTGGATTCATTTCCAAATAGCCAGAGAAATATATATGTAAAAAACATTAGCTGTGTTTCTTTTATTATTATTATTATTATTATTATTATTATTATTATTATTATTTCTCATATTTTTAAGAATATTGTTAATAATACCTTTATTCATTTGTTTATTTATTTTTAACCATATTTTTATTTTTGCAGCCAGGTCCAAGAGCATGGTGATGGGTGAGGTGTCTCGGGGCCCATGCCAGCCAGCCTCCCCCAGTCTCCAGGAGGGGGCTCTGAAGGCAGGCTGGCTGAAGAAGCAGCGCAGCATCATGAAGAACTGGCAGCTCCGCTGGTTTGTGCTACGTTCAGAGCAGCTCTACTTCTACAAGGACGAGGAGGAGACCAAGCCACAGGTATCTGTTTATCTGTCTATCTGTCTATCTGACTGTCTGTCTGTCTGTCTGTCTGTCTGTCTGTCGGTTTGTCTGTTTGTCTGTACAGTAGTTGCTTTGACACATGCACACATACAACCCTGAAATTATCCGGACATATCCGGAGGAGCTGTTTGTGCGAACGCAAATATCCAAATCAGTTGGACTGGACATCAAACTGATTTTACTCAGCCAGTACCCAAGTCCACGTAATGTCTGAATGAGTGGTATGTGTGAACAAGAGCAGGTGATTATCCGGAGAATTCACAGTGAGAGAGTGTCGTGTGTTGATGACGTCTCTATCATGTGACTGGCGCATGATACATTATATATGCATCATGCATCCATGTAGTGATGTCATTAACACACCCACTCGCCCAGGAAGAAGAAGGGTCATTTACCACCATAACATATGACGACAAAGAAGAAGAAGAAGAACATAATATACGTTTATATTGTGTATACTTGGAAATACATGGATTATCCTCGCAAAAAAAGTCACAATCACTGATAAATTGACAGCCTCGTCCGCCATCTTGGGTGTGCTGTAAAACTCCATAGCACCATGCATTATTGCATCACATCCTGCCTCTTGCATGCTCTACCCAGGCTCCGCCCCTTGCCTAAACCATACAGAATATTTCCAAGTAGTGTAAAACTCTGGACAACGTCCAGCCCTGATTATCCAGACATTGTTCATGTGTGAAAGCAGCTTGTCTGTCTGTCTGTCTGTCTGTCTTTCCTCCCAGAATAAAAATTGGAATATGAATCTCTTTGGGGGAACACCCCAACAGGTGATGATGTAATCCAACAACACAAGAAAGCAGAGCAGCTCCATTATGCCTGCTCCATTACTCATACACACACACACACATACACACACACACACACACACACACATACGCATGCACATCCTCTTGTATGTTATAATCATCCCCTTACATGTTGGTGGCCGTATTGATTTCCTCAGTCTATGTAGATTTATTCTCCTCACAGCTTCGTCCAGTGTCTCCATTCTGTTGGGAACAACTGATGGACAGGCGGTCGTTAATGAGAGCTTGTCAATAGCCTTCCAAGTCTATATTGATTTTAACTCCCCCCCCCCCCAAAGGGAGGCCGTCTATTCACACACAGACACCCCACAACCACCAAGCCCCACAAAAAAAGACTCCTGTGCCTACCGATTCTCCATTATGGGGGGAGGATGTGTGAGAAACTGGTCCTCTAATCAATAGGAAAATCAGAGGCTGGGGGTGGATTCCCTCCCCGATGGTGCCAAGATGAAAGGATTTGGACATTGTTGAAGGGGAAGGCAATGCTGTCAAAGAGGATGATATATACCAGTGGTGGCCAACCGGCTTTTACATGTAGGGCCCTTGTATTGCTCTGCTGCCTGCACAATATTTTATTGTGTGTGACCAGCCAGCATGGAATCTGAATTATTTTGCCATGTACATGTGGTATAGGTTAAAATAGAACAGTAACAATAAAAATTAACAATAAAAAGTTTAACAATCAAAAAGATAAAATATACAGAATGTGCTTTATGCACAAGATAAATATTACAGGGGTACGGCAGGGAGTATGGGCTATGGTTGGGATAAACAGCACTAGTAGCATGGTATCCCAAAATGGTACTTCATATTTAATGAAGGTAGTTGACCATTATGATTAAAGAAATCATCAGTCCTCATTTATCAAATCATAATTTTTAATAAAAAAAAGAAGTAAATTGGACAAAAAAGGCATTGTTATAGTCAGGGTTAGGGTTTGGGTTAGGGTTAGGGTTATGGTTATGGTTACAGCCACTAAGTGCCTGTTGGTCCAACCAGGTGGTTGTGGTGGGGCCGGGGTTAGATGATTTGTGTCCCGGGGGTTGATTTGTCCTTTCCTCATCCCTTTGCTGGCTAGCAGTGTTATTCCGCGCACACAGCACCCCTGGGAGTTCTCCTTCCCCGACTCCCGCCCCTGCCCTGCCCTTATGGTTCAACCCCCCTCCCCAAACCATCCATTTGTTTCCATGGCGACTCGGGCGTGCGTCAACTCAGTCCTTTTGGTTGGAGGTGGGGGTGGGAGCAGCTTGGCAGGGCTTCTCATCCCGCTGTTTGATGCAGAATGCCAGCGGTCCTACCGGCACCCCCTCTGAAGCCAAGGGTTTCTCTCTGTGCACTTGGCCCGGGGTTGCTAAATGGCTGAACGGAGGCTGGTGTGGATAATGTGTTTATGTTAATCAAAGCAAATTCCTGTTTGTTCAAAGGAAGAGCTGTGTAGAATGCTCCAAAAAGGTCAAGACTGGGGTAAGGGAGGAAACATGGAAGGGAGGAAAGGATGGACGCAGGGGAGAAAGGATAGAGGAAACAGGAAGTGGTAAAGGGAGGAAGAGTGGAAGAAAGGAAGGAAGAAAGACAGGGAAGTGGAAAGGAAACAGCGAAGGGAGGATGGAAGGAATGTAGGAAAGAAGTAAGAGAAAATGGAAAGGGAGGAAGGAAGGAATGTAGGGGGGGGAGGGAGGGAGGAAACAGTGAAGGAAGGAATGAAGGAAGACAGGGAGGTAGGAAGGAATCAGCGAAGGGAGGATGGAAGGAATGAAGGAAAGGAAGGAGGGAGAAAGAAAAGGGAAGAAGGAAGGAAGGGAGCAAAAGCGGAGGAGTAGTAAGAGAGGAGGTATGGAGGGAGTTGGAAGGGTGGGCGGGAGGAAACGAGAATGGGAAGGAAGGAAGGAGTGAAGGGAGCAAAAGCGTGAGTGGAAAGGGAGTAAAGAAGGAATGTAGGAACAAAAGGAGGGGGGAAGGATGGAAAGAAGCAAGGGAGAACAGGAAGGGAGGAAGTAAGGATGTAGGAAGATCAATAACAAAGACGGGGAATGCAAGGACATAAATGAGTGAAGGAAAGAAGGGAAAAGGGAAAGAAAGAAAGAAAGAAAGAAAGAAACAAACAAACAAACAAAGAAAAAGAAAGGAAGGACACCAGCCATTGATTCCAGCTGGTGATTTGTCCTCGTGTTTCTCTTCAGGGCTGTATACCTCTGCACGGCTGCCTGGTCAACGAACTCGCAGCCAATCCGGATGAACCAGGAAGACACCTGTTTGAAATTGCACCAGGTGAGTTTGTCCTGGTTGCCTAGCTTCCATGTTGTGGCCAATGCGGGGCGTTGTTGAGCCTCCAAGAGTCGCCAACAATATCTGTCTGGTGTTGAGGTCTTTCCCATTTCACTCAAAGCGCCTGGGATGCAGCATTAAGGCTCCGTGAGAGACATATAGACAATCCTAAAGTGGGTGAAGGCAAAGCCTGTGAAAGAGGGAAAGAGGGAGAGAAAAAATGACCGCCCCATCTTCCAAGCTAACCTATTCCTAGTAGATCTCACAGCGGCTGCGGGGGCATCTCGCTCGACTTGTTGTGTGACGTGCTTTTGGGCTAACCAGGCAAGATTGATTTGAGCACTTTAAGGTTGTATTCCATCAAAGCTATCCTTCATTTTCGAGGCGTTTCTGCCGCCCTTGTACTACCTTTTTCGCTGAAGCAGACAAGATTTACGTTCAATATCTTGTTTAAAAAGACCGATGTACAAGCTGGCCCTGTGTGGCCTGGCCAGCTTTCCATATCAGTCCATTTAGTTAGCTGGTGCTTGCTCTCTCTCTCTCTCTCTCTCTCTCTCTCTAAAGTAGCTGGCTGGCCTGTGCATCTCTGTGTGTTTAATTTATAGCGGTCAACATCGCAGAGAGGTGTGAACCTGCCTTGGGACCACCGAGCCCAAAGGCAAGGAGGAGGGCAGCAAAAAGGGTTGAAAGCGAGAGAATGACAGGGGGAGGGAGGGAGGAGTTGGACTGGGAAGAATGGAGAAAGAACATGGTGAAATATCAAGGATGTCCTTCAGGAAAACCGGCGATACAGTTTCTGAAAAGGCCACCTCCGCCGTTACTTTAAGAATTTCTGAGCTTGGCAAATGAGTGACTTGAGCACCAAAAGCTCAACGTGTGATGATTCAAGCAGCCACGCCCGCTCTCTGTGAAAATAAAACCATCTCTTCTTAATTTCTCTAAACTACCTGCAATTGCGTGACTACGGTCAATGGCGGCCGAGTCTGGCCGAGTCAGTCAGATATCTTTCTACTGTACATAGAAAAATGCTCCAAAAATCCTGGTTGCTACATTGACTTTTGCTCTCCATTATTAATGCTAGTAGTCTCGGTTTGTCCTGGTGTTGCTCACACGTGACATTCGATTACTAAACACTCAAAAGATGAAAATCGAAAGGCCAAAGTGGACTGGAGGTGGCCTTGAACCCTCGAGCGACAAGCACTGACCAACATAGGACCAAATGAGAAGAACCTAATTTGGGAGTCATATCTGACCATTAGCGTTGGTATATTTATCCCCACCGAAAACAAAATTGATTAATAATAAATGCAAATTATCGTAAGCATTTGTTGTGTCAATCGGGGTTATGTATGACTCCTTCAAGGTATTATGTAAGAAGACATTTCCAAAGGAATGATAAACAACATTCAAAATTATTTTGCATTGGGTCAGGGGCCCCTAAATATGTGGTAAAAATATGTGTTTCAGGGTAAACACCAGGGCTACTAACATGGTAATTAAATAAGATCATAGTGCACCATCTAGAGGAATTGATGGTGTTACACTCGATCGCTGTATTTAAGTAGCTCGTTGTTGTCACAAAGGTAAAATCCAAGTTGCTGAGGAACAATCGTGATCCTTCATGGTCTCAATTAATGAGCCCAAATCTGGAAATACTGTAACTATAATACCCTATTTATTAAATGGATTTTGTTTGTTTGATTTTTCTTATCTGCTTGTATTCGTTTATTCTGACCGTTTTTAATTTTATTTTTATTTTTTTTATTATTTCATTTTTTATTATTTTATTATTCTACTTTATACTGGTTGCTACAGTTATTGTTACAATTTGATGGCCTTCTTTTAAGGGAAAGCACTTTGAGTTACATGTTGTGTATGAAGGTGCTATACAAATAAAGGTTGATGTTGTTATTATTATTATTATTATTAGTAGTAGTAGTAGTAGTAGTAGTAGTAGTAGTAGTAGTAGTAGTAGTATTAGTTGTAGTAGTAGTAGTAGTATTAGTAGTAGTAGTAGTAGTAGTAGTAGTAGTAGTAGTAGTAGTATTTTTATTATTAGAGGTCCAGCCACCAGGGCTAAATCCCTATTTTTATTGCCCTGATTTTTTATTTTTAATCTCCTTGGCGTTTTTTGGGCTAAAAGTATCTGAAACACAACAACTGCAGTATGCACAGACAGATGGTTGAGGAGCAGGGCGCTTTATGACTTCATTATCTGAAGTTATATAAGTCCAAGCTCCGCCTCTCGGAAGTCATTCACATCCAGCCACTTGCGCCTTGTGGTCTGCATAGTCCACAGACAACCCATGTAGTCAAGTTCAAGTTCAAGAGATTATTTGTCACATACATATATAGTCGACGCTGCATTTAATGTCAAGTCAAGTCAAATCACACTTTATTTATAAAGCGCATTTCATACCAGGGCAACACAATGCGCTTTACAAAGAAATACAAAAAAGAAAGAGAGAATGTACAACAACAACAAAGACAACAAAAACAATAATAAAACCAACTAAAACCACAGTAGAAACAACAGCAACACCAGGAGCAACAGAAAACAGCAACAGCAGCAACAACAGCAGCAGCAGCCACAGAACAACAACAGCAGTAGCAGCAACATCAACACCAGCAGCAACAACAGCAAAACAACAGCAAAAACAACATCAACAAAACACACGCAAAGACGTCACCAGAACCGGAAGTGGTAGCTCTCACAGGAACCAAAAAAGTCACTCAGGTTAGAGATGTTAGAGATGGTTAAGTTGAGGTATAAGGTTAGAGATGTTTAAATTAAGGAATAAGGTCAGAGATGGTTAAGTTGAGGTATAAGGTTAGAGATGTTTAAATTAAGAAAGAAGAGAAGAAACAGTTAAGGAATAAGGTCAGAGATGTTAAGTTGAGGTATAAGGTTGGCAGCAGCAACGACAACACCAGTTAAGGTATAAGGTTAGCAGCACCAACAACAACACCAGTAGCAACCACAACACCAGCAGCGACAATACCAGCAGCAACAATAGCTGCAACAAAAACAGCAGCAACAGCAGCAGCAACAGTAGCAGCAACAGCAACCGCAGCACAGAAACAACAGAAACAGCGCACAAGCAAAGACGTCACTGGAACCGGGAGTGGTAGCCCTCACCGGAAACGGAAATTTCAACAGTGTGCACCATCTCATCTTAATCCAGTCACGGTACTTTAACAAGTTTTCATTCAGACCTCGAGAGGAGATCCTTTTGACACTCTCTCTCCGAAAACACACCCTTCTTACAGCAACGGAAATAGCAGCAGCAGCCACAAAACAACAACAGAAGCAGCAACATCAAGTCAAGCAGCAACAACAACAAAAACAATAGCAAAGAACAGCACCGCACACGCAAAGACGTCACCGGAACCGGAAGTGGTAGCTCTTACCGGAACCGGAAAAGTCACTCAGGTTAGAGATGTTAGAGATGGTTAAGTTGAGGTATAAGGTTAGAGATGCTGAAGTTAAGGTATAAGGTTTGAGATGGTTAAGTTTAGGTATAAGTTTCAAGATGGTTTTGTTTAGGTATAATGTTCAAGATGGTTAAGTTAAGGGATAAGATAAGCAACGGTTAAGTTTAGGCATAAGGTTAGCAGCAGCAACAACACCAGTAGCAGCGACAACTCCAGCAGCAACAATAGCAGCAATAAAAACGGCAGCAAAACCGAAACAACAACTCGAACAGCAGCAGCACAGACCGGGAGAGCCATGAAATAGCAAGGATATCTCAGTGCGAAAAATCTGAATTCCCTAATCCCAATCAGGTAAAGTTGGGAAACGATTCAAGAAGTAACAAACATACAAAGATGTCACCAGAACCGGAAGTGGTAGCCCTCACCAGAAACGGAAATTTCAACAGTGTGCACCATCTCATCTCAATCCAGTCACGGTGCTTTAATTAGCATCCCAAAATTATTGGTCAAGTTTTCATTCAGACCTCGGGAGGGAGATCCTTTTGACCCTCTCTCTCCGAAAACACACCCTTCTTATGATCCTCTCACTGTAATCTCACAACAGAAACAACAGCAACAGAAACAGCAGCAGCAGCCACAGAAACAACAACAACAGCAGCAGCAACATCAACACCAGCAGCAACAACAACAAAAACAACAGCAAAAACAGAAACGCACACGCAAAGACGTCACCGGAACTGGAAGTGGTAGCTCTCACCGGAACCGGAGAAGTCACTCAGGTTAGAGATGTTAGAGGTGGTTAAGTTGAGGTATAAGGTTAGAGATTTTTAAGTTAAGGTATAAGGTTAGAGATGGTTAATTTTAGGTATATGTTTAGAGATGGTTATGTTTTGGTATAATGTTCGAGATGGTTAAGTTAAGGTATTAGGTAACAGATGGTTAAGTTTAGTGATAATGTTCAAGATAAAGTTAAAGTTGGGAAAAGATTCAACGAAGAAACACACACACAAGGACGTCACCGGAACCGGAAGTGGTAGCCCTCACCGGAAATTTCAACAGTGTGCACCATCTCGTCTCAATCCAGTCACGGTGCTTTTAATTAGCGTCCCTATATTACGGATCAAGTTTTCATTCACACATTGGGAGGGAGAGCCTTTTGACTCTCTCGCTCTGAAAACACACTTCTTATGATCCTCTCACTGTAATCTCACAACAGAAACAACAACAACAACAACAACAGCAACAGAAACAACAACAGCAGCAGAAACAATAGAAACCGCAACAACAGCAGCAGCAAAGCTAGCATTAACAACAGAAACAACAACAGAAAACAAAAGCAGCAGCAACAGCAGAAACCCAAACACACACACACACACACACACACACACACACACACACACACACACACACACACACACACGTCAAGTCAGTCATAGACTGTAGTGAACAGGTTTTGAACCTGCTTTTAAAAGTGTTCAGTGTGGGGGCCTCTCTCAGGTCCCTCAGCAGGGTGTTTCATTTACTCAGGGCATAGATACAGAAGGCAGCCTCCCCTGCTTTATAGTTGGTAGGAGGAATAGTTAAAAGACCACTGCCTGTGGACCTGAGAGTTATTGCTGCTTTGTGTATAATTAACATTTATTTTATATACTGAGGTGCAAGGTCATTTATAGCTTTATATACAAGTAGCATAATCTTAAAATCAATTCTAGTTTTGACAGGGAGCCAATGTAGAGATCTACAAACAGGTGCGATGTGTTCAAACTTTTTTATCCCACGTGTGCAGACACATTTTGGATTAATTGTAGTCGCTGCACAGCTGATTTCGGGAGGCCGGTGAACAGGGCATTACAGTAGTCCAATCTACTCGTTATGAGTGCATGGATACATTTTTCAGAGTCTGCTTTTGACAGGAAGCCTCTTAATTTTTAAATGTTTTTTAGATTGTAGAAGGCTGATTTTGTGATGTTATTGATATGGCTCTTAAAATTTAGATCGCTGTCTATGATTACACCCAAATTTTTGGCTTCATCCTTGCTCTCCAGGGACAGAAAACTAAGATGAGCTGCAATTTTCTGTCTTTGAGCCTTTGCACCAAAGATGAGTTTTTCTGTTTTGTCTTTGTTTAGTTGTAAAAAGTTCTGTGACATCCATGCATTAATATCATTAATACACTGAGTGAGGGAGTGTATGGGGAGTAGGTCATCAGGAGATAGGGATATGTACAGTTGTGAATCATCTGCATAATTTTGGTAATTTATTTTGTGTTTCTTTACAATATTTGCAAGTGGAAGCATATAGAGGTTAAACAGTAATGGGCCCAGAATCGAACCTTGGGGCACTCCACATACAATAGCCACTTTGTTCAACACAAAATCTCCAATGGACACAAAGAACTGCCTGTCCTGTAGGTAGGTTTTGAACCAACTTAGAACCGGGCCAGATAGGCTGACCCATTTTTGTAATCTCGCAAATAAAATCTGATGGTCAACAGTGTCGAAGGCAACACTGAGATCCAGGAGCAGAAGAACAGATTGTTTTTTTGCATCAGTGTTTATGTGTAGATTGTTCAGAACTTTTACAAGTGCTGTTTCTGTGCTGTGGTGAGGTCGAAAGCCAGATTGATAGATGTCTAAAAGGCTGTTTGAGGTTCGATAGTTGTTAAGATGAAGGTAAACTGTTTTTTCAAGTATTTTGCTGAGGAACGGCAGGTTGGAAATGGGCCTTTAGTTGGCAATAACTGTTGCATCGAGATTGCTCTTCTTCAGGAGTGGTTTACTGACAGCCGTTTTAAATGCTGCAGGAAATATACCTGATTGAAGAGAGCCGTTTAAAATTTCTAATACTTCATGTGCTAGGCAGTTAAAAACTGTTTTAAAAAATGTGGTAGGGAGGGGGTCCAGGCAGCAGGTGGAGGACCTGAGCTGACCAACAACATCGTCCAGTCTTTTTATGTCTAAGGGGACGAAGTGAGACATGGCAGCAGTCATATTACTGGAAAATTGAAGGGTAGGTTCATTTCTGGATGTTGAGGCACTAATATTCTGTCTGATAGCTATAATTTTGTTACTGAAGAATGTAGTAAACTCCTCACATTTTTTAGTGGAGATCTCTGACGGGGTTGTAGATGGTTGATTAGTAAGTCAATCAACAGTGGAGAAGAACACTTCACTATTGTTGAGGTTTTCATTAATTATTTTCGAGAAGAAAGACTGTCTGGCCTGTTTAATTTCTATATTGTATCACATGAGTCTATCCTTGTAAATTTCATGATGAACCTGAAGTTTTGTCTTTCTCCATTTTCATTCTGCTTGCAACACTCTCTTAAGCTGCCTAACAACTGTTCCATTTCTCCAGGCGGCTTTTTGTTTTTCTTTGTTTTTAGTTTTAACAGGTGAAATCTTATCAATGATATTTTGTATTTTGGAGTTGAAGTTGTTCACAGGATCCTCAGTTGATGATGCCATGAACAGCGGTAACTCATTTACAATTCTCTTAAAGGTTTCAATGGTATTATTGTTAATGACATGTTTTTTTAACTGTTCGGGTACCCCTCTGTTGTACAGGAAGAGCAGACACGTCAAAGAATATGCAATAGTGATCTGAAATAGTATACCCCTTATTGTGGGTGGGTCCAGAAACATGCTGAGTGAGTTCAAATGCCTCCAATAGGCTAATGAAGTGTTGAGCATCTGGGTCTATTTGATTGTCAGGCCTGGGCAGGCGATGGATAGTCTGGCGGCAGTGGAGATGAGGCCGGCGGCAATAGAGACCGTCTTGGTGCCCTCGATGCCACGGTGGACTGTGAGCCCCCCCCCACCAAAGGGGGGAATTCCCGCATATCCCTGGCATCGACTGTGGGCTCCAGGGCTTGGAATCTGTTCTCCAGCCGGAGAGTTTCCGGCATAGACACACGACGACGCCAGGGTCCAGGACTCTGGGGTAGAGCAGGTCATGGGCCATGGCTCTTCTATCACAGCCGGCGGGGCGTCAGATGGATCCGACTCTCCCTCAGTGAGAATGGATCCGGGCCATGGAAGAGTGGAGTCTTAAGTCCGGTCCGATCACAGCGGAGGACATGGAGCGGGAGATGTGCTTAGCCTGAGCGCTAGCGATGGAGGTCAGACACACAAACAGTTCATAATTCTTCACTTCCTCACGCAGGCTGTGGATGTCTTTGAAGACTGTTTGCACTGAATCTGTCTACCAGGCCCAAACAGTTCCCACAATCCGTGGAGGTAGGCATGGATGCCGGCATAGTTATCAATATGCTAAGCTAATAGGCTAACTAGCGTTAGCAGATCACTAGCCAAGCCAGAGTCCATGTTCCAAAATCCAAAGAGACAGTTCAGGCAAGGGTCAAAGCCAGGAAATAGTAGGGATATCACAGTGCAAACAATCCGAAATCTGTAATCCAATTTGATTCAACGAAGTAGCGCACACACAAAAGTAGTTGCCGGAATGTTTCACAAAACCCCAAAAACTATAATTCCTCATAGAAGGCGTTTTTGCAATGCGGAAAGTTCTAAGAACCTTTGGAGGAATCGTTCCTTTCTTTTGTGTCCTCACTGCATGATCCAGGAACGATCATAATTGTCAAAATTGTCTTGAGAGACATTACTTACATTACCATACCTAACATGATACATGATAAACTGGACCCTGTGTATCGCTGCCTGCAGCTAAATTAATTATTATTAAAAATTATTATCCCCCTAAATGTTTGCCAACTTCCTCATTTTAACCAAAATGTCTTTTATAAACAGAGAGATGGCCCCTGGCTGGGGATCAGATCAGACCTAAATTGTCTGAACTGGAGTAAGGAACCATAGAGGAGAACGATTTAAAATGTTCTAAAAAAAGAGACCAAGACAAAAAAAAGCAACAATTACACTTCTTAACAAATGTGGAGGAGGGACAATAGAGGGCTGAGATCCCACAATGGAGGGGAAGGAGCCCTGGACATTTACAAAACCTTTGCTTAATGCCCTTTTCCCCCCGAAGCCCTTGAGAGTTTCACATTTACAAGGTATTAGACTCCCCTGAAGAGAGTCGCACGACGTTTCCCTTCTCTTTTCCTCAACTGCTGCTCTATAATCAGCTTAGACCAGGGGAAGCTCTGCAATGACCATCAGGTTTACACAGTGGATTGCATTACACGCCATCATAAACTATGGGTTCAATCGTAGATTCGCTAAGAGCTAAAAATGAGTGAATTTGCAGCTACAGGTAATGATTCCGTTTTTCTTTTTTTTTTTATCTAGCTATATCGTACTGCGACTTTGAAATGATCGGATTTTAACAAAAAACGATCCTGAAACTGAATGGCAAAACAATGTCATTAAGCACCGTTACAAGGCTATATTCACACTGCTCTGAATACATATGCATCAGCAATAGGAGCTGTCCTGTGGCATTGTGCTATCCAATCACAATCCAGCAAATTTACACGTGATCTTGGTTCTAGGCTGTGATTTGGTGTAGTAATTACACTGATTGGTGTAGATCCAGGATCAGGTACTCTGCTGCATTCTTACTTAAGCTATGGGTGAATCCCCTGATCTTGAATCAGCAATTGGAAGATTCAAGATTCAAGAGGTTTATTTGTCACATACATATACAGCAAATTCCCCGTTGCTCTCAAACAAATCACAAACAAGGTCACTGTGGATTCATTGAAATGGAAAAATTATAGTACTTTTGGGCTTTTTTGTAATTATTGATCCCATATTGTACATTGGTTAAAACTGTCTTACGATTCCGATAATTATCGTACATCTAGTAGGTTAGAGAAAAATTCCCATGCATAGGGAATACAATCATTTTGGGAATTCGATACCCTGAAGGGGTGAACGTTAAAAACTTTTTGGAAATGCCATATTCATATAAATCGTTTATACTGCTTGGAGAATCATGTGAACGGTATTTCCTACAGTCATATGGTTGGGGTTATTTCAGGTTCTGTTTTATTTGTCATTTTTAGGTTTATGCATATTGTCAAATGTTTGGACCTTCTAGCCAACTTTTAGGTTTATTTTATGTTGACTTTTTTATATAGAAAATTGTATTTATTAAAAAATAAATTATATATTTTTTTTTGTTATTTTAAGGTTTATTTTTATTGTTTATGTTCTAGTAATCTCAAAGGTTTCTTGTATTTCTTTCCTGTTTCTTGTTTAATTTTTAGGTTTATTTTATTGCCAAATTCTTCTGTCCATTATTTATTTGTAGGTTTATTTTTATTTTTATTCCTGTTCATACTTGATTATTATTTTTATTAGGTTATTCTAGGGTTGTTTTGATTGTTGAGTTAATTTTTTTATAACTTTTTCTTACTGCTTATTTTTTTATATGAGCTGTGTCAATTTCGCTCCAGGGTTAAATAATGTGTCTGTCTTATCTTCCTGATGACAGAAACCTTTGTATGACACACATGCAGCAAACGGGTTCATTGTGCATGCAAAGTAAAAGTCCCTCAAGGTTTCTCTTTTTGGCGGGTGGGAGGAACAACATGATTTATTGAGTAGAAATTTGCCCATGTTTGAAACTTAGAGATTAATGCCTATTTTTGGAAATCGATATTTGAGCCCCTTAGATATAATCATTTAACGATATAATAGCACAGTGTGGTGGTAGTTTAACTCACTACTACTGACTGCTACAGAAAATGGGTGGGGGCTGAGGGTTTTTTTTTTGGGGGGGGGGGGGGGCGCATTGAAAGGTACAGCTGGCGATATAAAGGCAAAATGCTTTCAGATAAGTGAGTATTGATCAATAGACGCGCAGAAGGTCAGAGTTGTTGGCCCTAGTTGGTGCTGCGAGGGGTGTTGTGTTGTATGTGACGATGTAGCCGCTGGCTTCTCCTCCCACTTCCAGGAGGCCTCCGTTCTAGCTGTAATTGCGCTTGTGTCCTTCAAACAGGAGACATGTGACCTTGCTACGTGATTGAAAGCAGAAGGAGCCACTTGCTTAAAACATTTTAAAAGTTTACACATCCCCTTACATATAGCAGTGTTTCCCAAAGTGTGGGCTGTGGCCTCACTGGGGCCGTGACGGTACCGCAGGTGGGCTGCGAGAGGTCATTTACAATAAATAAATAAAAACTTTTTAATTTTCAATTTTGTAAATTAGAAATTACCATAAAATATTTTTGATTAAATATTTACATTTAAGTAAATTAAAGTAATCATAACTAATAAAACAAAGCCATGCGATTTAAACGTGTTATTCTTCATTCATCTGACGTATTTCTGATCGGGGTCATATCCAATATCTCGTCATTGGGTTGTGATTAAAAGTCTGGGTGGACCGCAGAAGATTTTCACATTTCAAATTGGACTGTGGCATTCTTAAGTTTGGGAATGGCTGACCTAAACATTAGAAGGATAGATATATGGATAGATTTTCAATCCAGGCCTTGCTTAAATGTTTGTTCCTGTCATTTATAACACTTTATTCATTAAATTTGCCCCGTGGCTTCAAATCTCGAAAACCTGGAAATAAAAGGAAGGCAGACGTCGTGACGTTTGGTAGGGCCTCAGAATTCCTCCTCGGTGTTGCGGCTCTTGGAGGACTTTACAAATGGCTCATTTTCTTGAGGTAAAATGTCTAACGTGAGGTAGGGATTAAAAGTTTTTTCATCAAAAGTTAAATCATATCATACGTCAAACAAATAACCAGACACGTACTTTGTTATTAAAAACGGTAAAGGCGTTCGATAAATTTGCAGTCCTTGTAATGTCTGAAAAGAGCGGGAAAAGTTGTGAATCACAGCTCTTGTACAACAGATCAGTCTGTGTAGGTGAATCTGAACAGCACACCCAAACTAAAACAATTTGCAATCTGCAAATTTTCAATCCTCTTTGTATTTCAGGGCCACCTCGAGGCTAAGCGGCCCTTTTGTGTTAGTGTAAAACCATTAATCCATCTGGAGAACAGTATGGGAAGAGTATTATGTGTGAAGGTGCACACACACACACACACACACACACATACAGACAGTCACGCCTGTGCAAACATGAGCACTTAAGCTAACTCTTTATTTTGGAGTAGATGTTTGGGATGCACACACACACACACACACACACACACACACACACACACACACACACACACACACACACACACACACACACACACACAGCCTGTGCACCCCAGACAAACTTTTTCCTCCCCTCCGTGTAATGTTGGCCAGCATGTGCTGTTTTCTGCCCTGGAATCGACAAAGGAAAAAAGCCAATCAGTGGCCACAGCACCCACAAGTCAGGCAGTGCAAGTGCCTTGCTTTACGATTTGCGCGTTTGCACAGGCATCAGAACCTCCAACCCCGACGGCGTTTGGGCCTGACTTTTCTCACTTCTTAGTTAGTACCTGTTGTGGAAACCCTGTGGAAAGTATTCGTGCTCCACTCTATAAGGGGGTTAGTATCAATACGGTGATTCATCAATCGTTCCTTCTCAGCAATGAATTATCAATATGCATTTGCCAAGTCTTATTGCATCTGAATAAGCAGAATCCCTGCGTAAATGTATTTGTTTATAATTAAAGCTCTGAGGAAGGTCTGCAATAAAATACTGTCTTACAAAATAAATAAAATTAGGTTATAAGCTATTTAGTCAATTTGTTTGCGCTCACGCTTCCAACTATAGCTCAATACCATCCTTATTACAGGAGGAACGTTGTTGTAGACTTGCGTAACAGTGACACACCAGAAATGTGTGACAGCAGTGTAGTGGTGTGTGTAGTGATGTCTTGGTCGATGGGTATACTGTGGCTTCCATCCCTACGTTCAAGTTCAAGTTCAAGTTCAAGAGATTATTTGTCACATACATACACATACGGTCATACATATATGCAGTGAAATGTCATGACACCCGGTGATTACGCACAATAAGCTCTAAAAATACAAAAAAATACCAAAATGTGCGTAATCGACACAAGGTGCTCGCGCAGGCAGCCGCAAGGGGAGGCGCCACAATTGCTATTCTGGGTCCTATAATTATATAATAGAATTAATTGACTGTGTTGTATAAAATATACATTTAAATCCTCCTAAAAGTAATTTTAAATAGCATTACATTATTTATTCTTACAACCAGACAGAGAATGCAGTGCAAGGAAAACATACTTGAATAAAACACAATTCAAACTATGTGCACCCATGCTTGCACTTGCTCTCTACTCCATTCATAAGTGATCAAAAGGTAGCCAGTACAAGGCTAATAAAAAGAAACCTAATTGTTCTTAAGTGCATTTCAACCACATTTTGTTTTTGTTTATTTTTTCATTTTACACAGCATTTAGGCAACACTTCCACATTCATAGTTAGTTGGTGTAATGGTTTAAAGGTTTAAGAGGTGTGTAAATTCTGAAACGTTGTAGGAAGATAGACATCTTAACATGTTAAACAGCACAAACAATTCATTCCACCGAGCTCCCGAGAAACTGTGCCAGGTTTGATTAATGAACACACCCAGCATTGAAATAAACCAGTAGTAGCCTGAACACGGCCAAACATTCACAAATAACAATAATGGGTTTTAAATGCTGTTTAGGCTTCTTCTTCTAATCTAGACCAGGTCTGATTACTATAAGCACAGTCGTTTTTGATTTAGACCTGGTCCTAAGTGGTCTGTGTGTAGAAAAAACTGAAATCCACTAAGTGGATAGAGGGTTTTAAATGATCTTTATTACAATACAATAACACAATTTTTTGTGTGTTAATTGTATTGTAAATTAATCATATACAGTGGAACCTCGCATTACGAGTTTAATTCCTTCCATGACCGAGCTCATTTAACAATATGCTTGTTTTACAAATGAATTTTCCCCATTAAAATTAATTGAAATACAATTAATACGTTCCAAGTCCCAAAAACCACCCAAAAATCATTTTTTATGGGTTTTAAAACAGAAAAGGTGTAGTTACACTACACGCGTTTCTTTTTCATGTTTTTCAAGCAAAAAACGCACAAAACTAAAAGAAAAACACTGGGAAAACACAATAGGGATGCGTCCACAACGAGATATCCGCGTAAATTGAGCGAGCGGTGGCCACGCTTGTCGGGAGAGCGTGTGCGAGCCTAGCGGTCCCTGTAAGAAACCTTGCTCGTAATGTGGATTTCCACTCGTAAAACAAGACAACAATTTTCACGAGCCTCGGTTCGTAGAACAAATTACTCGTTAACTTGTACACTCGTAATGCGAGGTTCCACTGTATTTTTATTGAAGTTCAGCCAAACACCAGTTAGGACTGACAGAGACATGTTACCAAAAATGTTTTTTTTGAACGTACCATAACATCAGACGCTGTGAATTGACTTCTAACTTCAGCATCTTCATGAATTCATACTTTAAATACCACTTTTGAACAACAATTATCAACATGACGGTGGTACAATGTGAAAGCTCTTTGTCTGAACTTTTGGCAGATTTTCTCTACTATTCGTGCCGTTTTATGGACACTGTTACGTATCTCTGTTACGTACTGGGGGTGGGTATATAGTAAATTCCCCTGCCCAGAGGTGGGTGCCGCATGAATAAACTTGCATATACGCACCACTACACCACTGAGTGAAAATTATTTGAGCTGTTGGGTCAGAAGACTTTTAATGGTGACACTCTAGCAAAAAACAGTTCTGGACAGTAATGTATGAAAGCATTTCCTTTTTCACCTACTTGCGAACCCTCAACCCCATACATATGCATGCTTCTTCTGATATGACTCGAAAGGATAGGCTCGCAATTTTTAACCCTAAAATGTTGGTTCCCATCATTTACAACCCTTCATAACATTGCAAACTTATCCTTTAACTCAGTGTTTCCTCAGTGTTTCCTTTTTTCTTCCTCTGCACACTTTTTTACAATATCCTTTTAACCACTTAAAATGTCAGAAACATGTAAAACTGTGCTTATTATTATGGCCTACTAATAGTCAGTGATGCACAAACAAATCTTTTAAATGACTCGGGAGTCAGGAGCCACTGCACCAAGTGAGTCGACTTCACAAACCGAAAATATTTACTGACGGTTGCTTTGCTTTTTGTTGAGTTGCTTTTCTGTCTGCAACTGATGAATCGGATGAATTAGTACAGCCTTGTTTTGAGCCAGCCAATTTTGGTCTTGCAACAGAAAGAAATTTCGCGGCACACCTGTCGAGCACGCTTGAAAAACACTGCTTTAAGTAAATACACATACATGTGCATGCATACAGAGAGAATTTGTTGTGACAGCAAACCCAAATGGATGGTGGTCAAAGTTGGAGACGCTCAACAATAATCGAAAAGATCACTTTTCATTCACATACTTCACTAAGGGTCGTGTCTGTCGATATCACCAATATGACTGAAGCCAAATTATTTACAGTCATAGCCTATGAAGTAATAGCCTATAACAGAGTATTGTAATTTTTTTCGGTATTTACAAACATAAACACTTGTGTCAGGGCTATTTAATTCAGAAATATTGCGATTGTGTGCATTTGCCTCCATGAATACATGGAACCAGTAAATTATAAATACACCTGCGGTTCTGTTTGGACAAATGTGCATATAAACGTATTCATCCCTACTTTGATGATGGAATTAAACATTTTATCTAATCCCGAAGTTACCAATTAATTTGAATAATAACTATCTCACTTGTACTGTATTTGAAAAGCTGAAAGTCTCATGGTTTGGCTTAACCTTAGTCGACAAAGTCTGGACTTACTGGTAATATCTTCAAATTAATTTAGAGAAAGCAAAGCCTGAACTCGGAAGATATAGAAATAAACGTTAAAAACGCGACCTATGCTCCCTGGCTTCACAATACAGCCGATCAATACCTGTAATCGTTATTGGCTTACAGCAGACTTGAGAACTATCCAAAGTCTGACCAACTTGAAAAGCTTTTATTGATTAGCGTGTGTGTGTGTGTGTGTGTGTGTGTGCGTGTGTGTGTGTGTGTGTGTGTGTGTGTGTGTGTGTGTGTGTGTGTCTGTGTGTGTGTTCATATACATGTGTTTGTGTGTGCGCACAAATGTCTGTGTGTCTGGATGTGTGTGTGTGTGTGTGTGTGTGTGCGTGTGTGTGTTTGTGTATGTATGTGCACACATGTCTGTGTTTGTGTGTCTGCCTGTGTTTGTGTGCGTGTACAAGTTTGTTTGGCAAAGATATAGAGACAAAGAGAAAGAGGGGGATAGTCAGAGAAAGAGATACAGAGAGATGAGAGAGACAGAGGGGGAAGGAGAGAGAGAGGGAGAGAGAGGGTGCTCTCACAGAGGGATTTGCTGCTCCCCAGGGGAGCTGTGGAAAGGGAGCTGCTGCCCACGCTGTTGAATGGACTAATCGAGGATGAATGAACGAGGGTTGAACGAGGGAGGAACGAGCAATGAGGGACTTGCCGTAACCGCTTTTCATTTGGAACATGCCTCACTGGTCCCTTTTCCCGCCTGGATCTACTCTAAAAACAGACTTGCTGTGATTGATAGAATCTACCATTAGCCTTAAGAGACCCCCAGCCCAGACATGGGGCTGGCATGCTGCAAGTCAGAGAAGCTGAAGAAAGAACATCTTCAAGGTAACCGTACAATTTTATCGCTTCTGAACACTCAATCGCCAAAGAGCTGTCGATTCACCCGAAGCAACATAACTGCATTATTTTTTCAGATGTTTGCAAATATATTTATTTTTAAGTGACAGTTATTTTTTTATACTTATTTACATTTGTTTATAAAATATAACATATAATATATTAATATATGCAATATTACCCACCACTCCTCCTCTCTTTTTCTTTCTCTTGCAGTCTTCAACTAAAGATTAAAAAAAATACAATAACAACACATTGCAACCTTCTGTCGCGCTCTTTGAGGATGTATGAGAGTGTGTTAATGTACATACAATAGTCTAAAATAATATATATTCATAATTCTAGGAATCTCTGTCTGTCCGTCTATACGTATGTTGTATGTATATCCTTTGATTATCTCAACAACCATTCATCCGATCGACTTCGCACTTGCCGGGTGAATTACTGGGGACCCAAGGACGTGCAGTGTCGAAATTTGGTGCAATTTGGACCCGTGCCACGTGTAATATTGCGAACAGCGATCCGCTCCGTGTAGTTGGGGCGCTTTGTGACATCATCATCCAAATCCACCAAGCGGAGCAATTTGTGACATCATCATTCAATATGTGAAGCGCGAGACGCACTCCTGGCAAGCATCCTAACTAACCCTGGAGATGCGAGCCAGGCGCGTGAACTTCGACGTCATGCACGCGAGAGGACGCCCCTATGCGGAAAGCGGAGCACCTGGCAGTCCACATAAACTCAACTAAATCAGACTGAAGAAACCTGAACTCGACTGATTATCCTGAACTTCTAATATGCCTATATTTTCACATTTTCTGTTTATTCTTTATTGAGTTGCCCTTATATTTTGTTAAACCATTCCATAAGTGCATGGAACAGAGTGCATGTGTGCAGTGCAAGTGCCATTAAAATGTCTTAAATCGTCTGAAATTTGTGGAGGAAAAAAAAAGGCTAGGTACTAAAAAAAAAAGACAATGGAACTTAGCTCTTTAGTTGCAAGATCAAAATCGCAAGGCAAAGAGTAGTTCGATTTTTCTGACTCTTTGTTCGTGTGATTCAGTTGTTCTAAAGCACGGTGAGCGAGGGAGGACTCCCTGAAAGGTGAATGAGAGTCAGAAGAGTCGGTTTGGCTCTGAGTTGTGAATGGAATTCTCACAAGAATCACTTAATTCTGTCAAAAATGTTACTTTGGTTGAATGCAAAGAGTAAATCAGTCACATTGAATATGAATTATGACAAATGCATTGGCCTGTCCGTCCTTGGACTATAATTTATTCCTCAGTAATTCTTTTCCGTTTGGAAACTCTTTTGCAGGAGTGGCTCCTGACGTTCGAGTCATTCAAAAGAGTGGACGCTACAAACAAATAGTTTGCGGTTCTTGCATCACTATTAGTAAACCATAATAACAAGCACAGTTATACATGTTTCTGATCTTTTTAGTTGTTAAAAGTGGTGAACCGTGGGATTTATGTCATTGTTAAAAGCTTGCCATGGAAGAAAAATCATTGGGAAACACTGGTCTAGCTTGTCCCATAGCAACTACACATACCAGGATACATTTGCACGCAAGCCACTCAATGGCCAACTTGAAGGGCTGTTCATCGATAGATATAAATCCATCTCTACACGGCCAAGTTGTGAATTTATTGTAAAAATCATTCGCTCTATAAGCTGATTATTAAACCCATTATCAAAGGCAGTCAAAGGCAGAAGAGTCTTCTTTCTATTGGTGGAAATGTCTGTTCAAAAAAATAAACAAAAGCTTTTTTTGCTTCTGTCGTCCTCTACTTGTGACAAACCGAAATGGTCACAGTGTTTGAAATGTTAGACTCTGCTAAGACGTTATGAAACAAAGAAGTCACCCACGTCCCGCCAAACTGTGTGGTCTTTCACCTCAGGCTCCCTGTCGTTTCTTCCATCCCAGGCACCTAGGATGACACCAGTGGCTTACCGGCTTACACAGAACGCTGAGAAGCACTGTGGATGTTCTATGTGTCACCCCTACGACTTATGAATGGAAATAATGTAAAAAATTGGGCCCCCAGGTTATTAATTCTGAGTGAAAACTGCCTTTTCCTGTGGCCATAGATTGCAAACCCGTTGGCATCCACAGCGGTAGCTATTGCATTATAGATACAGTATCTACCACCTCATTCGAGCCACCGTAGTTGAATTGAGATTGAATATCATGAATTTAAGTTAAATGGAAATAAGCATACAGCCAGTATAATATAATTTCATTTATAATTTATGAAATAAGTCCAAAGTCACAACTCTCTCAGATATGTCATGTCTCCTACGAGGAAATTGTAGGTCACGCGTATCTTCTGATGCGTCATAAAGACGACCAAATTGGATTGACTTAATAATGACAAACTTTATTTGTATGTATGTAGCACCTTTCATACTAAAAATATTCAGCCCAATGAAAGTGGTTTACAGACTGTTGCTGAGGGATTAGCGACATATCAGCAATCCTACACCTGGAGGGAGTTCAGAGGCTTGTTTTTGCACTAAATACGTGTGTTCAATTAAAAAAACACTTAAGTAATACCCAGAAGGACTCCCCCCACACACACACACACACACACACATTATTCAGTGAAATCCCATTTTTTGAGTGTGCAAGACCCCACAAAGAGCCAAGTATACGCTTTCTAAAGCCACTGTCAGTCATGTAATTTGTATCACTGTATGCTTCTCATACAAGCCTGTTTGTGTGTGTGTGCGTGCGTGCGTGCGTGGGTGCGTGTGTGTGTGGTTGTTTCAGCATTACAGTGTGAATTTGCAGAGCTGGTTGACAATGGCACTTGGCTTAGCAAGTGGGCTTAGCACCCCTGTATATATTTGGATTCCTTCCTCACAGCCAAATGACTCAAAGAAAAGTCAATCATGAGGAACTCGGCATTTGCTCTAAATTATTGACCTAGGAGAATGAGAGAAAATATAATGGTTCCAAATATGAATTATGATTTAGGGGGGAAAGTTGGATTCAGTGCCGATTATTTAAAGGATCACAACTAAATCCATAATAGACATTCTAGAAGCAGGGAAAAAAATTTGATATATCCCAAGTCCATCTAGGTGGGATTACTGTCACATGACCGAATGTTTATTAAGTCTGTGGAACAACTGCACCACCTAGTTGCTAAAGGCCTTATATCACAGTGGTTCCTCAACTATGGATGGGAACGAGAAACAATGTCAATAGAAAATGGGCAGCAAATAAAAAAAATAAAAACACAAGGACACAGTAATGATGAGGAGTCTGGTATGAAAGCAAGTTTGTAGTTAAATATACATCTATTGATGCACCTAGACACATCATCAGTGATGGAACCTGGGGTCATTGGGTGTTTCGGGTCTTTCAACATCATACACACTTACCCAGGCGACCCAGCTGGGATTGATCAAGTCCCGACTTGTGTCTATGTAGCATGTGCCCACGGATCACCCCTCTTGATCCACAGCCATCTAGAGGCCTTCTCAGCTGCCTCTGTTGTAGTTTCGATGGCCTTTCTCTTCCGTGCCCTGATGCCAAGCAGGCTGTATGCTTTGCAGAGAGATCGTGCTGCGAAGCCTCTATAGCCCACCTTGAAGTCGCCATACTTGGCACGCTTCTTCTCATTGGCCTCTTCCATACGCTCCTCCCAGGGGACTGTCAGCTCCAGAAGAACCACCTGCTTTGTTGAATCTGAGAACAGAACTATGTCTGGTCTCAGGGTGGTTTCCACGATGTGCTCTGGGAATCTGAGCTGCTTCCCCAGGTCGGCTTCATCTGCCAGTCCGGCGCGGTACCAAGGAGTCCCACTAAAAAAGTCTAATAATAAAGTCCTCTTTAATCTCTAGGTCTCTAGGGTATTTGTAACTTTTAAAAACAGTTAGGTGTTACAGAGGGTATTTTCCCTCATCAAAGATTTTTAATCCTAAAAAATAACTTTAAAAACAGTTAGGTGTTACACAATAAAGAAAATACATTAGGAAGGAACCATATAGCAGCTGCTTCAGGCTAGATGAGCAGAGTTTTTCTTCTGTGATTTCCTATGACTGACACAACCCTATGGAAGCATTGACAAGGGTCTCAGTCATTGTTTGTTTAACTAGACAGAATGGAAGTTCGAGGGTTGATCTCTGACATAAAAAAAAAAATCACTCAGTAAAATAAGCCAGACTGATACATGCCTTGATGTTTTCTCTTCCCCGTTAGATTGTTAGATGTTTCAGGCTTGATATCCTAACCAGAAAAAAAAATTGTGTGTCAGGCGTCAACACCTATATGTGTTGCATGAGACTGCACATCGGAACCTCTTCATTTTATGACAGTGCGCCTCACTTTTCTTTGTCCTCGTGCATTACTTCACTGTCCACCTCCTTCCCTCCTCTTCTGTCCCTTCTTTCTTGGCTCTCTGCCTTGCAGGTGGAACAGGGGAGAAAGACAGAGCAGCCATCAGCCATGAAGCCTTCCTGCTCATGGCCAACTCCCAGACGGACATGGATGACTGGGTCAAGGCTATAAGGCGGGTCATCTGGGCACCGTTTGGAGGAGGTAAACCTGGAAGTACCACACATGACCTGTATTGGTCACACAGTATCTTAATGAAATAATGTTAAAGATCACTTCTTTCTTGAAATGCACATTGTAGGACTTTAGGAGTGAACACATCATGTAGTAGAACAGGATGAACACCGCACATGGTAGGACGGAATGAACACAGCATTTGGTAGGACTGACTTAACACAACACATGGTAGGACGGAATGAACACAGCAGGTGGTAGTACTATGAAATGAAAACAGAAAAGTGATAGAAGGCAGTGACCGGGGAAGTGTATGGGATGAAGCAGAAATACGATACCTCATCTTTCTGTTCGTAGTAGAAGCCTCATGTATGCACGCTCGCAGGGCAGGGCGGTTGACCTTTCCCACTTTCTGTTTAGTTGAGATGCAGGGTGATCTGGAAGGGGAGAAGCGTTTCTGTCCTCTGAAAACATTCTCAGCCATCGGTTGAGATTGTCTGGGGAAGGGCCTAATCTTGTTCTTCAACCAGCTAGGGCCACTTGATTCAATCTGTGAAGATAAACAGCCGACCGTCGATGATCTATGGCAAACAGTCGGCTGGCACTAGGCAACGTTAAGAAGAAGTCTTCCTGTCTGAATTTTCGCTAAAGCTCCATTTGATTGAAATTTGTTTGGTTGGCTCACTGGGCTCATGGACAACCTAGCAGCATTGGGTCCAGTCAACCATATCTGATCATATCACTTCATTGTATATTTTAACACACTTCGTAAAGAAAAATCTCCATGTTGGTTCAGTGGCCAGCATTCGACATAAGTTGTTGCTTTTGGCGTATGGAATCCACAACACAGAAGAGTATCTTGCTGTCTATTGCAGGGCAACGCTAAGTAAAATATTGTAATTGTTACTGCTATTCATTGCAATACCCTCTCAGTGGCAGTATTGCCTGGTCATACTGTAGCAAGTAAAAAAACAATAGTCAGACTCATTGTTACATTCAAATATTTTTGGTTTTGTTTAAAAAAGAGACTTAAACTCCAGTACACTTGTTTTAACCAGAGAATCGTTTCTGATCACTGAGTGGTGCATTTAAACACAAAGCCATTGACACACCTATACACCTAGACGGAACCTTTTTAAACATCAACTTCTCCTTTGACGTCTCCTTGAGTCTTGGTGTCTCAACTATTTGATGGGTGTCCAGAATGTGTAACCCAGCGGCTCAGTGCAAAGGCATCTGGGAGGGACGGCTGGATAACCAAGTGTTGTGTACAAAGGGGCACTATATTAATAGGGAATGATGGTGAAGTAACACACTGATGAGTAGCAGCGGTACAAGTAAATAACATGACATCAAGTATTTGATTTCAACACTTTGTCTACACCGACCATCGATCATGAGTCAAAGGTGTTCAATTGTTTGTTAGTTTAAGCGTCAGCATATTGCAGCCATTTCGCATCTTATAATTAAATTGAATATGTTCTAAATATACAGTATGAGCAAAATAAAGATGCCTCAAAATAGACAACATTAATTCAGCTGACTGAAGTGATTACCCCCAGCCGGTATCAATCTATTTATCTATCCATCTATCTCTTTCTTTGTCTGTCTGTCTTAATGTCCTATCTATTTATCAATCTATCTATCTATCTATCTATCTATCTATCTGCATTAGTGTTGGACAAATAGCTTGCTTCAAGGCTGCCCAGAAATGTTATATTAAGTTTGCCTCACTCACTCACTCACTCACTCACTCACTGCATTGCATGTTCAAGCACAGGAAAAGTACTTAAACCTGTGTCTTGGTTAATCATTTTAGAAAGGCAGTTTGTATTGTAGATGTAGTGTGTGTCAGTCCATCCGCCCTCACATCAAGTAATTCTGAAAAGAAGAAAAAAAACCTATAGCCTAAAAAGCAAAGAAACATTTCCCCTTCCACAGTTGTCTTTGAAAAGTGAATTATTGTGTTTTGCGGATAACTTAGTGAGCCCTGACGGACCATCAAAACAAGACCACGCTTATGGGGAGTCTTAATTCAATTCAATAATAGCAGTGAACAAAACACAGACATTTGCACCCTCCTCCATGTGTCTGCAGGGATATTTGGCCAGCACTTAGAGGACACGGTGCAGTATGAGAAGAAGTTCGGCCCCCGGCTCACTCCTCTGTTGGTGGAACAGTGTGTGGACTTCATCCGGGAGAGGGGCCTCGATGAGGAGGGTCTCTTCAGGATGCCGGGGCAGGCTAACCTGGTCAAAGAGCTTCAGGAGGCCTTCGACTGTGGGGACAAGCCTCTCTTTGACAGGTAGGGTGAAAAAAAAGTGAAACAAGGAATGAAAACAAATACTTACAAAATCGAAAATTGAGGCCTATAGTAATACAATTTTGTGTTTGTCATTACTCGATGGAGCTTCTGCAAATTCCTGCTGCGTTGTTCCATTACTCAGCTCCTCTCCAGATAGTTGAGAAGTCTCTGCAGCTCCCCTTGAGCTAAATTTTTTTTTTTTGCAGTTGTAAATTCTCAGAATCAGAATGATTTTTTTTTTCCACCTAGTACATTTTCATATATGAGGAATTTGTCATGGATGGGTGTGTTTATAATAATAATACAATCTTTTTTTTTTTATTGTATGGTTGTATTGTTGTATTTAATTTTTATTGTATTGTAATAATATTAATAGCAATAACAATAATAATAACAATAAAATAGCCATTATAACACAAATAGCATAAAAACAAACAGAATGGTGAAATATATAGAGATATACAATCAATTACAGTGGGGCAAAAAAGTATTTAGTCAGCCACCAATTGTGCAAGTTCTCCCACTTAAAAAGATGAGAGAGGCCTGTAATTTTCATCATAGGTACACTTCAACTATGAGAGACAGAATGGGGGGAAAGAATCCAGGAAATCACATTGTAGGATTTTTAATGAATTAATTGGTAAATTCCTCAGTAAAATAAGTATTTGGTCACCTACAAACAAGCAAGATTTCTGGCTTTCACAGACCTGTAACTTTTTCTTTAAGAGGCTCCTCTGTCCTCCACTCGTTACCTGTATTAATGGCACCTGTCTGAACTCGTTATCAGTATAAAATATAATTTGGATGATCCAGAAGAGGATTGGGAGAATGTAATATGGTCAGATGAAACCAAAATATAACTTTTTGGTAAAAACTCAACTTGTTGTGTTTGGAGGAGAAAGAAAGCTGAGTTGCATCCAAAGAACACCATACCTACTGTGAAGCATGCGGGTGGAAACATCATGCTTTGGGGCTGGTTTTCTGCAAAGGGACCAGGACGACTGATCCATGTAAAGGAAAGAATGAATGGGGCCATGTATCGTGAGATTTTGAGTGCCCTTCTATGTCCTTCCATCAGCAAGGGCATTGAAGATGAAACGGGGCTGGATCTTTCAGCATGACAATGATCTCAAACACACCGCCCGGGCAACAACGGAGTGGCTTCGTAAGAAGCATTTCAAGGTCCTGGAGTGGCCTAGCCAGTCTCCAGATCTCAACCCCATAGAAAATCTTTGGAGGGAGTTGAAAGTCCATGTTGCCCAGCGACAGCCCCAAAACATCACTGCTCTAGAGGAGATCTGCATGGAGGAATGGGCCAAAATACCAGCAACAGTGTGTGAAAACCTTGTGAAGACTTACAGAAAACCTCTGTCATTGCAAACAAAGGGTATATAACAAAGTATTGAGATGAACTTTTGTTATTGACCAAATACTTATTTTCCACCATCATTTGCGAATAAATTCTTTAAAAATCAGACAATGTGATTTCCTGGATTCTTTCCCCCCATTTTGTCTCTCATAGTCGAAGTGTACCTATGATGAAAATAACAGGCCTCTCTCATCTTTTTAAGTGGGAGAACTTGCACAATTGGTGGCTGACTAAATACTTTTTTGCCCCACTGTATATTATTACTTGTAATTTTTGCTTAGTATTATTACCACTATTATTATTAGGTGAACATTATTTAAGTTTTATAAGTCATCCGAAGTTATATATATATTCATATATATATGTATAAGACCAAGCTTCATCTCCCGGAAGTCATTCCCGTCCAGCGACTTACGCCAGTCACTTGGGACTGCATTGCATTTACAGACGACCCACGTAGACAGACAACTCGAGCAGGGCCCGAGACTTAACACCATCTCGAGACTTAACACCGTCTTATCGTCCCGGGGACAATAGAAGATGTGTTTGGGACGAACAAAGATCTTCCCCGGGACGGGACGAAAGGGATTTTTGTATGGACAGTATGTATCAGCTCGCCAGGCCAAATAATATTTTTTTAATGCCAAATATTCATTTATTATCAAGTACCAGCTGCACTTGGCTTGCTCGTATCTAACACGTATCTAACACGACTGAGCTGGACCTGTGTATCGCTGCCTGCAGCTAAACGTATTATTATTATTTATATTATTAGGGGTCCAGCCCAATGGGATTTAGAGTAAGACGCTTTGTGACATCATCATACTATGTACTATAAATGAGCACATTATTATTCAGAATGTACATTTGAGTGGTGTCCGGTACGCAGTGTAGACTTTGTTGCTCTGTAGTGGCTTGAGATTACAAACTAGGCATGTACTGTATGTGTGTTTATGTACTTTCTTACCTTGTTGATGTCTCTGGGTCTGTTTGATTATTAGTTTTAGAATACTAATGAATGTTAGCATTCATTATTGTTGTTACTATTTGTATTACTTTTTATATTTTTAGACAGATAGACAGATAGATAGATACTTTATTAATTCCCAAAGAGAGATTGCAGATAGATGTTTAATAACAGTGATAATGCCTAATTCCTAATGACTATTATTATCACAACTATACTGCTATCTTACCATACTATACACCGATCAGCCACAACATTAAAACCACCACTAATAATCACTAATACTGTGTAGCTCCCCCTCGTGCCGCCAAAACAGCTCTGACCCGTCGAGGCATGGACCCCACAAGACCTCTGAAGGTGTCCTGTGGTCTCTGGCACCAAGACGTTAGCAGCAGATCCTTTAAGTCCTGTAAGTTTTGAGGTGGTGCCCCCACGGATCGGGCTTGTTGTTCCAGCACATCCCACAGATACTCAACCTCAACCCTGGCCATCCACATGATGTTCATCAGACCCAACAACCTTCCTCCATTGCTCCATGGTCCAGTTGTGATGCTCAAATGCCCATTGTAGGTGTTTTCGGTGATGGACAGGGGTCAGCATGGGCAGTCTGACCGGTCTGCGGCTACACAGCCTCATACACAGCGTGTGTGTTTTGACACCTTTCTATCATAGCCAGCATGAACTATTTCAGCAATTTGTGCGACAGCAGCTCTTCTGTGGGACCAGACCAGACCGGCAAGACTTTCTTCCCCACGCATATCAATGAGCCCATGGGCACCCATGACTGTGTAGCCGGTTCACTGGTTGTCCTTTCTTGGACCACCTTTGGTAGGTACTAACCATTGGTCTCATTGGTGTTTAATATAATATAATATATACACCTGCATATTGTACTATACTATAGCATATTTCAACATGCCGCTACTAGTAAATCATTACATATTGTTACTGTGGACTACTTACTACTTTTTTTTTACTCCTTTTGACTCTGTGCTCCTGCAGTAACACTGACGTCCACACAGTAGCATCCTTGCTAAAGCTGTACCTCCGAGAGCTGCCCGAGCCGGTCGTTCCCTTCTCTAAATACGAAGACTTCCTCAACTGTGCACAGCTGTTGGCCAAAGACGAAGAAGAGGTATACATGATGCAGCTGTTTTGATCGACGTGTACGCACTTTGTAAGCTGTTACCAAGCAATACAATTGAAATGTCCTTCATCTCCAGGGCATCCAGGAGCTTGGAAAGCAAGTCAACACTCTACCTCTACCTAATTACAATCTCCTCAAGTACATATGCAAGTGAGCGCCGCCGCCGTTTGCTTTTCTGCAATGAATTGGATGCTGTATCTCTGGTGCTGAAACACATTATGCCTTATACCATATGATTTTAATTGAATTATTCTTTCTATCCCTTAGGTTCCTGGATGAGGTTCAGTCCCATTGTAATGAGAACAAAATGAGCGTCCAAAACCTTGCCACGGTATTTGGGCCAAATATCCTCCGACCCAAGATGGAAGATCCAGTAGCTATCATGGAAGGTGTAAAAAATGTGTATGAATTTAGTCATGTAAAAGTAATCACTCAATTGTTTTTATTCATAAAAAATAAAATAAGAATAAAACAAACAAATACAAATTACCAAAGTTTGTTAAACAATTGTTTTACTTTTGGGAGACTAATGAAAGTCCACACTCTAATCTTATTAGTATGGAATAATTATTTTGACCTCAAAATTTGAGTTTGTTCTTTGATAACGCAGTGGCAGACGGCAAAGAGAGTTTTTAAGGAGGAAAATATTTGCAGGTCATGTGTAGGATCCAACACATCCAACATGATCCATGCCATCCATAAATAAATAAATAAATAAATAGATTAGCTTAGGTCTGGCTGTGATCTGCCCAAGGTCAGTTTATTTCTCTGTACAGTTTACCCTCCACCATTGAGTTTGAGTGACAAATATTCTAGGTCAGAGTATTGTTATTATGAATATCTGATACCAGACCTTAACGTTAAGGTCTGGTATCAGACCTTAATATGGCAAACAACCAAAAAGGTTGTTTGCCATATTACTTTGGCATAAATGAGATATCTAAGTTAGTCCTTGCAATGGCCACCTCTATAAATCTGGCCATCTAATAGTGTCTCTTCATTTCCAGGCACCTCACTTGTTCAACACCTGATGACCATACTCATCAGAGAGCAGCACCGCCTGTATGCAGGAAGGGACCAAGAGGGGACCACGGCCCCCCAGACCAAACTCTCCATCCAAGGGCAGCAGCTCCAACATCGCAGCCTTGGAGCCTGGATCTCAGAGGAGGACCTCCAGAGCTGCCCGCCCTCCAACCCCGACAGTGAGCTCCATAGCAGTGCCTCGTCCCTGGATGCCAAATTGTGTGCCGCCATCACCCCCACGCTGACGCCAAACCCTAACCCTGCACCAAAGCTGGCAACTTCCATAGGTAAGGGTGAAACGGTGGTCAGTCCCAGTAAACAAGCCAAGGCGCTGCCTTCCTGGAAATATACCTTCAAAAGCTCCTCAGCGCCTCGCACCCAACCTCAGCCCAAGCAGGGCGGTGGTGGTGGTAGTGGCTGTACGGCAGAAGTCAACAGCACGTCTTCCAGTGGAGGTGGCGGAGGCGGAAGCGGAGGAGGTAGCGGAAGCGGAGGAGGTAGCGGAAGCGGCGGCAACTGGCTGATGAATGGTTTGTCGTCGCTAAGAGGCCACCGACGCACCTCGTCAAGTGAGAGGTCGGCGCGCGACCGGGACTCCACCGGCTCCTCCCAGAGGCTGTCCACCTACGACAACGTGGCCTCCTCATCCTCAAGCCTGGGGAATGTTCCCAGCATTGCCAGCACGCCATGGTCCACCTCTTCCTGCGAGATCTCCGTACCGGAGTTGGCCACCAGCGATCCCGCCACCAACCAAAATTGCAGCGCTGGTGATGGAACTGGGCACGGTGTTGGAGATAAAGGGGAGTGGTTAGAAAGTCAGAGGGGGATCGACAGAGGCAGGGAAGGGGTGGCAGGGGCCGACGGGAACTATGAGCAGGAGGACAGCAGTGAGGCTCTGGACCTGTGCCTTAGCAGTGCCGCCTGCAGTGAGAATGGTAATACGGTTTTGGCATCCGGAGTGCCGTCCATTGTGATTTTAGAGCACGGGGATGGAGGGTCGGCAGCCCTGGATGGCCTGGTAGAAGGCCTCAAGGAAGAATTGAGAAAACAGAAGAGCGCATACGAGGCCAGGATGAAAAAGTAAGCTGTTATGCTAAACATGATATGCAGATGTATTTATTTATTTTTTTTTCTAATTTATTTTAAAATCAAGATATGCAAGCTGGAGATCTAGGAAGAGATAGATTCTTACTTATACTTTAAGAATACAATGCTATGTTGTATGTTGTACAAGACTAATGGTCATTTAGTGTGCATTTACTTAAAAATAATATTCCACATACACTGTCTTGTAGAGCAATTGTTCTTTCTTTACTGCAATCATATTTGTACTACATTCAATTTTGCTCAGTTGTCACATTGTAAGTAGCGTTTGTGAACGACTCATTTATCTCTATTCATTGTCGCCCTCCTCAGGCTTGAGGAAGCCAGTGCAGCTCTGTGTGCCCAGATGGAGCGACTGGAACAGGAGATGGAGCAGGAGAGGAAAAAACAACGCATGCTAGAGATTAAACTGCGAAACTCAGACCGGGCAAGGGAGGACGCAGAGAATCGCAACCGGCTTCTAGAGAAGGAAATGGAAGATTTCTTTGCCACTTTGGGAGATCTGGCCTTGGGGCCAAGGACTAGTGATATTTAAACCCAGCCTGGCCTCTCCTGGATTTGTTTCAGGCCTTAATCGGGACTGACATCGTAGGTCAAACTCTGACAAGATCTGACAAGGGCAAAAAAAAAGTCAGGGCGTTCCTTTCCAAAAAATCATGGAACATATTTGTCCATTTTGAGGTGGTGCAACTGAATTTCAGGGGTGAGGACAGAAGTATTGTAAATTAAGGGTATTGGAGGCAGACAGACCAGACCGTCTGGCACGTTCCTGACTAAAGGGTGCCACCCTGCACTGGATGATTCTAATCCTCCTTGGAGTGAGACCTGAGTACTCCCTTTCACTCCTGGATACATACCAAATTCCAACGGGTATCCGTGCATCCCATCAACATTTCAGCCTTAAGGAGCCACCGCCAGTATATTTGAGGGCCAAGTAAAAGAGTGAACGAATGGATTCATTCAATGGCCTCTGAGGTAAAAGGGAGAAGTAATTCCTCTTGGGATGGGGAAAAAGTTCATCATTGATTCAGCTAATATGCGGTGAAAAACAGTTGTCTAAAATGTCTGAGGGGGAGATCACAAAAAAATCAGCAGGATGGATTTTATTTTGAACGCAGGGCCAGTCAAAAACACGCTTTATCAAGCACCTTTTTAGAAGCACAGGTCTTTGATTGATGCAGCAGAGTATCTTGCTTTGATTCAGCAATGCTGTGGTCTGCAGATGGATAATTTAGCGGCCAGGACTGCTAGAAGTAGTTTATAGAGTGTGTAAGTCATGATGTCTTTTTGTCAGCTATACAGTTTATTTCACAGCTTGAGTTGGAGTTTGGGATTGATACCTGTGGCAAAGCATATATGTAACTTTTACGAGTGAAATGCAAGTACTTTGCTGAAATGACGTGCAAAACCCAGTGTCAAATGAGTCTGCACTTCTCACAAGATCAAATGTTGCGAGGCTTGAACCTCGATGTGAGAACTAAATGTTAAAGCTCAAGAAAGCCCTCTCTCTCCTCTCAGGCCTCTCATTCTGGTGATCTATGATGTCCTCAAACTGATACAAAGTGTCCAATTCAGACAATTTGGCGGATTTCTTTTGTGGGAGGGTTTTTACGTCAATTGGACACAGCCACAATAATTCTGGATTTCTCCTCACATCCTCAGGCCTCTTTTTTTGCCAGTGTATAGTGGAAATATTCCTCTCGGTATATGCTGACAAAACCTCACTCTTTGGTTTACAGTGACTCACAGATTGCAACAGTGGAATCCACACGAGTTGCAATTATTTCATGTCTTTCACAAGTCAGCCTGCCATGTGAAAGTCTGCATAGGTGCAGTCAAAACCAAAGCCGCCATCTGCCGTTTGATTGCTGGTGGCTTTTGGTACAGGAAGCTGTCCACTGCCACCAGATTGACAGTGGGATTTTCCTCCTTGTGCCTTCAGGGAAGCACTGTTAAAATTGGAACCACTTAGTGTTGCCTGAAAATAGAGTGGTGATGCATACTCATCTGGAGTCCACGGAGTGGCCACAGCGGTCTTTTGTTATACACGATCAGCCACAACATTAAAACCCCTGACAGGTGGAGTGAATTATATATATCTATATCTATATCTATGTATAGATATAGATATATATATGCAGCAAGGGACCATATATATCTCTGATATATATATGCAGCAAAAGAACAGGCAGTTCTTAAAATTGATGTGTTGGAAGCAGGAAAAATGGACAAGTATAAAGATCTGAGCGACTTTGACAAGGGCCAAATTGTGATGGCTCGATGACTGGGTCAGAGCATCTCCAAAAGGGCAGGTCTTGTGGGGTGTTCCTGGTTTTCAGTGGTTAGTACCTACCAAAAGTGGGCCAAGGAAGGACAACTGGTGAACCGGCAACAGGATCATGGGCGCCCATGGGCTCATTGAGGTGATTGGGGAGTGAAGTCTAGCCCATCAGGTCTGATCCCACAGAAGAGCTTCTGTCGCAAAAATTGCTGAAAGAATTAATGCTCGCTATGATAGAAAGGTGTCAGAACACACAGTGCATCACAGTTTGCTGCGTATGAGGCTGCGTTGCTGCGGAGTGCCCATGCTTATCCCTGTCCACCGCCCAAAGCGGCTACAATGGCCATGTGAGCGTCAGAACTGGACCATGGAGTAATGGAAGAATGTGGCCTGGTCTGATGAATCACCTTTTCTTCTACATCATGTGGATGGCCGGGGTTAGGGTCTGATCCGATCAAGTATCTGTGGGATGTGCTTGAACAACAAGCCTGATTCATGGGGGCCCAACCTCACAACTTGCAGGACTAAACAGGACAGATACCACAGGACACCTTCAGAGGTCTTGTGGATTCCATGCCTTGACGGGTCAGAGCTGTTTTCATGGCACGAGGGGAAGCTACACAATATAAGTTGTTATTAGTGGTCGTTTTAATGTTGTGGCTGATCTGTGTATATATAGCAGACTGCAAAAGATGAAGATGGCCCTCAGAAGGTGCCATTTTTTGTTTCATTTTTTATGAAGAATGTATTCTCGTAGTGAATGTAATGTGTTGTGAACGGAACCAACCTCAATGAATTCCTTTAACTTTAAAGGGCTAGGAAAATAGTGAAAAAAGCCCAAATTCACCTTTTCCGCACAGCAACTTTAAGGTAACCTTTAACAAATCCTAACATGACATGGAGGTTTTAGATAACATTTGACAGTTTGTTCCTTTACTTGGTGTTCACATAAAGCTTCTGTTGTCTCTGTGGAGACTGGAATTTTTTTTTTTCTCCACCTCTCATTGACTTAAATTGTTTTCACAAACAGCCAATGAAAAAAGACATTGGTCATCACATGGCCATTTTTTCCAATTAGCTCCTAAAAAAGACCCAATATTTCATTAGGGGGAAAACTGACCTGCAGTGGTAGCTGAAAAGGCAGTGGGTAATCTTGGGAAAATCTTTATTTTTCACATAGCAACCACAGAATCTTCTGGTAAAAAAAGTGTCATCTGCGTATGGACTTATATGGAGGTGAGGAACATGCAGTCAAATATTCTAAAAATTGCTTTAAAAACATTTTACAGTGTATGTTGTACGCACATTGTGCCTGAACTGTAGACCAGGGGTGGTGGGACCTTTTTCCTATTTGAGGCCAGATTGCTACATCCAGTGTAGGATAGCAGGCCACGGACCTCTATGAAGTAACATACAATAATAAACACCTACTTGCATGGAATATCGGCTCTTCAGTATGACTTTTAAGCACCGACTTCTCCATACTCAATGTTCCCAAGTAAATTAATTCTAAAACTCAACGTACCCTGCCTCGTTCTATTGAAGCCAGTTGGGCCATTTGAATGTGGCAATTCATGAGAAAAATTTCCTTTTTTTTTTGTTTTTCTCAAGGTGAGGTTTCGTAATTTTGTTTAACAAATTGTTAAAACATGACTAGTTCCAAACACAAACAGAAATAAAAAATATCAAAGTAATACATCAAATCTAGAAAAGCCCACCCTTGTCGTAGAGATCGTCATCAGACCAGGTAGTTTTATTTCCTTTGAGACTAATTTAAACATAAACGTGAGGCAAAAACAAAGTAAAATGGTGCATATGTTTTCAAGGCAAACACTCGCGGTTGTATGTACTACGGGCATTGCATGTGGTGAAATTGTTGTGTGAGCATCCAGAATGTGACAGGATTCAGCAGGATTTATTTCTTTGTAAACCCTGAAAGAAGTATAGTTCCAAGTTTAAATGTGCTTTTGATCAGGAAAAACTGTGATGGTATTTTTCCTTAAAAAAAAAAAATCTATATATATATATATATTATTTGTACAGAAGCTTATAGATAACATTATTTGATAGCCCTGATGAATGAGTAATGTTACAGTGTTGGTCTATGAGCGGACAGTTATGAGTGTAAAGAAATGTTTCCTTTGAATCTGCCGAGCAGCTATGGTGCTTATTTATTATGAATCTACTCTATTATAATGAATAGACATTTCTAAAAAAATAAAAAAAAATAAAAAAGGTGACAAGATCTACCTGTTGGGACTCATGGGGCAAATGTAAATTTGTGCATTGTTCTGACCGGTCTAATTAATAACTTAAATCTAAAGCAAAATGTTGTTCTAACATATTGAAGACAGACACAAGTGACTCCAAGTGTATTTTCTTTAATTGTAGTACATGTTTTCTATTTTTTTTTTTTACATTTTTTTTCTGGCATCATCAGATCCCAGTGCATGTATTTTAGTAGTGCACTTTGTTGTTGGTTGCGCTTTTTTTTTTTTCTTCCTCCCCCGGAAGACGCAGAGCCCATGAATTCTTAATACTAGTTGCATGGCTGGATTCACTAGCAAATACAAACCAGCACCTTACATATAACAAGGTTTTTTTCATTTCATCTTTTTTACTTTTGTGTGCGTGTATTTATTAACATTACATTAGAACCTTGTTTATACGAACCCCACGGCAATGACTGAAGGATTACACATGAGAACTGCCCCTAAACCAGTCCAAGTGGTTAACATATGATCACGAGCATCCTCAGAAGCAAACCTCTGATTTGGCCGGGAAGTTGGTGTAATGCCTAGTATACAACAAAGTCGTCAAGAGCCAGAAACTCTTGTGATTGGTCCCGGACTAAAGAGGAGCCCATGTTGGTTTGATATTATCTTATAAGTCTTGGCTTCTATAGTGTACGCCAAAATCCCAAGATGTGCGACTCCCCCGTGATCTCCGTCCTTGCTAAATTCTATAGTGTGTGCACTAACAGGATTTTGGTGGGGGGGGGGGGGGGGTCCTTCAAACGCGTGATGCTGTGTTTTGAAAGTATTCAGGTGTATCCCTGCCATCAGTGAGGTTTGGATAAACGGGGCTCTGCTGTATCTGGCCTTACCACTCAACCGAAAACAAAATCTTCCGGCCACACCCGAGATGAAGAACTCTAGCCAGATTCGATCGGCGGGTAAGACTTAATTATGTAACGATATGACTATAAACAAGTCAGAGAAATTGATCTCACTCCTAAAAAAGAAAAACCCATGGATTGACAGTACCAAACATGTTTTTTCTCTATACCTTCAGGAGACAGTTAACATGGCTAGGCCCATCACTTAACTAGCACAATTTGTCGAAGGTATTGCACGCAAACTGTAAAAAAAAAAAAGAGGGGTAAAGGGAGGGAAAAATATATACACATATAACAATTCTCTTACTTCTAGGTTAAGTATACAGAATGTACAAAACTAGAGGTCTGCTAAAATGAACAATAGTACACCTTTGAAATAAATAAATAATGACATCTGTTATTCACACGATTTCAACAGCTAATTCTGTGGGTAACCGAGTAGCCTGTAGCCAATTTGACAGCTGCGTTCGTCCAATTTCATTTAAGAATTTTAGGCGCGGGTCGGTAAGTCAAAGCCTAACTTAAGATCAGAAGTGGGAAATGTTCTCATTTCAGAGGTGCGGTGCAGCGCAACGCGACAAACCTGATCGAATCATTCTGTCCGCTTGCAGGTGGGCTACGGAAATGAAGGGCACTTTGAAACAAGCTTCTCAGACTTTAGTTTGGCGTTTTAGAGTAGATGAAGATAAGGAGTCTGAAGAAAACTTTTGTAACCCGATTTCGTCACATTCCACCAGCTACACTACATTTCACCTAGTACTCTGCAGTACAAACTTGGGATTGAATTGTGACGCCTGTCTATACATCCACTGTAGAAAGATACAAAAGGATATTCCGAATGATTTCCTCTCTTTTGATTCATTTTCATGATATAAATGATTAATGGATTCATGTTGTGTTAAGCTGCGGTACCAATTAGGTTTGAGACTTTGATGGACGACCTTGACGCAACCGCCCATTTAATGACCATCCAACCTGACTTTGAAGAGTCCGATAGTGACACATTATACACCCTGTGAAAGACTTTATGGCCGATAAGGAAACAAAATAAAAATAATAAAAAATAAAAATAACAGTAGAAAAATATATAATACATTTGCGAGGACATCCGCCTCGTTGTGTGACGTTTTTTTTTTTGGTGTTTTTTTTGTTTTTAACGTGAAAACCTCGTTCTTTACCGACCCTCGAAAAACCCGTCGCACATAAAAGATACTTAAGCGAACAAAACCTCGACCAAAAAAAAAGAGGCACTTTCCTTTATCAAAAAAATAAAAATAAATAAAACTCATAATGGGGCTGTTATTGCATACAATATGAACTTGTTTGCCTTTTAGGAAGAAATCCTATAATTTTGTTGTGTTCAATTTCTTTTCTTTTTTTTTTTTAACTTTACAGTCTTGATTAATTGCACTAACGTCTTCCATAAATTGTTAAAAAAATTTGTCCGAGTTTTTTTTGTTTTTGTTTTTTTAAACACCGGAAATCTGCCCAATGGTTTTGTTATGCTGAAACAATCATACAATTGATAGCAAGGACATGGTTGACCTGACAAATAAGGAGGATTTTGTGACTGTGAAGCAGAAGTCTGGAAGTCTATCTGTGCCGCTCCATCGGGCCGCAAACAAAAACAAACCAAACAAACCACCAGCACAAAGCGCTATAGACATCACAACGCCTCACATTCTATTTATACCGTGATGGACTATACAGCTCTGCACAACTCTTACATTTCATGTCATTTAACAAAGAAAATAGTCCTAATCTATGACGATGGAGCGACGACCTACGATCAGCCAGCTTGCATAAAACACCTTAAATATGTGTCTGAAGTTTAACACTTGAGGGGATAAAAGAGCAAATGTCCATTTACAATGACATGATACACATGAATTGTCTTTTTTGTTCATTTTACACCATGACCAGTACACGCTTATGACAGCGTAATAATGAGCTTCCTGTTCTGTGTGAAGGAGAACAAAAAAAAAAAGAATCTTTTAAGGTTGAAACGTTTGCCCCATTGGACTGTGTCCCAGCAGGGTGAAGAGCTGCAGCACGATGGGAAGTTTCTCAAGAGTAAAACTTAAGACAAGGGGATGTGTAAGTGAAAACTTAAGGTCAAAACCAACTTAAGATGTTTTATGCAAGTGGGCCGCCCTCTTTCAGTCACACAGCTTAACGCGGAAACTAGAATATAAACAGTTAAAAAATACCATTTTCACATCAAAAGGAAACATATTGGAAAGTGGGAAATCTAACAGCATATGCAGATTACCAGCAGCCGTCAAAACTAAACTTAACACAAAGTAAAAAGAAAAAAAAAGTATAAAGGTTAATAATCTTTTTACAAGTAAGGAAATAGTAGTGATTCACAAGTAGTGAACTGTTTTCATTACACAATTGAATCTGAAGGATGTTAATCCAACTAAATACATGGTTTTAAAACTGTTTAAGACAAAATAAGCAAGAGAAAGTTTTCCAGGGGAGTAATATGATCAAGAATTAATAAAAAATAATTTCCAAATGGCTCACTGCAAATTAAAAAGATTTATTTTTATTTTACTCTACATTTATATGGTATGTTGTAAAAAGCCGTAGCTTTGAAGTGAACCGAACGACTTTATAAAGAGAAATAGATCACGTCCAAAGACTAACTAACAAATTGCAATATATTTATTAAATTTTTTCTTACTCGTCAGTTAATACCAAACCCGAAACATAGTATCAGAAAAGAAATAAGAAAAGGTTTGCATCGCAGGATTCAAAATGTAAAAAGAGATGCCACAATAAATTATAGTGAGAACGGAATCAAATGGAAAAAAAACAAGACCAAAAAAAAAACAAAACAAGACTAGAGGCGCAAAAAATAAAATAAAAAAATAAAAAATAATAATAATAATAAATAAAAATAAATAAAAATAAGTGTCTGTCCTTTCAGAGCAAAATAAGAAAATCCAAACATTAACCCAAACTGGCCTAGAAGCTACATCACAGAGATCGAGGGAATGGGGGGCGGGGTGGTTTAAAGAGCCAGTGTTGGGCTAGCGTGCTTGGCTTGAGCGTGGCCAAGGCTCAGACCCAGACCAGAGAGCTGTTGATAGTCATCTGCAGCGGCCCGGAGCACCGGTGGCCACAGCAGCGGCAGCACTGGCGCCCTCCAGGCCGCGGTCCGTGTTGGGGAGCGCGGCTGCGGTCGACAGGGAGGCACCGTCTTTGGCAGAGGAGGAGGAGGTGGAAAAGGAGGAGATCGGGGGGTGGTGTTGCCGGTGCTGCTGGGGGCTACGGCTCACTGCTGCACCTGCGCTATAAGAGACAGAGGCAGCCCGCCGGTGGTCAGGTGCGTTTGGAAGGAGAAGGAACAACAAAAAAAAAAAAAAACGCAGCAAAAAAGCAACAGAGATCTTGTAGAAAATTTGGCTTTACTCCAGTTCCAACATGGCATCAACTTGACTGAAAGTCTTCACCTTTCTTATGGAGAACCAGAAACCGCATGCAAAAAGCTCTAAATGTTTTGAAACCTTAACTTACGCAACACATAGCCAACGGGGCACGGGGCAACCCGGGAGCCAATGTTGCTAAGCAGCTGTCAAATTGTTGTTACTGGGACTTGAACTTTGAGTACGTGAATGTAAACAATAATTCCCGGCCCAAGCACTGAAAACACAAGGTCCTGTTGTTAGGTCCCTGTGGAGGTAGTAAACCAGACTCCTCCAGGGGGCAGTAAAGGATAAATCTGACCCGGTTAGTAGAACAACGACAACAACAGATTAACAACAATAATCATAAAACGGCTAGACAACTGTCAAGGTATGTCGTCTTGTACTTACTGCAGCGGAGAAAAGGTAAATAAATAGAAGGTGGAGTGTGCCGCAACTCAATTGCTCTTTGAGGCTCTGGGGAATTTTCTAGAAATACTTGTGTGTTAAGGAATATGTCAACTGGCATTTTTTGTATATAAGGGATAAGATAAATAAATACAAATATAAGGGATATGAGATAAAAAAAAAAATTGGGAGGCTCTATGACTTCCTAGTTCCTAATGTTGAGCGCTGTAGTGCCCCCTTCTGCGATGCTTGGTACTGCATGCTTGAGCTGTCCATATACTTACGCATGATATGTTTTTGCCCTTGAAGCTAAGTAAGCAAGTTATGAATATATAATAATGTAGTTACTGAGGTTAACACTGGGAGTTATATAGTCACCATCAATAAATATATTTACATTAAAGAATTGTGTGTATTCATTAGATGTGTGCTCGTTGCAAATTTACTATAACAGGTATTTTTCAACTGTCTTTCATTCATTGAAAATGGAAAATGTCGATAATTGATAAGCTGTGTACTAGAGAGTAGATATACTTGCATGGGACTTTTTGACCGGTTTCATAACTGAGTCAGAAGAAGGTTTCTCAGAAGTATGTGACTCAATTTGTGAAAGCAATTCAAGTTGTTCTCCACACAGACACAATCACAACCACAGAATCTTCCGGTAAAGGTGAGTTGCAGTATCTGCACTTATATCGAGGTTCATTCACAGATAAATGTTAACTCCCATATCGCAGCAAATAACTTGCAACCATTCCGTGATTTTATTTGTTGCATATTGCAGTTGCAACTGTACAAATTAAGAGATACAATTCACTGAAGACAAGTCTTTGGAGATTTTTTGAGACGGACACTATTTTGTCCGTCTCAAAAAATGTCCTCTTGGTTGGAACATGCAGACCTGCAGAACATAATATAGCTAGTTAGGCTTTGATATGTCAAAGCCCATAAATAGATATAGTTAATAAATATATATGTAACACTGTCTATACACCGATCAGCCACAACATTAAAACCACCTCCCCAATGTTGTGTAGCTCCCCCTTGTCCCATGAAATCAGTTGATCAGTGCATCCTGGTGCCATCTCTTCCCCAGGGGAGGGAGGGGGAGGGGGGGGGGGAGAGAGAGAGAGAGAGAGAGAGAGAGAGAGAGAGAGAGAGAGAGAGAGAGAGAGAGAGAGAGAGAGAGAGAGAGAGAGAGAGAGAGAGATCAGGTCAGCATGGCCACTCTGACCGGTCTGTGGCTACGCAGCCCCATACGCAGCAATGCAATGCACTGTGTGTTCTTTCTATCACAGCCAGCATTAACTTTTTCGGCAATTTGCTACAGTTGCTCTTCTGTGGGATCGGGCCAGACAGGTGAACCTTTGCTCCCCACGCGCATCATGACCCTGTCGCCGGTTCACCGGTTGTCCTCCCTTGGACTACTTTTGGTAGGTACTAACCACTGCATACCGGGGACACCCCACAAGACCTGCCATTTTGGAGATGCTCTGAACCACTTGTCTGGCCATGACAATTGTCAAAGTCGCTGAGATGCTTACACTCATGCCCATTTTTCCTGCTTCCAACACATCAACTTCAAGAACTGACTGTTCACTTGCTGCCTAATATATCCCACCCCTTGACAGGTGCCATTGGAACGAGATAAGCAATGTTATTCACTTCACCTGTCAGTGGTTATAATGTCGCTGATCAGTGTATATCTCAGTCTCATCCATCAAAGTCAACTAACCTAAAGAGGCAGGCTGTCCCCCAATCACTCCGTTCTTTGTCCTCTCCTCCCAGTCGAATACTTCTTTGTATATTAACCCTGAAATTGAAGAACAATGGTTTAACATTTGGCACATTGGTCTGCATTTAAGCTCAGTGAAAAGCTGCAGCAGAGTGGTAAGTTTCTCGATAGAAAAGCGTTGTTGTGCTTTGATCGGTTCTAAATTGATGAGAGCCAACATTTTCATCAGGTCTGGGTTGAAAAACGATGAAAAAAAGACTTGTGTCTGTTAAGAAGATATTAGTTGGTTGGATTATGCCTCAAAACTGCACCCAAAGAGCACATATCTATAATCTGTAATGAGGTTTATAGTCTTGCATTACGATTACGGATTAGTTTTGAAACAATGATAATCATGGATTATGGTTTTTTTTTCTATAAAATGTCACATTACTGTTAGAGTATGTTCATGTACACTAAGAAATGTATGACTATAATGAGAATTTACTGTTTTTGAAAAGGAGAATTAATGTGTCTTTAAAGTCTGAAGCGTTGACCCCCTGGACTGCACATAAGCAGATTGGAAATTCCTCAACACCAAGCCGTTCCAAGGCCTCGGGATGAAAAATAGCCAACCTATCCTTTAAGGATAATACTCCTCATGACCTTATGCAACACACTGAAAAGAAGCAATGCAGGTGCGACAGGCACAATACAGAACTTAAAATACTTAAGAGAAGAGATCCCCCTACCTTTCCACTCTTCGACTGTGTGCTCTCTCTCATCCAGTTGTTTGTCTATGATTAGGGGTGGTGGCTGTGGGGGGAGAGACAACAGAGCTGATGTGATTCATGCACAGTAGAACCTAATTTATCCAAACCCCGTGGGAAAGAAATGCCATATCGAATGGACCCTGGAGAATCGTGACACTGCAGTGGTCCTGGTATCGTGAAACCTCTGCTTTCAAATATGGGTCAACACACAAACCCTTATACATTTCACGGCATTTTTAGACGTAAGATTATGCTTAATGTCCTAATTTAGAGCTTGCAAGCAGAGAAACAACATGGTTTGTCATCTCCTTCTGAACCTAGAATGCAGACACTTTCTACCCATTTCTGCTGCCTTGGGGTGCATATGCTTTTGTGGCTGACTTTTGAAGCTACCACATTTGCATTCACAGCACCAGGGAGACCGCAGCAAACCAACGCAAAGCCTGACACTAGGAGTTATCTTCCCTCGGTTGGGTCAAACAGTGATTTTATTCACTTCTGCAGGGACAGATTAGGCTCTCCACACAAATCTGCAGTTGACAGGGCCGGATTGTCAATTCTGGGAAATCTCTACATGCTGGAGGGGAAAGGAGATAATGGCGAGACGAGATATGACTACAGGAGGCAGCAGAGGAGGGGATGTCCTGAATGCCCGCTGTTCCGCCATTCTCCCTGCTCCTTCTGTCTCTTGCTCCCCCGTCTGCCCACCTCCTCGCCTTGCTTAAACATTCCCTCCATCGCGTCAGATCTTGTAGCGATCAACATCTTCATCGCATGGCAGGCTTTCAACACTGCGCGGGCAGCAGCTGGGGGATTATCACCTCAAAGTTACCTGCACCTTTCATTGTCAGCTACTGTCAAAGTCAAGGCTCCAGCTCCAGGACCACATTGATGTGTAGCATGTTGATTACGGTACCACATTTAGGTCGATTCGACAAACTTTGTGGTTTTGGCAACATGTTCATCGTGGCATGTCTCTGCTTCAGGAAAGAGCTGAATTTTAAGAGCTCTTACAAATGAAAGATTCCTGGGAGAATCGCACATAGGAAGCACACTTAACCCTAACAACCATTATTGGGAAACAAGGCCCTGTTTTTCTTTTGTTTTTTTTGTTTTTTTAAACACAACTAAAATAACCAGGTACTGAAGTTGATGGCCATTTTGGCGACCATACCTCTTTTTGACTGCTTTTGGCTGCGAAGGCTAACAAATTGGTCGGCGAATTTGAATAATTTAATAATTGAATGATAATTGATAGGTAGATCATAGTTTGATTTTAGATCAGCTTTACTAATGATGCAAGGTAAATAATGATAGATGTAGGTTACTATATCTACATTCACAATGTGAATTAAACAAATTAAGGGTACATTCTGCACGCCTGACCAGGTCTGTAGCTTGTGAAGCTATCAGATCAGAGCCGTGACCTGGAAGGTTTGAAAGTGGTTAAGCAGTTATTATTGGCCATTTGGAGGCAAAAATTGATGCATTTGTTCCTGTAACTGCAGATAGCCTTACAGACATTATATTTCACATAAAATCCTCTTCTTGTCCCTGAGATATTGTCCCCATAAGACTGCTTAAAGAAGCCTTGGTTTCAGTTGGCCCTAGCATTTTGTGTATTATAAATAGTTCCCTCACCACTGGCTCAATGCCACCTGACTTTAAGCGTGCCCTCATCCAACCACTTCTTAAAAAACGCAATCTGGACCCCTTAGTTCTTTCAGACCAGTCTCCAAACTCTCATTCTTATCCAAAGTTTTGGGGAGAAAGTTGTGTAACTTAGTGACTACTTGAACACCATGTTTTCGGCCATGCCACAGCACAGAAACGGCTCAATTCAAAGTCACAAATGATATTATTTTAGCAGCTGATTCGAGACAATGCTCCATTTTAATCCTCCTTGAACTCAGTGCTGCATTTGACACAAGTGACCATGCCATCCTCATCCATAGCCTTAGAAGTTCCGTTGGCATATCGGGCTCTGCTCCTAGTGTTTTTTATCTTACTATCAGATAGACAGTTTTCAGTTAGTTTAGTTAATTTGGTTTCCACCTCGGCACAGATGAAGTGTGGTGTGGTGAAAAAGTTTCTATTCTCTGCCCCATATGATTCTCAATCTACATGCTTGAATTAGACCAGATTATCCGTAAACACAACATCAATTTCCACAGTCATCTATATGATACACAACTGTACATGCCGATGATTCTTGGGACTCTGGTTGCCTAACGGCTACCAAAGCATGTTTAGATGATTGGCACTGTTGGACGGCTCAAAACATTTTACAGTTAAACAATAGCAAATCTGAAGTCATTTTATTCAGCCATCCATCTTCCACTGCAATAATTCAACATAATCTGGGTGATTTAGCTGCTAACGAAAAGCCTAAGGCCAGAATTTTTTTTTTTTTTATTACAACTACAATACAAATGGTATGACTGAAATACAGTATGCCAGTTGTATTTCAATCATTTTCAAAGTCATTTTTTGTAACATTTGAAAAGCTGTTGTCCCAAATCTGATTGCCCAGGGCAACTATGCAACCATTTTCGAGACTTGATAACCTTGGCACGAATTAGAGATGGGACTGATCTGATCCAATATCGGTACTGACATCATTCACGAATCGAATATCGGACTGATGTTGCCGATCCAAATTCCATTCCATAGCCTGTGCTGGACCATGAACCCGCCATTTTATTTTGCTAATATACTTGCAAATGTTTAACCTGTAGAAGCGAATAGGAAGTGGCAGTTCGAGATGGGCAAACCGTCACTGATTGAAGCAGTCATTCAGGTAGGTTTATCCTCAAAATAAGATGCCATGATTCTGCCGTATATAATATGCACTGCCATAGAGGTACTGGTAGTTGCAGTGCTATTTCGTGCTGTGGCACACTGAAAGGATTAAAAACTACACGGATACGTCCTTCGGCTCGCCGGCTGTTTCCGGTTTAAAATCGAAATAATCCTACATCAACGTGGCCGTCATATTGGAACGGGAAAGACATGCCTGTAAACAAATACAAGTAAACAAGGAAGCTGCGGTGTCACGTTTACATTTCTTTAGCAATTTCAATGACTAGTACATCCAAGGGTTTATAATCTATGTGGCATATAAAAAAGTTTTGTAAAAAAAAAAAAAAAAAAAAAAAAAGGTTTTTCCTACACAACAGCCATTCCAATATGGCGGCGACATTGACGTATGATCCAAAGTCCAGATCTTGATCTTTTTTTTTCCTTTTCAAATATTCACTTTGAAAACCTACACCTGTTTGTATGTTAAGGTAGTTCAGCAGTTCGGCAGTTCAAGTAAATTTAATTTAAATTCATTGATTTTTGCTGTGTGGTTTACTACAGCCTCATGTAACCTAAAGGATAACACCAACAACAACAAACTAAAAAAAAGCTCTGTATCGGAATCAGTATCGGCACATACACTACTCACAAAAAGTTAGGGATATTTGGCTTTCGGGTGAAATTTATGGAAAATGTAAAAAGTTCACGCTACAGTGATATTATATCATGAAAGTAGGGCATTTAAGTAGAAGCGTGCAATGGTGATTTCCTCATCTCCAACAAGTAATTGAAACAAAAGCCAACAACAGTGGTGGGTTTACCACAACAAAAAATGTCAATGTCTCAATAACTTGTCATGTGCCCTTGAGCATCAATTACAGCTCTACAACGACGTCTTATACTGTTCACAAGTCAACTTATTCTCTGCTGAGGCCTGGCACCCCACTCTTCTTGAAGGGCGGCCCTCAGGTCATTGAGGTTCTGGGGTCCCTAATGATGCCACCTCGATGAGCTGGAGCATTGTCGTCCGTGAAGATGAAATTAGGCCTGTGTTGTTCATGCAGGGGCACAATGACTGGATTAATGATGTTATTCAGGTAGTATGGGCTTGTCACTGCACCATTCACAAAGTCTAGGGCAGTTCTGTATTGACTAGACACACCTGCCCACACTGTAACACCACCACCACCAAAGGCTCGTCTGGTGACAACAGTGGCTGATGCATAGCGCTCTCCTTGACATCTCCAACATCGTTGGCGGCCATCATTTCTGCTCAACGTGAAGCGACTTTCATCAGAGAACAGCACTGAGGCCCACTGGTCCCTCGTCCAGCGTAAATGCTCCCTGGCCCATGCAAGACGATGATGCCTGTGCCTGGTGGTGTGGTCAGGTACCCTTGCAGGTGGTCTAGCACGCAGACCACGCTGATGTCAACGGTTTCGAATGGTCTGACGTGACACTTGGGTGCCTCTCATCTCCCTTAAATGTGCCTGGAGTTGGGTGGCATTCATCATGCGGTTCCGCAGGGCACTGTTCACAATGAAGCGCTCATCAGTGTGGGAAGTGGCCAAAGGACGTCCACTTCTATGCTTTTCTGTGACTCTTCCAGTCTCTGTATCTCTGTTGCAAGCTGCTGATGACACTCTGTGACACTCTAAGCTCAGTGGCCACTTCCCTCTGGGAACATCCTGTTTGAAGCCTCGCAATGGCGAGGTACTGTTGATCGATTGTTAGGTGTCGTCTTGGTCTCATGATGTCAAAATGTGAACAGCATGATGAAGAGGACTGTTTAAATACCAATTCTAATTGAACCAGGAAATTTATTGGTCGATTCATGGATCAAACACCTGTTGTGAATTTTGCCGTTCAGCTCCTTGTTAGAGAACAGCAAGTTGTGCAACAAGTACTGAAACATTGAACAGTTGGACAAGTGCATTCAAAAGTTTAGAGAAGGTCAAATTAAGTTCACCTGTAAAGGTTATAGTGCATTTTAGGTTCATCCTGAAATTTCACCCGAAAGGCGAATATCCCTAACTTTTTGAGTAGTGTATATATATCGGATCTGAAAAACAGCGACTCTGTGCTTCTTTTAGCACAATTACTTGTGAAAGTTTGCATACATGGGTACGTACACACGTACACACACACACACACACACACACACACACACACACACACACACACACACACACACACACACACACACACACACACACACACACACACACACACACACACACACACACACACACACACACACAGAGAGACCAAGCAAGAAAGAGCCTCACACTTTAGAAGTGAAAAGGCAATCAAAGCATGAAAGCCCAATTTCACAACACTTACGGCCTCCACTTCAGTCGGGTCGTACCACACGTTGATGTAGGGGTGCTGAAGTGCCTCGTCGACCGAGATGCGTTTCGATGCATCTATTACCAGCATTTTAGAGAGCAGATCCCGGGCCTGGCTCGCTGCAAGGCACAGGTGAGCAAGATCGGGAAATTAGTGTGTGGAGTAGAGTGTTTACAACATAACACCCCGCACACCTTCCTACTCAGCCAAAGATGATGCAGCTCTTACCTTTTAGCTTGTTGTGCTCAGAGTCTGCAGGGAAGAGTACGTCGGGGAAGAGCTTCTCAAAGCTGTAGCCAGCGTAGCGCGGTCTGTTTTCCACGTAGGTCCTGACGGACTGGTTGAGCTTCATGAGGAACTCTTGCGAGGGTGTACCTAGCTGCTCAATCACCTTATTCCATTGGTCGATATCTTAAGGTTATGGCTTTCAGGAAAAAACAGCATCGTCCATGGCTTGGCATTTGGGACTTTGGGACATTTTAGGTGGGGTGGGGGGGTGAAAAACACTACTCATTTCACATCTTTTCTTTTGCCAGGTCTCTAATCTGGCCTTGTAACAGAACACTTCCACTCTGAAAACCATTTTCAATAAAGTTACCGTGGCAGATATTTATAAAGTAGAAAATGACATTGTTTACAGGACTGTAGTTACCCTAAAGTAGAACTCAGTGACAAGTGGAGTGGCTGGAAGGTCAGCACTAGGGATGGGCATGATTAGTCGGCTCGGGCAGAGATGTCAACTTCTGAGAAACTATTCATGATTAATAAGTGTAGCACACGCATCACAAGAAACGCCGGCTGAACTCTGATAAGTGAAGCACACAGAAGAATGTGCTTGCATGAGAGAATGGTGGGGGTGAGACAGAGCGAAAGTGTGGTGTTACTTATTATTTATTTATTATTTATTTGGTGTCTTTTACTCAATTTGAGAAAAGAGTAGAGTGTTCACTGTATGGGACGAAGCTGTCGTACCACGGTTCTACTACTGTGATGCAATTTTCACCATTTTTGTTTTGTCATCTCTGGTAGAACTTGTTTTTGTTTGGTCACTGTATCACTTGGCCTATTTGGAAAAATGAAAGAATAATTTTAAATAGCACCTGTTGTAGTTATATAATTTATGTACTGGTGGTGGTCTATGATGGGGGGGGTAATGTCCCGGCTAGTGGACTAATTGACTGAAATTCTTGTTAGTCGTCGACCACAAAAAAAAAAGATGCCCATCCCTAGATAGTACAGTAGAACCTAATTCATCCGAACCCAGTGGGAATGGCGGTTGTACGTGAGACTCAAATGTTCCTTAAACTAAAAGGTGATTTATATAAACTCTGCCAGAGAAAAAACATTGTATCCTACGTAATTTACTCATAGTACAACCCATGCATTACACTACACACTGTAAGGTTCAGATGAAAGGGGTGTCCACTGTACATATAGAATATTTTTTTCTCCAACCATGCCACACTGTGTGTAAGAAATCTAATTTAAACTTCTCTTTCTCAGAGCCTTATGACACAAAAAGTCACAGTTACGTTTGAGGAGCATATCAAAGAATATCGATATATTCTGACGAGACCCATTTTATTCTGAATAAAAGTGGCCAAATAGCTTCACATGTATGGATATATATAATCCCGTCTCAATGATATGGCTGGCCGGACAATATACTCACATCAGGGTTGAAACAAATGCGATTTGAAACATACTGAAGTTTTTAAACACATGTAAGGTGTGGCTGTACATTGTGAGTACTTCAGATGCCAGAAATCTCTAGGACTAACTAGAAAAACAAACAAACACATACACAATCACAGAGGTTTGAACATAAATGGACCTACTTGGGGAGACAAAACAAGCCTTGTTCACAACTTATCAACACCCATATTTTACCCCTAAATCTGTGGCCCCGAGGCCTTGCAGGAACACCCTCACACCTGATATGGAAAGGTTGCCCCCTCCCCCTTTAAGCAGTCAAAATCTGTTTCTCTTTTTTGGTAAATAACTCGTACTCAAAGATAAACCTATACACTGTAGTTGGCTGTCAAAAATATTACTGGAAGATGAACAGGTAAAAAATATTTTGTTATAATGGCTGCTTAATGATACCTAAACGCTACTTTTGGTGACTTTGAGGGAGAGTGGAGCATTACAACAGAATCCTGCTTCACAATCAACTGACTTTCCACTGATAACCTGACAAGTGCGTTAAGGTGTGAACAAGACGTCTTACTAGAGAGACGCTTGGAGGTTCGGGATGGAGGTCCAGCTTAAGGATACGATCAGTGCCTGGAAACAACACACTACCCCGGACCATTTCAGCCATGATGCAGCCAATAGACCAGACATCAACTGAAAAAATGAATTGACAACCAGCAAATTAGCATGCAGGACAAATAAAACAAATAAAGTAAAACAGAAAAAGGCGATCCAAGACAAAAACAGAAAAAGACAGCGATGCACACTGGGGTGGGTTTTTTGTGAAACACCACAACAGAAAAGACAGGGATTCCAAGCAGTGTTCAAAAGTGCCAAACCTCGGCCAGTGTCCCACAAGATTTCGCTATATCATCAAAATTCCTCACTGGAACCTAAACCGCTTTTCCACCGAGGCAAAGGAACTAAACAAGGAACCATTTTGGCCCTTCTGAAACTGGAACCTGAGCAGTTCTTCAAAGAGTTCTTGGTTGCCTTCCCACCACAACTACTGTAGTAACTGTGGAGATGATTCAAATCAGGAGGAGGCGATATGCAGCCGTTATGTTTCATTTATGTCATTTTGTCGTTGGTCCATCGGCCCTCATATTTCAGGTTCTGGCTTTGCAAAAGTAGCGAGGGGGAGCGAGTACCATGAGTACCAGAGTTTGATCAATCAGTGTTGTTCAGTAATATAATTCAGTAGTTTTTTGGGACCAGGGACCAAGTGGAACCAATTTCAGAAGTAGGCTCCTCCTATGGAGAAAGGTCTAAGTTCCTTAGTACCGGGAACCAAGTTCCTGTCTCTGAAGTGGTCCTGCAGGCGGAAAGCCCCTCTACTTATACAAGCCAGCGCAAAGTAATACAATTTCCTTTGATAATGCCAATTTATTCAAATGAGTGAGACAATGACAATCAAGACCTGTCCAAACATTTTTTTTTTAAATATACCAGCAGAAATGCAGAACAAGGGCTATATTCTTATATATTCTCAAGGCTATTAGGTGACATTATACAGCATTTGGTCAAATTTAGTAAAATATAGTCCATGGATCAAGTTTTATTATACATATATAATCATGTTTTACAATGAAATTATTTTAATACGGCAGAAATATTTCAGAATTGTGTTAAAAGTAAATCAATAAATAGCCCAAAGGAATTTTGTGAATACACATGGACGTGAACAGAGATTTATAAAGCCAAGTCGAGCTGTGTTTTGTTTCTTTTTCCCCTTTTTCTTGCATGACTGCCAGGTATCCATTCTATGAAGTCCCATTGAAAGCAGTCTAAGATATCAGAGCATATCTTACACTGCAGTGCACTTCTTGGTTATGATAGAGCAAACAATATTCAATTCTATTTCAGGTTTTGTACGTTTTTGTTTTTTTTAATGTATCAGGTGCGCCCCAGTGGGTGGGTAGGTGTAGAGTAATGTGCACGTTTGCGTGAGTGTGTGTGCACACATCGGAAGAGGTGGGCGGTTACAAGTTGAGGCGCAAGGCATATCCAAGAAATAGAATTTCCATAGCTGATCTCAGCACGTGATTGCTTCGCAATATTATGTTGGATGACATAATGGTTTGGACAGAAGATTAAAAATATATATATACAGTATATATATACAAAAGAAGGATGCTTTGAAAAAAAAAAAAAAAATGTTTGTAACATTAGAAAAACGCAAAATTCTGCTGCAAGCAGCTCAAGGATACAATCCCTTCCTGGAAAAAGGATTTTGTGGCGAACCATTTCTGCCATGATGCAGCCCACAGCCCAAATATCCACTACATAACACGCAGCATTGAGGGCAGGGAGGGAGAAGAGAATAAGCAAAAGAAATTCAACAAAGCAACAAGTCAGCAAGAAAAATGAAGAATCAGTGTTTTCTTTTTGAATTAGAGGACTTAACTTTTTTTTTTTTCTCCAATGTATCTGCCTATGAATGCCACCTGGTTTCCGCAAAGATGTTCAACTGGTCTCACAAGGTTTTAAAAAGCAAAAGAGTTTTCAAGGATGGATTCCCGGTGTCGGACAACCTCACTGAACACTTCACTATTTAGAAAGTTACCACTGCTTAAATTCGGCCCATGAGGCAAAGCAATTTCACTCCTGTTTTGTGAATACAATTTAATTTAAAAATGCATTTTGCAAATGCCACAGTCCAGCTAAATTGTAATGCTGGCCACAGTAGATTGCCAGCATTACGTTGCGCGAGTTCTTATTTCTATCAATAAAACTCAATAGAACCCTGAAAACCGAGACCGTTTGCCATCCTTTCTTTTTCCTGTATAACAGATAAAGACCAACTATATTGTGAGCTTCCCATTTTCGTTAAAGATTAAATGTGGAAAATCATTAAATTTGGCTGTATTTCAGCAGTGAGAAGCTGGAGCAGAGAGATGAGTTTCTCAATAGTAAATTCCGTGTGGCTGTGTGAGGAACAGTTATAAATGATGAGAAACATCATTTTAATAAGGCCTGGGTTGAAAAAAGGCAAACCTATCCTTTAAATAAAATGTATTCATGGTTCCATCCAGTACATGTCTACTGAAACTGTGAAGTGCCGCAGGCCAGAGTGCTGAGTGCAATTGCTGAAGCGTGCCTAAGTGACTAGATTCCTAGGGAGCTGGGTCTTTCAGACAAGCTCTTAACAATCTCGGGGGGCCGATGCTCAATTGAACATCAAAAACGCAAGCTGCAGCTGCTGGGCCACCAGGAGCTTGAAAAACAGGAAGTGTCCCACGATGCACCGCTTCCCCTCAGCGTGCGACCTTTAAGAGCTGAAGGGAGAGACGGAATGTGTGTGCACGCTTGGAGGGGTGGATTGTGAGAGGGTAGTATGTATGTAGATGAGGTGCTCTGAAAACGCCTCACTTGGAGGGGCATGCAGCAGGCCAAGGCAGCGCTAAAGTAGCTCCTCGTTGGTCAGTTCAAACCTGCATCCACGACTCACCATTTGCCTGGTAGCCCATGCCCAGGATGACCTCGGGGGCTCGGTAGTAGCGGGTGACAACATAGGGGGTCATCAGAAGGCCCGTCGCGGCCGTCCTGGCCAGGCCAAAGTCCAGGATCTTCAGCGTGCAGTCAGATTTCACCACAATATTACTGGGCTTCAGGTCCTGTGGGGGCAAACCGAACGCACAAAGGTTGCAAGTATCACCTGAACAAAATTTCCATTATTTGCACTTGTTGAGGTAAGTCACACACACACACACACACACACACACACACACACACACACACACACACACACACACACACACACACACACACACACACACACACACACACACACACACACACACACACACACACACACACACACCCCCCCCCCCCGCCCCCCTCAGGGGGTAGAGCTGGTGGTCTAGTAATCTAAAGGTTGCTGGTTCGATCCCAGGCTCCTCCTGCTAGCATGCTGTAGTGTCCTTGAGCAAGACACTCAACCCCTAATTGCTCCTGATGGCTGCTTCCGTTGGTGTTTGAATAATTGTAAGTCGCTTTGGATAAAAGCGCCTGCTAAATGTAATGTAATATATATATATACACACACACACACACACACACACACACACACACACACACACACACACTACTCACAAAAAGTTAGGGATATTTGGCTTTCGGGTGACATTTATGGAAAATGTAAAAACGCTTCATGAAAGTAGGGCACAACTTTTTACATTTTCCATAAATTTCACCCGGAAGCCAAATATCCCGAACTTTTTGTGAGTAGTGTAAACATATACACACACACACAGTATATATACATATACATACATATATACACACACATACACACATAACATATATATATATATATATAAAACACATCTTCTTCTTCGCAGTTTCACAACAATGGCTCTGTGTGTATAAAAGTGGTACGATTAAAAAGTTGAATTCTATCAAAACGGTTTCACATTGTGACTTCACATCACATGGAATATGGATGAATGATCATCACCTGGACTGTCGCTTTAAAGGAAACAATCGATCGGCGTTGTTCAGTGCTGTTCTGCATCTCGGTAAGTGAAGTGCGTTTCCCCATGTAATCTAACGGTAATATTTAACTAGGTTTAACATTTTTCAACTATTTATAAATCAAACTCGGTTTTGAAAATACGTTGAGAGATAAAAAAAACCACAAAGGAATACAAATCTGGAAAAAATCTAATTTTCCTTCAAGAAAGGTTATTTTAGATTTAAGAAATGCGCCAGATGGTGGCTTTTGCTGCGGTGGGACACACACACACACACACACACACACACACACACACACACACACACACACACACACACACACACACACACACACACACACACACACACACACACACACACACACACACACACACTTTTTAATTTAGAATTATATTAATTACAACTATTTAACCACTTAAAGACAAAAAATTCCCTGCGATTAAAAAATTATATTTACTCAAAATATCCTGACCAACACCTAACTAAGTTATCTCTATCGTTAAAATCCTCAATCATATGTTTCCATCCCCACACAAATCTTCTTGCTGTGAGGCAACGGTGCTAACCACTGAGCCATCACAATTGAGTGTGAACTGAAATGTCACGATCGTGACGGACTAGTTTGTAGTGTTTTCGTCAGTGTGTCCAGCCTGGGAGAACAGGCTGTTTTCTGTGGGTGCCCATTTTATGCTCTTGAACCACTGCTCTGACTGGCCGCTGTATCAGGGTGTTGTGCTGAGACAGGAGAGAGAGTTCCTGTCCTTCTATACTTGAACATGGCCACTTCTCAACTCAAAACACTGGTTATTCACTTTGGGACTTTGTTCAGGGCTACCAGTCAAAATGGCTCAAGGAATCGCCTGATCACCATTTAAATAATGAAACTATTGGACGAACAGGAGGAGTTTCAGATGACACGAGCAATTGTTACTTACAAAGGAGGGGAAAAACAGATACCATACGTCACCATTAAATCCCTGGAAGCCCAGGGTTGTAACTGCCAGTGCAGTAGGTATGACCCGTTCAACATTCAAGATGGTTAATTGCAGAAGGGAAAAACCTGACTGTTATCGGCATCACATCATCATCCACATTATCATATCTACACTCAGTGAAAACAAAATATGCAAATTGACTATGCTGAAGTCTAGGTGGCTTCAGTATGATGAGCGTACTTAAAAGGCCCAATCGGCAACATTAGCCAATTACCGACAAATGAAAAAAGTGAACCTTGAGAAGTGCTATACAAATACAATGTATTATTATTATTCGGTGTCCAGCCTCTAGGGTCTGCGCCGCTATCGTTTTTGGCATTTTTGGCTAGAACCCTATCGTTTTGGGGGTCCAGCCTGCAGGACCCCCATGCCATTGCTTGGATTTTTTTTTTTTTTTATCTCCTCTTTTTAAATCTCATTTAATTCTCAGTTTTTTCGGTATCTAGATAAAAGTTATAAAAGCAAAAAAAGATAAAACTATCTAGAACATGACAACCGCAGTACGCACAGACGTGGTTGAGGTCTCGTTAGAACCGGGATGTTTCAGACATCTCATCTTTCTTTTTTTTATCAAAATTGTTGTAGATTTGGAGCAGAAATGAGTGGAAAAACTGTCGCAAATTCATTAGTTTCAGGAAGGGCCGCATTTTGACATCATCTACAGTTATATAAGACTCTCTGCTTCGACTTATAAGGCTTAGACTCTCATTCCCATTCCCGTCCAGCGACTTGCGCCAGCCACTTGGACTGCATAGCGTTCACAGACAACCCACGTAGACAGACAACCCGATCAGGGGTCTAGATTAACGCTGTCCTGCCATCCCAGGGACGATCAAAAATGTGTTCAGGACGAACAGAGATCTCCCCCGGTACAAGAGTGATTTTTGTATGTATGCATCAGGCCACCAGGCCAAAAAAAAAAAAAAAGGTGCTAGAACTTTCCGGGTCAGTTGGTGGAGCAAGATGAGTTTGTGGAATGGAATACTTTGCAACAATTGGTTATACTGTATATGTGCAGGTTGTGGCTCCAGACTCCCATTCGCATCGTGCGAGGTGCGTGGTGAAGACTCCATCGCTCTATAGTCGTTACAAACTGTGCGTGTGTGTGTATCGTCTTATCTGCTTGATGTCAGCGGGGCTTTTCGTTTTTGATATTTTATCCTTTTTGCCCTTTTTGTAAATAAACCCATTCTCTTTACGTTAAAACCGGTGCTGTGTCCCTCCTTAATTTGCGGCATTCAAGGCAGTCTTAAAATGTAGGCGTCGAAAACAGTCAAAAACATCTTCTGTGTTTGTCTCATACAGGGAGCTCGCTTGCAGCTCCAGAGCAACAGGTCTGAATCGTATCCGTCTTATTTTAGTCCCAAAAGTTAAAAAAGTTGACGAAATGTCTGAGGGACATACAGTGATTAATCCATTTAAGTTGAACCGCCTTGTTGGGAACTTACACACGGAGTGATTTCTTCTACAGAGACACCTTGGGGCAGGACTATGTGGACTACAGGTATTAGACAGCCATATTCAAATTTTTAGGATAAAGTAATAAGCCGGTGCTGAGTTCGGAAAAATTGTATCCTGAAAATAGTAAATAGTCGAATAAAATAAGTCGACCAGTTTCATGAAATTGTAACCCATCGAAAAACGTAGACACAAAAAAACATTAATCCACAGAAACTTGTGACCACGTCGAGTCCACCCCAACTATGGGAATGAGTGATGCGTTCATGTACTAGGAACTCGTTGGAGAACTAGAACCTGTGAAATTGTAATTAGTCACAGAAACTATAATACGTACCAAACTTGACAAAATGGGCCTGGTATATTGCTGCCTGCAGCTATATTTATTATTATTATTATAATTATCATGTATCACATATATAAATGTGAGTATGTATGGCTAAAGGAAGCCATAGAAACTTTACCAACATTCCCAAATGTGACTGCTCCTCCTCCACAATGCTTCTTAAGCTGCGTTCATACATGCACTCTGGACAATGGCCAGATAATCAGGTCCGGACATTGGCCAGAGTTACCCTTTTACACATGTTGTTCCCAACCGGAAATTGTCCGTGTTAGACATGTTTACACCTACAGGAAATACACTTACCTTTTTTGCGGTTGATACTCCATGTATTTGGATGTAACATAAACTAATGAGTGGAAAGGAATATGCACGATGATCCACACAAAGGTAAATAACTGGCGCATGATAGAGACCTCATCAACACGGGTAATGTGGTAATGCCCAGATAATGTCCGGTCTAAATGATTCCGACATTTGCTTCAGCGTTGCAGTACAAGTGTGAAAGCAGCTTTAGTCTCTTCTTTAAAAAAAATGATGACTGTAACAGTACAATTATTGCTTCTTAATACTAATACTAAATACTGTAAGCTAATATTTACAAAGCGTGTTCAAAGCAATTAATGATGATTATATAACAGACCCAAGAGCACACTGTCAAACCTGACAGCAAGTGCTTTTGACTTCATTGGAGCATCTGTCATGTTATAGAGATGGAGAGAGAAATCGTGTCTTCGGGGACCGAGTTGATATGTTCACTGCCAGTGATTCTCTTCACTTATTTGCTGACAAGCCTTAAGTCAAGATGCCTTTCATGCTGTTTACAGGGTATCTAATCATGCAAAGGACAAAAGTAAGATATATTCAAGAAAGGTTTTGTGAATGAGGCCTGGTACTTTAGTCATTGAGCAGCTTAATTTAATCTTGAGAAGAAAAACACAACAGGTGACCCAAGTCTCAGGACAAAACTGTTAAAAAAAGAGACCAAAATCCGTAGTCTTAACTGGGTTGGAGAAGATGGGACACTTACTGATTCTCGACTGCAAAGCGCAAGGGAAAACTGCAAACTACACAGAGCGAATCAGGTCACCTTATGAGAGGTTTGTGTGCCGTGCTGACACAACAAGTGAAGCTCCGTCACCGTTAGGCCAAGTTAGTTCTGCTTGGCAAGACAAGGGAAGAATGTGTTCCGCTAATCTACCCCTCTGTCCCTCTGTGTTGGTGACTGACACAAGGATGAAAGTGTGCGTGTGTGAGGCTTAGAGAGAAAGACAGACACCGTACGTGTGGGAGTGTGTGTGAATGTATTTTAGGCCCGAGGCTACCTGCTGTGGAGTCGTGTGTGGGTATGTGTGTATGAGTTTTTATGTATTAGGCTTGGGCGATTGGACGAATGTAACCCACCGCAGCAAAAACAGCTATCTCGCGCATTTCTAAAATTGCCAGGAACAGCCAAATAAGTTGAAAAAACCTTTCTAGAAGGAAAATTAGATTCTTCCGGTTCCTTTGGGGTTTTTTTTTTAACCTCTCAACGTACTTTCAAAACCGAGTTTGATTTACAAATAGTAGATAAATGTTAAACCGTGGAATTTAATATTCCCTTTAGATTACATGGGGAAACACAGTTCACTTACCAATACGCTGAACAGCGCTGAACAACACAACAATCTATGGTTTCCTGTAAAGCATCCAGGTGAAGATCATTCCTCCATATTCCATGTGACGTTAAATCACAATGTGAAACCATAGATAGAGTTCAAACTTTAAATCATACTACCTATACACACACATACACGGAGACTATTGTGTAGGGGGCTGAACCAACGAAGAAGATAAGCTGACGTCACAAGACGAGTATCCTTCGGTTTCACTTGTCTGTAACAACTTTCATCTCCGTGTTGCTATGGATTACGAGAAGCGGGTGGCGGAAGATCTAAATCATATCGCGGACCTTAATCTGACCAATGCGATAGATCCAAGTCAGTGTAAGGAGCGTGTACCAGACTTTATTTTCCGCGATGATAGTCAGTTCTCCGACAGCGATGCTGAATCTGATACCGGCGTTAACCTGGACTTTGAGAACAAATACTGGATTTCAACATGAATGTGACGATGAGAACCACCGGAGACCGACGATACGCCCGTTGTTGTTGTTGTTGTTGTGCTGTTGAGGTTTGTGATGCAGATTATGACCAAGTAGCAACGCACAAGATTCTCAAGTTTACCTGCAAATGCGGCCAGAGGCGAAAAGAAACTGGCAGGCTTGACCAGGAATCATGTACAAAGATACTGGGTCCTCATTGTATCTATAGATCACGCTACATGTCTTAACAAAACAGGAAACAGACATGTTCATCACAGAAGAGGCAGCCCCAAACAGCCCTCAGAGTGTAGCTGAGGTAGGGTTGGGGTTAGCCCACATAACTCCAAGAACTTTGAAGATATTTGGCATACGCACATTTATATATTAAATGACACAACAAGGTTGATATACAGAGACTCATTATTGATACTCTACATTTTGTTGTGTTGTCCGCACTTTTAAACTCCTCAGTAATTCCACTTTTATAAAAGATGTATATTCTTAGCCTTATTAAAAACAAAAGATGTTGTGTGTCGATTACACTGTTCAACATTCCCTCAAAACACAAGACCAATGCGGAGATTGCCCCATTCAACAGGGTGTCAGTCATTTGCATTCTGGGAGCTGGCTGAATGAAGCCAAGTGTGGGGGAAAACTTTGAGGTGATTATCTCAGAAACACAGTTTGCCACACCCTTGTAATTAACAAGTCATAGCTTTAAAAATATTAGCTTGATCTGCACAAGTGACACCTTGTTTTGAAGCTCTGATTCTTCACTTTCAAATGATGCCACCAAATGTCCCTAAAGTCTGCGGTGGGTCGCAAAAATTTTTTTGGGGCGATTCTTTACGTGATGTTTGTCCCTTTATTTTGCTAAATTAATGGTCTGTTTCCTTGAGAATTCAAATCGGCAAATAATTAAGCTGTCTTTAAAACCTACTGTGTTGCCGCCGACATTGATATGCGTCGCTTTGGGTCATTTACTTCCTGGTGAAATCACATGCACTGTTTATTTTATTGGAAGGTCTTTGCTTTTGACCAACCATGTGGCTTTGATGTCACGATGAATGATGTCAGCCAATCAGAAACTCGATTTCTATCCATCACAGTCCACCAATCAGAGGAGAGTTTATTGGACAGATCCAGTCAGCTTAAAACCATGTGCAGATTCTGTTGACGCTTTAGACCAGCAAAAGTTTTGCCAGTTTCTCTTCGGCATGATGGTTGCAAAGAATTGCCAAGTGTGATGGAGACTTTCTACACCCATTGGATAGTACTTTGACAGACAAAGGCGACAAGGAGCAGGAGATTTATCCAAGCCCGATCAATGAGAATGGTTTGCAAAACAAACATATATTTACAGTACATACATACATACAGTATACATACATACATACATATAACGGCAATGTGTGCGTGTTGCATTATGTGTTGCAGCATTTAAGGCAATGTGAGGGCCCCAAAAATGCATCCCAGCTTATGTGCATGTACTGTACAGTATCTGTTTTTACTAAACCAGAGGATTAGCAAACTGGCTGACAAGCCAGTGAAGGCACAACTGCAAGAGCGTGTGTGGGTTTGTGTCAGTCTGACTCACCCGGTGTATGATGCCTGCGGCATGGAGGTGTTTAATGCCGCACAGCATCTGGTAGAGCAGATAGGAGAGCCTCTCGTGGTCCAGTTCCATCTGGATCACCTGGCAGAGGTTGGCATCCATCAGCTCCATCACCAGATACCTGCGGGCGCAGCCAGGAGGTGGGAAAGTCCAGTCACAGCTTAAGAGGCCGAAATAAGCCGTGAAGTTATTACATTACATTTAGCAGACGCTTTTATCCAAAGCGACTTACAATTATTCAAACACCGACGGACGCAGCCATCAGGAGCAATTAGTGGTTGAGTGTCTTGCTCAAGGACACTACAGCATGCTAGCAGGAGGAGCCTGGGATCAAACCAGCAACCTTTAGATTACAAGACGACCAGCTCTACCATCCCCATGGTAGCTCAGGTAGGTAGCTTATTGAGTTAATAAAGTGCTCACTGAACACTTTATTAATGTGAAACCACAACGACTTCAAGATTCCCGATCACAAGACAGAAAGTTGTGTAGTGTGAACAGTACAGCGATATAACGACTTTGAAAGTCATGTAGTGTGTCCATGGCCTTAGAGGGAGTTCCTTGTTCCTTTTGTTGTGATTGTTAATGACAGTAATGTACTGACAACATAACTTACCTTCACATTTGTAAATTCATTACTTGGTGTCCATATTTTAAAAAAGCACAAGTTATCTCCATAACTTTTTCTGTTAAAGAACTACTTCACTTTGTGACTTATTTTCTTTAAAATAAAACAGCACATTGTTATTTCTGTAAATTGTCCATTAGCAAAGTATTTCAGTCAGTGATACAGTTAAGATGTGTAGGTATGTGTTGCGTTGCATGTTGGTTTCAGTAGTGCCCCTAAATTTTTTGCTGGGTTAGCACTAGTGGAAAAGTTAGTCTGGAGACGTGAAAGGCTATGGCCTTAGTTACTGTGGAAGGACAATACATTTTACAGTTATTCCTGGAATGTTGATATTTTTCGTGCTTTCAAAATGAAGTTGCTTATAGCTAGCTTAGCTTACCTTTTGTTTACATTCTCACCACTTTGAAATGCACTCCCTGATACAGATCAGACATTTCAAAAGGATTTGTATTCTACTCAGAAATATGTATCACAGACAAAAAGAAAAGGAAAAATAAAAATTTCCACAGCAAGCACAGAGGGTAGTTGTCGATTGGTTGTCAGAGAAATAATTGTGATTAATAATCTAAATTCAACTGAACTGAAAAATCAGAATTTCCTTGACATATTGATGAAAACGTGTAATTATGAAATGTAATGATTTTGCAAAATAGTGTCAGTATATGGACATCATCGAGATAAGGAACACGTACAATTATATTAGGTTAGGCTTTGGCCGATTTATGATTAAATCATCTATCGGCGATCAACTCCGCATCGATCTTGATTGACATTGATGACACGTTTTTCTTCTCGCATGGAAAAATACGAGCACTGAAACGGTGTTAGTGCAGTAAACCATGTTCTGAAACTGGAGTGGAGAGGGAGAGAGAGAGGGGGAGAGGGAGAGAGAGAAAGAGGAGAGGCTCTCCCCCTCTCCGCTCAGAGCTGTCGAATAACCACTGGTGGTCTCACTTCCCCACTCTACAGTACCATACAGAGACTTTGAGGGGCAGGTCCTCAAAAAATAAAAATAAAAAAAAATTTAAAAAAAAGGCACATGGACCTGGTTCTAGGCATTTTGCCGCTCTGGATAAATGGAGCAGCACAGTGGAGCGCAGATCATGGGTGCCCCGATGGTAGGCCAGACGCCCGTGATGTGGGCTCAGCTGTGTGCACATTGCAGGTGCACCGAGGTTCCAAGTCGCCACCCATTAATTAAAAAATAAAATAAAATAAAAAAGCGCGCCTGATAAGAAATCTTGTGATTATAATATAGCAATATATAAAATAATGTCATAGAGAAAGACTTAGATTTATTTTGTTGCCTTAGTTTCTCACTTGTATGGAAAATGAAAAACGTAAACCTAACTAACCAAGATTTAGAGCAGAGTTTCTCCTCCAGGCAGCGGTGCACGCAGGCTCACGTCCCTTTCTTTTTATTCGAGATCTATTTATTTTTGTTTGTTTCCAACGTGTATGAAACAATATTTCCAAAACTCAACTCACGGACTGTCCAAGTTCTTACTCCGTACTGTTCCAGAAAAACGATGCACGTCTCTCTGTTGCTTAGTAAAAACTGGATGTTTTTGTCTACATACTTCACTTGTAAATACTAAATCCCGCACTTCTGGAACGGGGAGACTGCATTTGCCACATAACATGACGTTCTATGCGCTCGCGAACCACCAATGCATGTCTAAGCACACGGACAAAAACCTTTTTGTTTGTTTGAGTCGGCATCTCCCCTTGTGGCTACCATTTGGCTATTTTTTGTTTGCAATGCAGCTCCAATCAGGCGAACACACTGACGCATGCAATCAAATTCAAGCGCACACACGTGTTCTCAGCAACGAGCAAATTAATCACATCATGCTCCACAATGTTCCAAGCCATCACTTCTCACCACATCTCACCCGACCACGCTCTGCGAGTTGGGCCACACGGACACTCACACAGCCTACTTCTAAAGGCACTGAGCACACTGCTAAATACATCCCAGTGCTTCCTTTAATAAAAATCCACCTAAAAATGAGAATTCCAGATGTTTTAGCATGCACTAAAGGGAAAAGGAGGGGGGGCGTACCCATAAAAAACGTCAGTGTTTGACTTTATTTGATTAGCGCAACGTGTCCTCCATCCCTTCACTGTACAAGCTGTAGTCTTCGCTTTGGTAAAGGCTGTAGAAAATGTGGAATGGTCAAAATTCAGGGTCAACGATGTCACATTTTATGAGACACTGGGGTTTTACAAACCCGATAAGTAAAATAGCAGTAAAATACCGGAACTAATTCCACTTTGTGCCGCACATGTTGACACGGTCATTAACCTAATTCAAATATTAGAGTTGTATTTTCATTTTAATAACCATCAATTACCCATTAATTAATGCCATGGCAGCAGTAATATATTCCTCTTACATACAGTGTTTTGCAAAATCGGCTAGTTGGAAGATCTAATAGATTTATAGGTGCAGGCTGTAATAGCGAGCCATTGGGAGTGACTTCCATTGAGTAGAGTGTTTTGAGGTTTTCACCGGGAAGTCATCTCTCTATTAAATGCAAATTCAAGATATATTGAAAATGGTGTCTAAACTACATCTGGCCCATTTGCTTATCTATCAAGATAAAGAACAGTTTAAGAAGACTTAAAGAAGACATTTTACCTGGGCATTGCAATAGTCCCATGCCCTGTGATCGCCAATCACGAATGGAAGGGCATATGTGTTGAAGCATTCTGAAGCAAGATTAATGTAACTGCTACTAGCTCCAGAATTGTAAGGGTGTCGTATAGAGGCATTTTCATCAGTGTCAGCCTTCTAACTTGTATGTAGTGCTGACGGGCTGGATTCACCAAATCACAATGTATAGGAAATGAAAAATAAATCCTGTTTTTAGAATGTTTTAAAGAGTGGTTATAGTGTTTGCCTCCCATCCACAAGAAAACGGCATTTTAGATTGCTCGAAACAAAGCTTTTGGAAAACGCCTTCCAGGGTGGAAATTTATCAAAACTTGTTTTGATAAATTAGACAATTAAAACGGAGCTTCTTGAAAACGCTGACGTCAGGACCTCAACTTGTGTCAGAAACCTACGAGCAATGGCTGACAACCATTGTGTTGTTCGCCATGTCTCCATAAAAAGTTTAAAAGTCACTCCAACTTTAGGAATCTTACCCATTGAGTGTTGTGTATGAATATTATTATCACAGCACTCAAGAAGCTCAAGAAGCAAGAACACATGTTCTTCTGTGGTGATTGACATCATATTTTATGGCATAATTGCCCCCGTGCTGGCCTGGCATGCTCATGTGAGCGTAATGAGAAGATTTATGGGGGGGGGTTATATTTTCGAAAATATCCATATCCAATATCCAAACTGAATTAGAATAGCATCATTTAAAACTGAATGTAATATTATGAAATTGAATTCATTTGGTTTGACACGTATTTGATCCTCATGGAAAATTCCTTCAGTTCTCACAATTTAAATTCAGTTGTCATAATTCAAATTCAGTTCTTGAAATGTAGTTTCAGTTTACTGAGATACACACCCGGGTCATTGAGGAAGACCAAGGATCGGCGAGTTTCTCACATTTCTTGATGTAGTGTAATAAAATGTTTTGGATTGTATATTGTATCGTCTTATCTCTAAGCATAATTTTGAAATTAGAAGTGCAGTATTTCAAGCAAAATAAGCAGTATTTCAAAGTCATGATACATTTCAAGAGGAAAATAGTGTCAAAAAGTCAGTTTTGTGTCACATGTCATATTCATAGTGGAAAAAAATTATAAAAAAAATAAATTTACAGATAAACGATGGCATGTTTTTGTAAGACCAAGTCAAATTTGACAAAAAAAGGTATGTGATGGTATGAACTTGCATAGATGTTGGCGCTATTTTTGCACAGTGCAGGGTCTTTTACACCCAACATCTAGGCAATTTGGTTCCAGGAGTTGTAAAACATTTTGTCGTCTTTAAAATACGTTCTGGCTACATTATACAGATAAGGATTTCAAAGCACAACCTCCACAATGTTGCGTTTGAAAGCCTCTGTTTTGCTTATAGCTAATGACAATGCTATATGATGCCAGTTCTTGTTGCTGTTGTTGAATGAACCGGATTACAAAGTTGAACTCCGGTTCCACAATGCCTTTCAATTGTGACGCAAATAAACATGTGATATTTAGACCAATGCAGACAGAGCAACGAAAATGAATCTAATGCGAAATAAAATAATGTAGTAGTGACTTCAACATTAGCTAGATCTATGGAAAGTTCTGTAACACTGCCCTCTGCTATGTTAGAAACGTGCTGTACTGTAGATTGCGTTTACATACTTTTTAAGGCACAGGAGTCATAACTCTAAGTAGAGACTTAATGTATGCTAGATCACCCATTGTAAGAGCCAAAGTCCAGAAACCTTTGCTGCATTATTTTACAAGGCTTCCAGTGTTGCTATAGTTGGCCGGAGACAGATACTCACACGTCTTGGAACTCTTCCAACGTCTTCTGTGGTGTGAAGACATTTAATAAGCCGATTATCTGCACAAATGAAAAAGAACGACTGTTATTTTGCAGGTGCAAGAAGGAAAGGGAAGAGCTGCAATGAATGGAAAAAAAACATTTGTCAGCATTTGAAGATCACTATCATTGCATTCCTCAACTTCAGCTACTATGGCATAGCTGAAACAGGTTCAACACCTTGGTGACAGATTAATTGCACAGCTTTACAGCACATATGGCAAACTCAAGGCCCATCTGTCCTATGCAATTGTCTGCGTCTTATAATAATATTGGCTCTGTAATCTTCACATCTTCAATACAATTCCAAACACGCAACGGCCCCCCTCCACCCCCAAAATTAGACAGACCCGTACAGCAACTGAACTTCTCACATCGACTAAAATATAAATAATGATCTTGGTGTGACAGGATGAGCCCATGTGACATAATTGTTCTGACAATTCTTGTTGTTTTAATTGCACAATACTTGGTGTTTGGTGTACTTGGTGTGTTTTAAAACCAATTAGCCACAACATTAAAACCAGGTGAAGTGAATAACATTGCTCATCTTGTTCCTATGGCACCTGTCAAGGGGTGGGATATAGTATTGGGCAGCAAGTGAACAGTCAGGTCTTGAAGTTGACGTGTTGAAAGCATGAAAAATTAGCGAACGTAAGGATCTGAGCGACTCTGACAAGGACCAAATTGTGATGGCTGGGTCAGACCATCTCCAAAAAGGCAGATCTTGTGGGGTGTTCCTGGTATGCAGTGGTTAGTACCTACCAAAAGTGGTCCAAGGAAGAACAACTGGTGAACCAACAGGGTCATGGGCGCCCAACGCTCATTGATGCGCAAGGGGAATGAAGAAGGCTAGCTTGTCTGTTCTGATCCCATAGAAGAGCTGCAGCAAAAATTGCTGAAAGAGTTAATGCTGGCTAAAAGGAAAGAAAGGAATCAGAACACACAGTGAATCGCAACTTGCTGCGTAGACCCAGACTGGTCAAAGTGCCTATGCTGACCCCTGTCCACTGCGGAAAGTGCCTCTGATGGCCACGTGAGCGTCAGAACCGGAGCATGGAGCAATGGAGGAAGGTGGCCTGGTCTAATGAATCACATTTTCTTTTAAATCACGTGGATGGCCGGGTGCGTGTGCGTCGTTTATCTGGGGAAGAGATGGCACCAGGTTGCACTATGGTAAGAAGTTAAGCTGGAAGAGGCAGTGTGAAGTTCTGGGCAATGTTCTTCTGAGAAAACCTTGGGTCCTGGCATTCATGTGGGTGTTACTTTGACATGTACCACCTACCTATACATTGTTGCAGACCAAGTACACCCCTTCATGGCAACGGTACTCCCTGCTTGCAGTGGCCTCTTTCAGCATGATAATGCACCCTGCTACACTGCAAAACTTACTCAGGAATGTTTGAGGAACATGACAAAGTGTTCAAGGTGTTGACTTGGACTCCAAATTCCCCAGATCTCAATCTAATCATGCATCTGCGGGATGTGCTGGAATAACGAGCCCAATCCATGGGAGCCCCACCTAACAACTTACAGGACAGAAGGATCTACTGCTAACGTCTTGGTGCCAGATAGCACAGGACACCTTCAGAGGTCTTGTGGAGTCCATGCCTCCACAGGTCAGAGCTGTTTTGGTGGCACAAGGGGGAGCTACACAATATAAGTGGTGGTTTTAATGTTGTGGCTGTTGTGTGTGTATGTACTGTGTATATATATATATATATATATATATATATATATGAGGTTGACACCCCTGCTCTACAGCCTTCATCAAGAGATGTCACTCAACAAGGTATTTAAGGTAATGATACTCTTTTCGAGTAGCTATGCAAAAAACAAATAAAAGCATTGCAGATTTGCAAGATAATAACCTAATCAAAGACAAACATATATTTAATGCATCACATCACATTGAATGCATGTGTTATTGAGGCAATTTTGAGAGCTAAATACCCCCCGTACACAACTAGCTTCGATTTCCCATTCCATTCATTCATTATCATATATTCACATACGCATATTCATTTACATATACTAAGAAATATAAAGATGGTAAATATGTTCCAAAAGTTTGAGCTTCATAAAGGACTCTTGGCTATTCAGCCTGAGCTAGGGGTACTTGTTGCACTGGATACTTTGGTCCCTGAAGGCCTGAATGAGGACTTCAACATTAGACGTTTTGGGTTTACACTTGGGTGTTTTGTATTTGTATTTTCCCCCTGTGTTTAGACACATGATATTTTTTTAATAGACAGGGGTACCTCTAGTAGTCAGTTATAGATTATCACATGATTTACAATATATCATGGGTATAAAAGATGGCTAAGATGCCTTCAAACATAGAGTCGCCATCACTAAATAAAATCCTTTAAAAACTTAATCCTTTTGAGCTATGGTGTATTCAGAAATGGCCAGCGCATAAAGCATGTATCCCTTGAGTACACAAACCATAAACCTGCACAAGAACGGGGGAAAAATGAGTGCTTCACTTCATTTCGAACCAAGCCACAGAACCTACAGACATACAGCATGCGTGGAACGCAACTGAAAGCTGGCACAAATGGCTTACGTTCTTGTGGTTGACGCATTTCATGAGCACCAGTTCTCTGTAGGCCCGTTTGGCATGGGTCTGGTTCTGAAAGGGCCGGCTCAACTTCTTAATGGCGACATTCCTCTCTAGGTTATGGTCATACGCAGAACTGCAAAGGAAAAGTTTGATTAGTTTGATGACTGACGAACGGTTGAGGAGATTACAGTTAAACCTGATTTATCCGCCGTCATTCAGACTGAAAGATTAGCTTAACTTAAACCGGAGTGAATACAGATAGAAACTGTTCCTAAAGATTTATTTAAACTCCACTGAAACTCACAGAGTAGTCAGTCAGTCGCAGTTTTCCTGGGAGTTTTCCTTGCCCGGTGGAGGTTTAGACTAGTGGAGATGGTTGATTTCTATGTGAAATGTGGTTAAGTGATTAAGGCTTTTACTGTATGGTTTTACTTAATGTTATACTTTCCATGTGCCTATTGTTTAGCACAAGGTCAGAAATATTGTATGGTTATCGTATAACGGATAATTAAAAATAAAAATTACTTCTGCATTCAATTCACATTTTTTCCCCAATTTCACACTCACACTCTCACATTTCTCAGCTCTTCGGACTTACCAGACAATGCCCTGTGCTCCGGATCCAATAGGCCTAAGATTCTGGTAGCGCTTTAACACTGTAAAGGTGGAATCCCCAACATCTAAACTGTAGTACTCCTTTTCTCGTTTATTCCGATTCATGATGTCCATCACGTCGTAGATGAAAAAAACGTTACGTTTCGACATCCAAGTGGAGTTGTCCTCGTAATACCTGCGGAATGGAACATAAGCAGATGAAAATTAATATAAGTCAAAGGAAAAAGGAGGATAGTCTGTCAGCTCAGCCACAGACAGATTATTCAGCACTTTGAAATAATTGAGGTGAGGTGCAACAGCAAAACTAGACAATATGTTGCTATGGTGATGTACAAACCCCAATTCCAATTAAGTTGGGACGTTGTGTAAAATGTAAATTAAAACAGAATACAATGATTTGCAAATCCTTTTCAACCTATATTCAATTGCATACACTCATAACACAAGATATTTAATGTTCAAACTGATAAACTTTGTTTTTTTGAAAATATTTACTCATTTCGAATTTGATGCCTGCAACACGTTCCAAAAAAGCTGGGACAGGGGCATGTTTACCACTGTGTTACATCACCTTTCCTTTTAACAACACTCAATAAGCGTTTGGGAACTGAGGACACTAATTGTTGAAGTTTGTAGGTGGAATTCTTTCCCATTCTTGCTTGACGTACGACTTAGGTTGTTCAACAGTCCGTGGTCTCCGTTGTTGTATTTTGCGCTTCATAATGCACCACGCATTTTCAATGGGAGACAGGTCTGGACTGCAGGCAGCCCAGTCTAGTACCTGCACTCTTTTACTACGAAGCCACGCTGTTGTAACACATGGAGAATGTGGCTTGGCATTGTCTTGCTGAAATAAGCAGGGACGTCCCTGAAAAAGACGTTGTTTCGATGGCAGCATATGTTGCTCCAAAACCTGTATGTACCCTTCAGCTTTAATGGTGCCTTCACAGATGTGCAAGTTACCCATGCCATGGGCACTAACACACCCCCATACCATCACAGATGCTGGCTTTTGAACTTTGCGATGAAAACAATCTGGATGGTCCTTTTCCTCTTTGGCCCGGAGGACATAACGTCCATGATTTCCAAAAACAATTGGAAATGTGGACTCGTCAGACCACAGCACACTTTTCCACTTTGCGTCAGTCCATCTCAGATGAGCCTGGACCCAGAGAAGCTGGCGGCGTTTCTGTGTGTTGCTGATATATGGCTTTCACTTTGCATGGTAGAGTTTGAACTTGCACTTGTAGATGTAGCGACAAACTGTGTTAACTGACAATGGTTTTCCGAAGGGTTCCTGAGCCCACGTGGTAATATCCTTCACAGAATGATGTCGGTTTTTAAATGCAGTGCCACCTGAGGGATCGTAGGTCATGGGCATTCAACATTGATTTTCGGCCTTGCCGCTTACGGGCAGAGATTTCTCCAGATTCTCTGAATCTTATGATGAGATTATGGACTGTAGATGATGAAATCCCTAAATTCCTTGCAATTGTACGTTGAGAAACTTTGTTCTTCAACTGTTAGACTAATGGCTCATGCAGTTATTCACAAAGTGGTGAACCTCACCCCATCCTTGCTTGTGAAAAACTGAGCCTTTCGGGGATGCTCCTTTTATACCAAACTCACATGTTTCCAATTAACCCGTTCACCTGAGGAATTTTTCCAGTCTTTTGTTGCCCCTGTCCCAGCTTTTTTGGAACGTGTCGCAGGCATCAAATTCAAAATGAGTGAATATTTGCAAAAAAATAAAAATAAAGTTTATCAGTTTGAAAATTAAATATCTTGTCTTTGTAGTGTATTCAATTGAATATAGGTTGAAAAAGATTTGCAAATCATTGTATTCTGTTTTTAATTTACATTTTACACAACGTCCAAACTTCATTGGAATTGGGGTTTGTACAAACGTATAAAAGTTATAACTTCAGACCTGCCAACCTTGGGAAAATATTTTGAGTACCACAGTAGTGTAAGAGGGAGTCTCCGTGGTGTTTGAGTTACTGCAGCTAAATGACTCCATCAGTTATTTACACCGTAGTCTTTTCTTAACAAGGCTAATCACATCGCGTTCAAGCTACTATGGCTAAATATATACAGTATACAAATTCATATCATTATGATATACCCCTTTGAAATGCATCATCCGGTAAAGTTACCAAACATGTTTACCAACTAGCGACGCACCGATAGCAATTTTCTTGGCTGATTCCTACGTCCGATTTTTTATTTCCAAGTCTGACTGCACATTCAGATTACCAATCTGCTGTATGTCTATGACAAATACATCACGCAATCTGATCATGCTCACGTGATAGGACAGCTGCACATACAGACTACCTCTGCAATTTTCAGTTACCACAGTAGTGAGATTGTTCAAGAAACCAGTTTGAGATGATTTGAGCTCTGTGATGGTGCATGATCCTGCTGGAACTAGCCATCAGAAGATGGGTACATTGTGCTCATAAAGGGATGGACATGGTCAGCAACAATACTCAGGTATTCTGAGGCATTTAAACAATGCTCAATTGGTACTAAGGGGCCCAAAGTGTGCCAAGAAAATATCCCCCACACCATTACACCAACAGCCTGACACAAGGCAGGATGGATCCATGCTTTCATGTTGTAAACGCCAAATTCTGAGCCTACCATGACCCTACCATCTGAATGTCGCAGCTGAAATCGAGACTCATCAGACCAGGCAACATTTTTCCAATCTTCTATTGTCCATTTTTGGTGAGCCTGTGCGAATTGTAGCCTCAGTTTCCTGTTCTTAGCTGACAGGAGTGGCACCCGGTGTGGTCTTCTGCTGCTGTAGCCCATCTGCTTCAAGGTTCGACGTGTTGTGCGTTCAGAGATGGTATTCTGCATACCTTGGTTGTAACGAGTGTTTATTTGAGTTTCTTTCTTTCTATCGTCTCAAACCAGTCTGCCCATTCTTCTCTGACCTCTGATATCAACAAAGCAATTTCATCCACACTGCCGCTCACTGGATATTTCTTCTTTTTCAGACCATTCTCTGTAAATCCCAGTAGGTCAGCAGTTTCTGAAATACTCAGACCAGCCTGTCTGGCACCAACAACCGTGCCACTTTCAAAGTCACTTAAATCCCCTTTCTTCCCCATTCTGATGCTGGGTTTGAACTTCAGCAAGTCATCCTCCCCATGCAATGAGTTGCTGCCATGTGATTGGCTGATTAGCTATTTGTGTTAACAAGCAATTGAACAGGTGTACCTAATAAAGTGGCCGGTGAGTGTATAGTAGTTAAATGTTTATGTTTAGCTTGTTGTCTTTGTTTCAGCTGTATGTCTAGTCCATGTAAGTACATTAAGAGTAATGAAAAAAATACCCGTCAAATTCTTTGTATGTATGTGCACGTACTTGGCGAATAAAGCTGATTCTGATTGTTCTGAATATTTAACACAGGTCTTGATCATTAAGCAAATCCCACAGCAACTCTAAACAGTTTAAATAGGAAGCAACACTAACGGCAGGCCGCACAGCACCCTTAAGCTGCGCCAACACGTCCAGTGAACTTCTACCGTGAAACTGTAACTCCATGGTTCACGCGTACGTATTGAACCGTAGGGGGCGTACCGAACGGTTCGATAACATACCGTGTACCGTTGCATCCATAATAAAGACTGGGCATGTCTGTGCAGTGCTCGGTGGTGGTAGTAAAAGATTATCACTGTGCATGTATGCATGGAATAATGGTAGGCTGAGGGTGCCGGGCAAACGTATGAAGGGGGCTCTTCTAGGAAACTAGAACTCACTGTTGAACCTTCTAAAGTTGTAGTGGGCATAATTCAATTAAGAATCTGCGAAAAAAAAAAGGGTGCCCACTCAATAGCCAGAGTGAAATAGTGCACTGGTCCTTGCGGTGGTTGTTGCAGCTTGGTTGCCCACCCAACCATTTGGAACTGGTTTATGGAGATGTATTATGGCAGTTGACTTGAGACACCCTCCTTAAGCATAGCAATGCCTAATTATCTCCCTAATTATCAGCACAACCGTCCCATTTGAGATTGGTACCTGTGTATTAGCATCCACTATTCGTTATTCGATCTTTCATGAGTCAACTTATTGTACATCGCTTTAAACAACAGCATCTGCTAAATGACATAATGTAATTTAATGTAACTAACAGAGGCCAAATAGTCTGCACCTGAATTGAAGATGTATCGGTCACAATAACTGCAAATTAATATAATGTGTTCAGGGAAACAGTCTGAGAACTAATGGCAGCATATGCCAAGTATGGACCAACTGCATGAGCTAAGAGGCTCAGTGGTCAAGTTGAACCTCACCAACAGGGATAAATGGACACTTAACAGGATAGTGGATGATTATGAATGCCATATAATGGAATGTGCTATACTTTATTTTGTCCACTTTATAGAGTGACTTGTTAGGTTGTAATCCATACTGAACCGTGAGCCCTATAAACTCAATACGAATTTGTGTATCCTTTCACCCCTAATCGCTAGGTGTGAAGTCCTGGGTGGTTTCAGTTGCACAGAAATGCTAGGAGCGACCAAAGTGAAACCTTCAAAGTGCCTTAAACAAAGAATGCAGGTGGCATGGCTCACGTTTCCCAATTGCTGTTTTTTTTGGATGCTGCATATGAATCAGCCCACAGAGAGTGAATGAGTCAGAGTGAAAGTGCATGAAAGAGAACAAGTAAGAACGAGAGATCAGGAAAGCAAGCTGGATCTGATGTGGCTTTTAAAAGACAAATCATTAGTTAAATTTGGAACACTGCACTGAGGAGATTGCCTCTTCAATGATAACTGCACATTTTCTCAGAGGGTGACAAAAGATGCCCCCCGTCCCCCAGCGTCCCCTTCTGTCGATTACGCTCTGGTTGGAGCGGATTTCACTGTGACTGCACACCAGGATCACCTTTTTCTATTCCCCTTTTCTTAAATTGTTAAAAGGCTCAACAATAGCTATCAGTAGCAGGCATTAAGCAAATCTAGCCACTGGGGGTGCACAAGCCAGTGTATCATCAGTGCCGGTCCCAAGCACGGATGAATAGAGGGTTGCGTCAGGAAGGGCGTAAAAACCATGCCAAATCAAACATGCGGATAACAAATCGGATATCCCTACCGGATTGGTCGAGGCCCGGGTTAACAACGACCACCAGGATGCCGTTAGCCAACAGGGTGCCAGTGGAAATTGTGCTACTGACGCCCAGAGAAGAAGAAGAGGGGAAGGCGTGTCTGGAGACAGCAGGAGAGGAAGAAGGGTAGGAGAGTAGAGTTGAGAGTAGGAACTTTGAACCCTTCATAGTTGGCACTAGGAAGGGTAATGATGGAGAGAAGAAGGGTAGATGTACTATGTGTACAAGAGACCAGGTGAAGGGAGAGTAAGGCCAGGAGTATCGGAGCCGGGTACAAACTGTTCTACCATGGAGTGGATGGCAGGAGAATTGGGGTAGAGATTCTTGAAGGAAGTCTTGAAGGAAGAATGTCAAGAGTGTTTTGGAGGTGACGAGAGTGTCAGACAGAGTGATGAGCATGAAGCTGGAAATTGATGGAGTGATAATGAATGTGGTCAGTGCATATGCTCCCCAAATTCGGTGAGATGGAAGAGAAAGAATAATTCTTTAGTGAGTTGGATGTAGTGGTGGAGAGCGTCCCCAAGGGAGAGAGAGTGGTCATTGGAGCAGATCTCAATGGGCATGTTGGCAAAGGGATCAGAGACATAGGTGACGAGAAGGTGATGGGTAGGTATGGTGTCAAGGAGAGGAATGTGGAAGGACAGATGGTGGTGGATTTCGCCAAAAGGATGGAATGGGCTGCTATATGGGCTGAATACGTATTTCAAGAAGAGGGAGGAACACAGGGTGATATACAAGAGTGGAGGAAGGTGCATACAGGTGGACTACATCATATGCAGGAGGTGCAATCTGAAAGAGATTAGTGACTGCAAAGTGGTGGTAGGGGAGTGTGTTGCTAGGCAGCATCAGATGGTGGTCTGTAGGATGACTCTGGCAGCCAAGAAGGGGAAGAGAGTGAAAGAAGAGCCAAAGATATAATGGTGAAGGTTGAAAAAGGAGGAGTGCTGCAAGCAATTTATGGAAGAGGTAAGGCAGGCAATAGGTGGGAATGAACAGTTACCAGATGACTGGGAAACAACTGCAGAAGTGGTGAGGGAGACGGCCAAGAAGGTACTCCATGTATCATGCGGGAAGAGGAAGGAAGACAAGGACTCTTGATGGTGGAATGAGGAAGTACAGGACAGCATAGAGCAAAAGAGGTTGGCTGAGAAGAAATGGGATGTCAGAGAGATGAAGAAAGTAGACAGGAGTACAAGCTGATGCGGCACAAGGCGAAGAGGGAAGTGGCAAAGGCAAGGAAAAAGGCATACAACAGGTTGTATGAGAGGTTGGACAGTAAGGAAGGAGAAAAGGACTTGTACCGATTGGCAAGACAAAGCGACCAAGCTGGGAAGAATGTACAGCAGGTTAGGGTGATGAAGGATAATGATGGGAATGTGATGACTAGTGAGGAGAGTGTGTTGAGAAGATGGAAAGAGTACTTTGAAGAGTTGATGAATGAAGAAAAGAGAGGGAGAGAAGAGTGGATGATGTTGGGATAGTGGATCAAGAAGTGCAGCAAATTAGCAAGGACAAGGTGAGAACAGCATTAAAGAAGATGAAGAGTGGAAAGGCAGTTGGCCCAGATGACATATCTGGGGAAGTATGGAAATGTTTAGGTGAGATGGAAGTGGTGTTCCTAACGAGACTGTTTAACACCATCCTGAGAAGGGAGAGGATGCCAGAGGAGTGGAGAAGAAGTGTACTGATACCCATCTTAAAGAATAAGGGAGACGCACAGAGCTGTAGTAACTAAAGGGGAATAAAGTTGATCAGCCACAGCATGAAGCCATGGGAAAGGGTAGTGGAGGCTTGGTTAAGACGAGAGGTGGGGATCAGCAAGCAGGAGTATGGTTTCATGCCAGGAAAGAGTACTACAGATGCAATGTTAGCCATAAGAATGCTGATGGAAAAGTACAGGAAAGGCCAGAGGGATTGCACTGCGTCTTTGTGGATTTAGAGAAAGCATATGATAGGGTGCCGATGGAGGAAGTGTGGTATTGCATGAGGAAGTCGGGGATGGCAGAGAAGTAAGAAGGTTGGTACAGGATATGTATGAGGGCAGTCAGACAGTAGTAAGGTGTGCAGTGGGCGTGACAAAGGCATTCAAAGTGGAGGTGGGATTGCATCAAGCATCAGCTCTGAGCCCTTTCTTGTTTGCAATGGTGATGGACAGGTTAACAGATGTCTCCAGGGACTATGATGTTCACGGATGACATTTTGATCTGCAGCGAGAGTAGGGAGCAGGTTGAGGAGAGCCTAGAGAAATAGAGGCATGCATTAGAGAGAAGAGGAATGAAAGTCAGCAGGAGTAAGACAGAATACATGTGCCTGAATGGGAGGGAGGGCGGCAAAATGCTGAGAATGCAAGGAGTAGAGGTGGAGAATGCGAATGAGTTAAAGTACTTGGGGTCGACCATCCAAAGCAGTGGAGAATGCAGGAGGGAGGTGAAGAAGAGAGTACAGGCAGGGTGGAGTGGGTGGAGAAGAGTGTCCGGAGTGATCTGTGACAGAAGGGTTCCAGCAAGGTCAGAAGGTCTACAGGACGGTAGTGAGACCAGCTATCATGTACGGTTTAGAGGCTGTGGCACTGACAAAAAGGCAGGTGGCTGAACCGGGGGTGGCTTGGGCACCCCCGGTGCCCAAGCCACCCCCGGTTGCCATTGAGATGGTTTGGGCACGTGTGTAGGAGAGATGAGAGTTACATTGGAGAAGGATGTTGAGGATGGAGCTGCCAGGCAAGAGGAAAAGAGGAAGGCCAAAGAGAAGGTTTATAGATGTGGTGAGGGAGGACATGCAGGCGGTTGGTGTAGGGGAGGAAGATGCACAGAACAGAAGGTATTGAAGGTAGATGATCCGCTGTGGCGACCCCTAACGGGAGCAGCCAAAGGAAGAAGAAGAGAAGAAGCAGGCATAAAGCAAAGACATCGCAAGCTGACCTTCACTCAGCACTCTGACGGGTCTGGGTCTCCGCAGCAAGTTGCAATGCACTGCGTACATTATGTACATCATATCCAGCATTAACTTTTTCAGCAATTCGTGCTACAGTAGCTCTTCTGTGGGATCGGACCAGACGAGCTAGACTTCGCCCCCCCCACACATCAATGAGGCATCAGGCACCCATGACCCTATTGCCAGATCACTGGTAGGTACAAACCACTGCATACTGGATCACCCCACAAGACCTGCTGTTTTGAAGATGCTCTGACCCAATTGTCTAGCCATCACAATTGGGCCCTTGTTGCTCAGTTGTCCTTATGCTTGCCCATTATTCTTGCTTCCAACACATTAACTTCAAGAACTGACTGTTCACTTGCTGCCTAATATATCCCACCCCTTGACAGATGCAAATGGAACGAGATGATCAATGTTATTCACTTCACCTGTCAGTGGTTTTAATGTTGTGGCTGATTGGTGTTTAATATAATATATATGTTATTATACCTTTCAACAAGCTGCTACTAGTAAATCATTACATATTGTTACTGTAGACTACTTGCTTCTTTTTTACTCATGACTCTGTGCTCCTGCAGTAACACTGACGTCCACACAGTAGCATCCTTGCTAAAGCTGTACCTCCGAGAGCTGCCCTAAACGGTCGTTCCCTTCTCTAAATAAGAAGACTTCCTCAACAGTGCACAGCTGTTGGCTAAAGATGAAGAAGAGGTATACATGATGCAGCTGTTTTGATCGACGTGTACGCACTTTGTACGTTTCCAAAGCAATAAATGTGAAATGTCCGTCATCTCCAGGACATCCAGGAGCTTGGAAAGCAAGTCAACACAACTCAACCTCTACCTAATTACAATTTCCTCAAGTACATATGCAAGTAAGCGCCGCCGCCGTTTGCTTTTCTGCATTGAATTGGCGCTGTATCTCTGGCGCTGATACACATTATGCCTTGTACCATATGATTTTAATTGAAAAATTCTTTCTATTCCTTAGGTTCCTGGACAAGGTTCAGTCCCATTGTAATGAGAACAAAATGAGCGTCCGAAACCTTTCCACGGCATTTGGGCCAAATATCCTCTGACCCAACATGGAATATCCAGGAGCTATCATGGAAGGTGCAAAAAACGTGTATGAATTTAGTCATGTAAAAATAATCACTCAAATTGTTTTATTCATAAAAAATAAGATAAGAATAAAACAAACAAATAAAAACTACCAAAATCTGTAAAATAATTGTTACTTTTAGGAGACTAATGATGCATGAGACTAACAGTCCTGTCCTGAAGCCATTCAAATTTGAATGTCCACACTCTAACCCAATTAGTTTTGACTTATTAGACTTATTTTGTCACCAAAAATGTGAGTTTGTTCTTTGATAACGCAGTGGCGGACGGCAGAGAGTTTTTTTTAAGGAGGAAAATATTTTCACATCATGTATAGGATCCCACACGTCCAAAATGATCTATGCCTGCATGCCTAATTCAACATGTATTCCACCCCTTGACAGGTGCCAGGTGCCATGGAAAGAGATCAGCAATGGTATTCACTTCACCTGTCAGTGGTTATAATGTTGAGGCTAATCCGTGTAATTCAGCGTTTCCGTTATCCAGTTATTGCCAGTTTTGGACCGGGAAAATCTGTTCAAGTCCGAAATATTTAAATCTCTCCAGTCTGGTGAAAATAATGCCTTCAAAGCACAATTTGAATAAGTGCTGGATGGATCATTTAGATCAAATAAATTCCGCGGATCTGCTCATTTCCGCGCTCGGCAAGTTGCAACGGAAGTCAATCAGTTTGGACGATCTAAAGCTGACCGTTCACCTCTGACCAATCATGTTTGTCGATATAGAACTAATCCCCGCCCGCTCCCTTGTGTACAGGTTGCACTTGTAAACACAGTAGTGACACACACACAGAGAGGAGACAGAGCCGCAGCATCTAGAACTCTGAGGAGAAGCAGAAAGACGATGTGTCGTTGTGACACTTACACATCCATAGTTTTGGCTTTTTTTGGACATTTAAGTTCTGACCCAAAGCAGACGGTAAATAATTATTGTGTAAAATATGTTGAAGGGACAGAACACCACAAACTATTATTTATTTAGACCTACTTGTCATATTAATTTTGTTTATAATCCAAATTTTATTTCAGTGAATTGTTAATTGAAGCGGATGCGCCTGTTACTAATTGTCCACTAATAATACTCATCATTTTTATTTATTTATTTAAAAAATGGCGTTACCTGACAGGACTGACAGATTTTATTTTGAATATTCAATAAAAATTATTATACATCTACATGCCTTGATGATTTCTTTCTCTATATAGCCTGCTTAACAATTGATTTGAAGCTCAATAAACACAGATAATATTTGACCAGAATTTCTCCCGTTTGTCCGGGAAATTGAAATCTTCCAGGACAAGTTGACCGGCACCAATTTTTTCTTACGAAAACTCTGGTGAAATTGCTAGGCAGCTTGGGTCAAATTGAGCACCCCTATCTCTCTTTCTTCTAGAAACAAGAACTGCATATTGCGAAATATAGTCAAGTGCTATATTATCCTCGGCAAGCTACTCATGCTTGCAGAGTTGGAGATCAGAATGTGACTTCCCTTATAATTTACGTTGGGTGCCATTTGTATTAGGCCTCTGTTTTCTGCTGAGCCAGGCAACATTTATTGTGAGATCTTGGTACGCAAATAAATGTTGTGTAGCTCCTCCACCAGGCTGGATATTAAATTAAAAATGCAAGATATGTATGTGATACAAAATAATGGCACCTTGCTTTAAAGGTTTTGCCTGTCGATCCTAGCTATCCACAGATCTCGCAGCTCTTCACTCTTTGAAGCCTCACATCTGCGGACTGTAGGTCTGGCATAGAACTAACCCCAGGGATTTTATTGCAGTCACGTTTACTGCTTGCAACCATAGACACCACAGTAAATCATCTTCCTAACAAATCGAAATGATTGATAAAGGTACTGTTAGTGAAATAACATAGATAGTATAACGTCTCAAATATTTATACAATCAATATGTTTGAATTTAAAGCAGCACTTGGCGCCCCTACATTTTCTAAGTGCATTTACCACTGTCGTAAAACTCGGTCCGGTGTCCGAAAATAAATGATTTTATCGAACAAATTTGAACCTTTTCGGTAACGTTTCAAAAAAAGTCAATGTTACAAACGTAAATTTAATGTACACCTAAGTAATAGCACCCCTTGGACCTCACCGCTTTAGCAAGCACGGTCCACGGAGCCGCAGGGAAAGACAGCGTGGGTAGGGACAGGACCCCCTTCTACCGGTTTAGGTACCAGATGTGCTCAGCCTGGCAGATCGGCTCACACGCGCAGGTCAGCGGATGAAACACACTGTGGCGCAATGAAAGTGAGGGCCAGCATGCGCTGCCTGACATGCGGGTGCCGGGCCCATCTTACCGGCCACACACACACACACACACACACACACGTTTTTTTGGCGTTGTGGCCAATGAAATGTGGCCTCTGCATTTAACCCATCCTGGCTTGTCCTTCCTCCGAGGAACCAAGTGTCCATCGCTGGTCATTGACATGGCCATTTTGACCAGTAAGTTTATAATTGATCCTTTATTTATTTTAACACACACACACACACACACACACACACACACACACACACACACACACACACACATATATATAATATACAGTGGGGCAAAAAAGTATTTAGTCAGCCACCAATTGTGCAAGTTCTCCCACTTAAAAAGATGAGAGAGGCCTGTTATTTTCATCATAGGTACACCTCAACTATGAGAGACAAAATGAGAAAAAAAAATCCAGAAAATCATTGTCTGATTTTTAAAGAATTAATTGTAAATTATGGTGGAAAATAAGTATTTGGTCAATAACAAAATGTCATCTCAATACTTTGTTATATACCCTTTGTTTGCAATGACAGAGGTCAAACGTTTTCTGTAAGTCTTCACAAGGCTTTCACACACTGTTGCTGGTATTTTGGCCCATTCCTCCATGCAGATCTCCTCTAGAGCAGTGATGTTTTGGGGCTGTCGCTGGGCAACATGGACTTTCAACCCCCTCCAAAGATTTTCTATGGGGTTGAGATCTGGAGACTGGCTAGGCCACTCCAGGACCTTGAAATGCTTGACCTTGAAGCCACTCCTTCGTTGCCCGGGCTGTGTGTTTGGGATCATTGACATGCTGAAAGACCCAGCCTTGTTTCATCTTCAATGCCCTTGCTGATGGAAGGAGGTTTTCACTCAAAATCTCACGATACATGGCCCCATTCATTCTTTCCTTTACACAGAAAAAGAGCCCCAAAGCATGATGTTTCCACCCCGATGCTTCACAGTAGGTATGGTATTCTTTGGATGCAACTCAGCTATCTTTCTCCTCCAAACACGACAAGTTGAGTTTTTACCAAAAAGTTCTATTTTGGTTTCATCTGACCATATGACATTCTCCCAATCCTCTTCTGGATCATCCAAATGCTCTCTAGCAAACTTCAGACGGGCCTGGACATGTACTGGCTTAAGCAGGGGGACACGTCTGGCATTGCAGGATTTGAGTCCCTGGCGGCGTAGTGTGTTACTGATGGTAGCCTTTGTTACTTTGGTCCCAGCTCTCTGCAGGTCATTCACTAGGCCCCCCCGTGTGGTTCTGGGATGTTTGCTCACCGTTCTTGTGATCATTTTGACCCCACGGGGTGAGATCTTGCATGGAGCCCCAAATCGAGGGACATTATCAGTGGTCTTGTATGTCCATTTTCTAATAATTGCTCCCACAGTTGATTTCTTCACAACAAGCTGCTTACCTATTGCAGATTCAGTCTTCTCAGCCTGGTGCAGGTCTACAATTTTGTTTCTGGTGTCCTTTGACAGCTCTTTGGTCTTGGCCATAGTGGAGTTTGGAGTGTGACTGTTTGAGGTTGTGGACAGGTGTGTTTTATACTGATAACAAGTTCAAACAGGTGCCATTAATATAGGTAACGAGTGGAGAACAGAGGAGCCTCTTAAAGAAAAAGTTACAGGTCTGTGAAAGCCAGTAATCTTGCTTGTTTGTAGGTGACCAAATACTTATTTTACCGAGGAATTTACCAATTAATTCATTAAAAATCCTACAATGTGATTTCCTGAATTCTTTCCCCCCATTCTGTCTCTCATAGTCGAAGTGTACCTATGATGAAAATTACAGGCCTCTCTCAACTTTTTAAGTGGGAGAGCTTGCACAATTCGTGGCTGACTAAATACCTTTTTGCCCCACTGTATACACACACACACACACACACACACACACACACACACACACACACACACACACACACACACACACACACACACACACACACACACACACACACACACACACACACACACACTTGAACCTTATCGGTAACCTTTCAATAAAATTCAATGTAACAAACGCAAATATAAGGTACACCTAGGTTAGAGAGCGCGCACACACACACACACACACACACACACACACACACACACACAGTCATTGAGGTTCTGGGGTACAGAGTTACGAGCCTCTACACGGCGACTCAGCTGATCCCATAGGTTTTCTATGGGATTCAGGTCTGGAGAAAATGCAGGCCAGTCCATTTGAGGTACCCCAGTCTCCAGCAGCCGTTCCCTAATGATGTGACCTCAATGAGCTGGAGCATTGTCGTCCATGAAGATGAAATTAGGCCTGTGTTGTTCATGCAGGGGCACAATGACTGGATTAATGATGTTATTCAGGTACTATGGGCTTGTCACTGTACCATTCATAAAGTGTAGGGCAGTTCTGTATTGACTAGACACACCTGCCCACACTGTAACACCACCACCACCAAAGGCTCGTCTGGTGACAACAGTGGCTGATGCATAGCGTTCTCCTTGACATCTCCAACATCGTTGGCGGCAATCATTTCTGCCCAACGTGAAGCGACTTTCATCAGAGAACAGCACTGAGGCCACTGGTCCCTCATCCAGCGTAAATGCTCCCTGGCCCATGCAAGACGATGATGCCTGTTCCTGGTGGTGTGGTCAGGTCGTCTAGCACGCAGACCACGCTGATGTAAATGGTTTCGAATGGTCTGACGTGACACTTGGGTGCCTTTCATCTCCCTTAAATGTGCCTGGAGTTGGGTGGCATTCATCATCCGGTTCCGCAGGGCACTGTTCACAATGAAGCGCTCATCAGTGTGGGATGTGGCCAAAGGACGTCCACTTCTATGCCTTTCTGTGACTCTTCCAGTCTCTCTGTATCTCTGTTGCAAGCTGCTGATGACACTCTGTGACACTCTAAGCTCAGTGGCCACTTCCCTCTGAGAACATCCTGTTTGAAGCCTCACAATGGCGAGGTACTGTTGATCGATTGTTAGGTGTTGTCTTGGTCTCATGATGTCAAAACGTGAACAGCATGACGAAGAGGACTGTTTAAATACCAATTCTAATTGAACCAGGAAATGTATTGGTCGATTCATGGATCAAACACCTGTTGTGCATTTTGCCGTTCAGCTCCTTGTTAGAGAACAGCAAGTTGTGCAACAAGTACTGAAACATTGAACAGTTGGACATGTGCATTCAAAAGTTTAGAGAAGGTCAAATTAAGTTCACCCGTAAAGGTTATAGTGCATTTTAGGTTCATCCTGAAATTTCACCCGAAAGCTTTATATATATATATATATATATATATATATATATATATATATATATATATATATATATATATATATATATATATGAGCCAAACATCAAGGAAGTGACATGGTGCCGTAAAGCGTAAGACTTTTCCCACGGTTTCGTACCCGAACACAGAAGTTACATTGTGCAAGAACAGGCGTTGGGGAGGTGTGGGTGGGAATGAAAGAGGTTCCATCCTCCATATTACAAGTCAGTGTACCATCAAAATTATTTTGAAGCTGTTATTTTAAGGTAAAAAAAAAAAAAAAAAAGATAAAGTGTTGCTTTAACGATGAATTTAAATTTGAACTCGAACCGTTATGTTCTGTTTGAATTCAAAATTGGCGCGCAGCAGCATTTTTGAAGCAGTTAGTAGGTAGCTAGTAGGTTGAAGTAGTGCAGTTGTTTTTTTTGTGGCACGGTGGCCCAGTGCATTGCACTGCTGCCTCACAGCAAGAAGGTCCTGGGTTGGATTCACACATCACCATCGTCTGACCAGCGATGGACACTTGGTTCCTCGGAGGAAGGACAAGCCAGGATGGGTTAAATGCAGAGGCCACATTTCACTGGCCACCACGCCAAAAAAACGTGTGTGTGTATAGATATCTATATATATATGCATATGTTGTAGTGTGGTCATGTGACAAATAAAGATTCTTAATTCTCTTAATATTAACCCATTACATGCACTATTGCCCTCTCAGTAAACAAGGTTCTTTACAAACTCTTTGATCATAATCTCTGAACCACCCACCCATCAAGCACTGTGTGACAGTATTTTGGCTCTATACAATGTAGTTTGCAAAATATGCAAGGAAAATGTATGTAAAGAAAATGCTGTTTGATGACTTGATTTGATGAAAGCATTATTACCACCATTACTACCATTGTTAATATATTACCACAACATTGAAACTGACAAGTCGGCAATAGAAGAGCAGCACTGGATCTCAATTAAGTAAATAGACTTATAATAACGGCAAATAATAAACAATTTCCATTGTTTACACCTCATTTTTGTGAGTTTTTAAACTTTTAAAAACTGTGATGTAAAAGGAACATTCATTGACACCAGATAATTTTTGCTGCTGTTCACAAAATAGGCCGGTATGTTGTATTGAATTTTGATCTCTGATCATGTTTTGGCTATGTCAGACGGCTATACTGACCTCCTGCTGTGCAGAGTGACCAACCCTGCTAGTATATGGTAAAAATAATCTACTTAAGTCATATTTATTTTCTTTTAAACAGGCACTACATGAATAGAGTTGAACTTTTTTTTCCGGTTCATTCCATTGTTATGAATACAATTCACGTTGCGTTTTCCTGACAGTCTTCTGGGAATTTCTTTACAGTATACTGCCTACTTAAGGGGGGACCTGTTATGAAAAACTCACTTTTTCTGTGCTTGTGCACATACATTTGGGTCTCTGATGGACACAAACTACAAACTGTGAAATAAGACAACCCAATCACTGTGAGCTGTCAATTTCAGAAAACGTGGTGAAATAAGCCGTTCAGATTTGCAACCCTTATCTACGTCATTCAGGGCTTCAGTAGAATTACAACCCCCCTACATCTGAGAGTAACTCCACCCACGGCTGGAGCGCCACCGGACCCGCTAGCATTGAAGCTAAGAGCTAAGCATGGAAGTGCTCTGTTGTTGACTGCAGAGACTAGCACCAACTGTCCATGACAAAACTGCAGACGAGGGATATGTAAGTATTAAGGATGTTAATAATTAACCGTATAACCATCAAACGACAATAGGAATTTTGATTGATTAATACTATCAGTTAAAAAATAATAAATAAATAAGTAAAACATAAATAAATAAAAAACAAACGGCGACACGCGCAACTAGGGCTGTGATGATTACCACAGGGTTGAGCTCATTCCCGTCATCACTGCAAATAATAAAATAAAATATATACTTTTTGTATTTCATTTTTCTTGCTGGTGAAAGTTAAAGCAGGATATGAAATATAATCACAATACAGGTACTCCTTATTTAAAGACCTACCTGTTGAACGACCGTTCCGACTTACGACCAGCTCTCCAACCAGTCTGTATTGTACGCTACAGGGCGTCTTAGTGTCAAGCATCTCATTGCGCATTTCCGTTCTCAGTCTAGCTCCTGCAGTCTGTCAGTATTCACTACACTAGTGTTCACAATCTCCAAGACTGAAATAACGATAAGGGGACGGGTCCTCGCTTATTGACCAATTCGCTTAACGACCTGGTCGCAGGAACGGAACTGTCGATAAGTAAGGAGAACCTGTATTCATTGTTTAGTTATCATCATTGACTGTCGTCTATCCTATGTTCTGGAGAAAAAAAAAACTTTCAGTTGCTCCGCTCGTCACTGAGGCCAGAAAAAGATTTTAGTGGACGGACAAGATGAAAACAGTGAAAATTGAGTACAAATACAATGGGCCCCTGAGTAAAGCTCAAACCCCATTGGTTCAAAGCCATTTCTAAAGCTTTGGGACTCCAGCGAACCACAGTGAGAGCCATTATCCACAAATGGCGAAAACAAGGAACAGTGGTGAACCTTCCCAGGAGTGGCCAGCCAACCAAAATTACCCCAAGAGCGCAGTGACAACTCATCCAAAGGTCACAAAAGACCCCACAACAACATCCAAAGAACTGCAGGCCTCACTTGCCTTAAGGTCAGCGTTCATGACTCCACCATAAGAAAGAGACTGGGGAAAAAAATGGCCTGCGTGGCAGAGTTCCAAGACGAAAACCACTGCTGAGCAAAAAGAACATAAAGGCTCGTCTCAGTTTTGCCAGAAAACATCTTGATGATCCCCAAGACTTTTGGGAAAATACTCTATGGACTGACGAGACAAAAGTTGAACTTTTTGGAAAGTGTGTGTGTCCCATTACATCTGGTGTAAAAGTAACACTGCATTTCAGAAAAGGAACATCATACCAACAGTAAAATATGGTGGTGGTGGTAGTGTGATGGTCTGGGGCTGTTTTGCTGCTTCAGGACCTGGAAGACTCGCTGTGGTAAATGAAACCATGAATTCTGCTGTCTACCAAAAAATCCTGAAGTAGAATGTCCGGCCATCTGTTCCTGGCCTCAAGCTGAAGCGCACTTGGGTTCTGCAGCAGAACAATGATCCAAAACACACCAGCAAGTCCACCTTGGACTTGCTGGTGTGGCTTAAGAACAACAAAATTAAGACTTTGGAGTGGCCTAGTCAAAGTCCTGACCTGAATCCGATTGAGATTGGACCATCTTTTCCCCTCAGAACTGCCTTAATTCTTCATGGCATAGATTCAACAAGATGTTGAAAACATTCCTCAGAGATTTTGGTCAATATCGACATGATAGCATCACGCAGTTGCTGCAGATTTGTTGGCTGCACATCCATGATGCCAATCTCCCGTTCCATCACATCCCAAAGGTGCTCTATTTGATTGAATCTGGTGACTGTGGAGGGCATTGGAGTACCGTGAACTCATTGTCATGTTCAAGAAACCAGTTTGAGATGATTTGAGCTTTGTGACATGGTGCATGATCCTGCTGGAAGTATCCATCAGAAGATGGGTCCACTGTGCTCTTAAAGGGATGGACATGGTCAGCAACAATACTCAGGTATGCTGTGGCATTTAAATCATGCTCAATTGGTACTAAGGGGCCTAAAGTGTGCCAAGAAAATATCTCCCAAATCATTACACCACCACCACCAGCCTGAACCCTTGATACAAAGGCAGGATGGATCCATGCTTTGATGTTGTTTACGTCAAATTCTGACCCTACTATGACCCTACCATCTGAATGTCGCAGCTGAAATCGAGACTCATCAGACCAGGCAATGTTTTTCCAATCTTCTATTGTCCATTTTTGGTGAGCCTGTGCGAATTGTAGCCCCAGTTTCCTGTTCTTAGCTGGCAGGAGTGACACCCGGTGTGGTCTTCTGCTGCTGTAGCCCATCTGCTTCAAGATTCGACGTGTTGTGCGTTCAGAGATGGTATTCTGCATACCTTGGTTGTAACAAGTGGTTATTTGAGTTACTGTTGCCTTTCTATCATCTCGAACCAGTCTGCCCATTCTCCTCTGACCTCTGACATCAACAAGGCATCCACACAGCTGCCGCTCACTGGATAATTTCTAATTTTTGGACCAGTCTCTGTAAACCCCCAGAGATGGTTGTGCGTGAAAATCTCAGTAGGTCAGCGGTTTCTGAAATACTCACACCAACCCGTCTGGCACAACAACCATGCAACGTTCAAAGTCACTTAAATCCTCTTTCTTCCTGAACGACAACTATCCAGCAAGAGTGTGGTAGAAGCTGAGCTCACTGTCTTGAATCGAAGAATCCCTGTCTTGTAGGAATGAGATTGCATAGAGGTATAAATCTGGAACATAGTTTTAATATGATAAATTGCGCAGACCTATTCTACAGTCTGGGGAACTGTTTTAAATTACATTTAGCAGGTGGTGTCAATCCTCGTCTATGGGGTGTGTTTCACCCAGCTTTCACCAGCATGCAGACATTGTGCCTTACGGCAGCTTTCAGCGGGTCCTAGGGCAGGACGAATCCAGTCTTGGTTTTGGCATATGTTGCATTTCAAATCATTACGAAAAACATAACTAATGAAACCACTGGCTTAAGAATTGTTTAAGGGGGCTACAGTAAAATTGGAAGGAATTATCTACAGACTACTACCTCTTGATGCCATGTGTTGTAAGTACAGAGTGCTGCACCAATGACAAAATGACTGATTATTGTGGGACTGGTCACAGAATATGCCCCTGAAATTACAATACTGTGTGATTATTCCAACGGTGGGAACTCAGTGGGGTTTATGCAATATGAAATATATGGCTGCTTATCATTGTGAAAATGTACTAGTAGTACTAGTACTAATTTCTTGACTTTAATATCTGTTCCCAAACAATACCAGCAATACCGAAGTAAAAAAAAAAAAAAATCCTTAAATCGGCTTCGAAAATCACATAATGTGGCCCTAGATTTAGAGTGGTTCCACACTCCATACTAAGAATGCAGTTCAGTTGATACATAAATGGACAAAATGTTGATAACCAGGCCTAGTAAAATATATCTTGAACCCTAGCTATGCCATCATTTTATTTAGGCTCTTCAGGCCAACAAGCTATGAATGACCAGTGTTGACAGTCCCACCAGCAAAGGATGTTGCCGACATTTTCTTTTCACTGAGGCCTGCTGGGAAAGGAAACTTAACCCTGACAATGCTAAAGCAGATCTTTGTTCTTTATGCATTGATTGTTAGTAGATCTGTGGTGCAGTATTCATACAACATACTCAAGGTCGAATCTTTCCTGATCACCTTCAGGTTTTGGTGCAGCCGGAGAGAGAGAGCAATTGGACCTGTGGGGTGACCTTAGCGTTCTTCTTGGCCTGTTGTTTAGAAAACCCTGCAAAGCCAGATGCATCACAAAGTGGCGCCAGCAATATGCGACATGGTGTGGGAGAAGTGCTGCCAAATGCCAATGCAACACATCTCTGGGAGATAATATTTTAGTCTGCCTGCAAACAAGGGCACACAAGCATACCTAAATACACACAAACACAGACACATCTTTCATATGCACACAATACACAATCTAAATATGAAAAATGATCTTCACCACCCGCTCAGGTATGTATGTAAATGATAGACATAGTGATTTCACACAATCACAATTCATGAGGTAATGATATTTGATTTGATTAATAAATCATTCCGGGCAGGGCTATGAACAATCCTATTAGATACTCACATGGGCTACTCCACAGATAAAGATGGTCATTCTACATTTCAAAGAAAAGCTGGCAAAATGCAAACAAACACATGTGCAACCATACTGTGAATGATAGAGATTCACATTGTCATCATGAATATCATCATCAACACCACCACAGATGCGCTGGAGTGCATGGATGACGTCAAGTCAGACAGGAATCAGCTATTATTCACATCACGACAAGACACCTGCTTCACACCGTGTCACATTAACACACCGAAACACAGTTAGCGGACGAAACCAGCACATAACTGTAATCCGCCCCATCCATCCATCCATCTTTTTTTTTTAATGGTGATCTGATGATCTCTAACAATATAAACCATCACCCACCCACCACTCACTTTTTACAGTCTGCAAAAGATGGTACATTTCCAATGCTGTGGAGAGCTTGCTGAAGAGGGGGTGGAAAAGGGTTGCATAAGTGCAGCCCTGTGTTATAAACATGGACACTGGACATACAAAAATATTTGATGGTGGATTTTTTTTTTTTGCATATATTTTTACCTACATATTTCTTTGTGCAAATATTCAACAACATACATTTATTTTTTTTCTGATTTAGATCCTCATTTTATTTTATCTTGGACACGTATCACTACATGTGACGAGAAATAAATGTTGAATCATGGATTACAGCAGCCACACTCCGGCTGCCTTTTTTTTTTTACGGTCACTTAGGCCGAAGTAGTCCGCCCTGTCGTGGGAAATTAACTAAATTACACCTATATATGGCCGATACTAGTCAACGGTGACACGTCCTATTTATTTTTATTTACTAAAGAGTAATAGTCATAACATCGCTCTCACCCTCTATGGTGGAATGGCGGAGGTGGTTCCACCGGAGTCCGTCCAGCCGCAGTGCCCCCTCCCCTCAGTCCCTTACAGTGTTTCCGGTGAGGTTAAAAGATGAATAAATAATTCGATAAATAAATTAATCATTCAATCAATCAATCAATCCGCCGCATTTGTTGTTTTGGTTGCTGTGGACGCGACGATCAGTTCGACCCGGTGAAGCCTTAACGAGCCCGGAGAAGCGCAACAACAACCACTACATCCACAGCGCAGGCTAATCTGCGCGCTTCCGCGACACGGGCGGTTTCTGCCGTTTCATACCGACGTCGACAGCCTCCTCCTTCCTCTTTTTCTCTGTTGTTTTTCCTGTGGCTCACATGGTTTCGCAGAGCATTACCGCCACCAGCGGAGGGAAGTGGGTGGTGTTCGTGCTCCTTCCTCGATGCTTCTTCCTTTTCGATGGCGACGTGACGTCCTCTAGCGGACCACGACAAGTGGTAGATCTCTTCAAACAAAAGAAACATCTTTGAATCTTTTTTTTTTAATGATTCATTAATTCATTAAAAAAAATATATATAATTTATCCCCGTGGAGGAACGCATGATTAATTCACTAAAAATGTAAAAAATGTACAGCTGACCATGCTATCTACTGAGCAGCGTTGAAGAAAAATATATGTTATATAAAAAATATAAATATATAATATGATAAAATATATATGAAAAAAAAACATATTATATATTTTTTCTCATATTTGACATATTTTTTTACTGGCACTTTATGAGGAACAGCCATTCAATGTATTTGCGTGTACATTTGCGCTCCAACATATGTAATCTCTGTGGTGGCGTCCGCCTTTCCCGGAAATAATTTAAAGGTCATGGGAGGCGCAAGAACACTGATATTGATGAAAATTCACAACAACAAAAAACAACCTAATGTCCCCACCACCTCAAGGTGATCAAGAAAAACACAAAACCAATCAATCAGAAGTAAGCATACTTTCAATAAAGGAAAGTTACCATGTTAGAACACGGACAGGGGTGAAATAGGATGTTTTAAAAGATGGGTTGAAAAGTCACAAATTACAATTCTGAGATTTGTAGGGTAATTTACCCAACACAGATGATTTTATGGATTACCACTTTAAAATGGAGATCTATGGTTCTAATGTTATCATGTTAATTTCTTCTTCTTCTTTTTCTTACTCTTCAGTGAGCCTATAGTAAAAAATATATGAATTGTTCTGAAGTATTCAGACTGGCATGTATTTTTATGTCATTATATAATTAAATATAGCTGCAGGCAGCAATACACTGGGTCCAATATAGTTGTGTTAGGTACGTAATACATTTCTGCAAAGGTTCTGTGTAACTTAGCACAAATTACAATTTTCTGAGTTGACATTGAACACTGCATAGTTTTTTTTCCCTTGTTGTTCCATAACTTTATTCAAGGTTTTCTGAAATTTGTTTGGTCTTTTCTTTAACACGAGTGTAATTAACCTCTAACGATGGATGTTCTCTCCACTCCTTTACTGACTGGCAATGCAACTTAGTAGGGTCGCACTAAGGAAAACCTGTCATGATTGAGGGATGCTCCGAGTCCACCGTGTCCACTGCAAGGTCAGGGTGAAGGGACACTGTTCTTATGTAGATTTAATGTTTTGGAAATAAATATTGTATAAATAAAGACGTCTTTACTTTAAATGAAGTACCTTATTTCTCATGTTTTTTTCCAATCACTTACGTCTGGACCAATTACCAATCACTTATGTCACTGAATATTCCTCTTGTGTGGTTTGGTTTAAATGTCTATCAACAATGGTGTTTCAGCAATTACAATCATTCCTGGATCATGCAGTTCAGACAAAAATGAAAGGAAAAGTTCCTCCAAAGGTTCTTTGAATTTCCTATGCCTTCTGTGACCGATTATAGATTTCAGGGTTTTATAAAACCCAGCATTAGTTGCAGTTTTCCGAGTTTCCATTAAACGCAGCATCAACACAAGTTTTCTGTCTACGTGTAGCAGCTGCTATGCAGTGGGCAAGGCGCAAGTGGTGGGATGCCAATGACTAACTTCGGATGATGATGTCACAAAGTGCCCCACTCCTCAAACTAATCAAATCGCGCCAACGTTCTTTTACTTCCGGTAAAATTACAACAGTTTTTTTACTAGTTTCTACTCCAAATGTACATCAATATTGACCAAATTCGAATGACAAGACATCTGGAATGTCCCATTTCTAACGAGGCCCCAATCATGTCCGTGCATACTGCATTTGCCGTGTTCCAGATACTTTCAGCCACTCTCCTCTTAAAAAAAACCCCCAAATGACATTGCACCAACATGAGATTTGTTAAAAAGTATCACCTTACGTGTGTATTCCGTTACACACAATTTATTTGGTTATATGTCACCTAGAGCATTGCAAACATAGGCCTTAAACGTCGTTACTCCACACGTCACACCGACTAGCCCGGACCTCGCTGCCTACAGGTATATTTATCATTATTATTGCCAATAATAATTATTCGTGTCCCTCGATGTGTTTTTTCGATAAATCTTCATTTTATTTATATATTTTTTGTTTTGTTTTGTTTATATTGCTGTCTAGTAAAACCAGCATTTCGGAAGCTGGGGAAATCAATTATTTCTAATTGTTTTCAGCCCTTTATGCACGTTAATTTAAGTCCAAAAAAAGAGTTCGATTATACCACAGCGCAAGCCTAGATGGTGGGCGGGTTGGGTGGTTTTGCCGCCCCATCTGCCGTCAACCCCGCCACAGAAATCCAATTAAGGTCTTACTGTTCCCCCGTCTTAAAATAGGGTGTGTGTGTGTGTGTGGGGGGGGGCGCGCCATTATTAACACCCAGGAGCCGCCGGAGAAACGATGGCGCTGACAGTTGATATCATGACAGCGGGTTAGCGCACACTGACATGAGCGCGGGGTGATGTCGCCGACGAAAAGCCGTCGTGACTCGGAGGGTCGGGAGGCCGGTGAAATGGAAGGAGATGCGCAACGAAGGAGGAAGGAATAAAGTGCTGTAGGATATTCCGAAGTCACATAAGAGGGATTTTCTTTCGATAACGGATGAAATAAGGTAGGGGAAATAAACCGGCCCATTTTAATTATTATTATTATTATTATTATTATTATTATTATTATTATTATTATTATTATTATTATTATTATTATTAATAATAATAATAATAATAATAATAATAATAAGAAGAAGAAGAAGAAGAAGAAGAAGAAGGGGAAGAAGAATGACAACACCTATATATACACATATACGTGTATATTACACACACACACACACACATACATATATATATATATGTGTGTATATATATATATATATATATATATATATCCTCCCATCTACTCATTATCATGTACGGTGCAACATATCAAACTAAAATATTTTGTGTCTGTGATTATATGTAAGAATGTATACGAGTAATAACCGGGAGCCACCACTATCACAGACCGATTTCACCACCGTGTCCAAATCCTCCATCTGCTTCCTCCACGCAATGAATAGAAAAAACAACCTATATATGAATCCACAGTTTTTCTTGAAGCCATTTGAGTGGTATGTCCTAGAGAAAACAGCTTCTACCAGCTTCCCGATAGTGTGGTGAAGTTTGTAAACGACTCAAAACAGTCCGTCAGGGCCACCGTCGTGGCATGTGTGAAAAGGTGCAAGAGAGCAAAACGCTCCAGCAAAATTGATGTAGCTGCATGCGTGAATAGTGAAACTCACTAACACGCAGATAGCGGAAGGGGAGGAAAATGCCAACTGAAATAGTCGCCACATGGCTTTATACCAAAAACCTACATCTGGTGAGTGAGATAAATCAAACACAGACCGGTTACAATACGCCCACTTAAGTGTTGCTTGGACAGAAGTGTCACCCCAAATACTTATGACGTCTAACCATAGATGAGACACAGACTATAAAATAAAATACGGCTAAAATAAAACCACAATGTGCGCAAAATGTGCCACGACTGCTCCCTCAGAGGACATGCCCACTCCTCACGACACCACTGCCTACCAGGCCACCAATACAGGTAGATTAGGTCTGTCACGTCAAGAAGCCACATGGCTGATTTGGTTGGGTGAAGTTAACCAATGAAAAAACAGATATTTATTTTGACACCCCTTTCAGCCAATAATTTGTTAGACCACAAGTCTTAAGGGAATGTATACTTAAACATAGCCTATTTTTTTTTATTGTTTTGAGGACTCGCAATGGAAAAAGTGTTGACGGAAAAAGACTTGGCACTGAATTTGACTCAGTTTCGTGTTGCGTGGCCAGTTACATTCAGCTGACATAGAAAAAACCGATAGATAACACATGCAGATATTATTAGGTCAGTCGTTTACGTCCATCATGAGATCAGGGCTGATACCTTTGTTGCAGTGTGAGTATTTGCATTCTAGGTCCTACCGTGATAAATCTTGCCTCCTGTTTTTCACATGTTTGTCAATGGTAATATGCTGGATTTGGTCTCCTTCTAGTGGGAGAAAAAATTAAGAGACTAGAAATCCACTGAATAAATGTACCAGAATTCAGTGAAGGACTGGAGCGGTAGCCTGAGCAAAAAAAAAATGTTCAGTAGCTTTTATTAGAAGTAACAGTCTTTTTGTCTTTTGGGTTTTTTTTTTGTTTTTTTGGGGGTTTTTTTTGCTCTTGTAAAAAATTGCGTTATTTGTGCAATTTTTGTTCATTTGCACAATTTTGGTTTGTCAAAATAAATGCAAAGGGTCTCTGTCCCTGCCACTCATCTTAATTATTTGAGATTGATTTATGTCATATTGGGAGGAGCGACAGTGTGAAAAATGAAAGCCAGAGGCCTGACACGGCAAAGAAAGAAAATCCTCCTGGCTCACCGAAAGCCAATTACAACAGCACTGGGACAGACTGTGAAAGACAGGTCAACACCTAACACTCAAAAAAAACGGGTGGAATTGAAAGAGAGAGAGAGAGAGAGAGAGAGAGAGAGAGCAACTGATCTCATGGATATCAGAACACAAACCCTTTAAATCAGTTATTCAATAATATACTATAGTATAATGTTTAGTAGTGTAGTACAGTGCGGTACAGTACAGTGTAGTGTTGTATTACATAGTGTAGTGTAGTAGAGTGTAGTGCAGTATAATATTTAATAGTATAGGTATAGGCTAGTGTAATACAGTACAGTGTAGTAGTGTAGTATAATGTTTATTAGTATAGGTATAGGCTAGTGTAGTGCAGTATAATGTTTAATAGTATAGGTATAGGCTAGTGTAATACAGTACAGTAAAATGCTCAGGCTCACCTGGTAGCATGCACCAAGGCTAAGTCCTTGCCGCAGCAGCCTGGGTTCGATGGGCAAGAGTTTGCTGCATGTCATCCCCTCTCTATCTCACTGTCTCACTGTCCAATAAAGCATGAAAATGTCAAAAAAAATATCTTTATAAAAAAAAAGTTTATTCTATAGTATAGCACAGTATATTATGGCATAGCGTAGTGTATAGTACATCTAATCTAATCAAATACAGTCCAGTCCATTTGGGTCCAGTCCGGTCGAGTTTAGTCGAGTCCAGTGCCATTGAGATGTGTTCCGTTCTGTTCAGTTTAGTTCAGATGACTTTATCTGACATGAACACCAGTGAACACCAGTGAGGCAATAAAGCCATAGTAATGTGAAGAGCCAGTGAAAAACACAGTAGGAGAACAAAGGACTGTGTATAATGACACGTTGCCACAAAATTGATCAACAGCAAGAAGTGACAGTTGAAATAAATTGTCTCTCTCTGTTTCAAAAAAGGTTTTATTGGTTGAATCTCCTGAAGGACTCTTTTTCTATTGAAAAATTCAGCAAACTTTTCGTGTGTGTGTGTGTGTGTGTGTGTGTGTGTGTGTGTGTGTGTGTGTCTGAGCAGTATGGGTACATTTGTGACCCTGGCAGAGGTGCTGGAAGCTCGGGGGTCACCGCTGGAGGAAGAGGAGGTCTGGTGTCTTCTTCTTGCCAGCGCCAAAGCCTTGATGGAGATCTCCAGCAAAGGTAAAGGTGGTTAAAAGCCCTTTTCAAAACATTGTGGCACAAACCAAAAACATCTAAATCTTTATTGCGCCGACGACTGAATGCCCTAATCAACTGCCGAAAAATGGCAATGTCAGAAAGGGCATATGTTGCTTTAACTCTGATAATATTAAAGTTTTTAAACCATAAAAAAGGGTTATCAATCAATCAATCAATAATCAATTAAAATTTGTTTACAGTACATGTGCAATCAGTTGGAGGGTTTTCACACCGCTCGAGAAGCTAATTAGATAACATGAGCTAATTAGCTAAGCTAATCAGTTTACACCAACAGTTGCACTCAGGGCCAGATTACCCAGGCATTCCATTGGGCAATCACACAGGGATCCTCCCCATTTCGGGGGCCATACGCAGGGTTAATCCGGGCCTGGTGGCACCCACAGAGAATTTTTTTATTTTGTGGCCTGGCACCCACAGAGAATTTTTTCATTTTATGCCATGGACGTGGACAGTTATCCTCAAATATATAAAAAATAGGATCAGATCTAACAATTTAGTTCGTTTAGTAAGTTTGCCAGAAGTTGGAGGTAAAATAACATCGGGTCAATATCTGAAACTTCAACTTCAACTTGGTCTTCAGGCACAGGCCCAGGTAAAATGTGCAGCGTGTTGAGTCCAGGCTCGGTGCTGCTGTCTGCTAGTGGGAGTCTGGCCTTCAAGAGCTGCGCCAGGTCTGAAGATGTGGCCTCCTTCACAGCCCCGGAGGTCCAGTATGGACACGCCGCCTCTATCAGGATCGCCACAGAAAAGGTCAATAGATCATAACCCCGGGAAGTGTTATACAAGCAGGATGATATGTTGTTTGAATATCGATATCGTCACATGAGGCTAGATATTGTCTGGGATTTTGGTAATATCACAATATCACAATTTATTTAACGGTTGTCTTTAAGGCTGCGTTACAGTAAGGTAATGCAGTGTTTTTCTGAATTTCACAGACCGTAAGCTGTTCTTTTCAATGCTTCAACCTGTTTGGTTATAATATCCACATTAAATCATGATTTTTTCCCAAATAATCCTTGTGTGTGAATGTCTTATGAAACCACCAATAGTCATCGATATTGAGGTATTCGTCAGAAAACATTGTGATATTTAATTTGGTCAATATTGCCCGGCCCTAAACAACTTTTTATAATGGAGAAGTTTATTCTTAAGTTGTACAGTTCCACGGAAAAGATCTTAATTCCCTTGTCCGTTTTTGTTTTCTATAAATATGGATTGTGCAGCCTTGCAAATCACGTAGATTATAGAGATTTAAGATTATGATTTCTTTTTTTTATTCAGATGGTTGTGTATTCCCTTGGGATGACGCTCTATTGGTGTGTTGATTACCAGCTACCTCCAAACCAGGTACCTTATTCCACTGTTCTCCATTCTGTGTGCATTTTTTTTATGTGACAATGAAATTGTCTTAGCCTTCTATCTATCTATCTATCTATCTATCTATCTATCTATCTATCTCTGTCATGCCCAAATGCTGTTTTCCCTGGCAGCCTGTCCAGCTAACAAGCGAGCTGGACACCTTGCTACTGAGCATGTGTGAGGACGTGGTGCTGAGACGTTCTGACCTTCTGACTGTACTGGAGACCTGTGAGGTGCACCACAAGGACTCTCTGCTGCCCCCTCCTGAGAGGCTTGTCAGACAGCTAGTAGAGGACGTCTTCAGGGACTCGGTGAGTCATCAGTCGTTCAATAGACCACTCAATAGACGGTGTTTTGCAAAGAAGTCTTCTTCTTTTTCTTTCGGCTGCTCCCGTTAGGGGTCGCCACAGAATCTGCCTCCAATATCTTCTGCTCTGCACATATTCCTCCCTTACACCAACCGCCTGCATGTCCTCCCTCACCACATCCATAAACCTTCTTTTGGCCTTCCTCTTTTCCTCTTGCCTGGCAGCTCCATCCTCAGCATCCTTCTCCCAATGTAACTCTCATCTCTCCTACACACGTGTCCAAACCATCTCAATCTGGCCTCTCTCACTTTCCCACCAAACTGTCCAACCTGAGCTGTCCCTCTAATGTACTCATTCCTAGTCCTGTTCATCCTTGTCACTAGAAATAGTGGGCAGAAAACCTTTATGGATGCTTTCCTGAGGGAGGGGGGGCAACAACAACAAAAACAACAATAACAACAACAACAACAGTAAACCATTTTCTTTGAAGTGAAGTTGCCTGTTTTCTCATTGCACATAAAGGTGAATTTAAGATATTGAAGAGTGCAAACTCAAAATCATGTTTTACTAACAAATGATGGTTGTTCATTATCAATTTTCAAGCAGTGTCATCAAACAGAACAGCAAAATTGTGAAATCTAAAATTAGAAATCAAGTTTATAGTATATAGAGTTTTAACAGTATTGATTTTCATGTTTTTTTTGACTACCACCAGAGGAGGATACAATATACCGTCATATTAATCGTTAAAATTCCTCATGCAATCAAAAACCATTACACATAAACATATACATCTAAACTATTTAAAAGGGAGTAATGGCAATGTGTGGGGTTATTGAGTTTTTCTATAGCGGAGACAGAATAACAGTAACAGTTTGGTTTAAAATGGTTTTCCACAGTATCAGTGTAATTAAGGTTAAGGGAAAATAATAAATTCCACCTCAGCTTTGTGGAGCAGTGGTCAGTAGAACTTTGGTGGTGTGTTTTTTGTAATGCTGACAACACATATTTTCCTTCCCCTGACCTCCATAAGTGTTGTCTTTACAGGTAGACCATGTGTCCATGTGTGCTGAAACTGGAACACAACTGACAGACCGCAGTCAGATGGTCAGGGACAGACTGCATGGTATGCTATCTATCGAGTAACTTTTTGCAAGCCTCTGTCTAGGACTGTAGTGATCATTGACGAGGTGGGTGTACTTTATATTAGGCTTGATATTAGGCTTCGATGTGAGTATGATAGATGGGTTAAATTGGAGATGGACGCTGGTGGATGCCATCCACCTGTCTGTCGTGGATAAATAAGTAAGATATTAAAGGGGTCCGAGCGGCCAAGTGAGGCGCAGTTTGTGAAATCCAAGTTCCACCGGTGGCCATTTGATCTTTGTTGTCCTTTTTGTTTCCAGGAGGTTCCCATAACCACTCCACCTGGACAGGGCGGAGGAAGTTTTCCAGAACCTTCTCAGGGGCCTCTTACGCAACAGAAACCACAGGGTATGGACCAGAGCTGGCAGCAGAAGGAAAGCGGTGGATGGTCATTTCATTCCATTGGGGGGTCAATCGTAACTCTGCCAACCATGTGGACCAATGGCAGACAGGGCGGAGTCTGGGAGTGATAATTAGAAAAATTGCCAATCAGTGGTCATTGAACTGGTGAATAGTTGTTTTTCCACACTGTATGCCAAAATATACTGTATACTGCATGTCAAAATATAGTTCCAATGAGTGTGCCTTAAAAAGTTTTTCCCAAAGATCCCTTTTCTGAAGATAGGTTTTGGTTTACAAAAATTGCAATGCAGTGAATGTTATTCTAACTAGCTGTCATATTATCAACCCCTGGTGACTTAAATATCAATACATGTCTAAATCAGCTAATTTATCTTCTTTCACTTCGCCAAGAGCGAAGAATTTGGCTCCCCATCAGAACTGAAAATGTTTTATTTTTATCTTCTAGAATTTCCCCGAGAAGTCGACACCAAGAGAATTACGGCAGCTGGCAGAAGTTGTCTCGCACCCCCTGTAGTCCATACCAGGATGGAGGTTGCCATGCCAATAAACTAGCCCTTGACCATTTTGAGTCCACAATGAGTCTCAATGACAAGAACCCCAAGGTGAATCAGTACATTATATTACATGTCAATGATAATAAACAATAGCTATTTTACACTGATTACAGCATTATATCGGTATGCTTTGAGGTGTTACCATTTGCAGAACTATTGATTATTGTCACACAAAATGTCGATATTGAGCAAACAATGCAGCTTTACCTTGTAACATCTGAACAAACTTTTGTATAATACATAGGGCTGTGACGGTATGAATTTTTTCTTAACGCAGTGAAAAAGAAAGTATCACTGCAGAATTTTTTTTTAGTCAGTGTGCATTACAATAACATGATAAAAAAAGATGGAAGCTTTCAAAAATGTCATATTTTTTACATGACGAGCAATTATAAATAAGGGAAATCATAAACAATTTTTTTATGTGTGAAGCGTCCGTGTTCAGACACGGAGGCGAACGCGGTTCTCCGTGCGCTCAGATTGCGGAGAGACCACCGTTCCTCCAAATAAAATAAGAATGGGGAGGCGCAACAGAGCCGTTCCCCCATGCACACTGCGCATTGAACCTTCCATTCGCATTGAACAGCTGAATCCGATTCGACTGATAAAATTCAGAGCGGGTACAGCCCTAGAAATAATTATTGATATTCGCACACACACAAAAGAAATCCGCCATATGTTTAATGGACTGTCCCTCCCCTCATGTGCGGCGCAGAAAGCTCAAGTGATGAGCGGAGCGTCTCAAAAGTTTTGTCTTCAAGAAGCCCTTGAACACAAGTGCAAGACAGTCAATGATAAAAGTACATATATATAGTATATACTATATATATTATTTGCAGTGATGATGGTAATGAGCTTGTCACGTCACCGGGGTATTGCTTTTGCTATTGTTATTATCACAAATTGTAAATCCCTAATTGTACAAATGTAGTAAAGCCATGAGAGCCCAAACCCTTACAGGTGTGTGCCAAGGCAGAAGGTGCAGAGCAGAACAGATGGTTTTCCCAACCTCAAAATGTTGACTTTTTTCTTTAAATCAAAACAGCACATTGTTATTTCTGTAAATTGTATATTTATTACGAAAGCATTTATCAGTAATACAGTTAAGAAGAAAAGAATATGAATCTGCTGCCTTACATATCGATTTCAGTGGTGCTCCTACATTTTGTGCTGGTGCTCCTAAAATGTTCATGAGGGGGCACCAGTGCTACTAGTTTGAAACATTAGTCTGGAGCCCTACTCAATGTAGTTAGAAGTAGTGAGAAGCCGTGAAACCAGATTGAAGAGGGTCCGAGCCACCATTTAATTAAATCACTTTAATTAACATCAACATTTCTACCATTTTATAAACTGCCAAAATATTATCAACAGTCAAGAATAGTCACTGAAAATTCCATTGAACCAGAGGCGGTTATACCCGTCTAGATACTACCCGTCTAGACAGCAACACAGTGTCACTTTTGAGCTAAATTTATCTCAGACTTTAGGTTTTAGCCTTGACTTATAGAAGTATCTTCAAAATCTTTTCAACCCCCATAAATCTGTGAGATCTACAGCATCGATCCAAAGCTGCACATGTTGCCTTTTCTTGCGGTGTGATTTCCTTGTAGCTTGTAGTAATAGTGTGTTAGTGGCTTTAAAGTAAACAAGGTCCTTCTAATATGCCTTTTATATTTATCTGCTCCAGGAAATGGGCCCTGAATTCTTTAGAATGTTAGATGAGCCTCTGGTTGTCTTGGAGCTCCCAGGATCTATTGTGGTGAGTTCTTCTTAAATTAAAATACATATTTTTTTCTGAGAGTCGTTTCCAATTGCTAGACGCCATATTGGCCATATTGGGTATTATGTCCCTGTTGTCACAACTAAATCAGCCATATAATATGTAATTTAACATGCAATAACTTGTTGACCACCTATAATGGATCCTTGCACCCTGTTTGGTTTTGACAAACCTGCCATCTATCTAATCCAATCCAAAAAAAACACCTTTATTCCTTCCATATATAAAAAAATATATTGTTCAATACAATGTCGAAACTGAGTTTCTCATTTTCTTTGCAGTCAAAGAAAGGGAAGTCTCCCTCTACTCAGCGAGAGCTGAGTGTGGTGATGCCAAATGGCCAGAACATCCTGGTCAAGTGTGAGGTCAAGTCTAGAGCGGGAGACGTTTTCGACATGATAGTGGCTCACTCAAACCTCGTGGAACACTTCTACTTTGGCCTGGCTTACATTGACGGTAACAGAACTGTGAAGTTTTGCTTCTTCTATCTTTTGAGCGAGGGAGTAAGATGGATCAGCAAGTGCTGTACATTTCAGTGACTGAATGACTGTCTGTTTGATGTTGTTATCTCTATGTTTGCCTGACTCGTTGATTGAAGGAATTATTGACTTCAGGCTTGTTTGACTGACTGTGGCCTATCTGACTTAAACGGGGTACACACTACAAGATAATAAAGCAGATTTTGGCCCTGATTTCCCCCCTTCTGACAACCGTGAGCAAAGTCCAGATTTTTGATGGTTCTAAAGATTATCATGCTAGATTATCCTGTGGTGTGAGGTATGTTACAAGTGTTTTTTACTTCCCTCGATCTGCTCGTAAGTCTGCCCCAATGGCAAATCGGAAATATGTTCAATATTTGCGATCCGATATCCTGTAGTACGGAATGGAACCCTGAGAACAGCCGAGGACGTGGTCTGTGGATTGTCATGTGGGAAAGACCGTTAGCCAATCTGGAGCCAAGCTGACTTATACAGAAGAAGTCATACACACCACAGCATGGCAGCAAATGCCAAACGCTACGAAGCATGAAGCTAGCCTGTTGTCTGCCATGTTTGTTTACTCTAGTTAGTCACGTTTTATTGTGCAAGATTTCCACTTTTGAGAGTCGGGGTTCTCTACACCTTGTCCATGTCATATCTTGTGTGGAAACGCGCAATTAGGACTCGTTGCACTTAAGGCGCTATAACAACCAAACTGTTAAATATATCGTGATATGTCGTTATGTGTGGGATCTCTCACATTTTAAACAACTGTTAAGATTTGAAAAATCTTGTAGTGTGGCCCAGGCTTTACTAGTAGCCCACCTGACTGGCTGCCCATGTAGCAAACCATCTGCTTCACACTCTCAAAATGACAGTGTGCTGAAGTTGCAAATTTGGTTCCTTGTTTGTCTTGCTAAAGTTATGCCAATTCCAAAGCTGGCCCAGCATGGCATTTTCCTGCAAGATTTTACATACATTGGCCCAATGGCATTTTGCTTGGGCAAACCATATACTGTATGTATTGGCCCAACATAATGAGACAATGATGTGATTTATGGATTTAATTATTGTGCAAAATTGCAGCAATAGCTAAGTGTATTTTTGGTCGGCAATGTCAGTGTGAAGCCACAGGGTTAGGGTTATTGCATTGCACCCACAGGGTTAGGGCATTGGACCAAGCAAATAATAGGTCAAAGTGGGTCGAATGTCGATTTGCTACCTGGGTAAATGAAAAGCGTAGATGGTAGAGGAAAATACTGTACCTAAGTGGAATTATTTCTGTTCCTGTTAGTTTAAACTTGTCTTTCTTTCATTTCTCTTTTTTTTTTGGCAGATAATGAGTTTTTCTTCCTCGACAATGACACCCAGATTTCCAAAGTCGCTCCAGACATTTGGAAAAAAGTGCCTACAGCCAGCTGTGTTCTTTTCTTTCGGGTGAAGTTTTTCATCACTGACGTTTCTTCGCTTTTGTAAGTATGTCGCCTTCTCTTCAATGCACTATTTTCTTCTTTACAAATTACAAGAAAAAATAGAAAAACTCCTAATATTTCTGCTGTCTTTTCCACCAGGCACAAGTTGACACGTCACCAATACTACCTGCAGCTTAGGAAGGACCTTTTGGAGGACAGGCTGTCTTGCCATGAGGAAACTGCTCTTTACCTTGGTGCTTTGGCGCTGCAGGCAGAGTACGGAGACTACATACCTGAGGTACAGACCTTTCTTTAGAGATCAACAACTAGTTGTGGAATTACTATTCCATTTTTTTATAATGTACTTTTTTCTATTTCATCCATTAGAAGTTACAAACAATGATTTTATCATCCTTTTAAAACGTGAAGTCACCAGAGTTTTATTTCCATATGCCATTAGCCAGCGGTGGGAAAAAGTGCTATACTAAAAAAGAAGTATAAGCGCCCTAAAAAACAGTACTCTGGAGAGGGAGGGGAGTCCCCATCCAACATTCTACTCAAGTAAATGTATTAAAGAACTTTATATTGAACAAAGTCGTCTGTCAACAGTGAAAGTACTGGTTTGTCATGGCCTCTGCTAGCAGCCACTGCTGGCTTGATTGAACTTACCAGTGAATTCAAAGTGTAAATATAAAACGTATCAAATCTAAATCTAATTCTGTGACGTGCTTTCTCCTGTGTACAGGTGGGCGGTAAAAACTACTATCGGCCTGACCAGTATGCCTCCAAGAGCGTGATGGAGAAACGTGCCTTGCCTTACATATGTGGGGAGCTGCTACGATTACATGCCAACAACGCCCAGATGCTTACTGACGAATCAGAGCTCGAGTTCCTTAAGGTGGGCGATAGCTTATTGTTCACCCCATTGACATATGGGGTGCACAACATTTACATATGTGCTGTAGAGCCACTCCAACTCTGCACATTGTGTTAACAAGAGACTAGTTGATCAAACATGAATACATAATTAAGCCATTTCCTGTGTTACACCAACAGGAACTTTCCTCACACCTGTTAAAGCCATCGCAAGCTTGGAAACAAGGATATTTCCGGTCAACATTTAACAGAGTAGTGTTATGTAGACTCTGTCGATCCCCATTTGGGGATTCACTTAAGAACGAAGAACAAATCTTTAATCTTTAATCGTCACACACCACACCACACTACAACACATGCACGCACATGCTTTGGATGGTGGCCGGTGAAATTAGGCCTCTGCGTTTAACCCATCCTGGCTTGTCCTTCCTCCGGGGGCACAGCCAGGAGCAGTGGGCAGCATTCGTGGACGCGCCCGGGGACCTGGTGATGAGTGTCCATCGCTGGTCAGACGATGATGTGTGCATGTTTTTAGTAGGGGTCCTTACTGACGTTAGGTGGAGGAAACCCCATGTGAGCACGGGGAGAACACGCAAGCTCTACACAGAAAGGCTCCTATTTTGGGAGATAACCCGCCCGGAGCACGGTGCCAACAGCGCCTCAGGTGGGAATCGAACCCACAACCTTCTTGCTGTGAGGCAGCAGTGCAATGAGCGTGGTGCGGGGAGACGAAAGTCAGAGTTTGTTCACATCAAGCCCCATTTACTTGAATTTTGTACGAATTTGTTTGGTTTGTTTATTGTTATATCGCTTAGTTCAATGTTGCCTTCAAGGCTGCATCACAGTAAAATAATACAGATTTTATGAACTACATACTATAGTCCTACTACTGGGTCATGCTATCTACATTAATAATGATTGTTTCTCAAATATTTATTGTGCGTAAATATCTCATGAGCGCACTAAAACATCATCATATTATCGATAGCAGGGTATTCGTCCAAAGATAGTGTGATAACTGATTTTGTCAATATTGCCCATCCCTGGTTACACTGCAATGATCAATCGGTTTAGCTTTTCATCATGATTTAACATTTAAGGCACTTTTTTAACCCTGAATTCAGGAAATGTAGGACATTTTGTTTCTCTTTCGTCAAACCAACGCTTTTGTGTGGTACTTAACTCCACTAGGTCAGTCAGCACCTTCCTGAATACGGAGTGCTGTTCCACCGTGTGATGCGCGAGAAGAGGCTCGTAGAAGGGGAGATCATCCTTGGGATCTGTGCCAAAGGGGTCATTGTCTACGAAGTCAAAGACGGACACCGGTCCACCAGTCAGACATTCTACTGGAGGGAGACCGCCACCATCTCCTCGAACGTGAGTCATGGAAGGTGATTGAGGAAGAGATGATAATGTTGGATTTCATGGAATTCACTTGACGTACCTTCTGCCTACCATCCACCCACCGCAGAAGCGGAGGTTTATGATTGAGTGCCGCGGCAGCAAGAAGAAGTACACCTTCGTCACTGAAAGATCGAAGATAGCCAAATACCTGTGCAACCTTTGCTCTGCTCAGCACAAATTTAATAACGAGATGAACTCTCGCCAGCTGAACCACTGCCTAGTCTCAGGTCAGTCAAATGACCAGTATCGTCATATCTTATCACCTAGGAAGCCTGCCCCTGTGTACGTTGTTTACCTTCTTTGAAGAACTACCGTCTTCAGGTGTCACCTTTTCCTGCAATTATTTTGTTATCTAATTTGTTCTCTCAATGATCTTCAATTTGTAATGCAGCCAATCTAGCAAAGCATTACTTTGATACAATGATTGTATTTGTCTAAAAGCAATGAGAAAAGTCTAATGAAATTACTTATATCAGGCGCTTTATACTTATTTTTTCTACAATTGTAATCTATGTGTAGCCTAGAAAGCTGAAGCTTTTTCTGAGAAAAAGATAGAATTTTGCGATTACAGTCAAGCATTCTGAGTTTAATGTCAGAATCCTGAGAATAAAGTCAGCATTCTGAGAAAGAAATTCTCAGAAAACAATTCACTGAATTCTAAGTTGTCAGAATTAACTAAAATTCTGAAATATAGACTCAGAATTTTGACTTTTCACTTTCATCTTCCTAGAATTCTGATGTTATTCTCTGAATTTTAGATCCTTTTTCTCACGATTATGAGATTAAACTCAGAATTCTGGATTTTTATCAGAATTCTGAGATCAATTTCAGAACTCAAATAATTTTGTTCTCATGGAAATATATATATATATTTTTATGTGACCATAATCCACTTCAATTAAAACCTGATGTTCGACAGTAAGACATCCTATATATCTTTCTTTATGTTCCAGAGGACAATCTTGTCCAATATGCAACTATCTGCCGTGGGCAGAGTGGTCGGCTCAGGTCCTTCTCATGTTCGGAGACACCACAGGATGACAGTGGTTTGACCACACCTAAGGACGACTCCGTGACCAAAATTTGCGACGACATCGCTGCCAGGATTGAGACTCGCATCAGGCAGCAGCGCCGAAGCCCTTACGAGCAGAGGTAGTTTATTTTTCTTCCACTTGCACACACTTGTATAGTGTGCGTTTCATAATCATCAAAATTACCTGTGATATTTTTGCATGTGATTAGACCAGTGGGTTTCTAGTGGTGGGCGTAGGTACTGCAAGGGGTCAGCCAATTCTTTGTTTTATGTCAAAAATATTTTTGTGAAAAATCGAAAATTATATTTTAGACAAAAAAAATTAGTAAACTCCAACCATTAACACTAGATCAGCAGCATTTCTTTTTTTCAGTAATAAGCTGACGCTGACCTGCACTGATGGGTCATCATCATTTTTTGTTTCCTTCAAGTAGGAAATTAAGGAAAACAAATACATCCAAATCTAAAATGAAAACAGAGATGGAGACATGGTGCCAGTGAGGCCAAAATAGACCAGGTGCATATATTTAGTGGAGCAGAACACCATGCCTGGGACGCAAGTTGACAAGGCACTCAGGCGTCTGGTGGACATTGTGCTTGGGCTGAAAAGGCCCGTGGATTAGACAAAATGTTTTATGTACTTTAAGTATGCCGCAAATGATGGATAGATACATCGTTAGTTACTTCGTTGATCCCTACTTTCTTGATTGATATTGGAAATTGCAATATCCCAGCAGCTTACATGAAAACAATGATGTTGGAATATCTTCCATTTGACTTGAAACTCCCAAACTCCACTTTCATCTTTGTTTCCCAGTGTCCCGTGTCTTCCCTACCTTCCTGTGGTTTTACTCTCTGCAGTTACATGTATTCCTCTACTCCAGCAGTTGCTCCAGTAGCCAGCATAGTAGCACAGGGATGCGATCACCAGCCTGTTCTCAGAAGAGTGGATCAGAGGCTCTATATAGTTCCCCAGCTGCCCGAGGTGAACACACACACACAACACACACACACACACACACACACACTATCAGCACCAGTAAGTGGAATTTTTTGTTTTGTCTTTCATTGTATTGATTCGTGACAGCAGGCTGTGCATTTTGTCTGGCAGACACCCAGACAAAACTAGCATCGTCAGAGAGAGAGGTCATATGCGTTTTCCTGAAGAAAGACCCGAAGCTGGGCCTCGGTAAGCTGGTCGAACTCGTAGATGGATTTCCAACACTGCATCCGAGATGGCATATTAGTGTACTATTTAGCACGTCGAATTAGTCTTGAGTATATCCAAAACCATAGTATAAATCAAATAGTACATCTGGTGAAGTCTCGTGTGCAGTCCTTCCAGTGTCCTGGAAGATATGTAGCATGTAGTACACCAGTCCGCAAAGGGAACGTTACAAAAGATTGTACATTAAAAATGTAATGCAAAAGAATATATGTTTTAATGTATAATGATAAAAAATCTCACTTGGAGATAATATAATAAAAACACAGAGAATGGGTGTCGCCTTTTCTCCAGGAGTTGTGATCGTGGGCGAGGACACCGTCGGCCGGTATGATCTTGGCATCTTCGTGGCCTCCATTGTACCCGGTGGACCAGCAGATAAGGACGGACGCATCCGACCAGGTAGAGGAAGTTGTTCACTGGTGTTACTGCAGACCCCAGGTGGGGGGGTCATTGACGGTAGAGGATGAAATGGAAAAAAAGCTTGTCATGGTGTTCTGTTTAGAACATTAGGGCCACAGTGATTGCACCAGCCCCTCACGGCGCGCTGTCTTTGTGTGCACCTTTTACCTTTTAGGCGGCCGTCTGATATCCCTGAACAACACCAGTCTGGAGGGGGTAACCTTTAGTGAGGCGGCAGAGGTGATGCAGAACAGCCCAGAGGAGGTCCAGCTCATCATCTCCCAGCCCAAAGGTAGCCCCTAATCCTACCCCAACGCACTGTCAAAAACTAAATTCTAATGCATGCATGTTCCCATTTTTTTGAATCACCCAAAGACTTTGAGGTAGAAAACAGTCATTGGGACTCATTCATTGTTTTGTTCCTGTGAAAAGAGCACCAAAAACAACCCAAGTTGGACTTTATGAAACCGGCGACGTCCCTTGATTTTGTGTGTTCTTTAAGTGTTCTGTTAACTGTCCTGTTAAGTGATGAAAGCTCCTCAACTGGATGTGTGTCCCGGTTCATGTTTATTTGCATAGATAGACACCCTTTTAATTCCATAAAACACATTTAACCAATTAGGCCATGGATGGCGAGACATTGAACAAACAGAATGTCAGGAGTTATTAATATCTGATCTCCCATTCCTTACTGAATCTCTAAAAAAAAACAACTGCTTTAAAAACCCATTCATCGCAACGACTGTCAGCGTGGTGGAAATTCAACAAACTCAAGTGGTCACTATCTCCAAACAAATTCACTCAAATTTTTCTGATTAAAAACAAACCAATAATCTTCATGTCTTGGAAACTACAAGGAATTAACCATTTGGAACACATTTTTAAAGACAAATCACTTACATCTGTAACGGGTGTGGTAAGGACCCAATTGCAGCACAAAGACAGGCAGGGATATTTGGTAATGTCTTTTATTTGTAGAGCGGACGGAAGACAGGCGGAGGGGCAGGCAGGATACGTGGTCGGAGTGAGGCAGAGTCGGTAGCGGGTTTTCAGTCCGGAGAACGCTGGAGAGTCTGGTGCAAGCATCGAAGACAATCTGGCAATGGGTGACTGGTGAGAGAGGCATATATAGTGGTTAGATTACAGATCGGGAACAGCTTTGTGTGCAGGTGAATGGAGTTGGATTAATGAGACAGGTAAGGAGGGGGAGGGGAAGGTAGATGAAGGCGGAGATCATGACAATATCCTTCCCAACCCTAATCCAAAGGTATAAATATATATATATAATATTGGTGGTCAACGTCGCCTACAATTCCTTCTACTGAGCACTCTCTAAAAGTTAAAATCAAATTAACAAACAACACCCGACAACCACGTCCAGTGATTGAACATCTTACTCTTATAGGCAATTTAAAGAATCCCTTTTGCAGAATATACAAACTCTTTTTTTGTCATTCAAGTCATTCGGTTCATTCTCCCAAAAGATTTGAATCATTCTGGAACTTCACCACAAAGCACCTACAAAGCAGGTTGAAGCCGTTTTCTCTGTTATATGTCCTAAATTAAAACAGTGGATTGATATAAAAGGTTTTTTTTGGTTTGATTTGGTTTCACAAGGTGCAATTGGTCTGTGATAGTTGCGGCTCCAGGTTATTACTTGTATAAATTCTTATATACAATTAAAGACACTAAATCATTTTATTTAATATATATTTTTTCTGATAAATCAGTGCATCCGGTGTGGCTCACTTTCGTGATCGTGTGACTCACTGCTGTATTGTGGCTTTTGCGGCACCTGCAAGGGAGCTGTGCCCTTGGTGGGTGCCTGCGGCTGGCTTCCTTGTGTTGGTTTGGGGTGCGTTTGCAGGTTTGGGGCTCGGTCAAGGGGGGGATGTGGATTGTGGGGCTGGGTCCTGGCCCCTCTTTGCGTGGCCTTCCATGTCCCATGAAGGGGGGTGGCCCGTAGTGCCGGGGCTGGTTGGATGTTCTATGTGGTCTCCTTCGGACGGGCGGACTACCATCGTCGCAGCTGGCTGTCCGCTGTCCTCGCTCTCTGGCGCTGTCGGTGAGCGGGGCACTTGTCGCTTGGGGGCTGGGCTGTGGGTGGGGGGCTGTTTGCCGTTGCGCCACCGGATGCTTTCCAGGGCCCCCTGGAGGCTGCTTACCGTCGTCGGCATGGTTTGCGGTGTGGGAGGCGGTTATGGGCTCCCACTCCAGTGGAGGGGCCACATATCTGGTGGGCATTGGCAGGGGAGGGAGGTGGCTGACGTTGGGTTGTCCTGAGCCATTCGCACTCGGCTACCACATCCGCTCTCTGGGACTGGTTTATGCTCCTCGGGGCCATGCGTGGGTGTTGCTCGGTGGGCTTCCTGCTTCTCTGGGGGCTTAGGGGTCTTCTGTGGCTGCAGATCATGGTGCTCGAAGCTTTCCTGCGGTCGTGGAGTACATATGTGTCCCACCACAGCACAAACCGCCATTTCGTGCATTTATCAAATGGCCAGGAGCAGCCAAATAAGTTGAAAAAACCTTTCTTGAGGGAAAATGCGATTTTTCCAGATTTGTGTTCCTTTGTGTTTTTTTTTATCTCTCAACGAATTTTCAAAACCGAGTTTGATTTATAAAAAGTTGAAAAATGTTAAACCGTGGAGTTAAATTTTCCATTATTATTACATGGGGAAACGCAGTTCACTTACCGAGACGCAGAACAGCACTGAACAACGGCGATCTATCGTTTCCTTTAAAGCGAGCGTCCAGGTGAAGATCATTCTTTCATATTCCATGTGTTGTGAAGTCACAATGTGAAACCATTTTGATAGAATTCAACCATTAAATCATACTACTTTACACACACGGAGCCATTGTTGTTAAACGGCTAAGAAGAAGAACCCTTCGCGTCATGCATCTACGTCACTTCCTTAAGCAGACGGTTAAAGCGCAGCACGGGGGTGTTTCAGTCTCATTTGTCTGTGGTCTGTGAAAACTTTCTTCTCCGTATCGTTATGGATTACGCGAAGCAGGTGCCAGAATCATATTTTGGACCTTAATCTGACAAGTGCAATAGATCCAATTCAGTGTTAGCAGCGCGTACTGGACTTAGTTTTCCGCAATGATAGTCAGTTCTCCCACAGCCATGCAGAATCTGATATTATCCCGGACTTGGAGAACATTTCAAACAGCGGATTTCAAACTTAATGTGACGATGAAACTGAATATTTTCAAGAACCACCGGAGGAGACCGACGATACGTCCGTTGTTGTTACAACTGAAGAAGTTGATGACATGATGAAGTCCGTTGAGGTTGATGACCGATTTTCAGATTTCAGCTTTTCCGAGACTCATAATATAGATAGACTCTACATTTTGTTGTGTTGTCCGTACTTTTAAACTCTAAAATAATATCACTTTATAAAACATGTATATTCCTACTGTTAACTAAAAGCTTTTTTAAAAACAAAATTTGTTGTGTTGTTGAGCTGTTCCTGATTGGCCCATTCAGCAGAATGTTAAGAGCCATGAGGCTTTGTTTGTCTGCCAACCCTATTTGCATCCTGGGAGCTGGCTGAATAAACCTGGTGTGGGTAAAACTTTGGAGGTGATTATCTCAGAAACACGGTTTGCCACACCCTTGTCATTAACAAGTCATAGCTTTAAAAATATTTTCTTGATTTTCACAAGTGACACCTTTTTTGGAAGCTCTGATTCTCTTGAAAAAACTTGAAAGCCGCCAAATGACCCTAAAGTACGTGGTGGATCACATATACGGCTGCAGGGCCTTTTCCGCTGCTTGGAGGCACTACAATATAATTCCGACCTCATACACCAGAACCAATTGGGACAAGTCCTGTGCACTCACTGGTGGACACATCATACACACACACACACACACACACACACACACACACACACACACACACACTCACTCCCTCCTTTACGGCCATAGCTATTACATGCCGAATATTACATGCCAAATTGCTTTTCCAATTTTCCTAGACTTAATTAATTATGTTTTGTCGCTACATGTTTTCGTCTGATGTTTCTATGGTTTTCCAGGTACACGTTGTTTTTGTTTCTATGTTTATTTGTCTCACCCGTGGTAATTCTCCCCCTTTTGGAGTAGTGATGATAATTTGTTGTTTGTAGACCAAAACTTGGTGAGATCATTCTCCAAAGAGGGGGATTAGTGGCGGTCTTGTGTAACAAAAAAGCTGTGCTCTGGTCATCCCACAAGTCATCCACAGGACATAGTTATCGTAAGCAGTTCTTGATGATTAAAGAATGAATAAAGAGTGGCATTGCAGGTTGAGAAGTTGAACTCATTAACAGTTGAACAAATTAACTCTGCCCTCAATGCAAAGCATTCAAATACTCTCTGTTGTTTGCCAAGCATGCTTAAGGTACAGGTTAATAAAAAAATACCGTAAAAAAAAATGGTATCCCAAAAAGACTAAAGAAGATAAGAGAATCGTTCTCAACACAGTTCCCGGAGACGGTCTCTCTCGTTCCAAGTGAATAAAAGCAAATACATCATTGCTGTCGGGTTTGACAGTGTGTTCTGTGGTCTTTATAAATGGTCATTATTCACTTTGAACAAAATCTGTTGATATGGTTATAATCAGTAGCCTATTAGGTCTTAAAATGTTCTGAAACATGCTGTCGGTAATATGAGGTTTGGCACAGGGCCGAACCTCATATTGCCAAAAGAATAAGATCCACTGACTGACATTTCTTCTTTTGACTTTGTTTCAAAATCAGCCACCACGACCCCCAACAATGTGTCCTCTCCCATGCTGAGAAACCACGACCCTCAGCACAGAAGACTGGCAAACGACAGTCGCTCTGGCTCAGACAGTTTGGATGAAGTCATTTCCGTCATGATGACGCCAAAGCCTGCCAACAGGCTGCATGTCCCCCCCAATGTCCGTATTCACAATGCACAGGTAACACTAACCCAAGGATTCATTTTAGCCTCATCCGAGTGAGAAAGGAGGTGGTACTGACCATTGTCTCTGTGATCTGGAAGGACGGCTGTTCTCTGTCTTCCTCTCTGAACTGTGTGAGACCGGAGCAGATAAGTGTGGAGCTGAGGAAGAAGGGAGGAAGCCTTGGCATCAGCATATCTGTAAGTCGGCAGGCAGATAAGTCTATAAGCAGCGTCTCACTCACTCAGGGTATAGTGGGCTAACTGGGATGTGTGACCTTTTCAAGACTCTTCTAAATGGAAAACAGTCTGAGAAATAATTTAGGATAGAAAAAAACAAACACATTTTAGTCCAATGCCAATTTACCCACAACGCACATTGAAATGTAGTGTGGGGGTCGTGGTCGTGTCTCTGTCGCAATGTAGTTTGAATGTTATTCTCCCTTGTAAGTCGCTTTGGATAAAAGCGTCTGCTAAATGACTAAATGACTAAATGTAAATGTAAATGTAAATGTAGTGAATACAGTTTTTTGTTTTTATTCTGCAAATGCAAATATCTTTAAATATCTCCTGATTTCTAAGCAGTTTCTTCAACAGGGAAAGAGAAAATGGTCAACATATTATTAAATATATTGATTTTTACCATTATTGCACAGAACAAACATATAGAGAAGTGAACATTAACATATGAACTCACACTAAGACACACACACACACACACACACACACACACACAGACACACACATACTACGTGAACACAAACAATTTGTATGCCTTGAGATGTATTGTACAATTGTCAGATGCTAGCTTTAGGGTCAATATTACAAGCAGTTATTCAAAACCTACTGTCAAAGAAGGCAAAGAAGGTTGGAGATTAAAATATAAGATACATGCAACCTTTGACGACGATTATAGGTAGAGAAATCAAACTCTGTTTCCACCCCTTCCACAACTGTTGCGACCTGGCCACAGCAGGTGTGCATTCTTTTGTTTGCATCCATCAAATCTATCTTTTTTTTTTTTTTTTTTTTTTTTTCTCGACATCTGGCTGCCTCGTTCCTCTCTATCCTCTGATCCCTGCTCATGCAGTGTTTCTCCATCACGTCAATGTCTGATGGATTTCTACTCTGGCTTAGCTGGCGTCTGTTTGGCCTTCTGTTTGTCACGTGTTACAGGGCTTTAAAGCACTGTGATTTTTTACATGGTTCCTTTTAACTAACCTTGTATTTTTTGTTCAATGCAGTGTTTCGGCTGTGGGAAATTTCCAGATACAATGTACAGGGAGTGCAGTACAATCTAGTTTATCTGAACCTCTGAACCTCACGTATATGAACGTACAGTTCAAGCAAAGCAGCTATCATACTGTGAGTTGATTATGTAGGATATTCCATACTCCATTTGTTCCAGTGGAGTTTACATTAACCACTTGTATTGATTGACAGCTGTAACAAAAACAAGTACAATACATAGGAAATGCACCATGAACATCTGCATATTGACTCCTACTGCATCTGTGCTTTGCGTGCAGCAGGCGATTGAGACGTTTGTCCCCAAAGCCAGGATGCCACAGTATTGCAGGGTGGTGTGGATGTTATACCCAGGGACAACACAGAGCCTCACACACACACACACACACACACACACACACACACACACACACACACACACACACACACACACACACACACACACACACACACACACACACACACACACACACACACACACACACACACACACAACACACACAACACACACATATACTAATGCAAATCTAATCCCGGTGAATCCCGGGATTTACTGATTTAATACCCTTGGTTGTAATTTCAAAATCTGGGTATAATATTTAGAGTGATGAAGCCCGTGGTCGTTAGATCTCAAAACTTGTGAGCTTCTTTATTTGGATTAGATAATCTCACAGTTGTTAACGTATTAGGTGCATTTTGTAGAAAATTTGAATGTACGTGTTTCTTACCAGGATATAAAAATCCATGTACAGTCACTTACTCACTCACTTTTACCGGAAGCTTCTTTGACCGCTTTAAAGAATTTTGCTTTTTTCCCACTCTCCATTGACTTGGCTGCAGTAAACCCGGTCTCAAAAACATAAAATAGATTTGCAACGTGTAACAAGTCTATCAAATATAACCCCATAGCACAGTGGAGGCTATATATTATCAATAAAGGGAGTATCTTTTAATGTGTGTTCCTCAGACTAGCCTAGACAAACTAGAATCCACAAGTCAATAATTGATTAGTCAATAATTGGGTGCCTACATCCACCACACAGCATAGTAATTTTTTCAGTATATTTGCGTGCAATGTTTCAATCTGCTTCATAGTGAAAAACTTTTTTTTTATAACACTTTATTTTTTAATATGAAATTGTTAGTTAATTATGAAAACTGACTCGATTTCACTTCTAGCTTTTTGTTTTTTTAACACAGGACTTTTAAATGAAGGGAATTTAGACTCTTCCCATTTGGTGATGGCATAAAAAAACAGATGCTTGACTGACTGAGTGACTTTCTGTTGACACTATTATAGATGATTTTCGATAAATTTTATATACATAATGATACATGCGGTTTACCGTTGTCCTGTGAGAAATTTAATCAAAGATTTACACAGAACATTGGTAGTGAGTTTACCACAGCTGAGTACAGCCGTAGCAGTAGGTCATTAGGTCAGATCAGATCAGATTAACCTTTGCGGTCTGGGGGGATTAGAGAGAGGGGCTGAGGGAGTTTACGCTGGCCATTCTCTCACTTCACCCTGCAGGATAACTTTAAATCGGGGTTAGGGTTAGAAATCTGCGTCCCCCAACCACAAACACATTTCTGCAAAATAAATCCATGAATCAAACCAGATAAAAAGTTCTTGCAATAAGATCAAAATCTTATGTTAAAAATCACCTTATACTTTTATATAACAGTCTGCAGAATTTTCTATTCTCTAAATAAGAAAATAATTATGTCTTGAAATGTCTTGTTTCAGTGTGCAGAGCATCCAATTCTGCTATTCTCTTTAAAAAGGGACTTATTTTAGCCATTTTTAGGATTTTTTAAGATAGTTTAATAAATGTTTTTGTCAAAGACAGCTGAATAATTGATATACACAATTCTTGGCCATATATATATAAATGTTTCTATTGTTTTGTTCATTTGCACTTTTTATCTGAAATGACATCCACCAAATGTTATATTTAAATAGTTTCCCTTTCTCTTCCATATTTTATTTTTATTTTAATTTTTGAAAAATCTCTACTTGGTTCAAATCACTTTGAGAGGTGAGCCTGAGAGGCTTAAATCACAGTTGCAAACTGTCACTGATGTGTGCGTCGTCTGGGTCTTCAGGGCGGCGTCAACACAAACCTTCCTCATGGCGGAATCTACATCAACAGCCTGGTTCCTGGAGGGGCGGCTGAGAGGGACGGACGCATACAGACAGGTAGAACTTAAACTCCATCTGGCAGTAGTGGACTGTGCATTTCAGAGCTTTAGGCCTTCAGTCGGTGTGATTGTGAGATGTGTGATTTTGAGATGGTCTTACAGGAGGTAAGACCATCTCAAAATCACACGACCATATCACCATATACAGTATACACGCCTACAGCCGTGCACAACTAGCTCATGTTATCAAGCCACAGTTCCAAAAAACCAAAAAGCCAAACTAAAGCTAAACATATCATTTTATAATATGCTTACCTGCATTACTGTATGTATGTGAATACTGTTGTTTTAAAGCACTTTGAAACATAAAAAAAGTGCTATAAATTAAGGTGTATTATTATAACATCCCAGCTGGGCCTATGAGCCAAACGTTCTTGAAAACACTTGATATGAATTAATATCAAGTGGTCATGCTGTAAAATACATAATATTTTTATTGGGAGCACACGTCTTTTCATTATTAGAGAGCACAAGTTGCGCTCCATATTCATATACCCTATTTCTATTGATAACCGCAGTATATGCATGTGTAATAGCCTTTCTATTTACTGTTGCATTAAAAAATAATTCCAGCTTACCTATTTCACTTGCCTGATGATTGCCTTCCAGATAATTAAAAAAATGTGCTTCCCAGTAATAACACAGAGAAAGTTATTTTAAAGTTAAAGTGTGTTTTGTTCAGATGCTGAGATTTGAGATCCTTGTCATACATGTCTGTATTGAACAAGTTCCAGCTGACTCCGCAAACCGCTGATTTAAAAAAACAAAACTTAAAAAGTAGCCCAATTCCACGGCAAAGCTGCAGACCTGGCAACCCTGCTGGCATCAGCGAAGGCTTTGTGAGGCATACCTACGGTGGCTATTCGACGCAGAACTATAAAGCATTCTGACGCTGTGATAGTTTGGAAGAATCTACCCACCAGCTACAAATGAAAATCTAATTAACTAACTAGTCTGTCAGTCCAAAATCAGGCCCCCATTCACTCAGACAGCAGAGGGATTCAGAGGAGATTCTGAAGGCCTTGGAGGAGGAGTCTAGAATTCATTTTCCACCTGGCGTAGCGGAGAAACAAAGCTGATTGGATAACATTTTTTCAGGCTAGTAAATCCTTCCCGACCCAAGCATCTGTAGCGCACGGAACGTAATGAGAGATATTAGATTGACCACACAACATTTTATTTTATTGATAATTAAGAAATATTTTCTTCATTCTGACAAATTGTCCTGGATGTCTACCTGCCTCTCACTCTTCACCTTGATATATTTGTGTTTGTGTGTGCATGTGTGTCTGGGGTGGCGATACAGGTGACAGACTTCTGGAGGTAGATGGGATCACGTTTGATGGTTTCACATACCAGCATGCTGTGGAATGTCTAACTAAAACTAAAGAGGTAAACATCGAAACAAGACATACATACAGTATTTTGGAAATGCTATCTAATCCTAGAGGTGGATATTCCGTGGCACAGAGAGCAAAATTATTTAATTTGTTCATTTAATCATCGCTCAGCTATCGCCACAAATCACCCACCTCTCTTCCCTTGTTCAGGGACTGCCTACTTAAGCCACTCCAACCCCACACTCTCTTTCTCTCTGCACCCCCCCACACTCCAGACGGTTACTTTAGTTCTGGAGAGGGAGCCTATAAGCCTGCCCAGGGTGTGGCTGAGTCCCGACACAGGAAGCACTCTGTCCCCTAAAAGTGCCAGCCCAGCCACCAGCCAGCTGAGGAACAACAGCTGTCCCGCCATCGTCACTACCCTCTACGACAGGCCCAGAGACTACCGCTTCATAACAGACGGTAGGAGGAGGTTAATAAGTCGGTCCCAGTCTGCTTTTGTGATTAGCGTGGCCCAAAATGATTGAATTTGCAGTGGGTTTTTCTCAAGAATTACTCAAATTAGCTAGAAGCCAGGCAGGAAGTTTTGGTTGTGGTCATTTTGGTAGAAGTTAAGGTATGTCCATTGCATTGGCCAAAATTGCAATTTGTTGAATTTGCCTGAATTCTTGCAATAGGGTTAAATGGTGTGGCTCTGGTCATGTTTGTGAGTGTGTGGTATTGAGGGACTCAGAAGGCTTAGAAAGCAGAAACATCAATCACTTCTGCCGAGTATTTCACAAGCAAGGTAAGGTGACTGTCCTTACTGTGCCAACTATGTTGCCAACTACTCTGTACTAAATCCAAAATTCTGAGCGTTCCTCCCTAAATCTAGCCAACTGTCACTGAAATTGAGTCACTGCGAACTCAAACAGTGGAGGTGTGTGTGTGTGTGTGTGTGTGTGTGTGTGTGTGTGTGTGTGTGTGTGTGTGTGTGTGTGTGTGTGTGTGTGTGTGTGTGTGTGTGTGTGTGTGTGTGTGTGTGTGTGTGTGTGTGTGTGGCGAGAAATAACCTCAGTGTGTTCATCTATGGTGTGGGAGATGCTCACCATGAAATGTCAAGGTGTAGACAGCAGATTCCTCCTGCCTCAAGGTATGACCAAGTACAGTATGACCATAGTGTTATTCCCAACGCATTCTTGACACATCCGATCCCCATTTACCGTCCGAATTGGAAATATGTTAAACTAATGGCTAATACTGTGGTAAAACAATTCTCTTCCAAAGCAATGTGTAGACTTCTGTGTCTGAGAAAACATACAGTAGAGACAGAGTAATTTTATTGATGACTATACTTACTTATACTCACCTGAACTTGGCCACAATTGAGCATCTGCAGCACTATGTGTTCTCGCCGAATGCGGCACTGTGCCTCCTCTTGACACACTGTAACTCAGACTTTTTGCCTGGCTCATAAAACTATGGTTGCATAATCAAGGGAGGCAATGCAGATCAAATACAACTCAAGAGTCAGTGAGTGCACAGCCTGCTTCTTGCCTCAGCATGTTTTCATAGACATCTCAGAGTGGCCTGGTGAGGTGGAATAAGAGAACATTCATGATCAAGCTGTCATGAAGAAGAAAACGTCTACCATCATGGAGGAAAAGTTGTTTTTGGGGCGTCCAGTGCATCCTCAGTGGTCTTCGCCTAGGTGTCTTCTTTGATACCGTTGAAAACACGAGACAACTGATTAATTCAGGAGAACAAAACAAGAAAACAAAAAAAACTAACAGAGCAAAGCGAAGACATAAGCTATAAAACAAACAAAGCAAGAGTGTAATTCACTGACTCTTCTAGTCATCATGATCCCGTCGTGCCTGACCGGCCTCATGAAATCTATTGACACTTAATCTTTCAGGCCTATTGAGTGGGCAAACAGTGGATAGTTCTCTGATCCTGTGCTTTGTGACAGAGCAGTTTCAGGGGAGGAACTTGCCGCGTAGACAGAATGATGCAGGAGCGCCGCTGGTCACAACCCTGTACTGATCCCCTACAACCTTCATTTGGTGAGCAAATAAACTCAGTGCAATCAGTTTCATACCGATTGAACTGGTCTCTGGCTTCTCAAATCAGTGCCTATCAACATTAACCCATGGGTTTGGGATTATGTCACTACAACTGTCACGCTAAGTACCTCGTGGTGGAGGAAGAAGCATGAGGAAACCTGCCGTAAGCTGCTGCGTGCTTTGATAGCCAAACTACCAAGGTCTTTATCGGAATATGTCTCTGCCTGGGAACAGAGGTGTATAGTGAACTTTTAGACAACTCCTTCCTCCTTTACTTTCCTTGCCACCCCTCCCAGCTCCCACAACCCATCTGCTCCACCTCCTTCAACCTTTCACCTTGACCCTGACCTTCCCCTGCTTAACTTCTGTCTTGAGTCCTGCGTCACGTCCTGTCATCCTCTTACCCCTGACGGCCTGTAATTTACTGCTTATACGACTGAAGAAAGAACAACAAAGTCAGTAAAGTTCGTACAGAGAGAGAGAGAGAGAGAGAGAGAGAGAGAGAGGTTTGATCCCCCTTGGGCATGGAACAATCCCCATATCGAGGTGCAGTATACAAACACAAAAACAACAACAAAAAACAAACCAAAATAACAACCAAAAACAACACATCTAAAAATAAAATCAACATGCGTCCGGGTATGGTGTATTGCACAGCGTATGAGCACAAGAGCATGTAAGAATAGAGAGTCTATGTAATGAAGCAGATGCAGCAAAATAAAACACAATAGTCTTGGCGTTATATGTGGGCATCAGAAAAACCTGGTCGGGAAAAACCTCTGTGAGGAAAACCCAGATGACGCGTCCAGGGAAAAAGATGTCCTCATAACAAGGCGAAGAAGCTACAGGACGGATGGTCAACGAATGGTCAGTACTGCAGCAGGGGTTCCAGTGGGTACTGCATCTTCACATGCATCCACATCTTACCCTTAGGCACCATGCTTATAACGGACACTTCAACCCAAGGTTCTGTCCTCCAAGTGCTCACAGCCATTGGTCAATCATCCTGTCCAAGGTCGCAGTATCAAGGTCGTCATTTCCCGGGATAGCAGACAAAAGCAGGGGATCAGTTTCCGCCATCATAGCCATTTGCTGCACCCCCACAGCCATCAAAATCATAGCATGGATGATCGAAGCCACACAATACCCAACCAACATAAGCACAACGAAGACCACTAAGAGAACGAGTCCACCCTGAGCCAGAATTGCTCCCCATTTGCTGAGTTTAATTTTGCTTAATATCATAAGGAACAACGAGGTGCCTCGTGCTCCATAAATCCTCCTGAAGGGGTGCCACGGTCCAGCTGTGCTGTGTGGAGCCGAGATCCTAATGCAGAGTGTGGGTGCAAACTACTTAGCTTTGGCTGAAGATGGTTCGGGTTCGCTGTCCGGTTCAGTTCCTGGGGTGGTCTCATCGAGGGTAGACACTTGGGCCGGGGGGTGCTAGCGCCTTGACCTACGCTGGCTTCTGCATCTTCTTCTTTGATGAGAGGGGGCAGAAAGAGGTTCTGCTGGAGTATTCGGGAACCAGTCATCAGTGGGGCTGGCTCATCGTCCGCTTCGGGAGCATCGTTGAGCTGGAGTGTGAACTGCATTTTTCCTGACAGCGGGGGTATTGTTACCGGGGCTTGGAATGCAGGCTGAGCCGGACGAGATGGTTTTTCCGCGTATGGCGGGGGAGCCATGGGTATGGAGGTGCCTTCCTCGTCTATCAATGGGGCCATGGTTCCTTCTTCTCGTTTCAGCCGATTGTCAAACATTTGGAGCACTGAGCGATGCTGGGTGAAGTACTTCTGCATATTGGGGTTCTTGGCTTTCTCAGTTTGCTTGGCGTTAATTGCCTGGCTCACGGCTTTCATCATGGTGGGGTTTGCTGAGCCATGGATTGGCCAGGTTAGCTCGGGAAGCGACGGTCCATCCATTTGGTCCACTTAGAGGTGGTGGTGGTTTTGATGTACTTCGTCAACTTGAAAACAGAAAAACAGAAACAGTCTTTATTCGTCACACAACACACCACACTACAACACATGCTTGCACACACACACACATGCACATGCTTTGATGGTGGCCGGTGAAATGGTTCCTCTGCGTTTAACCCATCCTGGCTTGTCCTTCCTCCGGGGGCACAGCCAGGAGCAGTGGGCAGCATACGTGGACGTGCCCGGGGACCAGGTGATAAGTGTCCATCGCTGGTCAGATGATGATGGGTGCATGTTTTTGGTGGGGGTCCTTACTGACGTGAGGTGGAGGAAACCCCATGTGAGCACGGGGAGAACATGCAAACTCCACACAGAAAGGCTCCTTTTTGGGAGATAACCCGCCGGTGGTGGAAAGTAAGTCAGTCATGGTCAGGTTGTGTGGTCGTCGAGTCTGGGTGTCGTGAGGCAGAGCTAAGTGGTTAGCCTTGGCTAGGTTTTAGCAATGTGTGTGGGTGGGGTTCGCTATCTCTTACTTGTGTATTCCCTGTGTGGGGATACGTGTAAAGACAAAGTGTCTGTATCCAGCTAAATGTAGAATGGTGTTAGTATCAGGTCACACACACACTATTGACGTCACAACCATACTATGTCATGACCAGGGCAAGGAGAGACCCAAACGCACGACACGGGTAGACGGGAGGCAGACAAAGGATGTTTATTAGCCCACACGGTGGAGCTGGCCGGGGGGACCCGGTCAGGTAGGGATGGAGCAGGGCTCGGCAGGGATGATGATGACCGGGAGGAGGGGTCCAGGATCCGGGTGGAAAGACGGGGAACCGGGCTGGATGGAGAAGGATGGACAGCCTTGGTCGACGAGCGGAGACAAGTGGGTAAACCAGGCTGGCTGGAGATGGATGGACAGACTGGGTCGACGAAAGGAGACAAGCAGGTAAGGGGAAGACGAAACAAAGAGACATAAACTAGGGACTTGAAACAAGCACTAGGAGCTAGGAACTTCGAATGGAGCCAGTAGCTGTACAACTCGGGTAAGCTAGTTGACGGTCTGGCAAAGAATGACTGGGAAGCTGGAGACTAAATACTGCAGGTAATAGATCCCAGGTGTGTGCAATTGGCTCAAGGAGGGAGCTGCAGATGGGGCAAGAGCGGTGGGAGTGGCGCTGGGAGGCCGTGGGCCTAACATACTAAAAGCTATACGGAAACAGCTTCCGCATTCCTTCTCACTCTGCTTCAGCTCTCCGAAGGTGATACTCTCTTATCTCCTCCCCTGACAATGCTCGTGGTGGAGCAGACAAACACAGCAATATTTCAAACTCTTTTATTGCTCTAGTTCACAACCTTCTGTCTACTGTTTGCGCTTTCACCACAACCGTATATTTTACTCAAACTACACTGCTCAAAAATATAAAGGGAACACTTAAACAACACATCCTAGATCTCGATGAATGAAATATTCCAGTTGAAAATCTTTGTTCATTACATAGTGGAATGCGTTAAGAACAAAATAACATAAGAATGATCAATGGAAATCAAAATCATTAACCCATGGAGGTCTGGATTCAGAATCATACTCAAAATAAAAGTGGAAAAATCAGATCACAGGCTGATCTACCTTCTGTGGAAATTCCTCAAGACAATTCAAAATGAGGCTCAGTAGTATGTGTGGCCTCCACGTGCCTGTATGCACTCCATACAACGTCTGGGCATGCTCCTGATGAGACGATGGATGTTCTCCTGAGGGATCTCCTCCCAGACCTGGATCAGGGCCTGAGGATGGGTCTAAGGATCTCATCCCGGTACCTAATGGCAGTCAGGATACCTCTGGCTAGCACATGGAGGTCTGTGTGACCCTCCAAGGATATGCCTTCCCAGACCATCACTGACCAGCCGCCAAACCGGTCATGCTGGAGGATGTTGCAGGCAGCAGAACGTTCTCCACGGCGTCTCCAGACTCTGTCACGTCTGTCACATGTGCTCAGTGTGAACCTGCTTTCATCCGTGAAGAGCACAGGGCGCCAGTGGCACATCTGCCAATCCTGGTGTTCTCTGGCAAATGCCAATCGGTTTTGCACGGTGTTGGGCTGTGAGCACAGGCCCTACTTGTGGATGTTGGGCCCTCATACCACCCTCATGGAGTCTGTTTCTGACAGTTTGAACAGAAACATACACATTAGTGGCCTGCTGGAGGTCATTTTGTAGGGCTCTGGCAGGGCTCCTCCTGTTCCTCCTTGCACAAAGGAGCAGATAGCGGACCTGCGGCTGGGTTGTTGTCCTCCAACGGCCCCCTCCACGTCTCCAGGTGTACTGGCCTGTCTCCTGGTATCTCCTCCATGCTCTTGACACTGTGCTGTGAGACACAGCAAACCTTCTTGCCACAGCGTGCATTGATGTGCAATCCTGGATGAGCTGCACTACCTGAGCAACTTCTACCTCTACCTCTAGTGGTGAGGGCACTGGCAAAATGCAAAAACGACCAAAAATCTGCCAGAAAAGATGAGGACAGGGAAATGGTCTGTGGCCACCACCTGCAGAACCATTCCTTTATGGGGTTGTCTTGCTCATTTCCTCTCATTTCCACCTGTTGTCTGTTCAATTTGCACAACAGCAGATTAAATGGATTCACAATCAGTGTTGCTTTCTAACTGGAAAGGTTCATATCCCTGAAGTGTGATTGACTTGGAGTTACATTGTAATGATTGTGTTCCCATTTGACTTACACGGATGGTAACGTGGCCCCGCGGTTCTAGTTGTTCATCCACTATATCAATAGCAGTAACAATTCTATCTTTAACACCATCGTCCTTTATAATTGTTGGCCTCTCCTGACCAGAGTTGGATCACAATCCTTTGATGCTAATGTGCCCGTTTTCTATTAATTACTGTCTTTTTTAATTCAATCCACAGTCGTTTTATTGAAAACCCTTTGTCTTGTCATCAATTATGAATTACAAATTTGACAAACTGACCTAATTCAGAACTTAGGTTCAGACAGAAGGCATGTGTTCCCAAAGACACATATTGTCAACAGCTCCTGACAGTCCAGCGTTTCTAAAACAGACTTTTATGAAAATGGCTCGACTCACCGATTTTTCCTAGTTTTGTTGTTGGCTGACTGGGCGGCAGACCCAGTCAGCCAACCGTCCGAGGACGGCGGCACCTCCTGGCTTGCTCGCCAGATGACAGCCTGAAAATGTACTGCCTATATGACTGAGGAAAGAACAAACAAAGTCAGTAAAGTTTGTACAGTACTTACGTAGTTTTATTACAACAGGTACAACAATAGTGCACTCTGGTCTGATACCAAGGTATGAGCACCCCCCAGTGGAAAACTACTGGAAGGGCAGCATACAGAGTCAAGTGGAAAAGTAGTGGAAGGATGGCACATAGAATGAGTGAAAATGTACAGAGTTGTACAATATGAAAACCGAAAGTTATTGAATTATGGACTACGAGGGGGGGGGGGTGGACAGAGAGGGGTAGATAGAGAAGGAGTGGGAGGGAGAGAGAGGGGGAGAAGTTTGACCGAAGCTCGTAAAATAGACTTTACCACGCTCTGCTGACAACTCTCCAGACACAGTATTACCATTGTCAGTCTTTAATAGTAAAAGCTGGTAACGGTAACTTTTGAAAACAAAAGTTCTAAGGTGACCTCCAGCTGATTTTATTTCCTACCATTTTCCCTCCAAGAAGAAAATGGGGGTGTTGTTAGTCATAGAACATTACACTGTGGCGATCAGTGATAAACTGAACGGATCGGATTCTCACTGACACTACTAGATAATGTTGGCTAGAATGTGAACTGGAAATGGAGAGTGACATGGAAATCCACTCAAAATAAAGCGACCCAGGTAGAGGATATCTACCCATCACGTATCAACTTTCAGGTTAACGCTTGTCTTGAATGTTGTAACAGGGTTATTTGTGCAGGGCTGGATGGTTGGAACAAGTTGAAAACCGATGTTTCCTCGTGATAACAGTGGAACATTTAACACTGTGTTTTTCTTTTATTTTCCCTACTTTTACATAGCCCTTAATTCACAGCCGGCCTTAGCTAACAGGGCATCATAGGCAAAATTTTATGGTGCCCCCTTGTGACCCAAAATATATGCTTTCAATGCACCTCTAGTAATTTACTTGGCTATAAAGTCAAACGTTACGGGAACATAAGGAAAACCGCAACTATAAATAATGTCACATAGAGTATTTTATTTTTATTCAACCTCGATTAATCCAGACAGGTTTAATTTAAATAATAACTCAATAAATGTGTAAGGCTATAAAAAGCTATATAAATAAGTAAATTAAAACAAATATCAGGCAGAAATATACCACATAATTTTACAAAAAAAGAAGAAGAAGAAGGTTTAAAAAAAAAGAGCCGACCTTTCAGTACAATCTTGTGTGTGTCAATACATGCTTATCATTGTACAATATTTGCATAATTAATCCCAGAATGCATCACACGATATTTACATAATATAAAAAAAATATTCATTACACTTTGTTTTTGCGAATACATTAGTACAGCGAGTACATACACACATACATAATTTATTGTCATCATTACACTGAAATATCATGTTGACTGTTTCTTAGTGGCATTTTTTTTTGGAACTAATTGTACAAAACCTAACATAAGTTAAAAAAAGATCCTTTACACAAGCTGCAAGCAGTTTCCTCACCAATTTATATGTTGGTGGCAGTGTACATTATGGGCTTATTGCACAGTTGAACAACAGGGGAGCTTTGTGCACCCCCTAGAGCATTTTGCACCCTGAGTGTTTGCCTACATTCCTATGATTCAAGATTCAAGAGGTTTATTTGTCACATACATACGTTCATACATATATGCAGTGAAATGTCTTTGCAACGCACCCGGAGATTCTGCACAATTAGTTCTTAACCGAACATAATAGCTAACCTAATTCCTCCCTAGCCAACTAACTCAAACTAACTGATTCCTAAAACGTAATGCAATTAGTGAATAGAATAATATAAATAAAATAAAATTAAAATAAAATAAGACTCAAAAAGATACTACAAAGTGGGGGTACAAAATAGAAAGGAATAGAGGTATGTATATGGCATAGGCTATTTGTAAATACAGATATGTGCAGTAAAGTGCATGCCAATAAAGTGTGTATGGAGATATACAGTACAGTATACAACAGTACGACACAGCAATACAGAAATAGTCTGCATTAATAGCCTGGGAAAGGCTATTTGGGTTGTAGCGGGTGTGTTGTAGTGGTTGTAGTGGGATCGTGACTTTCATGGTACTTCCATGCTTTGGTGTGATCAGAGGTGGTATTTTGTTTCAGAAATGTTGAGAACCGCTGCGGCAGGGGTTGGCCAGGCCGGTTATAATGCCATCTGTCATCATGAAGTGTTTCGAGAGGCTGATTAAGGATTATATCCGCGCCTCCCTCCCCCGCACCTTGGACCCGTTGCAGTTCGCGTACCGGCAGAACAGATCCACGGATGACGCGGTCTCCCAGGCACTGCACACCACGCTCACGCACCTGGATGGCCAGAAGGGGGCCACACATGACTGTGTGGCCAGGTCCAGCTCCAACACCATCATCAAGTTTGCTGACGACACCGTGGTCGTGGGCCTGATCACCGACTGCGATGAGAAGGCCTACCGCGAGGAGGTGGCTGACCTGTCACTCTGGTGCCAGGACAACAGCCTCCACCTGAACGTCAGCAAAACCAAGGAGCTGATTGTGGACTTAAGGCGTGGATCACAATCGAGGACGCACGCGCCCTTGTGGATTAATGGGACTTCTGTCGATAAGGTGAGCAGCTTCAGATACCTGGGAGTCCACATCACAGAGGACTTAACATGGACTGTACACACGGACACTCTGGTGAGAAAGGCGAGGCAGCGTCTCTACCACCTCAGGCAGCTGAGGAAATTCCGGGTCTCGGTGAGGATCCTCAAGTCCTTCTACTCTGGAGCAGTGGAGAGCATCCTGACAGGCAACATCACTGCCTGGTTTGGGAACTGTACTGCCCAGGACAGGCGGGCCCTGCAGAGGGTGGTGCGTTCAGCTGAACGTACCACTGGAACTACCCTCCCCCCCTTGCAGGAGTTATACACCAGGAGGTGTAGTAGCAGAGCCCGTAGGATCATGAAGGATCCTCATCACCCCAACAACGGACTGTTTCAGCTGCTGCGTCAGGCAAGCGCCTCCGCAGTCACACAGCGAGAACAGAGAGACTGAGACGGAGTTTCTTCCCTCAAGCCATCAGAACTGTCAATGCTGACCTCACCAGGGGTCCTAACTGAGCCATACACTAGGCTCCACTACCTACTGTACTGTATGTAGCATACTGTACCGCATACTGTGTCACTGTTCAGGGTTGTTCGTGATGTCGTATTGCTGCGCCGTACTGTTGTATACTGTGCTGTATTATCCCAAACACTACCTCACACTATTCACATTCACATGCCACTTTAATTCACATGGCACTTTAAATGCACATATCTGTATATACATAGCCATATTCCTTCAACCTATTCCATTTTATTTCCATTTATTTTTTATTGTATTTTATTCTATTTATTTTTTATCTTATTCTATAAGTATTCCACTTACTGTATTACGTTTTAGGAGTCAGTTAGTCGGTCTATTAGAAAGGAATTTTCTACTTTTTATTTTATTTTATTTTTGTACTTTTTCCTAGGACTTATTGTGTGCTATCACCGGGTGCGTTGCATTACATTTCACTGCATATATGTATGGAAGTATGTATATGTATGTGACAAATAAAAATCTTGAATCTTGAATCTTGAAATCTATTGGATTCAATGCTGTTTCTGTGGGACACCCCCATTTTTCCCAGGAGAAAACATGAAAAGGAAGGAAAGTGAGAATAATGATGTCATTTCAATCCACTTTAATAGTATTTCAATCGATTTTGGATGACCTGACTATATTTTAATTCTAGTTTTAGTTCAGAGAAAAGATTTTAATGCAATGTCAGTTGTCATTTACGATAATAACCCTGCACTGTTCCTCTTACTTCCTCTAATCTCTCTCCAGACAACACCCAGGAGGTGACACTGAAGAAGAGCGTGAAAGGCCTGGGCTTCAGCTTCATCATGTGTGAGTTGCACCCCATGGGGAAGGGCTCGGGCAGCCTGGTGCGCATAAAGAAGCTCTTCCCTGGCCAGCCTGCCATGGAGAGTGGGAGAATACAGGAAGGCGACGTCATTCTGGCCATCAATGGCCAGCCCCTTAAGGAGCTGCTCTATCCGGTAACCAGCAGTTCCTTACATGTCTGAAGTCGATAGATTATACTGTATGTACTGTATGGTGGTCCGAAAATGAAATAATATGAATACTTTTGCTGGCCATGTTGACAACTTCAGTCGGTTTCTGTTCCCCACATTGAGGTTGCCAAGCTAAATAATCAGTCTAAAGCAGTGATCCTCAACATGGGGCCCTTCAAGAGGTTCCAGGGGGATCCCCAGCAAAATGATTAGTTCAACTTCACCATTATTTAGTTAAAAAGACAGAACCACTGGAGAATAATAATGACTAATGGCTGTTTTGATTCTGGTTTCACTGTTATCTCTTTAACTATAGTAGTTTATAGACCAGTGGTCTTCAACCAGAGGTACTGCAGGGGTTCCATCAATTATTTTAAATGTCAAAATTATTGTTGTGAAAATGTAAAAACGTATTTTAGAAAGACAAATAATATTGCATAAACTCCGACCATACTCCGACCATTAACACTAGAAGAGCAGTGTTTTCATGTCAGTAATTAGCTGAAAGTGAGCTGATTCGCAGCTTCTGCTTCAGTTACAGTATGGTATGTTCATAAACCTCAGATTAACATACTTTCTGTAACGTACTGTGTCCTTGACGTACATAACTGGTGCTTGGCTGTAAATGGGTTGTAGTATTGTATTGATATTAGACGGCATGTAAAAACCCTTTTTCAGATTTTTGAAAACTATATTTTATTAGTGAAAACGGAGAAAGGGTGTATTTTTTTCAACACAGGCCATTTAAGTCAAGGTCTGGATAAATAAAAACTACTGTACTAATAGTAGTCAAACCTGGACTTGATTATAATAAAAAGCCTAAACAGCATTTCAAACCCTATTTGTATTTAAAATATATTTGTGAAAACAAGAAAAAGGTTGATTTCACTGTACTTTTTCCATTAGTAGACCAGTCATGCTCCAGTCATGTTCCATGACTGGTCTACTAATGGAAATAAATATAAGTCTACAATAAAACACACAGGAACCGAAAGCATCATAACTGAGTATATAAATAGTTTAATAAGGCATTATAATTGTGCTAATATATGTCTTCAAATGCAAGGGGTCCTTAGGCTGAACATTTTTAATGACCTTAGTATAGACAATTGTGGACGTTTGGACTAAATCATATCTATCTCCCTTTGTCCCGCAGACAGTACTACAGCTGTTCAGGAACACATCAACCGAAGTGCAGCTGACCCTCTGCCGACCTGCCCCAGGTACCCTGTATTGTACCCGGTATTGTACCCTGTATTGTATTTGTATAATTCGTTTGTAGCCAAACAAATCTTATAAATGACTTGGGAGTCGGGAGCCCCTCCGGCAAAAGTGTGGGTGATCCAGATCTACTCACAAACTGGAGATAATGACTGAGGATTAAATGAGAGTCCAAGGAATAATAGGCCAATGCATGCCTGTTTGTCATAATTATCATAAATATATGTTACTGATTTACTCTTTGCATCAAATACGTTTGACAAAATGAAGTGATTCTTGTGAGATTTCCATTCTCCACCCAGAGTCAAACCAACTCCTCTGACGCATTCATTGTTCAGGAAGTTATACCGACTGAATCAAACGAACCAACAGTCAGAAAATGGAAACAATTTTTTTTACTGAGTGACTCGTCAAGAACCAAATCCCACAAAAGTGTGGAACCTTTTGTCACTACGAACAGTCCTCACTTTAAGAATAAAACTTGATCTGCTGGAGCTGCTGTTCTGTCTGGAACTGATGAATGGGATGAATAAGTGCGGCGCTGCCATTTTGATCCTGCAACACAAGAGCTCATTTCTTTTTTTTTATCTTTAAGTGGAATTTGAAAAATGTCTGATCATTCAACAGATTTTGTGGAAATGAAAATCACAGTAATCCACCAGGTGTAGTACTGGTGACTAGGAGTACAGGTCTGAAAATACACGACTCACACAGACACAAAAACAGTTCTTAAAATCAAGCGGTTTATTTAAACTCTGCCAGAAACTAACATGAATATCTTGTACGTTATTATCGTGACATGACCAAGATGTTCTTAAAATTTGCCACTTTTCTTCATAACCAGAGAAACAAACCTCTGAACGCACAAATACATTTATGTAAGTAATACCAATTGAAAAAGAAATGTCCTCATGTTTGCTTCTTCTCAGGAATCCTTCCGCTCATTGAACAGTTCACTGGAACATAAGAAGATGGACACCAACACTGACAGCAGCAGCAAACACCAGCGTGCCAGCTGAGGCTCAGGAGGCCGCGCTGTAATCCTGACAAGCAAGTGGGGAAGTGACGGAAAGGCCTCGCTCTCCGGCAAAGAGATGACACTCAAATCCTTTACTCTGAGGCCTTCAACGCCGCAGTGTGGTAAGTATCGTTTCGCCCACTTTGCGATCAAGGATTTCATCCAACGATTGTCTGTTTCAGCAATGCATTCTGATTCTGAATCTGAGGAGGATAGGGTAGGAGAACTGGATCTCGTGGAGAAACCAGGGGGGGTGGGGGGGGGGGGGTTCCTTATTTCTGTAAATAAGGAACTGCTGGTTACCGGATAGAGCGGCTCCTTAAGGGGCTGGCCTCTGATGGCCAGAATGACGTCGCCTTCCTGTATCCTCCCACTCTCAGACATTTCGCACTTAGAAATTTTTTTTTTTTAAGATCATTTTGTGTGCCTCTTTTTTTGTTTCCTGGACCCCCATTTAGAATGAAATGGAAACCGGTCTCGGGTCAGGAGGTCAGGCTGGAGTCTGCCGACGGACCTCTGGAATAATGACATTTTGTGGACAACAAGGTACGAAAGGCAATAGAATTATTTTTGATCGATTGTATTGGTGATGTAGCAAATGCAAAACACTGCAGGAGTTCAGCAGGAACGTGAAACAACTGCTGCATATCAACTATTATTCTAAGGCAGGGGTCGGGAACCTATGGCTCTTTCAATGACGGTATATGGCTCGCAGACAATTTAAAGCTAAAATTTTTCATCACTATTAACAAGTAATAAATAATTATTCTGTGTTATTTTAAAGTAAAACAGGTAAGAGAAATTTCAATTTTGAAAACAAAATTCAAAATATAAATGTGGCGGACAAAGGGACGTAGTCAAGCACCGGCTGCGGACCACAGAAAGACTCCGGCGCGCCTTTTACTTGGCGCCCTGCCCCTCCCGGGTCTCTGCTCAGGCGCAACTTGTGGGAGTCTCTGCCTACGGGTAAGGGTTTAGGGAGGGAGACGGAGTCTTTCTGGCCCTGGTGCGTGAAAATTTAGAGATACAGACTTAGCCAGTGACCCCACTTAAAATTTTGATCTCCAGCAACTAGCTGGCTTTAAGTCCAATCTCCTGTAGTCATTCAAAGGGCGTTTTAGAGAATTTCTTGAGCGCTCTATTCTTTTAAAATTCATCACTCATCCACACAAGTGTGCAGTGGACAAAGCCGACCGACATGCATCCCTGGGGTCTGCATCAGAAACTTTGAGCTAGAAGTTGCTGACCTGAAGGCTTCAGACATTTAGGTAAGTAAGTTCAAGTCACAATTGAGAGTTGGAAAGACTTGCGCGACAGCGAACAGAGCTGGCAAGTGAACACAAGTGGACAGAAATTGAAAAAACTTCAATATGTGTGTGACAAATAATCTCTTGAACTTGAACTTGAACCCGAAGACCAGATGATTCTTAAAACTTTGAACGAGCTTCCCGTCACACACCACACAATGCAGCATGTGAATATTGCCGTATTGACCATGTCTGGTTCTACATACGCATGTGAGCAGTCTTTCTGGCATCTGAGAAACATTAAGAGAAAGCTACGCTCACGTTTAACTGATGGAAGCCCCAACGCCTGCATGAAGCTTAACCTCACTACGTATGAACCAGACTACAAGGCCATCAGCAAAACCATGCAGCCCCAGAAGTCGCATTAATGGTAAAAAGTATTTCATTTATTATTGGTTAGCTACAGTCTAACAACAATATTATTAACAAGAATAAAGAGACTTTTATTATATATAGCGCTTTTTTAAGTACTCAGAGATGTGTTATATGTTAAAAATGTATGCCTTACTTAAAAAATGCACGCATTAAGTTGCATCCAATTTTATTAAATATTATATGCCTCACAAAAAAATACATTTTGAAATATTTGGCTTTTATGGCTCTCCCAGCCAAAAAGGTTCACGACCCCTGTTCTAAGGTCTTGTCTTTGCGGTCTTTACCTGTAATGGCCACAAGGTGGCAGCGCAGGGCTTCACACGTCTCACAGCAGATTGAGCCGCTTCATCTAGGGTTCTGTTATAACTTTATCTCTCTTCTTAATTTAAAGAAATTGTTGTTTTGTTTTGTTTTGTTTTTACTTCCCGCATAGGAAAATCCAAAAAGAAAGCAGGACATTATCTTTGATGATCGGAGTATTTTCCGAAGTGCACGGAGTGACGGAGGGGAAAATGAGCGGAAAAGACAATGAGGAAGAGAACCTACTTTTGTATTAATAAACTTCTGTAATCTGTAAGCGCTCGAGCTTTCGTTTTGACAATAAAACTAAATATCCAGTATCCACTTTTTTCATTCCATCAAACTCCATAGACGTTCTGCAAATGTGGCCGTTGCCCGTTCTAGTTTTATTGTGCAACTCAAGATTCCCCGGCCTTACTCAAGTGTACCTATATCTACTGTAGAAACAAGTTTAACATGACCCTAGTTGCGTTATGAGTTATGAGCCAAAAAGAATGCAGGAAATTCCACCGTTTAATGTACTTTATGTTCAAAACTGGATTCCCACCCACCCCTCATTTAATATACACGTAAACATGGCACTACCCGTCCCTCTACTGACACATTGTATATTCCAGTGTGCGCACACACACACACACACACACACATACAGATACACAGCTCCAGGGGTTAGGAGCCAGTAAACGTGCCTCATAAATTAGGGTCCCTGTAATTTTATTTTTTTTGAAGCAGTGCATCTGGATCCCATCAGAGCTTGTGTTCCTTTAGCAAATCATACCAAATGTTTCTAATTACTCCAAGCCCCCCCAACAGTAGAGCCGGCACGAGGCTGGAATCTCGTGTGTGTGTGTGTGTGTGTGTGTGTGTGTGTGTGTGTTTGTGTGTGTGTGTGTGAGAGAGCGTACATGGCTAGTGCATGCATGCGCGAATGTGGGCTCATTTAAGTTTGGGGGGGTTGAGTACATGCGATTGGATGTATTCAACACGCATGGTTTGTTCTTAGGCACACGAATACACACACACACACACACACACACACACACACACAGCAAACACGCCACTGTTTATTCAAGAGGACTCTTTAACAAAGACGAACGTTGTAGATTTGACTCCAGTGACCTCTGACCTCTGATCACTGTGTTTTGGCCATGACTGAAAGTGCGTGTTCAACTTGGGGTCTCTTTGGGGTCTCTTTTGGGGGGGCCGCGAGATGGTTTTTTTGTTTTTGTTTTTTTTGGGGGGGGGGGGGGGGGGTTGATCACGTGGTGTGGTGCCAAGTCGGGATGGTGGGATCAAAGGTTGATTTAACAAATACTCCTAAGATTGAAGTAAGGTTAAGTATTGGGAGATTGTAATATATAAATGAGTGAGTCAAAATGAAGACTTAAAGAGAAGAAAAGAAACGTAAAAAATGTAGTGTGCGCGATGTCGCCCCCCCGTTGGTTTCTGAAGAGACTGATTTGAAGCCTCGAGTTTGGGTTAAGGCTTAGCACGTTTTAAGGCTTAGCACGCTTAGCGTTTTGTCAGCATGTAGTGTGGAGCAGAAGAGCAGAAGAAGGAAGAAACCATCGAACGCCCAGGAAGACTGCTCAATCAAAACAACCACCACCATCATGAAGTTATTTTTCAAAAACATCTGTCATTGACTTTGAATGGAAATGCCGTAGGAAAACACGAGGGCCATTTGTTTGTATTTTTGAGCAATTGAGGAGCGGTTTCGCGGACACAGATTAGGCCTAATCTAAGACTATATCACACTTTTAATCTGGACTAACTGAAACGGTCTCTCTCAGCCATGGTTTACAACAGTCTCCGACTTGCCCTCGGATTAATAGTTGGAAGATTATAGTTAATCTAGGTCTAAGTAGGTCTAAAGTTCTCAAATGAAACCTGGCCAGAGGCAGGTTTATCTTTTGGATTAATGGACGTGGGCCTCCAGGTCGACCTTGAATATAGAGGAAATGGATGATAAGGACTAAGACCAGCACCAAGACCCGGATTCAAGGAGCCGACTAGTCCTTCATTACCTTAGTCTAGGACTTCCTTGTCTAGAACTAAATAATCTTAAGCGACGTCTCAGAAGGGCATTTTTAAATTTTGGATTCATTTAAATAGGATTAGCTTAGTGCTGATCGGTGTTGGAATCATTACTCAAAAAAAGTAATGGATTGCACATTACTTGCTACTTTATAAAGGTAATGCATTATTTTACTTAATAACTCCCTATTGAAAGTTATGGTGGTACCTCTCGTTATATAAGTTTTACGTTACTCCACAACATCGCCTGAAATGCATTGCCACGTAATTCCCAGTTAACAATATAACGTTAAAGCTTATATATGCCCACATATCAGCACAAATCCCTATGCTACAGCAATAAGGAGGACACACACAAGATCTTTCTTTTATGCTCTTTAATATACAAAGCCGTTGGTAAAATACAGTCGAAAGAGCACTTCACAGAAAGATGTCGTGGAGTGAACGAGGCTCATGTGCATGCCTAGGAGAATCAAGGCAGCAATGACACTAGGCCTCAAAATAAAACTATATCAATATAATCAACAATATATCAGAGGTCGGCCATCCCAACACCGCCTAGTACAAATAAATGTTAAGTGCATCAAGAAAATATATCAATAAATAAAACAATTATAAGAGGCTGGCCTTCCTAACACCTTTAGAGTAACATAGATTTAAAAGGAAAAAAGCATGGCACATAGACCTATATATGCATTTAACAGTCCGAACACAAAACCTTGACTAGGCCACCTTATTTGAATTTTTTTTCCACCCCTCAAAAGTTGTCGACTGATCTGCCATTTTTGTCCTATCGACTGCACGAGCCAAAGTCACATGAGTGGTGAAAACGAAAAGCCAATAAATTTGCACGGTTTAAAGCTGACCTTTCACCTCTAACCAATGAGGTTTGTCAAAAGAAGCCCAGCCCCCTCCCTCCCAGGGAGGTTGAATGAGCATCTCGTGGATGCAGATGTAGAACTTATGCAGTAACGCCTTACATTACTTGTTACAGACACATGTAATGTGATTACAGTAAATCTGTGAAACAGTCCCTCATGGGTTTTTTTTATGGGGTTTTCACCAATCTTAGTCAAAGTTAAAAATTCCAATCTATTGTCACTTTTAGCCTTTTCTGAAAAGTTTGGTCACCATATTCCCCTTCACTTTCCATTATGGATGCTTGCAGCAGCCCCATGTTGGTAAGAATTTGCTTTTTTATGGCTGGTTGCCATGGTGTCGCTAATATGTTACATTCAGTTACTAACCGCACTAGCCTATTTATATCACTCAAAAATGGGAAATAAAGATACTAGAGGAGAGGTGGCCTTTAAAGCAAAGAGGTAGAGCCTTACCTCCTGTATAAAACTGTGTCACATACTCCCCAGAAGGAAAGAAGGGGGGAAAAAAGAATGTTCCATTAGTTGTAACTCAAACCAAGATTCCTTTCCACCCAAGTCTGCAGTATGGCAAACAATGTGTGGCACTGAAATCTGCCACACATTGCTTCAGAAATGGGGCAACATGGGTAGACAAATGCCCCCGCTGATGGTGTTTGGCTGCGCGGTACATCGGGAACGCTTCACTTTTTCCACTGCTGAGGTTTAGTCTAAAGCTTTTGATGTGAACGTGTGGCTCGTTGCCATTTCACCAAATTAAATTGATTGCGCTAATGTACAACGTGGTCGCTGGTTGGAATTAAACCGCCTTTGATTTTCGAGGAAGTGGCCGCGAGTACAACGCGTCAGGCTAGGCGGCGTTGACGCCAATGAGAGTCCCGAATTGGGGACTTTTACTTGAGCGGGACAAAGGATACCTCCAATCGTAATTAAATGTCCATAATAAAAATAAATCAATATATTAAAAAATTACAAAAATTACAAATACATAAATAATAAATTAACTAATAAAAAGTGATTAATGATTCAATAAATAATATATCATTTATGTATCCATGGAAGGCTGATGTTAGCTAAAAAAAAAAAAAATCATTCCAATCCAAAATGTGTTTGGTTTTGTTCTATGACAAAGTAAAAAGATATCCAACCCTGCCATTGCAGTGCCACGTTTGGATTCGGAGATCATTCCCAATCTAAATTGAATAAAATCTGTTAAAATGTGTTGTTTTTTATGTATTTAATCTTGTAAATTCTTGTGCTGATGTTTTCCATATATAAATTAAATATGCAAAAAATATGCAAAAACAATTTTTTCCAATTGTTTAATAACAACTTAGCCCTCCCTTCTGAAGTTGAAGAAAATCTCCTATGCATCAGTTTGAATGTCGTTCAGTCCAGCACAAAACAAAACGAATAAATCGGATAATCATGCTGGATTGTACACGATTCAATAGATTTATTTTTGTGACTATGAGCACAATAAAGAGTGATACCGGTTGATTTATTTATTAATCCCTGAGTGAGGAATTAAGGGCAGACAATACAAAAAAAAACATTTGTTTGACAGAAAGAGGGTGAAAACTTCTGTCTGCATTTATGCCACAGTACAAAGAATAACACCATCCAGCTGCTTTAATAACATTTTGGAGTGTGTGAGGTCTTCCCCAACGGGATCTGCTCCTCTCGACACTCAGGGGAGGAATTCAACAACTCTTTCAACGGAAAACTTCATTCCCAACGTCCCCCTCTGCTCCGTGAAAGCCAAACAACCTGCGGAGCTTACGGACGCTTACAGAGTGCAGCGTTAACATATTCGAGTAGCAATTGCTCCACTGTGGCCTCTCAGCAGACCGGAATGAAGGATTTACTTCAACTTTGACCCTCTGATGGTTCATTTGCAGAGCCTTGTGGATTTCTCTGGGTTTCAAGAAAAGTTTTTTTCCCAAATGCCCCACTTTACACTGTTTAAACTATGCAAATTCGGATATGCCAAATGCAACCACAGTCTTGCTTTCTTGGCCACAGTGCTGCTTTACTGGCAAAAATCAGGGTCAGACCCTCCGCAATAAGGTGGTTGAATGAGGAAAAAGCGTATCTCTTTGGGTCAGGGGTAGAAAGAGTAGGTAACTATAATTTTCTGTATGGATAGCTTAATTACTTTTCAACAAGACCTTGGAACTTGACATTGAATAATAAATGCCATAGGAAAACACAACAAGTTTCAACTTTAAATTATTTAAACTAGATCACACTTTTAATCTGGACTCATTGAAATCTTGTGATTTAAAATAACCTTCGACTAAAAAATCTGCTTTCCTGAAAGAAGATTAAAGCTAATCTAGGTCTAAATAAAGTCTTAATTTTAGATTAATGGGTGTGGCCTCCAGGTCCACCTTGACAACAGAGGAAATGGATTATCTGGACCAGCACCAACACCAGACAGAAGACTGCTAACTAGTCCTTCATCACCTTAGTCTCGGACTTCCTAGTGTAGAACAAATTAATCTTAAGTGAAGCAACGTCTTAGAAAGGCATTTTTAAATTCTGGATTAATTTAAGTAATATTAATTTAAGTACTTAACGCCATCTGCATTGATTGACTGATTAAAGCCTACAAGAAGGGTAACTATAATTTTGAGCAGCATTGGAAGAATTACTCAGACCTTTTACTTAAGTTAAAGTACAAAGCTAGTTAAAGTGATCTATATCCATCTATAATTATAAAGTCTATCTATAATTAGTTCTTTGTCAGTATTTACTTCCATGTGAAGATAAAGTACAGATACTTGAAAATTGTACTTTATCACAGGACTTGCTGACATGCACTTTTTTACTGTCCACTACTGATTTGCCACAGCAAATCAGTGGTACCCAGCCACATATTCCATATGAATGGGGAATGTCCGCTCCTTACAGATGATGTGGATATTTATTTAAGACACACCAGTAGTACTGGCAAGCATGGGGATATAAGGCACAGGTGCATGTGATCACTCAGATTTTTTGATCTCCGCTGAGCAGTCCAAGATGTGGGTCAAAGCAGAAATGTACAAGAAAACAACGACAGAAATTAAAACAAGGGATCTACATACTAGACAGACCGACAGTTATATCCACTGCACTGTGCAGGTGAGAGCTGGTGTGGGCCTCCTCTCGGGATTGCTTTTGCCTCTCGTTTGTGGGTTATCGAGGCTTTGGCAGTCATCCAGCCCACCAAAGGAGTATTGTGTGGCGGTGCCTGCTGTTGCACTCAGGTATATTCCACAGGTATTGTGGAATCCGGCATTGACGACGTGAAGTAGCGGGGTGCGCTGAGTAAGCCAGGGTCAGCCTTTTGCATGAACTGCTTTATCATGCCAGCCCGAACTAGGAAGGCAAGGTGCCTGCTGTTTAAAGGCCAGCCATTTCCAGCTCCCTTAGCTCCAAGGGGGCGGAGCTTAGGGGCACGGCTCAGGAGTGAGATTAAACCCCGCCCCCACCCCTCCATCCTTCAGGATGAACGGGGCAGGGAGAGCGGCAGAGCTGTATCCCCTGGCTGCAGATATAGAGGAAGAGGAAGAAGATGAAGATGTCGATGCAGAATCTTTGCTCCCAGATACAGATGAGGAGGTTCTCCCCTCTGTTCAGCCATAGGCAGATCCAGAGGAGGAAGGCGGGGATCACAGCACACAACTGAGCCACCTCAATAGGGCTCTGGTGGAAAGGGCTTCTCGGGCCCTCTGTATCGACCCCTTTGACGAGGCTGGGGTTGCTAGGCCAGCCCTCTTTTCCGTGCCCCTCCTTCACGATTTTGAGAAAGTGGTTCAGGGACAGCTGGAGAATCCCCCTCCCAGGCCACACGACTCTCCCTAGATGACAGGATGCTTGCTGCCGCTAGAAACCGGGAGAACATCTGCTGGGCCAGTTACCCCCAGTAAATCAGGCTATAGAAGCTCTGATTTCAGCACCGAAGTCCATCCTGGGCATAGCGGGCACCCCCAGTAGGAACTCTAAGGTGATAGATGCCTTGCTGGCTAAGATGCACAAAGCCATGGCGGCCCAGGTGCAGCTATCTAACACAGGGGTATCCCCTCGCTATATTAGCAGCAGCTTACGCAGGACGTAGGGGAGGATCACAGCCCTCAACTTATGGAGGAGCTGAGGAAGGCTCATAAAGGAGCAGGCAGAGGCGGCTGGTAAGGATATGGCGGCTCATCAACCAGAGAGCCGCCATATCCTTACCAGCCGCCTCTGCCTGCTCCTTTATGAGCCTTCCTCAGCTCCTCCATAAGTGGTTGTCTTTTTTTTGTTTTAGCAATGGGCCTTCCACACGGTTGTGAAGACCCTGCAGGGAGCATGGGCTCCATCTACGAGGGCAGTTTACTCATACCGTTGGAGGATGTTTGAGTCAAGTGTGGGGCGAACCAAGCGAACCCACTCACGTATGGGTCTCAGGGGATCCTGTGTTTCCTGCGGGATCAGTTGGATAAGGGAAAGGCTTTGTTGAAGTGCAGGCTTTCTGAGGATTGTAGTATCCTCTTTGCATGGTTTTTGAAGGGTGCCCTGAGACTCAGAGCTCATGTTAGAGCCCCTATAAGTCCACCTTAGGAACTGGAAGAACTGAAGGCTCTGCGGCGCACGTGTGGATGGGTTTTTTTATACCTGCTACTCGTTAGCCCAACCAACGAGCGTCAGGTGTGGCTGCTCAAGCCATCCCATCCACCACAAACCCCCAACACCAAACTGAGGCCAGGAAGAATTCCTGCACTTAGCCTGATTGCTGCTGCTGTGAGTCGTTTGAGGGTTGGTGCTGGGGCCGGCTGTTGAACCACTGGTGGCTTCAGGGCGTCTTCGGGCAAAACTTCTGTGTCCCTTCCCCATGCCAGAATCCCTGTTCAGGTGCCAGTGTGGCAGTTTAGCCACCATACGCCACCCAAGTGGTTTCAGGGCCCTCCGGCACAGAGACATAGACAACAGGGGGTTGTTAACACCAGTTTATTGTAGAGCGAAAGCTAGGTGGAATTAGCCAGGAGCAGATTGAACATGTCATGACACAGCCTCCTTTTCTAAGTGTGTGTGTGGATGGGTTTTTTAAACCTGCCGCTTGTTAGCCCAACCAACGAGTGGGTGGCTGCTCAAGCCATCCCATCCACCATACATTGTAACTGTGGTTCTCTCAGTGAAGAGACTCCACCTGGAGGTCGCTTGGAATCAGGTGTCGATCAGGAAAAACCAGAGTGATCATGAACACCTGGGCCTTATATACCCGTGCGTGCCAGTACTACTGGTGTGTCTAAAATAATTATCCACGTCATCTGTCAGGTGGGGACATGCCCCATACATATGGAATATGTAGCTGGGTGGAGAGTCTCTTCACTCAGAGAACCACGGTTACAATGTAACCCACAGTTAAAGATTTTATACTTCTGATTAAAATGTTTATACTTTTGATAAAAATGTGTACTTTTACTTTTCATACCTCGTACATTTTGCTGATAATACTTACATACTTTTACTAAAGTAAGGTTTTGAATGAAGGACTTTTACTTGTAGTGGTGTATTAGTACTTTTACTTCAGTAAAGGATCTCAATACTTCTTCCACCACTGGACATTGGTTTGTCAGCGCACAACAGACAGTGACAATCTCTTATCCAAAAAAGTGGCTTCCTCATCTTCACAAAGAAGTATCATATTGATTGGTATGGTTCTTTTTAAGATGTTATACTTGTGATAAACATTTCCAGTCAAATGAGGTTCTAAAATGCTTAGCAGAAAATGTGGCAAGCAGGATAAAGCATCCTCGTGTGCTCCCTCCTCAGTGCGTAGCTGACCACTTTCTCCAGCCTGGTGGGCCCTCGTCTTAGCTCCTTGTAGTGTGTTTTTCCTGAGCTGCTCCCGCTTACTTCGTCTTGCAGAGCGTGCAGTATCTGTGTCTGCAATGTCTGTGTGGCCCAGATGTAGGGATGGTGCCAGTCTGGGTCAGTCTCCATCATCTCATATGCAGGTTCATCTGTAATGGCATGAAAGACATTTAGTAGCAGGCTACATAACATCGGACAATTCCATGACATTTTACGGTCATAGCAAGACCAGATTAACCCGTTTCTGATGCCTTCCCAGTGTGTCAGTCGTTAAACGTTTCTAGTGTGGCCAATCCAAAATGGATATAATGTTAACGCTAGCTACCTTAGAAGACAGAAAATCAGTGCATTTAGTAGCGTTATTTAAATGACAAATCCCTCTTACTTACCTTTTTGAAAATGCACAGAGCAAACCACCCTTAACAGAGATATCTTGGTCAAAGTGATGTTTTTGCGTCTCACAGCTGAAAAACAGGCAATCTGACACGTCTTTGTTTATGTCCTTTACCTGCTGTCCATAGCCTTTTTTCGAGGTGGGAAACCAAAAAAATATTGCCTCATGGTCAACTTTTCTAACTTTTCTGTCGTGGGACTTATTATTGCAGCTTTTCACACAACACCGTACCATTTCACAAATAAAAGGAAGCAAACGCAAAGACAATGCCCCGTTGACAGAATGCCTTATGAATAACCTTGCATGCCTCATTGGCCACGTTCACTCAAGGGGAGTAAGAAAGGAAACTTTCAGCTTTACAAGTCTTCACTTAATTCCAGTCTTCATGAACATTACTATACAGCAACATAACTGAAGACATTATCCACTGCACCTGGCTCTGCCTCTCTGCGTAGAGTGCAACCAAGATTAATAACCTGCCCCCACAACACAAGAACATTGGTTCCGCTATGGAAATATAAGACAGGTCCCTTTAGACATAATTTGGAATTATATTTATGTGAATAAACAAAACATTTTTTTATTAAATTGTAAATTATTCTTTTATTAAAATGTAAATTATTCTAATATTAAAACGTAAATTATGAAATTAACTTAAACTGTAGAACTGACTCTGATGGCAGCTACAGGGAGCAGTCAGTTATTTTTTTTCAGTCTATTTACTTTGTCCTTCAACTCAGGGCCACAAATCAGAGTCCACAAATCTTTTGAGCTCCAATGTGAAGTTTTCTCGGGTCCCTTCAGTGTAATCAAAGTTTCGTTTTAAATTTGGGTGGGGGGGCCCTCTCCAAATTTAAAATGATAGTTGCAAGTTATTCTGATATTACGTAGTATTTGTAGTAGTTGGCACTCACATGCATAAAAAAATATTTTCACAACTGCCATGAGAGGGCAAAAGCATTTGTTTTTATGGCACTTCATCCATATATATTTATCATTCATACAAGGAAGTTAGAAGTTAGTCAGTAAGAGATGAGAGGAGTTGAGGAGAAGTTACACTCTAAAACGCGGGCCGTCTTATAAAGTGTTACCACTTTGTTTAACCTCAAGGCTGTCGCTACTTTGCGACACACATTGCATACGTGCTCCGATTTATTAAGCACAATATGAATAATTAAATCAGCTTGAGCACAGCTGAATTTTATGAATGCAAAAATTACCTTACGTCAAGGACTTTTAGGTGTCTGCACCGCTCTGGGTGGAGCAACTCAGACTGACTGTATTCTCACATTTTTCATATATATATATATATATATATATATATATATACACACACACAGGCCTAGTCTTTCAGCACCTTTTCCTGAGGAGAACCATCTGTGTGTCGGATCAGAGGCCCATGGAGAGGGGAGCTTTGTTGTCTTGTCTTCATTGAGGTTTGAATAGTGGGGCACTTAAAGGCCAAGAGTTGAGGTTGTGGAACTAAACCCCCCTCCCCAAAAAAATAAACAGGATCACACATCCCAAACAACCCCCAGATTTCCATTACATGGAAAACGAGACTTAGCTGAGCCTGAGGTGTGGTTGGTAAGGCATGTATTCCATTCCTCCAAAGGCCATTAATTTCAGCCATCTATCAGGGCTGAGTTTATCGTAACTGGAGCTGTATTTTATAATCGACCGGGGAACGAGACCGTGTATTTCCCTAACAACGAGAATGAAATATAAAATATCGATGGATTTCTTGTGGCAAAGGAAAAACTGCACACATTGGCTTCTATTGCCAAGAAATGTTGTTGAAACCCTTGTTCCATCATTGTACTGTAGCTGCCAGAAGTTAATTTGACCAATATTATATACTAATTACTGATGTAAAGTATGGCTCTTTTTGGAAATTCGGCTCTTAGCCAGTGACTCAGTAAAAAGATTTTTTACATTTTCAGGCTCTTCGTTCGTTTGATTCAGTTGGTCTAATGAGTCACAAGAGTCGGTTCAGCTTTAAGTTGTGAATGGAATTCTTACAAGAATCATTCAGTACGGTCCAAATTATTTATTTAGGAAGAATGCAAAGTGTAAATCATTCATATTCTATATGAATTACGTCAAATGCCTTCACACCTGTGTGGCTCCAGCCACGGTAGAGAGTCACGACCGAACTACTCTTTTGCTGGAGTGACTCATGACTCCCGAGTCATTAAAAAGATTTGTTCCCTACCAACGAATCGTCTTGCATCACTCGTATTAATGTCGCCAGAATTAAGAAGATTGTCTGAAGACTCTCTTCTACATAGTTTAAAAGGAACTGTATTTGAAAGTGGAAGTATCAGATGTATGCGTAAGGCCTACACTTTCAAGGTCACTTCCAGATGCCATCTCCCTATGAGCTGTTAAGCATGGATTGACTTGCACTGTTTTTGCTGCAGTGACGCCTCAATTTCCCTCCGGAGATTACTAAAGTGTTATTTTTATCTTATCTTACTTTATCTTCAATCACGTTGTAGATACTATATCTCACGCGGCCCTTGGTAAATGTTCCGGTCAAGTATGGGATAAGAATGTCGGTCCTCCACAGGACTGAAGGGAAGTTTCCCACAAAGCAGCCCAGTGCAGGGACCCTAAACTTTGTGTGTTAACGGACTAAATGTACTGTACTGTTGGATCAAACACGCTCCACTGCTGCTACATGGTGTGTGTCGTCATCCTTCCAGCCGCCCAGGGCATGGGAAAATGGGTGAAGGAAATTAATCAAGGTATTGTTTTTACAGTATAGAAAGGAAGGTCTTTGGTGGGGTTTCGCTCACTAAAAGAATCTAAATGTATATAAAAATTGCGTGCATTATTCAGGTGTGCAATTGTGCATACTGAATGACCTTTGTGTCTAAAACTTCTACCGGGGAACGCTCTAATGCTATTTATAACTCTACTTTTATGGGCACAGTTTAAGTACTTTTCAGCATGCATCGATGCCGGGCTGGAAAGGAAGAGAGTTATTTTACTCAAATACTGTACTCAAATACTGTACTTTGAGTGTATTTGTACTCATCTCTCTCACTTATCCTGTTTATCTCACATTTCTTCTTTCTCTTTCTTTTGTTCGCTCTTTTGCTTTCTCTTTCTCAACCAACTGAGCAGAGGCTCCAGAATAAACACACCTAACGTGGACCCTCCACCGTGCTCCAGCAGTTAATGTCAGTCTCTGTGAAATGTGGTGATGTGACCGTGTGGCCCCCGAGACACGTTTTACAAGCACCGCTTCCTGCACCCTCACCCGCCTCACCTCAAGTCCTGCTGCCGCTCCTGGAGTGCATCTGCAAAGCTAAAGATGGCAACACCAAGAGATTTATGGATTTATGTAGATTTGGTATTCATGTTTTCAGGTTTATGCTTGTCTTGAATGTCTTAAAGGAAACGTTCCCACCCCAATGCAAGTGATGGGGGACAAATCCACAATCTGTGTTCTGTGCAAAAAGTCACTCCAGACTTCAGGTAAAGCTAACAAGATGTTACAGCAGGCTGACTTTGCAAATTCGAAGAATAATCATGAAAGGCCAAATGGCATTACTAGGTACTAATAGTACCAAGTACTATCAGTACCTCAGGGGTGTTATTTACTGGGGGTGTTACTGTATTTACTGTCTTCCACTCCTCTCCCTTGCTTATGCACACCAGGTGATGAGCATTACAAAGGTCATACTTAGTGAATACAACAGCTCTTGGAGAAGTTCAATAGTAAAGAAGATTGAAGGCTAGTCAATAGGGAAAATGGAATTGACTAACCTGTCTATACTCTAATGTGGATACATCTATGCACTTGCACACCTCCATAAACCCTCAGGGTGAATAAGATGACAAATTATCACAATTGCATTTTAAACCACTCTTAAACCAGAATAAATGGATGCGTCAATATACAATGTACAAATTGGTACAAGGTGCATCCTACATATAGATGCATTGCAAATGCAGTAAACGAAAGTGCTCATGCATGAAAACAATTTTGTCTTGACCTGCATGTCAAACTCTTGGTTGCAACATATTGTTCTAGAAACATAATATTAAAATATTTACATCATGAATAGTTCCAGACAAACTCTGTGGTAAATTATTTTTTTTCTCTACTTATTGTTCTCTTTAGTGAGTATCAGTTTTTTGTTCTTCTTAACCCAAAACCGCAAACTCATATAAATAGCTCAACACAAGCCATTTAACCCTTTCAAATGCCTACACGCACAGCCCTGTCCACTGGACAGGATCTGTACCGCTTGACAAATTACTGGGAAACCTAGTGGTGCCACCTGCTCCTGTCTGTCCAAATCCTCCTGTGGGTGAACCACTCGAGCATGATTGTGTCTACCCACTACCAAAATCAAAGTCTGATAACCAGTCTCTGTTGAGAATAATGTGTAGTCGTGCTTGTTTTTGTTTTTTTTGCAAAGGCTATTACTCTTCACAAGATCACTGCCCCAACTGTCACCTAGGTCTTACTCAAGTTCTTTGCAACATTTGGAATGCCTTAAGTAGTACGAGTAGTACAAACTGACCAGGGAACTAACATTCTATCAACGGTTTTTAAACAAATGCTGCATTCTCTTTTTTAAACCTGTGCTGTCAGCATGGTAGCTATACAACACAGAGTATTTGTATGCTATTGCATTTAGGACAGAGTAAATCTGCAAGTGGAGTTCAACTTCTCAACCTGCAATGCAACTCTTTATTAATTCTTTAATCAATAACAACTGCTGCAATAAGTCTGTCCTGTGGATGACCTGTGGGATGACAAGTACACAGCTTTTTGTTACACAGAACCACCACCAATCGCCCTCTTTGGAGAACGATGTTACCATGTTTTGGTCTTTGAACAACTAATACCCTATTCCAAGAGGGGTAAAATCAAACAAACAGACAAATAAACCAAACAATATGTACAAGGTAAAACAAACGTCAGATGACAACATAGACAAAACATAGTTAATTAAGTCCAGGAAAACTGGAACAGCAATTGGACATGTGGCCTCTTCCTGTCAGAGTTATGCAGTAAATGAGGGAGGGAAGGAGAGGGATGTAACCAGGAGGGTGTTGAGGGTGTGTTTAAAACAGGGGTGCCCAATAGGTCGATCGTAGTGTGGGTAGATCGCGTGCCAATCAAATAATTTTTTTTAGATGTTAGCCTATCATCCATCCTCCATTTGGCATTTGCCACTTGATTTATGTACAAGAAGACCAGTCTAATGTTGCTTACAACTTTGTTCATTGGGTTACAATCACAACTACTTAGATCTCCTCTCTTCTAACACATGGGTCACCAGGTACAAAACGCATGAGCTACTGCAAAACTTTAGCCAGCTAAGTGACCTAGTTAGCCCTATTATATCTACTAAAGAAGGGATATAAAAAATGAGTGGGGGAGCCGGACCAAGTAAGAAACCAAAAGCTTACCACTTCCATGTGGAATGGGAGGAGGACTTTTTTTTTCACCATGTCATACTCAAAGTGTGTTTGTCTGATCTGTCAATCTACTGTTGCTATTCCAAAAAAGGGAAATGTGGAAAGGCACTTTCGAAAAACACTGATTTCCCGCCGAAGAGCGAGCTGAGGAAGAGAAAGTTGACTGAACTGAAATCACAGTTAATCAAACAGTAGTGATTTTTCACACAGCTGAACCCAAAAGCAAAGGCAGCCACCGAAGCATCGTTTCGGGTGAGTCACGCCATCATTAAGCGTAAGAAGTCCTTCCAAGATGGAGAGATGGTGAAAGAGGCCTTTGTTGAAGCAGCTAACTCATTGTTTCGAGATTTTAAAAATAAACCAGAAATATTGTCTTCAATCAAAGCTCTTTAGCTATCAAGAAGTACAGTTTTACGGTGCTGTGAAGTAATGGGCGATGATTTGACACAGCAGCTTTGGAAGGACATCGTAGACTGTGAGTGTTTCTCATTGCAAGTCGACGAGTATACGGATATAAGTGATACAGCACAATTGTGCATTTTTATTCAGCTGGTGTTTGCAGATATGACTGCAAAAGAGGAGCTCTTAACAATACCGCCCACGAAAGAATACACGCGAGGACATTTTTCAGTCTTTCAAAAACGTTATCGACAAAACCCTATCCTCCAGTGTGTAAATTGATGTCAATCACCACGGACGGTGCACCCGCTTTGGTGGGTCGCTTGAATGGATTTATTACCGAGTGCAGGGAGGTCGATGCTTTCCCTGACTTCCTTAACTACCACTGCATAATATACCAACAAGCATTATGTGCAAAAATGCTAAACATGAAAGAGATAATGGATGTGGCAATGAAAATCTCCTGTTCTATTCGAGTAAGATCTCTTCAAAGACAGCTTTTCCGTGCACGTCTGGAGGAGGCTAACTGCAACTACTCTGACCTTTTGCTACACACTGACGTGAGATGGCTTAGTAGGGTGAAATTCCTGCAGAGATTTCGAGAGCTCTGTCCGGAGATAAAGGAGTTTCTCCTTGTCAGTAAAAATGCAGAATACAAGCAACTTGTAATGACGATCAGTGGCTGCTAGACTTAGCATTTTTAACTGATCTGACCAACATGTTGAATGAGCATAATTTACAGCTGCAAGGAAAAGACAAAACCGTGGTCAACATGATCAGTTCAGTTAATGCCTTTAAACTAAAAATGCATCTTCTGTCCTCAAAGCTGCAGCACCATGATTTGGGGAACTTTCAAAACCTTGCATCAGAGCCCGAGACCCTGTGTAGCACCCACTTGAGAGTGGGCGCTACGTAGAGCAGATTGAAAACAGTCTGTCAGACTTTGACAAAAGGTTTCAAGACTTTGCTTTACTCGAACCAATGGCTACATTTATGTGCTACCCATTAAGGGAAGATATTGAGGTTGATTCACTCGCATCAAAAATTGCAACACTGTTTCACCCGAACTCGTCTGCAGTGGAGGATGAGATGTTGACAGTACAGGCTGACATTCAGCTCAAGTCCAGGGCTCATGGACAGTTTTAGAACTTACTCACAGAGGTAAAGCACCCAAATATGAGGAAATGTGCTACCTCATTGACTCCATTATTTGCTCTACTTATTTATGCGAGTCAGCCTTTTCCCACATGAATATTATAAAGTCCAAATACCATTCCACCATGACGGATGATCATTTGGAAGCCTGCTTGCTGCTGGCTACCAGCAGCTACTGTCCGGACTATGCAACCCTGGCCAGCCCCATTCAATGAAAGTCATCAGAGTAAGGTAGTGACCATAAATGTATTTAATTGTATTGTGCCGTAAAGGTTCATGCGGTGATGCAAGCCAACATATATTGTATATATAAAGTATACTCAGTATCTTCTTCTTCTTCTTTCGGCTGCTCCAGGTGGTATACATATAGTATATATATATATAAATAAAAATATTTAGCATTTTTTAATGCAGGTAGATCATTTTGACCTGGTCATTTTAAAAGTAGCTCGCAAGCCAAAAAAGTGTGGGCACCCCTGGTTAAAACCATGTGCTGGTGGTGTGTGTGTGTGTGTGTGTGTGTGTGTGTGTGTGTGTGTGTGTGTGTGTGTGTGTGTGTGTGTGTGTGTGTGTGTGTGTGTCATCGGTGTACGGGACTTGTCCCAATTGGTTCTGGAGTATAAGGTCGGTATTATATCGTAGCGCCTCCAAGCAGCAGAAAAGGCCCCGAACCCTGAGTCCCGCGGCCATATAGACACCCCACGAACGCAGGAAAGCTCAGAGCACCCTGCCCTGCAGCCACAGAACACTCCTCAGCCCCCAGAGAAGCCGGAAGCTCGCGGAACAACACCCACGCCCCGCCCCAAGGAGCATAAACCAGTCCCAGAGAGCAGGAGGAGACCCTGCACCCGTGAGGTGCGCACATACAGCCCACCTCCACGTGCAGGTACAGGCGCAGACACCAGGCACGGATCGCAGGCCCGGGGCCGAGTCCCGCGGCCAAGTCCCGCGCCGACCGACCGACCCCCCCCCCGAACTGCCCGCCCAACCCTGATGCCCACCAGCGGCCCACGCAAAGGCGAGGCCCGCCTTTGTGGGCCCTGGGGGCACCTGCCGCAGAGAAGCCACACAGCGGGAGCAAAGGTCGACCGTCACCCCCCCCGCCCAACCCACACCCACGACAGCCAGCAGCCTCCAAGGGGCCTCCAAGGGGCCTCCAAGGGGGTGCACGGCAACCCAGCAGCGCTCTCAGCAGCCTTCCCCCCGGGTTGCAGCACGCCAGTAACCACCCGACACCAGACGCAAGCCACCAGGACCCAAACTCAGCCAGTTTAATTGCAGTTAAACGTGCTGGGTGTGGGGGTGCAAGGCCCGCGCTTCCTATTGGTGAATCATCTGCACAAGTCTGAAGACAGACTTTTGGTCCTGTTGCCCACTCCAGGCTCTGCCCTCACAGTGCCTTTCTCTGGTCCGTATATGCTCAAAACATAGTGAATCATACTCTCCAGGCTTGGGCCGATATTCAATATTGAATATCGCGATATTTGCCACCATATGAAATATTTTCACAGTATCTAAATATCCGTCTGTCTGTCCATCCCTCCATCCATCTGTCTGTCCGTCCATCCATTTGTCCGCAGACAAAGCTCACTTGCGTGATCAAAGAGGATGTATGTGGACAAAATGCGCACAACAGCAAGGAAGCAGATGGAGGATTTGGACAGGACAGACTGCAGCATGTCATTCGCTCTGCTTAGAAGGTGATTGGCTGCAATCTACCATCTCTCCAGGACCTGCACACCTCAAGGACCTTGAGTACTCGTCGGAGACCCCGTCCATCTCCACGTCCTCCGCTAAATGGGCCACGGGATCATCATCGGAGTAGTTGGAGACCCCGTCCATCTCCTCGTCCTCCGCTAAATGGGCCACGTCCTCATCGTAGCAGGGACCCCCAGGGTCGACATCCTCCGGCTCTGAAACATCGCTGGAGGATGCAGACAATAGAGGTGGTGGGGTCTGCGGTCGGGAGGGTAGACCCGGTCTGGAGGGCTGGTCAGGATGGCGCTGATGGAACTTCCTGATAAGGGTGTGGTCCAGAATGTGCCTCGCAGGGATCCAGGACCACTCCTCCGGGCCGTAACCTTCCCAATCCACCAGGTACTGCAGGCCTCTCCCACGCCGGCGGGAACGTAGGAGGTGGCGGACAGAGAAGGCAGGACCCCCGTCAATGAAGAGTGGGGGAGGCGGGGGAGGCGCCAAGGGGACCAGAGCACTCTCCTGGACTGGCTTGACCTTGGACATGTGGAAGGTGGGATGGACGCGCATGGACCTGGGGAGCTTGAGCCGCACTGCCACCGGGTTGACGACCTTCTCGATCTTGAATGGGCCGATGAACCGAGGAGCCAGCTTCTTAGAGTCCACCTTCATGGGGAGGTCCCGGGTGGAGAGCCAGACCTTCTGGCCCGGCTGGTACTGCGGCGACAGTTGGCGGCAGAGGCGTTGCGGCCAGCGGCTCGGAGGAGGGCAGCCCAGGCCCGGGTCCAGGTCCTGCGACAGCAGCGGATGAAGGCCTGGACGGACGGGCAGGAAGTCTCCCTCTCAAGGGCCGGGAACAGAGGCGGTTGGAAGCTGTAGGCGCACTTGAAGGAAGAGAGGCCTGTGGCCGACTGGTCAGGGTGTTGTGGGCAGATTCCACCCACAAAAGCTGCTCAGACCAGGACGGCGGGTGTTGAGACGTCATTCAGCGCAGGGCCGTCTCCATCTCTTGGTTCTTCTGCTCCGTTTGGCCGTTGGACTGGGGGTGGTACCCTGAGGACAGGCTGACCAGGTGGCCCCCAGGAGCGAACAGAACTCCCTCCAGAAGACCGAGGCGAACTGGGGACCCCGGTCGGATACCACATCTACCGGGATGCCATGGAGGCGGAAGACGTGATACAACAGTAGCTTGGCGGTGCCCTTGGCCGAAGGGAGCTTCGGTAGAGGCACAAAGTGAGCCATCTTGCTGAACCGCTTGACGTTGCCGCTGTTGCCGCTAGACGGTGGCAGACCGGTGACGAAGTGCAAGGAGATGTGAGACCAGGGGCGATGAGGAACCGGCAGTGGGTGTAGGAGACCGGCAGGAGCAAGAAGGGAGCGTTTGTGCTGGTTACAGGTGGGGCAGGCATTGACGAACCCACCAGAAGCGACGCTGGACGACCTTCGTCAGCTGGATCCCCGGGTGGCAGGTGAGTCAGGAGTTGTGGGCCCACTGAAGAACCTCGGACCGGAGGTCAGGCAGGACGAACAGACAATCGGGCGGACATGCGCTGGGTCCAGGTTGGTCCTGGGCGGCGGCTCTGACCTTCTCTTCCACCTCCCAGGTGAGTGTCGCAAGTAGACGGGAGGACGGTAGAATGGTGTCAGGGTCAGCAGCGTCTTCCTCCTCCTCCTGGAACTGCCGGGACAGGGCGTCAGGTTTGACATTGCGTGACCCCGGCCGATAGGAGAGGGAGAAATTGAACCTGGTAAGGAAGAGCGCCCAACGGGCCTGACGGGAGTTCAGTCTCCTGGCGGACTGAGTATACTCCTGGTTCTTGTGGTCAGTCCACACCAGGAACGGAAGCTGGGTTCCCTCTAGCCAGTGTCGCCACTCCTCCAGGGCCAATTTGACGGCGAGAAGCTCCCTATTCCCGATGTCATAGCTCCTCTCGGCCGGGGTCAAACGCCTGGAGAAGAAGGCGCAGGGATGAACAGCTCCAACTCCCACGTCGGAGGCGTCCACTTCAAATGCTGTTCATTGATTATAGTTCAGCTTTCAACACCATAGTCCCCACCAGACTGGCTGTCAAGCTGATGGAGCTCGGATTGAATGGTCCGCTGTGCACCTGGATCCTGGACTTCCTCACAGGCCGCCCCCAGGTGGTCAAGGTGGGGAAGTACATGTCAAGTTCCCTCACCCTGAACACAGGATCCCCCCAGGGCTGCGTCCTCAGCCCCCTACTGTACTCCCTGTACACACATGACTGTGTGGCCAGGTCCAGCTCCAACACCATCATCAAGTTTGCTGACGACTCCGTGGTCGTGGGCCTGATCACTGACTTACGATGAGAAGGCCTACCGCGAGGAGGTGGCTGACCTGTCATTCTGGTGCCAGGACAACAGCCTACACCTGAACGTCAGCAAAACCAAGGAGCTGATTGTGGACTTTAGGCGTTGATCACAATCGAGGACGCACGCGCCCTTGTGGATTAAATGGACTTCTGTCGATAGGGTGAGCAGCTTCAGATATCTGGGAGTCCACATCACAGAGGACTTAACATGGACTGTTCATACAGACACTCTGGTGAGAAAGGCGAGGCAGCGTCTCTACCACCTCAGGCAGCTGAGGAAATTCCGGGTCTCGGTGAGGATCCTCAAGTCCTTCTACTCTGGAGCAGTGGAGAGCATCCTGACAGGCAACATCACTGCCTGGTTTGGGAGCTGTACTGCTCAGGACAGGCGGGCCCTGCAGAGGGTGGTGCGTTCAGCTGAACGTACCACTGGAACTACCCTCCCCCCCTTGCAGGAGCTATACACCAGGAGGTGTAGTAGCAGAGCCTGTAGGATCATGAAGGATCCTCATCACCCCAACAACGGACTGTTTCAGCTGCTGCGGTCAGGCAAGCACCTCCGCAGTCACACAGCGAGAACAGAGAGACTGAGACAGAGTTTTTTCCCGCACGCCATTAACAGTCAACCAATAAAATTACACAGGGCCCACGCGACAGACGTATCCCGCCTGCTCCCTGCCTGTCTTCCGTCTGCTCTACAAATAAAAGACATTACCAAATATCCCTGCCTGTCTTTGTGCTGCAATTGGGTCCTAACCACACCCGTTACAGTACAATCTGGCCAACAATAGACCCAGCACACAACCCCGAGTTTCTGGCAGGCCTGGGAAGGGTGGAGTCACAGCTCCAACACCAGGAGGCTGTCCTAGGCTCCACCCCAGCGGACGCTTGGCTAGCAGCAGCTAGCCAGGAGCAAGGGCTCGCCACGCTAGCCGCCCAGGTTCAGCAGCTGGGATGGCACGCAGGACTCCCATCCCAGAATAGCCCCTGTGGTCCAGTCGAGGTGTGGGTTGTGACGCCAGAGCCAGGGGAACCCCAGGAGGAGAGGGTGACGAGGTGAGTGCAGGATGCAGAACTTTATCGTCTCGTGGTGGTTGCCGGATAGGAGCATGCGGATGGGCACCGTCTGATGGGTGACTGTCCCCAGGAGGCGGCCATCCAGGGCAGGGGCAGGAACCGGAGAAGGCAGGAGAACTCAACCAACACCCAGCTGCCGTGCTAGGTTATCGTCGATGATGTTAACATCGGAACCAGAGTCAATAAGTATGGCGAGGAAATGTGAGCATTGGGGCAGCAGCAGCCGGGCCTGACACAGGGGGCGTGGGTTGGAGGAGGGTTTGGAGGTGTGGCTCACCAGGACCTCCTCCCCCACTGGCGAGCCCGGCCTTTTACCGGACACCTGGAGATGTAGTGTCCGGCTAGACCGCAGTAGGGACAAAGGTTCCCCACTTGGCGTCTCTCCTTCTCCTCCGGGGTAAGGCTGGCCCGGACAACCTGCATGGGAGGGGCCTCATTCTTGGGTTGACAGGCTGGAAGAGCTGGCGGCCCGGAGAAACCTGGGAGACGTGTTGCTGGGCGGCGCTCCACTTGGCTCCGACGCCTCTCTCGCTGCCAGCCCTGGATGCGTCGGTCAATACGGGAAGCAAGCTCAATGATGCCATTGAGAGAGGTGGGCAGGTCGTGGGAAACTAGCTCTTTCTTCACATACTCTGCTAATCCCATCAGGAATGCGTCAATCCCGGCTGTCGGGTTCCACTCACTCAGTCGAGCCTGGGTGCGGCAGTCGATCGCGTAATCGACCACGGAGTGGGACCCTTGACTGAGACCCAGGAGACCACCAGTAGCATCGGGACCCCGTGATGTAACCCCGAACACCTTGCGGAGCTCGGCGGCGAAGGCGTGGAAGGAGGAGCAGGCTGGTGTGCGTCGTTCCCACTCGGCCGTTCCCCATAGCCGAGCGCGACCCATCAGGTGATTTACGGCGAACGCCACCCTGGCATCCTCAAAGGCGAAGGTGTGGGGCTGCAGAGCGAAGAGGATGGAACTGTTTGTGATGAACGGACTACAGCCGTCTCCGTCTCCAGCGTAGCGTTCTGGAACCCCCACCCGGGGCTCCAGGGGGTACCCAGGCTGGGCCGGTGCTGGTGGAGGCGGGTCCGGGGAAACGGGTGGCGGGCTGAACTGACCGAGAGCGATGGCGAGCTGCTGAACCTGGGCGGCTAGCGTGGCGAGCCCTTGCTCCTGGCTAGCTGCTGCTAGCCGAGCGTCCGCTGGGGTGGAGGCTAGGACAGCCTCCTGGTGTTGGAGCTGTGACTCCACCCTTCCCAGGCCTGCCAGAAACTCGGGGTTGTGTGCTGGGTCTATTGTTGGCCAGATTGTACTGTAACGGGTGTGGTTAGGACCCAATTGCAGCACAAAGACAGGCAGGGATATTTGGTAATGTCTTTTATTTGTAGAGCAGACGGAAGACAGGCAGGGAGCAGGCAGGATACGTCTGTCGCGTGGGCCCTGTGTAATTTTATTGGTTGACTGTTAATATTAGTATGCTAATTTATGCATGTTGACCTGTAATATGGGGGTGTGCTTCATGGACTATTTGGGACAGTGGGATAAATGTTTTTGCTGGTGGGTAGTTTTCCATATGGTTAGGCGCTAATCAGCACGACCCAGCTGATGACAACGAGACACAGCTGTTGCCAATGGGCAAGGACAGCGGACAACAACCGATTGGTTACTTCGTAAACGGACGGTAAATAAGAGAGGCCGATTGGAACTCAAGACAGGGTTCCCCGCGAGCCGCCAGGGGAGGACGAGTTCACCGCAAGCCACTGGGATCGGCTACTCGGTGTTGACACGGACGCGACGTCGGACTGTTCCGGCCCGGTTCTCTGCAGCGCGTTGACGGAGAAGACGAGGCGACGAAAGACATATGTTCTGCGATCTCAAACACTTCCTAAAGGAACGGTGACTTCTGGAATCCAGCGCTTTTGTGTGAGTGGGCCGCCCCATCAATGAAATGGGAAGGCTCAGCGATCGATCCCCTCCTGGAATCCCAAGAGTGACGTCAGCCCTACGTGGGACTTCGGGCCATTCCCATGCCAACGCCCCGCCTGCTGTCAAATTAAAAGTCCTGGCTGCTTGGGATTGACTCAACTTAGGAGCCCCGCAACTGGTGAACGTTCTGCCAGTTCTGCGGTGACCATTGGCGGATCCCACTTTGCCTTGCTTGTGTCCTTAATTTCGGTCGGGAGGGACCCCGACCGAACGGACGATTTATCTTCCTGTCTGTTTGTGCCCTTAGTATTTTGTACCTTGTGGTAACCTGCCAAAGTGTTAGATTTGGGGGTAGGCCTTAGGCAGGCCACCAGTAAGGTTAGTGCTTACTTACGCGTGCGGCTAGTGTGCTGGTTTGTGGCAGTTCAGTCACAAGCTAACGTTTGCTGTGAATGCATTTTTATACAGTTTGCCGTGAATGCATTTTTATACAGTTTGCCGTGAATGCATTTTTATACAGTGTGCTGTTTCGTAAGCCCCGTGCATATATTTGCTGTAATTTAGACCCAGACTGCTGTGTGGTTGTCATCGGCTCTAGGCCCCCTTATCCAGTGCAATTGGTGGAGTTATTTTAATGGGTGAATTGTAATAAAATAACTTCTTAATTGGCGCTCGCTGCCTCTGTGTTGTGGTGTGTCCTGGGATTTCCTGCATTAACTGGGTTGTCCTTAAGACTTCGCGACACGTCGTCGGACAGGCAGGTTTGATAACAAGGAGTGCAGACAGAAGACAGGTGGGGGGGCAGGCAGGGTACGTGGTCGGAGCGAGGCAGAGTCGGTAGCGGGGAATCAGTCCGGAGAACGCTGGAGTCTGGTGCAAGCATCGAAGACAATCTGGCAATGGGTGACTAGTGAGAGAGGCATATATAGTGGTTAGATTACAGATCGGGAACAGCTGTGTGCGCAGGTGAATGGAGTTGGACTAATGGGACAGGTAAGGAGAGAGAGGGGAAGGTAGATGAAGGCAGAGATCATGACACAAACTATTGAAACACTTCCCTCTGGCAGGAGGCTGTGGTCCAACAAGGTCAAAAACTCTCGCCACAAGAAGAGTTTCTTCCCGTCTGCAACTGGCCTCATCAATAAGCATTAAGTTACGCCTCCAGGTTATTACTTGCATTAGTAAAATTATATTATAACAAAACAAAGTCATGCTTTGACTGTGAGACTCACGCACATCAATCAGTTCACGTGCTCACACGCCACACCTCGTATTTCTCACGCTGAGAATCCCAAAATAAGTATAATTGCTTAATTTTTTTAATTCTACGTATATATTTTCTTACTCGCGCTTGCTTGGTGCCTGTCACTGTTTGTGTGGTGAACGGAAGATCCTTTCCGCACGCACGTTACGTGAATGCCCATGTGCAACTTTCAAGTTCCTCCGTACCTGCTGCCTCCTTTTTGTTTGATATTGGTTATTTTGTGTTCCATCCCTTTTACCCCTAGACACTTTAAAAATGTTGCAAGAATCATCTTGTATTAATAGCATAACAATATGCTATTAAGAACACAGATTGATATAGATTGGAGTAGCATTGTTTCAAGTTATTATTGATCTCCCAGGGGTTCAAAGTGCAAGCCCCAATTTGGCTGAGGAGGCTGTTGAGCCTTTCCAGAGTAGGGGTCACTACCACGGGTAAAGAGATGGGATAGAGTGTGCATGTATTCATTGGGTCCATGATTAATTGGAATGTCATTTGTTTTCTCCACCAGGTGCGTTGTATATCATTTCTTTGTGTCACTGTATTTATGCTATTTAGAGAGGACAGGCAAGATGGTGATTTTCTAGGTCTGGAGGAGTAGTGGGATTCAGGGCTGAGTGACATTTTGGGTGTCCTTCCATTCTGTGTCAAAATGAAGACATTTAACAGAGGAGAGTGAACTTTCTGCTCTGGTTTTCACTTATCTTGTGCTCTGAGGTGGGTATGGTGGTGTCTCATTGAGACTGACAGACTGTCTCTCGTGGAGAGACGCTTAGAAAAAGATGGTGTGATTTTATTTTAGCTTTGGATGCATTTGTTTGCCTTTCGTTCCTACTTGAACAAAACAAAACCTGTGTACTTGTGCCATGTCATGCATGTCTCTCCATGGTTCCCTTTAACTTTACTGGGGCACTTAATTGGTATGGGACTTTATTTTGGCTTTACTTCTAAATAACAAATCCTGCTCTTCGGTAAAAGGGAGACTTTCAGCCGTTCCACCCTGCTTTCGAGATGGTCGTGCAGGCACTGCCAGCCCATGGCCTCAGCTGTACTGTAGCTGTGACAGCAGTGATGGTGATTTTAGGCATGTTTGCAGCTGCTTGGCCATAGAAGCCCATTTCATGAAGCTCTCAACCAGCAGCCCTTGTGCTGAGGTTGCTTTCATAGGCTGTTTAGAACTCTGTAGTGATTGTTTCAACCGATAGGACCGACTATGTGTGGCCTACCACTTTGCGGCTGAGCTGTTGCTCCTAGGCAAACTCACAGTTGACCGGGGCAGGTCTAGCAAGGCAGGAATTTGACTGATTTAACTGATTTGTGGAAAGGTGGCATCCGAGGACAGTGCCAAATTGAAAGTTACTAAGTCGACTGCAAATGTTTGTCTAAGCCGGAGATTGCATGGCTTGATTTTTATCAAACTGTGGGTGGGTGAAATAGCCAAACCCATTAATGAGAAAAGGTGTCCACAGATGTGTGTGTGTGTGTGTGTGTGTGTGTGTGTGTGTGTGTGTGTGTGTGTGTGTGTGTGTTCATTACAATAATTATCATGTCTGTAATTTTTGTAACAAATACATCTCAACTGAAATTAGATATAAGCCGTCAACTAGAAAACATTGCTCCGTTTTTAGGAAAGCCAAAGAAAATAGAGCAGTGAGTTTACTATTTCAGTTGGTGGGTGGGTGGAAGTTTGTCTCTGCGTGTGTGTGTGTGTGTGTGTGTGTGTGTGTGTGTGTGTGTGTGTGTGTGTGTGTGTGTGTGTGTGTGTGTGTGTGTGTGTGTGTGTGTGTTGTACATGCCCCATCAGAGCTAAATACTGCATCCGTAAAGATTGTATTTGTATTCCCATTATCAAAGCAGACAGACCATCAGACAGAAAACACTAAACTCTTTCAATTACTATGTGTAGACGTATTAGACTGTGTGTGTGTGTATTTTGCACTTAAATGTGAATATGCAGAAAGTATTTCTTTGCACTATACAGTACCCTTTGTAAGTGACTTTTGTGTCTGTCAGCATGTACATAATGCAATTGTGTGTCCGGAAACTCAACTGGAACTTGAAACATTTATCCTGGTTCACCGACCGAGGGCAATACTCTTCCATCGCTCGCATGGGAGAACTCAATCACTGTTTAAGAGTTCTGACCCAAAAAAGGGTTTCAGGTGTCTCAGTGCTGTCATGGCAAGAAGTTAGTGCACGACAGTCGAACTAGGTATGACTTCATGTGTATCTTCTATCACTATGAAAATACCGTTGATGCAGATGATGTATAGATAGGGGGCATGTGTATTTGCTAAAAATAATCACGCAAGTAAAGCATAACTGGTATTTCCCTTTGCATGATAAAATGTTCAATAACGACGGATCTTGGACTAGGTTTCATTTAACTATATATTTAGATCTACCCTACAAAACATCATTGGGAGCTCAGCAGCAGGGTTGGGGATTGGGGACGGTGTCTGGGGCACGCAGGACACCATGTCTGTCACTTTCCCCACTCTCAGTCCTATTTCAACCCCAAACCAAGACGCGTAACATGTCTCTAAAACAGGCATCAAAGAAAAAGCTCCAAATCCGCTTAGTGACTCACTGTACTCTGAAAGCTGTATGTACCTTGGTCTACATATACTATAGGCGTTTGGGGTTTTGTCATGTGTATGTGAAAATGTACTTAATTACTACTATGAGATGGACAGACAAGTTGGACAGACTTTATGATTGATAGATAGCATCAGTCAGAAAAACACATATAGACAGACAAACAGACGGACACAGACAGTCTTTACATTGTTCGCAGAGCAGTGAAGCTCGGTAGGATGTGAGTGTTGTGCTTCCATTGGTGAAGGCCGCTCAATCAATACCCACTCACCGGCCAACACAAACACCGAGGCTTTAGGAGGAGAGGCCACACCCCCCCTCCACTCTTCATCGGAGGAGCAGCTGTGGAGATGGTGTCCACCAGTAAATACCTGGGTCTGCACATCTCCAACGACCTCACGTGGGCCACCAACACAGCCAGCATCATATAGAAGGCCCACCAATGCCTGTACTTTTTGAGGAGGCTCAAAACGTGCTGGCCTCAGCCCTGCTGTCCTGACCTCTTTTTACCGGTGTGTGGTGGAGAGCATACAGACATCCTCCATCACTGTTTGGTATGGGAACTGCTCTGTGGCTGACAGGATGGCGCTGCAACGAGTGGTTAAATCTGCTCAAAGAATAACCGACAACAGCCCCAATTCCTTGGAGGACATTTATGTCAGCAGGTGCAGAAGCAGAATGTCATGTGTCGTGAAGGACCCCACTCACCCGGCACACAAACTGTTCACCCGACTCCCCTCAGGCAGAAGGCTGTGCAGCCTCAAAGCCGGAACAACAGGGCGAAAGTTGCAGCTTCTTCCCAGAGGCTGTGAGGCTTATGAACTCCCTGACTTAAAGTCTGTCCACTGCACTTTTTAATGCTGCTACTGTATGCGGCTGTTTTTTTTTTCATGCACTATAAATGTATTTCAGTTTTGTAGCTTTTACATTGCAAATGTTATTTATTCTATACACTGCTGTACCTGGGTAGCGAATTTCATTCCTTCATGTTTTTAGCATGTTTGAATGACAATAAACTGAACTGAACTGAACAATGAATCCGCAAATGGTTACTCCAGTTCCATCACCTAACCGCATGCTCGCAATAGTAAATGTGTCCACTATCTGTGGTGCCTTTTTTTTTTCTTTACCTGTGGTGTCAGCTGGCTGGGCATACAACGCAGGGTATTTGTATGCAATTGCATCCAAGACAGAGCCAATCTGCAAGTGGAGATCAACTTATCACGAGAACAGCTTAAAATTACTGTTTTGGATGACCTGTGGAATGACCAGAGCACAGCATTTTCGTTATGCATTAATAGCCACCACCACTCCCCCTCTTTGGAGAATGACCTTACTATGTTTCTATCTGTTAAACAACTAATCATCATCACTTCTCCGAGAGGGTGATAAGACAAGCGAATCAAAGAAACTGCAAGAATATTTCAAGCCTAAAGCACTGCAGCTACAGAAGAACTCTCCCACAGAGAGACGAAGAACCCACAGAGCAACACCCATGCATGCCTCCAAGGTGCGAAAACCAGTCCCCAAAAGCACAAGATGAACCTCCACCCCTGAAGCACACATATACACAATGCATAAGACTCAACGGCAGTAGAATGGGGACCGTAGACGGCAAGCACAGACCACAGGCCCGGAGCTAGGTCCGTGATGGCAGACCAACAAACCGCCAGAAAGGCGAGCAGGTGGGCCCCATGCCCACCCACACCCGAAGCAAAGGCGAGGCCTGCCATACCGCAGAAAGAAACGCAACCGAATACTCGGCACAGGCTCCCCACAGCAACATCCCCCCAGTACCACCACCTGGCATTAGGGGCAGACGCCAGGACCCAAGCACTGCCAGCCCACCCGTGGCACCTTTCCCTGATTTGACACAAATCCACATGAAGCAATTAAGTCAGCAATTAGAGTGATCTTTACCACACTTTTTTAAATAAACATTAAAAAAATATATCGAAACACCTAAAAAACATGTCTTTCCAAGTTATTTGTTGGCACACTGAATTTTATATATATATTTGTTCATATTGTACAATGCATATGCTAAATGCTCAGTGTAATCCGAAGGATCTGGTTGAAATTGTTGAAACTTGTTGAATAAATGGGAACCATACTCACAATTATAGAGGTTACTTGGTGCTGGAAAGAAAAGTGAATTCCTGTCAAATGTTCAAAATCATGATGATAATAGCACAAATTTCCAATAGTCTGTGACTTCCCAGCTTCAGAAATGAAGTGTGGCTAACCCGGACAGAATAAGGTTCGTTAAGGTTCCCACACAAATGTGTTATCGTTTTATGAATCATTTTAACTGATAGAAATATCTAATTGAATCAGTTTTGCAGGGGCGTGGGTGGGCGTGGCGGTCCTGCCAGCCCACCCAACACCCCGCTTGGGCGGGGTGTCGGTCTGTCGCCGTGGGGCCGTGATCCGGGACCTAATTAATTGTTTTTCAATACATGTTGTCGTCCAATGTTCATGTTTTTGTGTAAATGTTGTTTGTTTCTATGTTTATTTATCTCACCGTGGTGATTCTCCCCCTCTTGGAGTAGTGATCAGTTGTTTATAGACCCAAACATGATAAATAGTTCTCCAAAGAGGGGGTTTGGTGGCAGTTCTCTATAACCAAAAACTGTGCTCTTATCATTCTACAGGTCGTCCGCAGTTCTTAATGATTTAAAAATTAATAGTGTTGCATTGCAGGTTGAGAACTTGAACTCCACTTGAAGACTTACTCTGTCCTGGATGCAATGGCATACAAATACTCTGTGTTGTATGCCCAGCATGCTGACAGCACAGGTTAAGAAAAAAAAAATTGCGAATCAATAATTTAACTGAGGCTGCAGACAGTCAGCAGGGGGTCTCTGACTAAACTGTACATGCAAGCAGTGTTTTTTTTGAGGCCCCAGTGCCTGCTTGGGTGGGCCATGAGGGCCACTCTAAATGGCTGTTCTCCATGCCGCTGGCAACCCCTTCTCGCTTACAGAGATACATTCACACAAGCATGCACCAACACATTGACGCTCACACACAGGAAAAAATAAGACAACTATGTACGCTCGTATATAAACACACACACTTAATGTACACACATAATGCATACATACAGTATATACAAGCATATATTTGTGAATGCTCTCTTTCTCACACATACAGATACACAGCCTCATACTCCCTGCTGTTTAGCAAAAACAAACTGCTCAAAATATGGTGTTTGTCTTCTGAATTAATGCTCACATTCCAACAAGCCACATTTGGTTGGCCTGACCACCGCTGTCATATTGACACTTGGACGTCCAGTTTGTTTGGACGCTCTTTTGCATTTATTATGAATTGAGGCTTTATGGCAGAGCCAACTCCATACAATGTGTTTTAAAGGCCCTACCACGAACAAGAATGGCGGGACAACCCCAACTAGTTGGCCCCACGACTTGGGAGTGAAAGGATCACTACAGTGGTAACCATTGTTAAACACCCCTACGGACGTTAATACCATCCATAGTCCTGAAGATTTGTTGCTTGGTTATTAAGGAGTATAATCAAATTAAATTAGCGTAGTGAGAGCTAAAACTCTATCAACCCTAGATTAAAGTGTGATGTTTGAGAGAAGGAAATCACAATTGTTGCTGAATGTAAGGACTGAATGTAAAAAAGGTAATGTCAGATGTGAATAGAAACGTTTAGTAGAAGTAGAAGAAGAAGAATCTTTATTCATCACACACATAGTAGAGGTTTAAGAGAGGATTGATAACATTTAGGTGATCACTTAGGTATTTTTAGGTATACCTTAAAAAGGGAGTGCACAACACTATTTCTGCTTGCATTAAATACAGTATATATATATATATACATATATATTTAAACACACACATATATACAGTATACATATACAGTATATAAACACACACACACACACATATATATGTATGTATATGTATAATAATATATATATATTATATATTGAATATATTGCGATGGATATATATTGCGATGTACAGTATATATTGTAGCATTCCGCTCAAGTCCAGTGCATTTATACACACATCAATAAACACAGTTTGAACATTTCGATCAGGGTTGCTACACTGCTGCCCCCTTACAAAGTCCCTTGTCCCAAGGGATCAAACAAAGTTTCTGAGATGACCTGGGGCCCGTCTCAGTCTCTGGGGTTGTGATCCTGGTATTGGCAAAGTCGACTCGGTCTGGTGATTGGGGCCACCCCACTGTCTACCAAGGACCATGGGTGGATGTGGTGGTGTGCATAGGGGACACAGACAGTAAATCTAGAGAATTTGGCGCAGCTCCTCCTCCTCAGGCTATACACTCAAACCAGCTCTCCAGCCTTGAAGTGCCTACCTGTGGCCCTCACATCATAATTGATTTTCTGTCTCATACCTGCCTTCCCCAGCTGGTCTCGGACAAGTGGAGTCCTGCACAGCAGACCTGTAGGCCATGGGGACCAGAGGAAAGTGTGTGTTCCAGTCCCATTGGTGCTCTGTGGTGAGGATGGCCAGTTTCTGCGCTAAGGTTCTATTAAACCGTTCTACAAGACAATCACTCTGGGGATGCAGGGCTGGGTCCGAGTCTTATGCATGCCCAGACGCTTACACATTGAGGCAAGTTCCTTTGCTGGTCACTGTGGATAGTATCCTTCGCTCCGAACCTACTGAACATGCCTTCCCTCAACCACAGTCTCTGCCTCCTTGTCTGGCACCGCATATGCCTCAGGCTTGTAAAGTAGTTGTAAAGTAGTCCCTGGGGGCCAGGACATACAGTTGCCCTTATCAGCGAGGGGAAACTAGCCCATGACATCCACTGCTACTCTTTTCATCGCGGGGCCCCCAAGACCAGCTGCTGAAGCTGGTCATGGAACTGACCTGGGCAGCACAGAGGTCATAGCGGCCATAAAACTCTTCAACATCCCTTTTGAACTGTCCCCAGTAGAACCCCTGGCGAAGGGTTTTGGAGACCGATACCATGAGAGGATTTGAGCATGGCCTCTCTCAGTTCTCTGGGGATCACCGCCTGCCACCTTCCCTCTCCTGTAGCTGGCTTCTTCCAGGCCTTAGGCAGCACCCTTCACTCACCCGCAGAGCCTCAAACTTTTCCCACAGACCCTTAGTTGCTGTTGAACTCCCCGCCACCCCGTCCCAAGTGGCCTCTGTCCAGACTCCATCCCACTGCTGCACGGGTGTAGCTCTACCTCCTGCTGGTTGTGCTCTCCACTGAGCTGTGCCAATCACCTGCATCTCCCGACAGACCGGCCCACTCCCTCGTAGATTTGGCATAACTCCTCCTCTTCCCGGAGCTCTCTCTCCCACATCTCTTTCCACTCACAGTATCGGCACCCATCTGGAGCCCAGGGACATCGGGACAGGGCATCGGCATTAGAATGGCCAGCCCCGGCCCTATGCACCACTGTGAAGACATAAGACTGCAGCCAAGTGCCTTACTGCTATCACCACGGCCAGAAGCTCTCGAAGAGTGTAAACAGATTGAGCGGTGCTCAGCCTTGTTGAAAGCTTTGCTGAAGTACGCCACCACTCTCTCTCCTGCTGGCCCTGTCTGAGCCAGCACCGCACCGATGCCGTTGGCGTCAGTATCCAGGATAAACGGCAAGGTGGGGGCATGGGGGAGTGAGTTTGGAGGACTGTGAGAGAAAATGCAGATGATCAAAGCATTGATCATCTGCATTTTCTTGCAGTCTGCATTTTCCTGCAGTTGAACCTGTGTCCATAAGGGCTGTGAATGGTGCACCAGCCAGGGTGATGGGGATGTGGTAGAAATCCCCAACATGGGTCCAACCGACCACAATCACGGACTCTGCAGTGTCATCTGCTTCGGGGGGGAGTAGAGCCCAGCTCCACCGTCTGTGCTGTTGGGCTCTTGCTGTGAGTGATGGGGCGGCATGGGACACAAGGCCAGGGGTCCCTAGCGTCCCGTCTATATGGGCCCCAAGCCATTTCCCTGGTACCTGTTTCAGACACTGCCTGAGAAGATGGCCGAGTTGGCCACACCCCCAACAGACCACGGGGCGTTGGCGAGGATGTGTCCCACTGCAAGGTGATTGCAGTGACACTGCATGGATCAGTTCAGTTATTTCCGTCACCCATGCAGGCTTCTCTTGAACTTGTCAGTTGTCCACTGAAGTTCTCACTATAGGACTGCTTTCTCTCACACTGCTCACTACAGCTCCAGCTCCCACAACTTCCTTTTCCAGAGCCAGCTCCAATGCCTCTTGCAGGGTACGGGGTTGTGTCAGCTGGGTCTGGATGCATAGCTCCCTGGGGGTTATGGCTTGCACAAAATGGTCCCTGGAGAGCTCACTTTGCAGTGTGGGGGGCAAGTGGGCACATGCCCTACTTGACAGGGCACACCCGTAGCGGCTCTCCCGATTGTCTGCGTCTACTACACAGTTCAGAGTGCAGGAGACCAGGTTGTTCACACAGTCCAAATCTCCTCTGCAAAGCGGCCCCAACCAAAGCCCCATAGGCACTTCTTTCCTCTGGGCTAAGTAGCAACAAGCATGCTAATGCATCATCCGTAAGGCACAACGGCAACTGCAGAGCTTTATTGTCCTCACACCAGCCCATTGTTGGAAGCAGCTAGTAGACAGGTAGTCATCCAGTAATATACCAGGGATGACATTAACTGTCACTTCATCGCCACCAAATATGCCATTATTAAATTATACACTGGGTATTACAGTACCATGAATTTGTATGTATTTCATAAATGTAAATTGACAGCCTGTAATTCAAAGGCCTACAAAAAAATGCATATACTGTAATCCCAGTTTTGATTTTCTTTCATTGCGCGGCCTTTTGGCCCTATTAATTAGTGCATGCGGCTTAATTTTTTTTACAGAAACATACTGTATAAACTAAGGGCGTAACTTTGGTTTGAGAAGTGGGGGGGACTCGGGTGGGGGGCTGGGGGCATCGAACACAGTGCTTGTTCCGATATATAAGGAAACAGAGTAAAATAAAATTACTTCTAAAAGAAAAACACACTGTTCTGGCACACCGATCACAGGCCGTGGACAGAGTCATTACTGTCAGAGAGGGAGTGATCAGGGCTCAGAGGTGCGAATCTTTAACATTATATAGTTATGTTTACAATGATATATTGTGGGGGACAACTCTCTCTTTTTCCCCCTGTGCCCCCGTAATTTCCGATTCGTTTTGTCACTGTTTTCGTTTTCCCAAGACAAAAATACAGTTTGGTATGATCCCGTCCCCAATGGACTGTTAAAAATAAATAAATAAAAACTTTCTGAATGGTTGACTCCATGTTCAGCCATGCGAGTCTTACTAGAAGGAGGGATCTGGGTTACAATGGGAGGAATGGGGGGTTAACAAGCGGTACGACATCTGGTCAAAGTAAATCTTTACAAGCCAGAAACAGAGGGACGGATGGGGGTTAAAGAGATGGAGCTAGAAGGAGGGCACCTTTACGTGACAGCTGCATGACCTCTCGGAGAGGTCATGCAGCTGAAAGTTGGATGTTTTTTAAAAGGAAGCACCCCCAGCTCATTTCTTCTCAATGTAACCTTCTCCTGGAAATTTGGCTAAAAAAGTAATCCGAGTTGAGATCACTTGTTGTTGTGCAAACAGAGAAAACTAAGCCTGGGTTCTGTACTTGCGGGTGTGTCTTATGCCTGCGCATGGGAGTGGGTTGTATGGGTGCGCTTCAGGGGTGGAGGGTCATTTCATGCTCTCTGAGACTGGTTTGTTCACCTCGGGTCATGCATGGGTGTTGCTCTGCGGGTTCCGGCTTCTCTGTCGGTTGGGGGGGTCTTCTTTGGCTGCGGTGCATTGGGCTTGGAGTGTTCTTGCAGTCTTGGGGTGTCTGTACAGCTGCAGCGCTCATGTGTGGCTTCAAGGCCTTGTATGGTATTTAACATGGTATTTATTTATTTATTTACTTACTTACCGACTTACTTATGTTATTGTTATATTATTATTATTTATTTTTTTAACCTGTGCTGTCAGCATGCTGGGCATACAACAAAGAGTATTTGTATGCCATTGCATCTAGGACAGAGTTAGTCTGCAAGTGGAGTTCAAGTTCTCAACCTGCAATGCAACTCTTTATTAATTCTTAAATCATCAAGAACTGCTGCAATAACTCTGTCCTGTGGATGACCTGTAGAATGACAAGAGCACAGTTTTTGGTTACAGTGAACCACCACCCTTCTTTGGAGAGCTATTTATCATGTTTGGGTCTATAAACAACTGATCACTACTCCAAGAGGGGGAGAAAAACCACAAGTGAGATAAATTAACATAGAACCAAACAACATTTACACAAAAACATAAACATTGGACGACAACATGTATTGAAAAATAGTTGATTAGGCCCAGGAAAACTGGAACTACAACTGGTCACGTGGCCTCTTCCTGTCATAGTTATGGCAGTAAATGAGGGAGGAAAGCGGAGGAATGCAACCAGGAGGGTGCTGGGGTGCACTCGAAGCAGGTGTGGTGGTATGTGCATGTGTGTGTGTGATGGGACTGCCTGTATGTGTTAGGGTTAGGGTTAGGTGTCCACTGTTGAGCGTACATGACTTATCCAAATTGGTTCTGGTGTCTAAGGTCGGTATTATGTCGTGGCGTCTCCAAGCAGCGGAAAGGGCCCTGAAGCCTCCCGAGATCCGCAGCGTCGAGTGCCCATCAACGTAGCAGAGTGTGCCCAGCACCTGGATGTTAGCCCCCCCCACCCCTGCCGATGCCAGCAGGCCACCAGATATATGGGCCCTCCACCACCGCGCAGCGCAGCCGCCCAGCAGGAGTAAAAAGCCGATAGCCACCCCCCACACCCCAACCCACACCCACAACAACCGACCCGCCAGTGACCCACCACCTCGGAAAACCCCAGTGCTCATTGTGTGTGGTTGGCTATTGCAGTTAAAATTGCGGGGTAGGGGGTGCGAGTCCTTCAGGCAAGTTGAACCTGAAGGACTCGCACCCCTCCTTCCCCGCAGACCCTAGTCTGGTGGAATCTTGTTCGGAGTAGGATTGGTGTGCGAGTGTACAGTATGTGTTCTAAGCTAATATGAGTGTGATTACAATTTCGGGATGGACGAGAAGCATGCTGGGGCTGGAGTGTGACAGGCAAGATGGCAGCCGCCTGCTGCATCCCCACCAACATAGCTTGCACCCCACCCATCCTGCAAGCCCTAGGCCTATTGTGTGGTGTATGTGTGAGTGTGAGTTTTGGCACTGGGAGAGATAGGCGAAGCGGGACCAGATCGACGTAGAGGCGCAGCAAGCCGGGGAGCAACCACGTGGACCCCCTCCCTCCGGACCCGACCGTGCTCTAGCATGCCCACATCCTGTACCTGGTGTCACCCAACCTACAGCGATCAGCCACGGGCGCAGAGCAGCCCCGTCAGGCCCCTGCTCAGACCCCAGCTGCGAGCATGCGGACCACAGAACAGAGGGCGGCAGACGGCACCCCTACCCACAGCCCCCCAGCGACGAGCGCCCGCGCACCGAGAGCGCCAGAGGACAGGTACCCCGTCAGCCCGGTATGACGACAGGAGACCGCACCCACCAAAGGAGGCCACATGCGGTTCAGGACCCCAATTGACAGGACCAGATGGAACGCCTGACCAGCCCCATGGACATTCAGCTAGCAAACTAGCTGTGTTTGAGAGACCCCTCTACAAGCCTAAGAAGCTTTGTGGAGGAAAAGCAGTCAAATTTGGCGATAATGGTGTCATTTCCATGGCTTCCTTTAGCCTTCGCTATTTGTCCCTAATTGTAACTGATTGTGTAAAGTTTTCTGCATTGTCTGAGTTTTGGAAAGGGTTTAGGAGAACCCTTGGCAGGCTTGGTTACTTTAAGAAGAATTGATATCCATTTAAACCCCTTGTATTGCTGTAATAGAGTGTGCCTACTCAAGTCAGCCAACCTACCCTGTTAAAATTTTAAAAAGCTTGCCCTAAGAGCAGCTGAGAAACGTGCCATGGCAAATCACCTGCAACATGTATTCATTCTCTCCATACTCATTCTGTACATACTAGCTTTCTGGAATTGATAGATGACTAGTGTATAAATGTTGCTGCAAACTGGAAAACGTGATGAATTCTGGGAATGTATGATTTATTTATTTATTTATCTATTTATTGAAGTTGCTTTGCTTTGCGCCTGGATGAATTTCCCTCAGGAAAATAAATGTTGTGTTTCACATTCAAAAGTTTCTGGCCATTAAAACCGTTCAAGCTTGTCTTACCACATACTGGTCAGGAGCACTAAATTATCGTTGAAAAAAAATAATTTTCACCGTAATACGAGCGCACGCTGCGTTAAAGTTTATTTTTCTTAACAGTTGGCAAGCGTGGTAGAGCTGAGACTGTTCTTCTCAAATTAAATCTGAAAAGTCAGAGCGCAGTGACCCAGAAGAGTGCTGAAGATGCTTTCAGATTTGAAAATATACATACAATAAACATACATGCTAACATATTTCTAAAAAAATAAAAAATAAATACCTTGCAATGTTCTTGCTTATACTGACAAAGTGTGTGTAGGTGGTTGTGTGTATATTACAGAAAACAACTAAAGTGAACTCTAAATGCCTCCCTGTGCTGTTCTCAAATTTCAGGCACTAATTGTGTTGTTTAAGTTGTGGGTTGGGGTTAGGTTGTGGTGAGCCCCGCCTGTCCGACAGTCCAAACAAGTCGAAACGAATGCATATCTGCCTTGTGTCTATTTGTTTTCAACCCGTCCGCGCGCTCTTAAGCGTGCATCCTCTGCATCGGTGCAGAAGTGAGTGCAAACAACCAAATGGCATGCGTGTGCTTGCATGCATCTGTGAAAGTTAAACCTTTAAACTCCCGATGCACCTCGCTCTCAACTCCCCTCCAGCAAAGTGTGTGGCTTTCATCTGCGTGACTTTGTTACTTTGAAATGAGCACGTTCGAAAAACAGCTTTCCCCAAAGAGAGTTCACTCTTGATCAAAAGGTTACAGTGGTTGACCCGTTTGACTGCTAAGGTGATACGATTCTGTCTCTCTCCATATTATAGCAATCTGTGAAAATTTGTATTGTGCGACTAGTTCATTTCAATACGGAGGCCAAATGAAGCCACTTTCACTTCCTGCTTTCCTCTTCAATTTTCCCGGCAATGGAAAGTAAGGGTATGGTTAAGGTCCCTGTAAAGTTAATTCAGTGATTTGTTTCTCAACACATTATACATGTTAGTAATTGTTGAATTGTGAAAGAGTTTCTCACCATTTTTGTGATCCGGATTTTTTGGGTGGGGCTAAATCAGGACTCCATGACATGGAGCGGTCATACTTAAGATGGCCCCTTTGTGGCATACTGGGCATTTTCCTGGTGGGCCGACACACCTTGGGGCCCATATAATTTTTAATAAAAATAAATAAAAAATAAAAAATTGTACAACGGCCGGACCCACCCTCCACACCGCGATCAGACTGACTTCTAGCCCCCCCCACCGCTAGGCCATCTGGGTCAAAAATGCCATGGTCACTGCCATGGTCACCCAGTCCAGCCCTGCCTTCAACTAACACTATATGGACCACGTCGGAATCTGAGCAAGTGAAATAAGCTCAGCTAACAGCCCAGAGTTTGGGATAAAACTCTGTTTTGGGAATAAACACCTGGAGTAAAAGGAATTTCCACTCGGCTGTGGGCTCCCGTGCCCCTAGTACACACTGCAGTGCTTCTGCACTACAGCAGACAGCTATCTAATTAGACCAAAGGCAGAGTGAGCCGTAATATAAAATATATTAATATAAAATGCAGAGACACGGCAGTTAAGCACTGTTGCAGTGTCATGCAACATGAGAAACAGAAAAAAAAACTATTCTTCTAGAAACTCAGCCTTAGCCAAAACTTACTATGTAACCCATGAAACACAACACTTCCAGTTTGTCATTTGTCCTTCTGCGTTAGCCGTAGACCACTTGGAAGAGGCGCCGCTATCAACAACAGGAAACCACTGTATTTTAATGATTTAGCTTTTTCACTTGATTTTCCACACTGGCAGATGAGGGGAATTCCCTATTGAAAAGCCACCGCTAAAAGCAGAACACGTGTAATTAAATGGTTTTATTTCACAGTGGTGGACTGGAGTTGAGTGGTGCGTGTGTCAGCTTGGATAATCATAAACCACTTTTTGCCAAGTACTGAGACCGACTACTTTTGGTGCTAAAATCATCATTATTTGTAAAATGTTGATGACTGTGGAATGGATGTACTGCAGAAGGAAGTGCCTTAGGCAAACATTATATAGTTGTATAATGTAGAGAAAAATATTGAGGGTGGCGAGCACATCCTAGATGTTCAGAAAGTAAGTCAGAGATGTGAGAAAATATGACTTAAACGACAAATGCAATGAACTTTGTACCTGTGTATTTGCTTTGCCTTCTGGACTAGCCAAGGCTAGTGTGATGGACATGACTTAAGGACATAAAAGTGTCTGAAGGAACCCTAAATACCTCACCAAACGCTTTGTGGGAGAAGCACTTTCAATGGGTTAAGGGAACGGGGAGGGAATTTGGGTGTGTGCGCGAACATGCTAACTGCACACAGGAAGGCCCCAGTTGGGTTCTAACCCAGAGCTGTACCCTAGAACCCTCTTTCTCATGAGTAAACAATGCTAACCACTGAGCCCCCAGGGCCCCCATTGACTGGTTACTTGGAAGCTCAATAGAACACAATGAGAAAAGTATTCTTGTTATTGCACATAATGTGTCCCCGGATATATATTTATACGCAGGGGTTGAAATGGGGTTGGACGCTTGGGATATATAAATAAATGGGAGATATTTGTGGAGGTGTGTTCTGGCCCAGGGCCAGGGAATGAGAGAAGGGAGGCAGGCGGAGGCAAAACAGCACTAGTTGGCATGTATTTATGAAATGATCAAACAAAAAGGTAGCTCGCGGGCCGAAGGGAAAATCATAGGCTCGCTGGCAGATAGGCTGAGAGACCAGAATGTCGACGCTTATGCGCACTGCCGGTGTACCGTCTCCGGTCCGCTGTGCTTAGGGCTCGTGTTGCCTGGTCCGGTCGCGTGTCCAGCAAACACGCACCTTTTTCACTGCGGGGAAAAACAAGATGAGGTGATGGTGGCTCAGGAGGTAGAGCTGGTCGTCTAGTAATCTAAAGGTTGCTGGTTTGATCCCAGGCTCCTCCTGCTAGCATGCTGTAGTGTCCTGAGCAAGACACTTAACCCCTAATTGCTCCTGATGGCTGCGCTCGTCGGTGTTTGAATAATTGTAAGTCGCTTTGGATAAAAGCTTCTGCTAAATGTAATATCTAAATTACTTCCTTGTCCAGGATCAGACGATTGATTCGCCCAATCCCCAGTAATTGAGCAGCCCCCAGATGGGAGTCTGCAGCTGTGCCTTGACCACACCCCCTTAGCTCGCCACAATATTGAATAGGTTCCCTTGCTGACATCGCTATATTTTTCTATATGGGCCTTCCGGAATGTATCAAACTCACTGAAAACTTTGAGGAATCCCACAAAATTCCCCATTGTCAGAGCAACCAAAGGGTTTTTCTGTACTGCCTTGTAATTACGGTGCGTATCAGTGGTGGTCATTTATGTTTGATCTGCAGTTTGGCCTTGCATTATCTCTTTTAAGTGTTGTTTCAACAAAGTCTGCATGTCATATTTCACCAACACCCTGCAGCCATAACATTACTCACTGTACCATACACCTGAGAGCTGCCAAGAACAACCGCAGCTTTTTACTGCCGACCGCTGAGCGGTGCAGGAATTAAAGGAACCTTAAAAGCAACCAGCTTTTGACCAGACAGTCTGGTGAACCTTGGCTTCTTTGGTTCTGGCTGGATGGGGGCCACCCAAACGTTAGCTGCGGCTCTCCTGAGACGGTGGAAAGAGTCCATTCCCGGACGGCTGCCAGCGGCGATCTCACTGGGCTTCAGGGTATTATTTATGAAACGCACACACACACACACACACACACACACACACACACACACACACACACACACACACACACACACAACTCACACACACAACTCACACACACAACTCACACACACACCCACACACACTTATGGTTTGCATTCGCAGAAAAGAGAGCTAATTTAACACTAATCAGAATATCAATGTTTGGCTTCGAGGCAATTTGGAATGGCACAGGTCAGCCATGTGGATCCTACCTATTCCGAAGTCGAACAAATATGTAATCTCATGGACGGCTTAAATAGACAAAATGCACACAAACTTGGCCAAGACACACACAGTCACACAGCACAGATACGGTAGCTCACTTGCTTGGTGGTCTGATTGGCAGTGACCGCAATGCATTGTAGGTAAGCGAATCATCTACAGGGCAGAAGTTCTCACTCGGTAAAATGGACCACCTCAAATTACCACCTCAAAGAGAAGGAACAATTTCCAAAAAATGTTCAAGTTGTCTGTGCCAACCGCATGCGCACGCTCATGTGCGCGCGCACGCGCACACACACACACACACACACATACACACACGGTCATTTAAGACAGACAGTGATGAATTGAAAATGGAAAGCCCCGGCTGTATTGAAGCACAGATGCCTGCGAAGCTCTTCAAGGACGGGTCGTCGCAGCACGCAGAGAACACTTGTTTTTCCAATGGCAACTTGAATAAGCTGTGCTGCCTGTGTGAATTAGATTACTGGAAAGTCATTCAGACGGTTGATTAAGATCCTAAAGGTCGTAAAGCTGCGCGGATTCGTGGCGACGCGGGTTCGGTGTCATGTGAGGAGATATCAAAAGACCCCAATGTCTGGGATAGTATTTAAGGAATTTGGGTTTAAAGTCCAAACTAGCGCAGATGTGGTCCACTTAAGACCCGCCAGATGCATGCAGCCCTTTGCCTGTGCACATGCAGTTCTTCTATTATTCTTTTGTCTACTCTAAAGCAAAACACCCCCTGGTGTTCTAACCAAAGCTGTTGACTTAAAGGATGGCTTTGCCATTTTTCAACCCAGGCCTTGAAAATGAAAACGTCGCTTCTGTTCATAACACAGTCTAAGCCCTTTTTTTTTTGAAAGCCTATAAAAAAAAAATCCCCACTGGACTGCATTTAAGCACAGTGAGAAGCTGCATGGGAACAATATATTTTTCCAATAGTAAAGCATTTAGTTTGTGCAGTGAATTGTTATAAATTATGGGAACCAACATTATGATAAGGCCTGGGTTAAAAAACAGCCAACATCATAAACAACCCAAGTGGCGTTTCCAGGGACCACCGGCAAAGAGACACAAACAATGGGGTTGTAGACACACCAGTTTCTTGTAGAAAGTGGGCTAGGTGGAATAAGCCCAGGAGCAGGTGGAGATGTGTCATGACAAGGGCTCCTATCTAGTATATATGGCGATGGGGATTTTACCTGTTACTCGTTCGACCAACCAATGAGCAACAGGTATGCAGGCACTCTGATTCCGGCCCCAATTACCTAGACACAGGTCAGGTGTGGCTGCTCAAACCACCCTATCCCCACACCACAAACCTCAAAAAGCCTTTTCAAAATCATGGCAGCGTGGTTAAAAGTGCAAATATGAAGACATCTTCAACAGAGCAGTGATAAACTGTTATTTTCATGTTTGTCATTGAACACCATCAAATCTTTAGTGTCCTTAGACTGTATTGCCAAATTATTATTTTCTATATATTTGTAATAGTTTTACATTTTCAGAAAATTTTATTTTATTTATAAAATGTTAGTTCATTTTAAATATTTTATTTAAATATTAAATAAAGAAAAATATTCTTAATGCGATCAAACAGATCCAACAATTTATAGATTCATGATCCACTTAAAAAGGTCTTGACGAAAAATAAAGGTAAGAGACCGTCACTAACAACATAGGGGGAAATGACTACTCTGTAAGTCAGATGGGAGAGTCAGTTTTTAATAAAGAATTCCCATAAATACGATTTTTCGATTTAAAATATACTTCCTTTGTGTTGAGTCTGCACTGATTTGGTAATTCTATGTATAAATATGTTTACACTATGATTTGCAAGACTCAGAAGTGGGGGGGCAAGGCAATTTATCACAGAAAATGGTGTGATTAATTCTTCATTTTTTTTATTATCGATTAACAGACCATATATATATATATACACGTATATGCCACTTTTTGTGGTAGGCCGTTTATAATACAGTTGTGATTTTTTTCAAATAACACACCAATCAAAAACATTCCTTCCAGAAAATTATGAAATCAAAAGAAATTTGGGTTCCACATATTCTTTTGGTTAGCAGAGGTTAAAAACAAAAAAGCTGGAAAAAATTTTACAAACAAAAAACATTGAATCCTAGAATATTCCACACAGAAATCCAAAAGTAGCACGGACAGTATTATTGGCACCTTTTTTGAAGTTGCAAGAAATTACTGGATTTCAGTCACAGGTGCCTTCAGCCTAATAATCACTCTTTCAACAAGTTTAAATGGGGCAAAGTACTCATTCTGCTATTTTGTGTCGCTGCATGTACTACAATGAGCATGGAGAAAAGAACAAAAAAAGTAAAATTGTCTGAGGAGGTCAGACAAAAGATGGTAGCCAGCATGGACAATCTCAAGGCTACAACTCCAGCTGCAGAGGCCTTGATGTTCCTGTATCCACCTTTTGCAATGTTATCAAGAAGTTAATACAAGCTGACCTTCAGACACAAGGTAAAACCGTTTCAACTTGCACCATCTGTCACAACTCAATGAGAGGGGGTTCTACGGTAAGAGATCCAGGAGGACCCCACTGCTGAGAGAGTGACACAAGAAAGTCCGGCTGGAGTTTGCCAAAACTCAACTGAACAAGCCAAAATTCTTCTGGGAGAATGTCCTGTGGACAAGATTAAACCAATCTAGAGCTTTTTTGTAAATCGCATAAACCCTATGTTTACAGGGGGGGAAAGTGAAGCCCTCAAAGAAAATTACACTGTCCCAACAGTCAAATATGGAGGAGGTTCACTGATGTTTCGGGGTTGCTGATTGGGGTGGGTGATGATTTGAAATCGGGAGATTACCAAGGTATTTTGGAGAGCGATGTTCCACCCAGTGTCACAAAGCTGCCTCGCCGTCGAAGGTCATTCGTCCTCCAGCAGGACAATGACTCTTAACACACATCAAAAAGCACCCAGGAATAGTTCAAAACAAAAGCTGAACTGTTCTAAAGCGGCCAGCTATGAGTCCAGATCTAAATTGGCCATTGAGCACCTGTGGAGAGACCTGAAACAGTAGTTACAAGAAGGCACCCTCCAAATCTGACACAACTGGAGCAGTTTGCAAAGGCTGTGCTACCAAATATTAAATCTGGGGTGTCAATTTTGTCTACGCCAATTTTATGATTTAAAAAGGTATTGTGGTGTGGGGATGGTGTGGTTTGAGCAGCCACACCTGTCCAGGGTCTAGGAAATTGGGGCCCAGGGTCAGTTTGGCTGCATACAGTGGGTACAGCGGCACAGTGCATTGCACTGCTGCCTCACAGCAAGAAGGTCCTGGGTTTGATTCCCACCTGGGGCGCTGTTGGCACCATGCTCCAGCGGGTTATCTCCCAATTAAGGCCCTTTCTGTGTGGAGTTTGCATGTTCTCCCCGTGCTTACATGTGGTTTCCTCCATGTAACATCAGTAAGGACTGTGAGAGAAAAATGATTACGATCAACTATTTTGAATGAGGACTCCAGAAGGGGATTTTAAAACATTTGTCTCTGTCTCCCCGGGAACCCCCTAGAGTTCATGTAAAAATAAATGTTTTGCTCCCTACAATGTCCATTTTAACATGAAAGAATCACATCACACTTGGCCCTGTTTACCTTCTATGGAGATGAAGAAACTCAACAGGGGGCGCAGACTTGTTTTAGACCTCTGAACCAAGCCACATCCTGTTTTTCTGTATAAAGCCTCCTGTCTTTTGCTGTGATATCAGATTGATCCGAGCGCTGCTTTGTAGCAGTACTGAATCTTTCTCTTTATTCTGCAGAATAAATAATCTTGAATATTCTCAGTTTTGTTTTCTTGTAGCGGGCAGATTAACCTCACCGATCATTGTGGAAGAATTTCTTCCACAGGACCCCCACTAAAAACATGCAGAACAATGTCGTCTGACCGGTGATAGACATTTTATAACTGGTCCCCGGGTGTGTTGCTGTATGCTGCCGACTGCTCCTCCTCTTCTGGAGGAAGGAAAAGCCAGGATCCGTCAAAAGCAGAGACATAATTTCACCAGCCACCATTCAAAGTGTGTGTTGGTCGAATGAGTGCATGTGTTGTCATGTGTGCCCCGTGATGAATGAACATTCTTCTTATACCTGTTGGTAGATCTAACGAGCAACAGCTAAAAAACCCCACCCACACACACTCGGAGAGGAGCCCTTGTCATGACACGTGTCCATTTGCTCCTGGGCCTATTCCACCTAGCCCACTCTCTACAATAAACTGTCTCTGGAACCCCGTCATCTGTGTCTCTGTGCAGGAGGTCCCCGAAAATGCCACTTGTGTGGCGCGTGGTAGGCGAAACTGTCACAGATATGTTAAGTTCTGAATCAAAAACAAAGTTTCTGTGCTATTCACAGTGAAATAAGAAATTGTAGAGGCCAAATACTTTTGTCAATTTCAACTTATTTTAAAGACAATTGTGAGTTTGTTTTAAAATGAACAAGGTTGCCAATATTTTTGGCCACGACTGTAGGCAGATAAAGTCTACACAACATTTTCTTTTATTTTTGGGAGGGGGCCCTAAACCCAAATGTAGTCTTCCAAGGGGAGCATTGCCATAATAAAAAACAGAAAGGTATGGCAACCCGGGGCTATAGTGCATGGACGTATCCCTTGTGGAAGTCCAGCATTTCACTGCACCATTGCTCAAATGGGCCTGTTGTGATATTACGAGCATAATGAAATCATGGGCAGTGAAAGACTTTGGTTCACGCCTTTCGCCTCACAAAACCCAACCATCCAATCCCATGTCCTTCACCAACACCATTGACATCACCCGTGTCATCACACACCCGACGTTATGTTTATGTGCAGCTGCAAGTGCATATATGTGATTTGGACTCCCCTGGTTGGGAAGGCGTTCAAAGGAGTGTGAGTAATCTGATGTAAAAGTATTTATATTTTAGAGTGTGCAGCCCTGCGATCATGTGCCACCAGCTTTTTTTTCCCCACCGGAATGCTAAACAAAGAACCACTGTTCCAGAAGCCACAATATCGTGCATTACACCCTTCCATGTACTTGTAGATGGCAGCAGTACTGTAGGTAGTAGTTACATTAGCGCATTCGCTATGAGGCAGGTCTTCCACGGTAGCACTGACGATAGTTATGTCTGACTGAAGTGCTTATAGTCGCAAAATTGTTTTGTGTAACTCAAGCAATTGCACGAAGGAGGCGCCGAGTCAAGCCTCCTTGATTAAGTCAAAAGTTGCAAGAGAGAAGGCTACCAATGCACTGAATAGATATGATTTGTAGGATCGGCAAAAGTGATATGGAAGAGAGCATGTGTTCCCTAACTTGATAATGCAATATATTGAAAGACTAATAACTTATTAAGTACAAAGTAATTATTAAACCCTTTAAGCCTCTACCAAAAAATTTATTCGCATTTTGTATATTTGGTTATTTTTATTAAACTTTGCATTTTTCAATTTTTCACTTTTCACATTGGTTCAAGTCAATGAACCGCTTTCTCAGCTCAGTGCTCCGCTCCTTAGACTTTCCCAATGTAGCTTTTGTGGTCTAACGAGTGTATCAAATGAGCCCTATTTAAATGGGCTCAGAGAAGACACCAGCTATAGTCAATCATAATCACTCACAAGAAGTTAAGAGGCAACGCCACAAAGAAAATTTGATTGACACAACTTTCTACATCTCCAAAATGTATTATTCAAGTTGCTGTATGTATATTTTTCATGCAGCAGATTCAAGATTCAAGATTGTGGCAGTTTCGCCTACCACGCGCCTCCCAAGTGGTGTTTCAGGGACCTACCTACCCTTGTAGAGAGTTGGCCAGTTGGAATGAGCCAGGAGCAGGTAGACATGTGTCATGACAGGGCTCTTATCCGGAGTGTGTGGGAGGATGGGGGTTTTACCTGCTGCTCGTTGGACCAACCAACGAGCAACAGGTATGCAGCCACTCTGATCCCAATCACCTACATCCAGGTCAGGTGTGGCTGCTCAAACCAGAACATCCCCACACCACAAAGATGTTTATTTATCACATACATATACATACGAGCATACATATATGCAATGAAATGTCATTGCAACCCACCCGGAGATTATGCACAATAAGTACTGACTGACACAATAGCTAACTAATTACTACCTACTACTACATCTGATTCCTAAAATGTCATGCAGTTGGTAAATAGAATAAAATATTTGAAATAAAAGAAATTTAAAAAAAAGAAGATTTGGTCACATTTTCAAAAAGATCCATAGTAAATTTATTAAAGAATCAAAATTCATGAATGTTTTTTGTGACAAAGAAGTATGTGCTCCAATCATTCCATCACAAGACTGCCATGACATACATGTTCTTTACAAGTGTTTGTAAGTTTTTGACCACAACTGTACATATAACACACACATATATAAATACACACACACACACACACACACACACACACACACACACACACACACACACACACACTGTCATACTGTATATACGGAAAAGAGATGTGATCGGCCAAATTCGAAAGCATTTTTGCAGGGATTGGGCAAAATCGCAAGCTCTCGCAAATATTGGAGAGGTTGAACTTGCGCTAAGAGTTCAACCTTGGTCACCTTTGACGCACAAGATCATTGGCTCTCTCACTGGCTCTCTCATTTGGAGAGTACAAATTTGATGACGCTACACTTTAGCTGTGGTAAAATCATGGTATTTTATACAATTCTGCAATTCAAGAATATAAATCTACTCGAAAAAAAACAGCGTGGTTTGCATTGACTTGTGAAGCAGAATTTTATTTGTGTAATAAACAAATAAAAATGTAATTGTGTAATTATATTTCCTTTGTTTGTGTTATTGTCTATATACTGGTCTCACTATCCCGTTAACCAATTAGCTTTAGACCTAATATTGGCCTTACTCTATAACTGACTGCAAAACGTCTCTTTAAATACACTTTAAAAAGTACCAAAAAACACTTATAATTCTATAGAGCTCTTTCTTCAAAGCAAAAGTTCCACAAAGAACAAAGTTCAACAAATATGCACATGCATTAGGACTTGCACACACACATATGGTGCGAATAAATAAATAAAAATAATAATTTCCCCATACATGGGAAAATATAATCTCAAGTTTGTACTCTTATTTACACCTTCACGACTCTGCGTTAATGTTTGCAAATAGTTTGGACACTATTTCAGTTGCACACACACACTGCACACACACACACACACACACACACACACACACACACACACACACACACACACACACACACACACACACACCACAAGCAGACACTCACACAAATGCATACAGTAGTGTGTACACAATACAAACATACATACATCCAAGCAGACACTTGTATGTTCATATACTGTTTGTATGCTCTTTAATGCATACATACATGTGAACGTTCATATAAACGCTCTGTCATCATAACCACATGTAGACACAAACAAACAAGCACACGCAGACACACACACACACACACAGACACATATAAACACACACACACACACACACACACACACACACACACATTTATTACTCCTTCAAAGTAAAGAGAGGTCAGACAGGGATCATGTCAGTCAGGCAACCTGCCACCAAAATGATGACGGATTAGCCACCTCTGAGATCGCCTCCCAATCAAGTCCAGACTTGGTTCCCCCTCGCATGCTCTCAGTTCCTGTAAATGGAGATCGATTGTACTCAGGTGTCGTCCACGATCACTGAACTTGTCGTTTGTGACGTATTGCTATTGCAGTGTCCCCCCCTCACCTTTCTCCTGCCACAGCACACTGTATACAATGAAATAGTCCCACTGCACATGACTATCCCGTTATCTGCGCTCCCTATTTGCGTTCCACCAAAATTAATTATTTTGACAGAATTTAAGGAATCTTGTATGTCGCAACTCTGAATGACTCGTCAATCACTGAATCTCCAAAAAAAGTCAAACCTTACATCACTACTAATAGATATCGCTTGTCGGTGCTTATTCTGATAAACACAGAGCTGCTATTATGGCTGGAACTGATGAATTCATACAGCGATTTTGATCTTGCAACACAAGAATTGGAATTTGAAACGTTGTTTTACGGCACACCTGGCGAGCACTTACGGCATAGCGGTTGTAAAATACTGCACTACTGGATCATGAAGGGGTTGATAATGTTCATACACACTGAAAAATAACATAATTTCTTCAAAACGCTGTGCAGCTCCAGAAAGGACCATCACAGACATAAAGAACCTAGGAGGACGTGGCCCGGTGAAAATGCTACCTCCATTTTGGACTCTCTATCGGACCGACCCGTCAAAAGGTCAACGCAGCCAAACCCGCTTTGTTATTGACCTCGGCCCCAGAGCGACTTTCCTTTCTTCGCCACCCAGAAGTAGATCGACTGATCACCAATACTCCATTTCAAAAGGTACAATAAGTAATATTTTGTTTGCTCATTACGCCAAATGACCATTGACCAGTCAGTCCACCGTTACCTCGATTACTGCTGAGATTTCAACCTCTGTTTAGGAGAAAATTCTCCTCGTGCCCAGACCTGCCTATCATCCAATCTCAATCCCCACCCCATGAACTACACAACTTACAGTACATCCCCGTAGTTTATGGCTTACATGCGAGCAAGGATGAACATTCAGCTACAATATGACCAGCGTTGCGAGACACCTATGAAGGCCAAGAGGCGCTCACAGTCTAGTTTCTGTGGCTTCCTTTACTGTAGCAGCCACTGTTTTTCGTTAATCGTCAAATGTGCATATATAGCCGTCCTAAATGCATGTGTGACCAAGGGCCCATGAGGGACATACAATGCCCCTCACCCGTTTCTGATACCAACTGAGTGACCTCCCAAAACAGGATGGTCACCAGCCATAAATCTGCCTGACGATGGCAGCCTTGCAATAACATTGTCTTTGTCAACAGCGAGGGATGTGATTTCTCATTTGATGTCTCCGAGCTCAGAGAACACGAGGAATGCCTCTCATCCGGAAAATGTGAAAAGTAGATCACGGATTGTTATATGCATTGCTCTCCCTCTTGCACACCGGCCAAAAAGATTCAAAAAGTTAATGAGACAGAAAATCTTGAAAATTGTGGAAAAAATATATATTTTCTTTCTTCTGTATGAACTAAAGAACTATATTTAATTTATATTCAACCATTTTTCTCTGCATAAAAAAACTAGACTTCTAGCATTATTTATGATTTTAGCTTTATTAACTGACGCCCCAGTCAGCAATTCAATCAGAGATCCTCAGGTTATGTTTCATAATACACCTCCACAAGTATTCACACCATTCCTCCATGGGATGCTTGGAATTCAACCACCGCTCAGTCACGTTGGCGTGCTTCGGGTCAAAAAGTTATCCCGGATGCGGTCGGAAATCAGAACTTCTACAGTTCATATCATGAGACGATCCTGGATCCCAGACGGCAACGGGGGAAAAAAATTAATCCTCTCATTTTCCTTACCGCAAGACTCCCCCAGGCTGGGGGGGTTTGCCAAGTCAGAAATGAATGTTGATTTAGGAACAACAGAAGCCTTTTGTCTCCCTCAGCCATTTTCCCTTTCTATCTAGCGTCCAGCCACTTGGCTCTGTGCGCTGTGATTTTTCCGCACATAAAAAGTTTCATGATGAAATAGCGCATTTGGCTGATAACGGTCCAAAAAAAAATCGAGTCGAAACCAAAGTCCGACCGACAAGCCGGTCACTTACTCTCACTCTCGATACCAAATACAGATGCCGATACTTGGTAAAGGAAGTAAAGGAAAGGAAGGAAAAATGGTTCCTGTGCTGCACAAGTATTTGCCACGATATGTTTTTCACCTGTTGGGAGTTAGATACCCATTCAGTTTCATAAAGAATCCATTGTAATGGGTTACAGAAAAAGCTTTTGATCGATATTGACATTTTTATGTGACGATCCATTCCAGCTGAGGAAGAGGAAACGTCGGGATGAGAAGTACTGATACTTTGTGAATCAATACGGCCATCCATATATATATATAAAAAAATTTTTTAATGTCAGGATTTGAGTAGTGGCCCGTTTTAATATAACAGCAGTGGAGAATCCACGTCCGTAAATAAGAACAAAGCGATGGCTTTAACAGCAGCACTTTGGATCCTACAAGACATTCCTGGAGCTGCGTTTCAGGTTTTTACGTCATAGGGATCAAACGTTTGTTCCCTGGACGTAAAATAATCTGGCCAGAACAAATTGGTACGGGTGGCAGTAACATTTGGGCCGAGGTGGCCGCAGTGGATGCTGCGGTGAATGCTGCACTTCACTTTAGTTGTGTCATCTCCTGTTTGGAGATGAAGTGAAGTGCGGCAATAATGTAACAAGCACATGGTCATGGAAAAAATATATATATAGATGTTCTTATAGGGATAAAAAATAAAAATGAAATTAAGATTTATTTTAGAATATTGCGAGAATCCTCCAGGTTTATTCCCTGTTATAAGTCAAGAATTCTGGGGCTGCTTTCATGACACATTAAATGAGTTTTGGCTAAGTGTAAGTCTTACTTTTTTTGAAGTGAACTGGATAGAATCACTTCAGGGAAATAGTAACACTAATAATAAGTGGAATGTGAAAGGAAATCCTCAAGGGTGAACTCAGTTTTTAGGCCTTAAGTTTGAGTTTCAACGTATTTTTTTTTCAGACGAATGCAAAACACATCTGAAGAAAATTTGTATATAAAACACTTGGAGGGTAGGTTTGATATTCAACCAAAATCTTATTAAAATGCTCTATTCCATTCAGTAATAGCTGTTCATAACCTCGCTGAGTGCTTGACTTTCGACTAACTGACCACTCTGATGCAGCCTTGTTCTTGCTTTTTGCGCAAAAAAGCTGGATCTGCAAAATTACAGGCGGATTCAAGACACCTGCGTACCAGCCAGATGTGTTTGTTTGTTTTGTTTGTATGTGGACAAATCAGAACTATTCAAAATATACACATGGGTGCCGCAGCCGGACAGCAGGTTCTGCAGGTTCAGCAGAATATAAAAACATAGAATTTACTTGCTTAATGTAAACGTCTAACACCTCAACCCAATTGGGCGTGTTTTCAGCAACTTCAGCGGACACGCCCACAGCGTCTCAGAGCAGAGAGTACAGGTACTCCTCACTTAACGACCTACCTGTCTAACGACCGTTCAGACTTACGACCAGTCTGTATTGTACGCTGCATACAATACCGCAGCGTCTCAGTGCCAAGCATCTCATCGAGCATCACCCTTTATATACTATATACAATATATACATTATGTACACTATATATACACTATATACACTATACGTATATACTATATACACTATATATACACTATATAAACTATAGATACTATGTATACTATATACACTATATATACACTATATAAACTATATATACTATGTATACTATATACACTATATATGCTATATACACTATATGTACTATATACATTACATACACTACATACACTATATACACTATATATACTATATATACCATATATACTTTACACTTTATTCACTTCTTCTTCTTCTTTCGGCTGCTCCTGTAAGGTGTCGCCACAGTGGAGCATCTGCCTCCAATACCTTCTGTTCTGCGCATCTTCCTCCCTTCCACCAACCGCCTGCATGTCCTCCCTCACCACATCCATAAACCTTCTCTTTGGCCTTCCTCTTTTCCTCTTGCCTGGCAGCTCCATCCTCAGCATCCTTCTCCCAATGTAACTCTCATCTCTCCTACACACACGTCCAAACCATCTCAATCTGGCCTCTCTCACTTTTTCACTAAACTGTCCAACCTGAGCTGTCCCTCTAATGTACTCATTGTTAATCCTGTCCATCCTTGTCACTCCCAATGAAAATCTCAATATCCTCAACTCTGCCACCTCCAGTTCAGCCACCTGCCTTTTTGTCAGTGCCACCGCCTCTAAACCGTAACATAGCTGGTCTCACTACCGTCCTGTAGACCTTCCCCTTCACTCTTGCTGGAACCCTTTTGTCACAGATCACTCCAGACACTCTGCTCCACCCACTCCTTCAACTTTCACCATTTTATCTTTGCTCTTCTTTCACTCTCTTACTCTTCCTGCCCTCCAGAGTCATCCTACAGACCAACATTCGATGCTGCCTAGCAACACACTCTCCGACCACCACTTTGCAGTCACTAATCTCTTTCAGATTACACCTCTTGTATAAAATGTAGTCCACCTGTGTGCACCTTCCTCCACTCTTGTATGTCACCCTGTGTTCCTCCCTCTTCTTGAAATACGTATTCACAACAGTCAATTCCATCCTTTTGCAAAATCCACCACCATCTCTCCTTCCACATTCCTCTCCTTGACACCACACCTACCCATCACCTTCTCGTCACCTACTGTATGTCTCTGATCCCTTCGCCAACATGCCCATTAAGATCTGGTCCAATGACGTCTCTCTCCCTTGGGGACACTCTCCACCACTACATCCAACTCACTAAAGAATTCTTCTTTCTCTTCCATCTCACACCCAACTTGGGGAGCATATGCACTGACCACATTCATTATCATCTCATCATTTTCCAGCTTCATGTTCATCACTCTGTCCGACACTCTCGTCACCTCCAAAAGACTCTTGACATATTCTTCCTTCAAGACTATCTCTACCCCATTTCACCTGCATGGTAGAACAGTTTGTACCCGGCTCCGATACTCCTGGCCTTACTCCCCTTCCACCTGGTCTCTTTGACACAAAGTTCATCTACCTTCCTTCTCTCCATCATGTCAGCCAGCTCTCTCTTTACCCTTCATAGTGCCAACGTTCAAATACACTATATACACTACATCCACTATATACACTATATATACAATAAATACTATATACACTATATATACCATATATACTATATATACGATATACAGTATATACAGTATATACACTATATATACTATAAACACTATATACAGTATACTATATTCACTATATATACCACATATACTAAATACACTATATATGTGTATGTATATGTTTATACACTATATACACTACATACACTATATACACACACAATATATACCATATACACCATATGTACTATATACACTATATATACCATATACACTATATATACCTTAAACACTATATATACCACATATACTAATTACACTATATAGTCAAGTCTAGTCAACTCACACTTTATTTATAGAGCGCATTTCATACCAGGGCAACATAATGTGCTTTACAAAAAAACACAAAAAAGAAAGAGAGAACGTGGTTGTCAGCCAGTCATTACAAAGAATGCTCTTAAAACAACAGCAACAAAAAAAGCAACAACAAAGACAACAAAAACAACAATAAAAGTGACTCCAACCACAGTGGCAACAACAGCAACGGCAACAGAAAACAACAACAGTAGCAACAACAGCCACAGAAACAACAATACGGCAGAAGCAACATCGACACCAGCAGCAACAACAGTAAAACAACATTAAAAAAAACAGCAGCAACACACATGCAAAGACGTCACCGGCACCGGAAATGGTAGCTCTCACCAGAACCAGAAATCTCCTCATCTGAACCTGAATGGTCACTCAAGTTAGAGATGGTTAAGTTGAGGTATAAGCTTACGTTAAGTTGATGTATAAGGTAAGTGAGGGTTAAGTTTAGCTATAAGGTTAGCAGCAGCAACGACAACACCAGTTAAGGTATAAGGTTAGCAGGACCAACAACAGCATCAGCTGCAACGACAACAAAAACAGCAGCAACAGCAACAGTAACAGTAGCAGCAACAGCAACAGCGCACGAGCGAAGACGTCACCGGGACCTGAAGTGGTAGCTCTCACCAGAACCAAAAATCTCCTCATCTGTTTTGATTCAACAGTGTATACCATCTCATCTCAACAGAATAAATCACAGCAAAGACGTCACCAGAACCGGAAGTGGTAGCCCTCACGGGAAACGGAAATTTCAACGGTGTGCACCATCTCATCTTCATCCAGTCACGGTCCTTTAATTAGCATCCCTAAGTTATGAGTCAAGTTTTCAATCAGACCTCGGGAGGGAGATCCTTTAGACTCTCTCTCTCCGAAAACACACCCTTCTTATGATCCTCTAACTGTAATATCACAACAGAAAAAAACACAGCAACAGAAATAGCAGCAGCAGCAACATCAACACTGTTAGAAGAATTTTATATGTCTATGTTTTGCTGTACTTTTCACATGAAATTTTGTACAAGGTATGTGTACTTTGCTTTTCTTCTAAAGGCTAAATAGAGTTCATGTCTGTATGAACTGTATAAAAAAGTAAGCTCTCCAGTGAGAACCGAGCACTTCCTCTGTGGCACTCTGTTGTGTTGTCACACTGAAACTGCTCCTCTTGTACAAGATAAAATACTTTATTAACCTTAAGCATTGGTCCCCTATTTCCTCTGTAACAATTAGTCAGTCCATGAACAAAGTTCAAAACAATTTAACTTCAACATTAATTTGGCGCCCAACGTGGGGCTCCAATATCTGCCTCTTCTCTCCAGAGTATCGGACCTGAAACCTTGCAAGGGGAGGTCTGGGAGTCCTAAAGAAAGTCCTCAGCCGCAGACCGTTAAAGGTTCATTTTGAGCAACAGAGGCCAGGCTCCGCTGGAGAGTGGAGCAGTGACAGAGCCAGGACCATGGAGAAAAAGAGGTGGGTAGAAAACGCCAAAAGATAAAACAATTATTACTTATGGGCATTTAAGGGTGAAAGGCTTGGTTCTGGGAACTAAGCATTTAAGGGTGAAAGGCCCGGTTCTGCGAACTAAGCATTTAAGGGTGAAAGGCCCGGTTCTGGGAACTAAGCATTTAAGGGTGAAAGGCAAACTCCGGAGTCAGGGACTCGGAAACATTTGGAAGGACGTAGAACTAATCCCCCAGGACCTGAGTTAACAAAATATCGACGTATGAAAGGAATGAAAATAACGATAACAAAGATAAAAATAAATAAAAAGATAAAACAAAAAATTAATATATTAATAGTAAAATAAATAAAAATGGGAAATAACCGTTCGTGCTGTTGTAAAGGACAAAATAAATTAAAATACGATGGAGATGTGAAACGTATGCAGACAAGAGGACCAAATAACATAAAGTACTTAGAAAAATGGAAAAAACAACAACAGAGGAGTATAAAAGGTTGGTGTCAGTGATAGACAACAGATCAAAAGGTAGAGAAAAGCAGAGACGAAAGAATGGGTATGAGGAAGTGAAAGCGTGGTTAGTCGAAGCAGAGGCAAGACGTAAGGGACAGCAAAGACAGAAGGAAAAAGAAAGGGAAAGAAAGGCAGTGGAAAAGAAAGAGAGAAAAGAAGCCGAACAAAAAGATAACGATTAAAAAAATCAGAAAAACCAAAGGTCACTGACATGTACCCTGTTCTTTGTTCCCGCCGAGACAAACAAAGGAGAGAGTGTGGTGACGAGTACGTTCCTCTGGCTTCCCTTCCCCATCCTCCACCCTATCCTGAACCTCTAGTCTTCACTCCTCATCCAACGCTCTACGCTCCAGTTCCTCCAACCTCCTCCGAACCGCCACGTCTCAGTCCACAGGACACAGCTCCTCCAGGGCAGTACCAATCTGGCGAGACCCCGAAAAGAATAACTTGCAGTGGTAAGTCATACAATCAATTTTCCTCAACGATCAAAAATAAACCATTGCCGCCAGAAAGAAGGAGAACCAGTCATAATATCCAAACAACATCCACCCAAGTTTATCTGCTTTCGTTAAAAAAAACAACTACCTAATTGAATACGGCACAGCAGACTTGCACCTCATAAGGGAGCACGCCCTGCATGTCGAATGAGTGCAACGCACAAAAAAGAAAAAGGAGGTGAGTGACGCTTTTGTAATAAAAGAAGGAGAGGATAAAAAAAAAATAATGATGGCGATGCTTCTGTGTATACCTCGAGGACGAGGTGGCTGCTGAGGACGTGATGGAAGTAGTGGAAAAGGTGGAGTGGGAAGGAGGAATGGACACGAGAGAGACGATGTCTGTTATAACTGTGGCAGATCTGGACATTGGGCAAGACATCGAGGAGGGAACACAGAGGTGGAAGAGGTGGAGGAGGAGGAGAAAGGGGAACCAGACCGATGGATGACCCGCATCTGGCGTGAATGCCAGAGAGAAAAGCAGGTCATGCACCCACACACACACAGAGAGAGAGATCGCATTTCCCTGCGATTCAGGAGCATGCAAATCGATTATACGGGAAGAAAACGCAGACGCTTTAAAAATATCGAAAGGAAAAATTAAAATAATTATAATAATTAATAAATAATTAAAATAACACCACAGGGATCATTTAGGACATATATTTGTGAACATATTTGTGGACATTTATATAAGTGTGAACCCCGGTGCATATCTATTGGCTGCAGGATCAGGATATTAGTCTGCCTCAGCGAATGAAAGTAATAATTTTGAGACAAAAAGAAAATCTATTACCCCGTACAAACTTTGATTACAGTAGGCCAGGAAAAATAATGTAACATGCCTAAGTCTAACAAAGAACTGCACTTAAGAGTTAATATTTTCTTCTCTGCGTGGACTACTGTACCTTCCGTAGATTTGGAGCATTCATCATGATGTACTGTAAGTGCCTGGATTATTCTGCTAAAAACAAGTATTTATCAAGTATTTATCAGTCTTATGCAAACATTATGAAAAACTCATCTTGTATTGCGCTCACTTTTGGTGAAACATCACCTGACCTCCAAGTGAATATAATATATTAGATAAAAAGTTAGATTAACAATAAAAATGGGTATTACAACAACATACTGTTAGACAATAAGTGTAAGTCTAAAGAATTAACAATTAACTGTTGAATAAGCCAAGAAATCATCAAGAAGTTAGAATATGTTGCAATATACACTAACTGAGAATTAATTTGGAAATAAAGAGAGACCAATCGCTTACTACTCGGCAAGATTAGATACAATAGCGAGAGCATTACCACTATTGGTGCTGATCCAACAATCAGCACCAATAGTGTTGTTTCACTCCCTGACGTTAAAAGTTCCACATGCAGTCTCAATACTTCTCTTACAGAATAATATCGCTTTCCTGTCCCCTGCCAGATATCTCGGGTGTATGGTAGTTCTATTATCTCAACCTCATCTTACCATAGAACGATGTACCACTCTGAGTGCTTCCACCATTTTACCATCTGCCGTGGACGGGGAGACGCATGACTGCATCTCCCGATAGTCAGTGCGCTTTCTCCAAACGACACGAATGGAAGAACAGAGGTATGGTCACATCCACGGGAAAACCAATTACACATGCGGAACTAATATCAACACTACTAGACACGATTCTCCTTCCAAAATCTGTAGCAGTCTCTAAATGCGCCGCGCACACCAACAGAACAGATCCCGTTTCACAAGGCAATCGCTTCGCTGACGAACCCGACACAGACACATACACAGCTGAAGCTGCCATGACGCATATAGATCAAGAAATTTTACGAGACATGCAAGAGACAACGAAAAGACAGTGGAAAAATAAGAGATCGAAACAAACAGATAATGACATTTGGAAATGACCAAACGATAAACCTATCCTTCCTAAATCTCTTTTTTGTTGCGGCTATTTTGAGCCATGGGTATACCAATGTCTCAACAGGAGGGATGGTCAATATGGTTTAATGTCAGTTCACAACATACGGATTTTATATTTACTCTAAAAAAAAAATTCTGCATCATATCTAATTTTCTCCAAACAAAACGCACGGGGCAGATTATGATCAAAGAGAGGTGCATTCCCACCAGCTACCTATCTGTTTCAAACAATATGCATGTATTTTATAGAACTAAATAAAGCAGAAGGTAGGAAGTACTGTTTAGTGATAATAGACATGTTTTCTAAATGGGTAGAAATAATACCAACAGTAACTAATGATGCTATCACGGTGGCCAAGGTCCAACAGTCCACATTTTAGAAATCAAGTCATATCAAAATTATCAGAAATATTTGGCATACAATTAAAATATAATTTTAGCTACCATCCACAATTGGCAGGTCTGGTAGAAAGGACTAATGGAACAATCAAAGCTAAATTGAGAAAAGCTATGGATGAAACAGGGAAAACATGGATTGGCTTACACATTTTACCAAGTACCCTAGGCATATCACCTTGTGAAATGTTATATTGAAGACCCTATATTGTACCTCTCATACAAATGAAAGGAGATGATACAGAATTGACAGAAACAATTGTTGATTATATGAGTAAAATGTTGAAAAACAAAGATATTACGGCTAGAGTGTCTCACCCGACCGAACCAGTGCCGCAAGGTGAGACCCCGGTGAAACCATCAATTGGGTGTTCATCAAGTTCCTGAAGAAGTGTTGGTCTACACCCCGGTGGGAAGGGCCATACCAGGTCCTGCTGTCCACCCCCACTGTAATCCAAATCGCTGAGAGAAAAACCTGGGTCAACCTCACACTGCAAAAAGACCTGCATCACACCAACGGATTCCGATAAGTAGACACCATGGCTGAAAGACTGTGGCCCCCCTTTCGAAGGATGGGATGTGGGCTTAGGGGAACCATCTGTATATTTACATCAATATCACTACTGATAGTGGTACCCCATATAATAGTATGAGATACAAGAGTCAAGGGGACAACCCACTGATGCCAGCACCACCGTAGCACCAGAGGCGTCTGTTGATAGGACGAGCGCTATCGAGTAAAGAGAACTGCACACCCCCAATCTGATAAAAACGTACACCGACCCAAAGGAGCTGTAAGCCCGTATCTAAGGATTTCAAACCCCGTGATTGTTTTGAACTTTACGGAAGGACAAACAACTAGTGTCCAATTTGACCTAAGTTTGGTAATTCACTGTGGGAACCAACAGTCGGGACATGTGTGGAGCACAAAGTATGTTTGCAAGGTACCCCATTCCCGACAATTTCAAGGTCCACTACTATGTCCACTACCCCCTCAACGGAACCTTAAGTCGGACTGCGTGGCCTGTGCCAGAGCCAGAGCTAACTTAGGGACGGTACCATTCCCTTAAATCCTTATAATGATCCACAAGGTTTTAAGTGTGTATTACAATTATATGCCTCTACCGCCATCCCTGAAAATTGTATCACAGTGGCTCATCTGTTTCCCCCGTGTCCCCTAAGGTTAGACCGCTATGGTTCACGCCGTATGATGCTAACTTTACCAATCTGTAGAGAGGTGGATCAGGACCAGACGTGGGAACACTGAAGTCCTGCAACACGACCTTAAAAGTATCTGAGGGTGATGAAGGGGTGATCGATACTCGGGTGGGAAACCAGGCCCAAGCCTGGTTTCCAACCCAAACCGAGCGGACATCTGGTGGTTCTGCGGAGGGAAGAGCCTCCATCCGCTACTACCTGCAGGTTGGCATGGGACCTGTGCTCCAGTACAGCTGGTAATGCCCTTTTATGTCCTACCAGTAAGTGGCAGTAATAACCATGTCCTGCCAACTACAACCGATCTTAAACGACACAGGAGAAGTTCCCCTGGAGGAACCTTTGATAATTGAGTATATATTAACACTATCGGAGTACCACGAGGGGTCCCCGCAGAATTAAAAGCTTGCGATCAGATAGCGGCAGGACTGGAATCTGTGCTTTTCTGGTGGTCAACCATTAATAAAAATGTTGATTGAATAAATTACATATACTACAACCAACAAAGATTCATTAACTATACTCGGGATGGGATAAGGGGCCTGGCAGAGCAATTGGATAAAACTAGTTTGATGACGTGGCAAAATCGAATGGCATTGGATATGTTGCTGGCTAAAGAAGGTGGCGTTTGTAAGATGTTTGGTGACATATGTTGTACTTTCATCCCAAACAACACCGCTCCTGATGGCATTGTGACCAAAGCATTGGTTGGACTCACAGCATTGTCCAAGGAGATGACGGAAAACGCAGGAAAAGATAATCCATTCACCAAATAGCTGGAGAGCATGTTTGGCAAATGGAATGGCATGTTACAATCAATCCTAATATTATTAGCAGTAATGATTGCAATTACAGCTACATGTGGTTGTGGTTGTATTCCATGCATTAGAGGGTTGTCTCAAAGACTCATAGAGAATGCCATGACTAAAACGATGCTGTACACACGAGTTCCTAATGATGACAACAATGACAGTACAAATGAAAATTATGAATTTCTGATCAAACCCAATCAGGACTCAATACAGATGAGGATTCTCCTCAACCGGAAATGGTAGCCCTCACCGGAAACGGAAATTTCAGTGGTGTGCATCATCTCATCTTAATCCAGTCACGGTCCTTTAATTAGCGTCCCTAAATTACGGGTCAAGTTTTTCATTCCGCCCTCGGGAGGGAGATCCTTTTGACATTCTCTCTCCAAAAACACACCCTTCCTATGATCCTCTCACTGTAATATCAAAACAGAAACAACAACAACAGCAACAGAAATAGCAGCAGCAGCCACAAAACAACAACAACAGCAGCAGCAACATCATTTCCAGCAGCAGCAACAACAAAAAACGACAGCAAAAAAGACAAAAGCAACGCATACGCAAAGACGTCACCAGAACCGGAAGTCACTCAGGTTAGAGACGGTTAAGTTGAGGTATAAGGTTAGAGATGTTTAAGTTAGGGTATAGGGTTAGAGATGCTTAATTTTAGCCATAAGGTAAGTGAGGGTTAAGTTTAGGTATAAGGTTAGCAGCAACCACAGCACCAGCAACAAAGACAGACAGACAGACACACAGACACACAGACAGATAGACAGACGTCAGTCAGTCAGTTAGTCAGTCATAGACTGTAGCAAACAACAAGGTTTTAACCTGCTTTTAAAAGTATTCAGTGTGGGGGCCTCACTCAGGTCCCTTGGGTCCATTTACTTGGGGCATAGATACAGAAGGCAGCTTCTCCTGCTTTAGAGTTGGTACGAGGAATAGTTAAAAGACCACTGCCTGTGGACCTGAGAGTTCTTGCCTGTTCGTGTATAATTAACATTTATTTTATATACTGAGGTGCAAGGCCATTTATAGCTTTATATACAAGTAGCAGAATCTTAAAATCAATTCTAGTTTTGACGGGGAGCCAATGTAGAGATCTAAGAACAGGTGTGATATGTTAATTTTTTTTTGTCCCGGTGAGAACGCGTGCAGCCGCATTTTGGATTAACTATAGCCGCTGCACAGCTGATTTCGGGAGGCCGGTGAACAGGGCATTACAGTAGTCCAATCAACTCGTTCTGAATGCATGGATTAATTTTTCGGAGTCTGCTTTTGACAGGAAGCCTCTTAATTTTGAAATGTTTTTTAGATGGTAGAAGGCTGATTTTGTGATTTGATTTATATGGCTCTTAAAATTTAGATCGCTGTCTATGATTACACCCAGATTTTTGACTTCATTCATGCTCTCGAGGGACACAGAACTAAGATGAGCTGCAATTTTCTGTCTTTGAGCCTTTGCACCAAAGATGAGTATATCTGTTTTGTCTTTGTTCAGTTGTAAAAAGTTCTGTGACATCCATGCATTAATATCATTAATACACTGAGTGAGGGAGTGTATGGGGAGTAGGTCATCAGGAGATGGTTGTGAATCATCTGCATAATTATGGTAATTTATTTTGTGTTTCTTCACAATATGTGCAAGTGGAAGCATAATGAGGTTAAACAATAATGGTCCCAGAATCGAACCTTGGGGCACTCCACATACAATATCCACTTTGTTTGACACAAAATCTCCTCACTCACTCACTCACTCATCCCATGGCCTAGGGGGCCGTAGGGGTGTCTTGTTGGGAGCTTGGGCCGTCAGGGATCTCCAGCGCTCACGGTCTTCTGCTGTACGAAGCAGGGTTTGGAAGCTGCAGCCAGTCCATTCTTTGATGTTGTCTATCCAGGACTTTCTCTGCCTGCCTCTTCTTCGTTTCCCCTCTACCGTCCCCTGTAAGATGGTTTTTGACAGGGAGGTGTGTCTTGTGATATGGCCAAACCAGGCCAGTTTGCGACATTTCACTATTGAGAGTACAGGTTCTTGTTGTCCAGCATTGGTGGTAACTAACTGTCTGACGTAGATGTTTGTCCGGTGTTCATTGTAGGAAATGTGTAGCATCCTTCTATAGCACTTGTTTTCAAAGGACTGTATCCTGCGTTCGGTGTCCGCTGTGAGTGTCCAGCTCACACAGCCATAGAGTAGGGTGGATAGTATGAGAGAGTTAAAGAGTCTGACCTTCACCGGGAAGCGGATGGTGTTGCTTCTCCATATTCTGGCCAGTCTTGTCATGGCTGAAGTTGCTATGCCAATTCTTGTTTTTATTTATTTTGTGGAGCTGCCATCTTCACTCACAAGGGACCCAAGGTATTTAAAGTCCTTTACTTCTTCCAGTGTTTGCCCATTCATTGTGATGTTGGTTGGTGTTGGATGGTTATGGCTGTTGACCAGGATTATCTCCATTCCGTATCTTCTCGCTACCTGCTCCAGTCTGGTGGTGAGATCCTGGAGTTCAGCTTCGCTTTTCCCTATGAGGTCGATGTCATCAGCGAAGCGAAGGTTGGAGATGGGCTTTCCTCCCATGGATATGGAGGTGTGGAACTCTTGCAGGGCTTCTTCCATGATGTTCTCCAGGAAGATGTTGAATAAGACCGGGGAGAGGAGACAGCCTTGACGGACACCTATTGTTGTTTTAAAAGGTTCTCCCAAGCCATATTGATGAGAACTGAACTGCTTGAGTGGGTGTAGAGTGCTTGTGTGACCTGTATGAGGTTATTGTCAAAGTTGTAGTTTCTGAGAACCTAGCTTGTGTTGATGCTGAAGGTGCTTCTCAATCAGTAATCTGATGGTAAAGATTTGCTCAGTGCTCCTCCTTCTTGGTCTGAATCCTGCTTGTTCCTCTGCAATGATTTCCTCTGCCTTGCTCTTCAACCTGTTAAGGATGATCCGCAGCAGTACTTTGCTTGCATGACAGATGAGGCTGATGGTTCTGTACTTTTGGCATTGCCTCGAGTTCCCTTTTTTGGGGATGGGGATAGTTAAAGATTGGGTCCATTTTTTGGGCCACTGCTGGGTTTCCCAGATCCTTTGGCAGATGTGTGTCATTGCTTTGCGCATCTCATGCCCTCCGTGTTTCCAAAGCTCTGCTGGGATGTTGTCGATGCCTGGCGATTTGCCAGTCTTCAGGCTCCTTACTGCCTCCTCCAATTCGGCTTGGAGTATTGGCACATCTTAACATTCCCTGCTGGACTTTGTGGCATTGGTGAGAATGTTGGGGTCTGGTTTTATTTCGAAGTTGTACAGTTCCTGGCAGTACTCGGTCCATCTCTTGGTTACCGCTACTTTTTCGGTTAGTAGAGAGCCGTCCTTGTCTTCAATTATTGTGGCTGTGGGTTGCTGTGTCTTTGTCAGTTTCTTTAATGTGGTGTACGCTGCTTTACTGTTGACATGTCGCATCCCTTCCTCTATGCTTTCACACTGCTCTGTGATCCACTTCTCTCTAGCTTCCCTCATCCTCTTCCTGATGTTTTTGTTCACCAGAGTGTACTGTTTTGCTGCATCTGGGTCATCCTTCCTGGTCTTCTTGAAGGTTCTTCTAAGGTCGCATAGATCTAGGATGTCGTTGGTGACCCATGGTTTGTTTTTCTTCCTGTACTTCCCTAATACTTCCGTTGCTGTTTCTATTAGTGCTTCCTCCATCTTGTCTGTCAATGTGTCTATGTCTTGTAGTAGGTTAAGTGTTGTGAATTTACCCCCTATGTTTGCCTCAAATACTCTTGCTACTTGTGGGTCTTACAGCTTGTCTACATTAAATCTGATGCATGGGTTATTGTGTTTCTTTTGTGTCTTCAGTCTAAGTCTGAGTGTCAACAGTACCATATCGTGGTCACTTCCAATGTCCTCCTCAGGAAAGGTTCTGGTTTGGGCTTTGTTGATGCTCAACTTGAACCTTTGTGGGGAGAGTATGTAATCGATTTGGTTATGTGTCTTTCCATTAGGAGCGTGCCATGTTGTTCTGCGGGAGATTTTGTGTGGAAACAGTGTGTTGGCTACAGTGAGCTTATGGCTTCTAGCAAAGTTCAGAAGTCTCAGTCCTCTGTCGTTTGTTTCATCTAGTCCAAAGCGGCCTGCTGTTCCTCCCCAATGTTTGTAGGCATCTGTGCCAATTTTGGCATTCCAGTCTCCTTGGATGACCAGAAAGTCCTTCTTGGGTGTTGCCTTGATGGTGTTCTCTAGCTCCTCATAGAAAGTTTCAACTGCATCATCGTCATAGTCGATCGTTGGGGCATACACTTGAACGATGGTTATATTCATGGGCCGCGCAGCGATCCGGATGGTGATGAGCCTGCTGGATATAGGCGTGCAGCTGATGTCTGAATTTGTTTTGCTTTTGTTTACAATAAAGCCAACTCCATGCTGGTGTTTAGAATCATCTCCACTGAACCATATCTTGTGGCCTTCTTCTGTAGCAGTTTCGCCACAGCCGGTCCATCTGACCTCGGCCAGTCCCAGAATGTCCCACCTATATCTGTCTAGTTCATGGGTCAGCTCCCTGACTTTCCCACAGGCATACAGTGTGCGAACATTCCATGTCCCAATAATGGTGTCATGCTTTGGGAGGTTGTGTGTTGGTGATAATCTTGTCCCAGTAGCAAACTTGTCGCCCCCACCCTGGGTCCAGACAGTGGGTAGCGCGGCCGCTGTTCTTCCGGGCCTCGACCGATCCGGCATGTAGATTCATGACTGTTTATCCATCATGACATTTCATTAGGCAAATAAGCTTGGTGGTGCCTATCTCCTCTCCAAGCTCTTCACCAGGGGGACAAAGAGCCCCCCTGGCTACCCTTGTCTGGTTTAGCCTGCCGGTCAAAGCAGTTTACCGTGGTGTGGCCGCAGAAACTCTGCTACTTGGAGCCATAGACAAGAGCTGGGTGCTAGTGAGGTCCAGTAAGGTTTCAACCACCACTATTGCAACCGGCACTAGTAATCCATCTGCGGCCGTATCAACCTTAAAGGTAGTACCCCTCCCTTCCACACCCCATACACTGGACACAAATTAGAACCGGGCCAGATAGGCCAACCCAATTTTGTAATCTCGCTAATAAATCTGATGGTCAACAGTGTCGAAGGTAGCACTGAGATCCAGGAGCAGAAGAAGAGATTGTTTTATTGCATCAGTGTTTATGTGTAGATTGTTCAGAACTTTAATAAGTGCTGTTTCTGTGCTGTGGTGAGGTCGAAAGCCAGATTGATAGGTGTCTAAAAGGGTGTTTGAGGTTCGATAGTTGTTAAGCTGAAGGTAAACTGTTTTTTCAAGTATTTTGCTGAGGAACGGCAGGTTTGAAATGGGCCTATAGTTGGCAATAACTGTTGCATCGAGATTGCTCTTCTTCAGGAGTGGTTTAATGACAGCCGTTTTAAATGCTGCAGGAAATATACCTGATTGAAGAGAGCCATTTAAAATTTCAAATACCTCATGTGCTAGGCAGTTAAAAACTGTTTTAAAAAAATGTGGTAGGGAGGGGGTCCAGGCTGGTGGAGGACCTGAGCTGACCACAATATCGTCCAGTCCTTTTGTGTCTAAGGGGATGAAATGAGACATGGCAGCAGTCATATTATTGGGGAGGTTTATTTCTGGATGTTGAGGCACGAAAATTCTGTCTGAGAGCTATCATTTTCTTGCTGAAGAATGTAGCGAACTCCTCACATTTTTGAGTGGAGAGCATCTCTGACAGGGTTGTAGATGGTGGATTAATAAATCGATCAACAGTGTAGAACAGCACTTTATTATTGTTGAGGTTTTCATTAATTACTTTATAGAAGAAAGACTGTCTGGCCTGTTTAATTTCTATATTGTATCACATGAGTCTATCCTTGTAAATTTCATGATGAACCTGAAGTTTTGTCTTTCTCCATTTTTGTTCTGCCTGGCGACACTCTCTCTTAAGCTGCCTAATAGCTGCTCCATCTCTCCAGGGGGCTTTTTGTTTTTCTTTGTTTTTAGTTTTAAGAGGTGCAATCTTATCAATAATATTTTGTATTTTGGAGGTGAAGTTGTTCACAGGATCCTCAGTTGATGATGTCTCTAACAGCGGTAACTCATTTACAATTCTCTTAAAGTTTTCAATGGTATTATTGTTATTTATATGTTTTTTAATTGTTCGGGAACCCCTCTGTTGTACAGGAACAGCAGACACGTCAAAGAAAATGCAACAGTGATCTGAAATAGCAACATCCATGACATAGGGTACAGTGATATTTAGTCCATCAAACATCAGCAGCGAACAAAAGATTTCAGCGTAAGTTCCATGTTCAAGGCGAGGAGGCGTGATTCGTGAAGGTTTGGATGAACTCCATCTTGTCTGAAGGCCTTTGGACGGCTCAAGAAGGTGCCGAAGTTGTCCACAAACGGTACGTCGAGGGAGCAGCAGTATCCCTTGAGCCATGTGTGTAGCTGAAGAACACGCATGAATTTTATGTCTCCAAAGCTGAGACACGGCAGCGGACCGGAGACGATGAACCGACGGTCCTACTGTAGAAGACTGTCAATAAGCTTCGTAAAGTCTTCTTTAAGTGTCTCCAATTGTTTGTTCATGAGATCGGTTGTTCCTACATGGATGAGAACACCGGACGAGAGCACCCGGGTAGCAGACGGTTTTAGCCACAGGCAAGGTGTTGTGTCGAACCATGGAGGAGCCGACAATGAGCATGGATGGAGCTCCGGCAGGCAGAGGAGTTCTGAGGGACAGCAGCAGCCGAGCTAGGAGAGCACCATCCTCCCGGAGGCGGCACAGGCAGGCGGTCCAAGTCAGTGGCCACGGGGCGGCCCCGACGGACGAAGATCGCTCTACGGTGTTGAAAACAGCGGGGTCCACGGCGGCGGAGGAGCCACCAACTGGCTCGGGAGCGGAGGCCCGGGCAGGCGATGGATAGTCTGTCAGCAGTGGGAGCGAGGCAGGCGGCGGTAGAGACGTCTTGGTGCCCTCAATGCCACAGTGGTGCCCTCGATGCCCCCCCCACCCCCCCAAAGGAGGGAATTCCTGCATATCTCCGACATCCACTGTGGAATCTGTTCTCCAGCCGGAGAGTCTCTGGCATAGAGCGGCGCAAGGGGCGCACGCAACGCCGGCCACGGCTCGTCGCCAGGGTCCAAGGTTCTGGGGTGGAGCATGGCCCAGGACCTGGGCCATGGGTCCTCTATCACAGCCGGCGGGGCGTCAGATGGATCCGACTCACCCGCAGTGAGAATGGATCTGGGCCGTGGGAGAGTGGAGTCTTACGTTCGGTCTGATCACAGCGGAGGACATGGAGCAGGAGATGTGCTTAGCCTGAGCGCTAGCGACGGAGGTCAGATGCACAAACAGTTCATCCTTCTTCTTCACGTCCTCACGCAGGCTGTGGATGTATTTGAAGACCAACTTCTCTAGAGCGCTGAGCCTGTCGACCAGGCGCAAACAGTTCCCACAATCCGTGGAGGTAGGCATCGATACCGGCATAGTTAGCAATATGCTAGGCTAACAGGCTAGCTAGCATCAGCCGAGCGCAGCCAGGTCAGAGTCCACTTTCCAAAATCCGAAAAGACAGTTCAGGCAAGGGTCAAAGCCAGGAAAGAGTAGGGATATCACAGTGCAAAAAAATCCTTAAGACTATCTCTACCCCATTTCTTCTGCCATCCACTCCATGGTAGAAAAGTTTGTACCCGACTCCGATACTCCTGGCCTTACTCCCCTTCCACCTGGTCCCTTTACACATAGTACATCTACCTTCCTTCTCTCCATCATGTCAGCCAGCTCCCTCTCTTTACCCTTCATAGTGCCAACGTTCAAAGTTCCTAGTCTCAACTCTATTCTCCCACCCTTCTTCCTCTCCTGCTATCTACGGACACGCCTTCTCCCTCTTCTTCTTCTTCGGCCGACAGTAGCACAATTTCCACTGGCACCCTGTTGGCTAACGGCACCAGTGGCGGTCGTTGTTAATTACACATTGTTAAGTGGTGTGACAAACTCAGAACACAAATTTATTTTCACTTTACAGGCACTTTAAGGAAGATTAATGCAAATGACAAAAGAAACAGACAGGTGGAGGACAGGGGGCACGATCGGGTGGCTACGGATATTTGGGATATCACAGTAAGCGGAATCCTTCCAAGGCATGAGGCAGAGAGTGTTGATATACTGTCTGTCTGAACAGCAAGGAATTGCACGGAGCAGCAAGTGTATTTCGTAATTTCTAAGCCACCATTGATTTTCACGCAACACAGCTGTGATGCATTGCTGGAGGCCGTGTTATTTTGACTCTTTAATGAAAATAAAACTTAAAATGTATTACATTTTATTTTTAGATGCAAATGCCAACAAGCCATCGACCTCTCAGATGTTCAGGCAGATTGCCGCAGGCCAGAGTGCTGACCGACGCCTAAGATGTAGAAAACTGTTTGGATGTAGAAAAATCTTTTTCATACTTATTTTTACATTGATCACAAAGGTTTACCGACAGGGCTATGAGATCTTCAAATGGCAATCTGAGAAAGCATGTGGACAAAGTGTTGCGATGGTACAGGCCTGTGGTTAGGGAGAAATCAGTGTGTCGTAACCAGAAATTTGCTGCAGAAGTCAATGTTGGCTCACTGACAAGGTGAGCTTGATTTAATTGGGAAAAATCCACACATATGTAGATGTTGCAATTTCAGACAAACAACTGGGGTGTGTCAGCAATGGATTGTGGGTAGGCAGCAATGCAAGAGGTGCAGAAATATGCAGCGAATAGCCAGCATCATTCACCGCATTACCCATAATCGCAGTAAGGAATGCATTCATTTTTCTAAAGTGTTGCAGCTAATCACTTCAAAGACTGTAGTGGAAAGTAACTGAGAAATAGAGTTCAGAAAAAAACTGTTAGAAATGCTTCATGGTCATCAGAGCACAGCAATTTTTGTGCCTACTAATGTCGATTAACAGAATTGAATTCTGCAAATAAATCTATCACAAATGAAGAAGAAAATAATGAAGCTTTGAATACTTAAATAAAGCTAAATTATCAGTAAATGACCCAAGAAAAGTTTGCTTGACAAGATTTCTTAATGATGATGACCTCTATGATTATGGTGGTCCAGCTGCACAGCAGGCATGCCGATCCAACTCAGCAGCCATTGGCCGTTTTGCAGTGACGCATCTGTGTCCAGGCAAGGTTATGCGTCTTTACGCTGCCTAGAGAACTGTAAAGCAGACACGTGCACGGGGGGATGCCCGAGCACCTGCCCCTTTGTCCCATGTTGCCATTTTTATCAGACGCAGTTTTTTTTAACAGTGTGTGGTGAACAAAGGGGTGTGGTCAAGCACTGGCTGCGGACGACAGCATGGTTCCCGTTCCAGCGGCCACCAAGCTGCCTTGAATCAGCCCAATCAGCGCCCACACTGCGCTGATTGGTCCGACTTGAGGCAGGGAGATTTCTTAATATTTGTCTATCTTGCAGAGGGGGTCGGCACACAGGCTCGTCAGCAGCCCAGCAGTGGAACGCCATTCCTCCTGCGCCTGAGATGATCATTATTATCATCATCATCATCACTATAATATTCATCATTATCAATTGTGATTGATACTTGTGGCCAGCGTACCATATTGTTCAATGTGACAATAAAAACTCTGGCCATGTTTCTGCACCTCGGCCCAAGAGACTCGGTCTCCCCTGAACCCTGCCGCCGTTAGACCACTGGTGGCTCCAGGGCATCTTTAGACGGCCCTTCTGTGTGCCTACCCTGTGCCGGAGCCCAACATTGGGAGCTACTGTGGCAGATTCGCCACAGTACACCCAAGTGGCGTGTTCAGGGACCTCCAGCACAGAGACACAGACGACGGGGGGTTGATAACACCAGTCAATTGTAGAGATGAGGCTAGATGGAATTAGCCTGGAGCAGATGGAACATGTCATGACAGAGGGCTCCCATTCACACTCTGTCCCCTCCACCTCCTGGGACAAGACTGACCCAGCCCTCTGTTCAGTCTGCAGACAGAAAGGGAGAGAGAAGTTAGTGTTAAACAGCACTGGCTTCCCACAGAGAGCTGACTTTACACTCGCAAATGCTTGCTGGCACTTCTATGACCACTGGACCGGATCTGGAGCACCTTTTCTAGTTAAGTTGGACTGGGCGGAAGGGGCTGGTTAGCTCCAAAAAGTCGGCAACCAAGCTTTAATCAAGCTGGTGTCGGACCAGGCCTTCACCCAAGTGGTACCCCAGATACCGTACCTCCCGCCATCCCACAGCACACTTCTTTGGGTTGGCGGTGAGCCCAGCCCACCTCAGGGACTCAAGCACAGCACCCACATGCTGCATATGCCGCTCCCAGGTGTCGCTGTGAATGGTAACGTCATCTAGGTAGGCCGCGCAGATGCAACATGTGGACGTAGGACACGGTCCATGAGTCTCTGAAAGGTGGCTAGGGCACCGAACAACTCGAAAGGAAGTGTGCGAAAGTGGTATAAGCCAAACAGCGTGGAGAACGCAGATTTTTCTCTTGAGAAAAGGGAATGTGTCCTCATGTCCAGTGTCATGTGTCCAGTGTCATAAAAAAAACAAGCTCTACCTAATTGGTCTAGAAGTTCATCGACCCGGGGGATCGGGTAGGCGTGGAACTTGGACACTGCATTCACCCTTCGATAGTCCACGCAGAACCGGACTGACCCATCGGGCTTACCCACTAGTACAATGGGACTAGACCAGTCACTGGTGGACTCCTCTAGTACGCCCATGTCCAGCATAGCCTCTAACTCTGCCCGCACGATCTTGCGTTTGTGTTGGGGCAGGCGATACAGCCGAGAGCAGACCTTCATCCCCGGGGTCGTCTCCACATGGTGATGTATGAGGGACGTGAGGCCTACCAGGAAGGAGAAAACATCAGAGACAACGCAACGCTGAAGTGCGGGCATGTCCGTGCTCTGGGATGGAGAGAGATGGTCACTTAACAGGGCCACGGTACATTCGGCTCCTTTTTGAACCTCCAAACTCAACTCATCCCGCTCAATGACCGGCGTGACCAGAGCCACGGACACCCCCTCCTTCCATTCTGTTAAGAGGTTGAGGTGATAAATCTGTGCCGTCCCCTGCCTGTCAGACTGTTCGCCCTCATAATTGACCTCGCCAATCCGCCATGTGACCACAATGGCCCTTGCCACTTTGCGAGCAATTTAGAGCTGGGCGTAGGGAGCAACACTAATACCTTTTCTCCCGATGCAAATTCTCACCCAAGAGCCGCTGACGTTCCTGAGCCCGGAGCAAATTCTCATGTGATAATGGCCGAATCAGCGCGTGTAACTTTGCTCTCAGGTCCACAACATACTATATTTCATTCTTACTGGTGCTAGGACCTTCCTCCCAGTTTTCTTTAATTAGGTCTAGCACCCCCCTGGGTCTGCTGCCAAAGAGGAGTTCAAAGGGAGAAAATCCCATGGAGGCCTGGGGAACCTCCTGACACTGTAGCCATACAGTCCATCACAAACTGTCTTCTAGCGATAAATAAGTGGATGAGCAATAACTTCCTGAAGCTAAATGAAAACAAAACTGAAATCCTTCTGATTGCCCCCCCCCCCCCAAAAAAGGGGCATGCTACTTAAAAACCTAGGGAAACTGGCTCCCTGGGTCAAACCTGAGGTTACAAGTTTGGGTGTCATTCTAGACTCCGACCTAAGCTTCAAGTCCCATATTAACAAGGTGACGAAAGTTTAATTTTTTCACCTCAGAAATATAGCAAGAGTAAGACCTTTCATAAACCAAAAGGATGCTGAAAAGATGATTCACGCCTTTGTATCAAGCCGGCTTGACTACTGTAATGCACTTCTCACTGGCCTTCCCAAAGTAGCTACTGAAAGGCTTCAGCTCATCCAAAACTCGGCTGCCCGACTACTAACTAGAACTAGATTATCTGCTGAGGTTAAGGTCCTCTAGAGGTCGAAGTCCTCAATAAAATAGGGGGATAAAGTCCTTCCCTAATTAAACAAGGTTAAAGTCCTCTAGAAAACAGGAGTTTAGACAAATTTCTGAAGTCTATTTAATTCTTATGATTAATGGCTTGATTTTAATCTTTTATTCTCTGATTAATGTTTTTGAGTTTCATTATTGGTTAAATCTTTTACTTTCTAATGCGCTGTTGTACAGCACTTTGAGTTGCATTTAATGTTGGAAAGGTGCTATATAAATAATTTTTTACTTACTTACTTACTTACTTACTTACCGCAAACAACAGGGGGTCCAGCCACTTGTCCCAATTACGGCTGTCGTCATGAACGAACTGTCGAATCATGTTTTTCAGCGTTTTATTAAAGCACTCCACCAGGCCGTCGGTCTGGGAACACTGGTCCGAATTGAGCGGACGCCCAGTAACCCCTCAAGTTCCCAAAGTGTACAAAACATAAAGGTAGTGCCCTGGTCAGTCAGGATTTCCTTCGGAATCCCGACTCAGAAAATGACCTGAAACAGCGCCTGCACCACACTTGTGGCCGCAATACTGCGCAGGGGCACTGCTTCTGGGTACCGGGTTGCATAATCCACTAGGACACAAAACCATACCAATACTGATCTTTGCGTAGCCAGGGGGTTGACTAACTGGCACCCAGGACATGCAGCGCACTATTTACGCATATCTGTCCAAATGCCCGGCCAATAGAAGTGGGTCATTATCTGCTGTTGTGTTTTCTCGTGACCGAGGTGACCAGCCATCAGGTTATGGTGAACCGCCTGGAAGAGCATTTCCCGGCGGCTCTTTGGCACCAACGACTGAGTTACCTTCTCTCCTGTCTGAGTGTCACAGCTCACTCGATATAACCTGTCCCTAATCTCCGAAAAATACGGGTGAGTGAGCACGGCGTCTGGGCACATCAACATGGCATCGATTTTAACTACCCCCTCAAAGGGGGGTGTTGTCTCGCGACTGCTCCAGCGGAAAATCGTCAATAGGAAAGGTTAAAGGGACCGGGGGAGATCCTACTTGGGATCCCGCCGCCCCTGCTTGCGTCCCGCCCACTGACAACCCCCCCGCGTCACCTTGCGCCACGCAACACTCACATTTCTCTACTGACCGTGAATGCACTCCCCCAGCCGTTCTCGTCAATATGTCAAACCCTGGCCAATCCATGCCCAAAATCAGGGAGTGCGACAGGCGGGAACATACCGCAGCCTGTACCCTATGCTTTTTTTTCCTTGGAACGAAGAAAAGAAGAAAGAAAGAAAGAAGAAACAGTCTTTATTTATCACGCAACACACCACACTACAACACATGCTTGCACACACACACACACACATGCTTTGATGGTGGCCAGTGAAATGAATTCTCTGCTTTTGACCCATCCTGGCTTGTCCTTCCTCCGGGGGCTCAGCCAGGAGCAGTGGGCAGCATACGTGGACGCGCCCGGGGACCAGGTGATAAATGTCCATTGCTGGTCAGGCAATGATGGGTGCATGTTTTTGGTGGGGGTCCTTACTGACGTGAGGTGGAGGAAACCCCATGTGAGCACGGGGAGAACATGCAAACTCCACACAGAAAGGCTCCTGTTTGGGAGATAACCCACCGGAGCACCGTGCCAACAGCGCCCCAGGCGGGACCCAGGACCTTCTTGCTGTGAGGCAGCAGTGCAATGCACTGCGCCACCGTGCCACCGTGCCACGAATTTCGAGCCAGACCATCGCATACGTGTGAATACCCGCATGCACACAACGAACCTCCAACTGTGATGCCTCCATCAAAGCCCCGTGTCGAACCAGGAGTTGCTGGACCATCCTCTGCGAACAGCCCAAGTCCAGCAAAGCCTGATGTCTACCCCCTTGTAGCCTTACCGGTACTTGGTAGGCCCCTTCCCGACCAGGGGACGGTCGCCGGCCTGGCTAAGTTCCCTGTTGGGATGGATGGAGAGAACTTGGCCAGGTGTTGTGTTTGGCCAGGCCAAACACAACACCTGGCCAAGTTCCAGTCGTGGTGGTCGTGGCCGGACCGCCCGCAGTGTCCGCACCCCTGCCTGGACGTCTGCGCAGCTCCCTGATTTCCCACAGCAGCACCGCCTGGAAGCTGAGGAGGACAGAGAGGGGACAGCACGGGAAGGGGAGAGAGCATCCCACAGAACCCGGCGAATCCTGCATAGGTCCAGGGGTCAGACGTAGTGCCCCCTCGGACATTGTTCTCCGGGGCGCCACGACGGACTGCGGACCCAGCGAATCCTGCAAGGGTCCTGGAGTCCGACACATGTCTGGTCCTCTGGCCGGCTCTCGTTCGGCGGCGGTGTACCGGCGGCCAGTCACGGAGTGCTCCAGGGAGCTCATGCTGGCAAGGACACACTCCAGCTGGCAGAGGAGGTAGTCCCGCTCCTCCTCCTCCAGGTCCGCGAGGCGTTTCCGCAGCCCGCGGATGGGCTCCGGGGGGGCCTTTCACTCGGTGCCCTGCACCTCCCAGGTCTCTGTTCAGGTGCCACTTATGAAAGTCTCTGCCCACAGGTAAGGGTTTAGGGAGGGAGACGGAGTCTTTCTGGCCGTGGTGCACCAACATGGTGAGAGTTTTTATTGTCACCTTGAACAATAAGGTACGCTAACCACAAGTATCAATCACAATTGATAATGATGATATAATAATAATAATAATGATAATAATAATAATGATGATCATCTCGGGCGCAGGAGGAATGGCGTTCCACTGCTGGGCTGCTTACGAGCCCGTGCGCCAATCCCCTCTGCAAGACAGACAAACATTAGGAAATCTCCCTGCCTCGAGGCAGCTTGGCGGTCACGGGAAAGGGAACCATGCTGTCATCCGCAGCCGGTGCTTGACCACGCCCCTTTGTCTGCCACAGTGTGAATGGGCATCGAGGTGTGCGATGTGCGTCTGTCTCCTTATGGAACGAAACAAAACACTGTGCGTCATGGGAACACTTCCTCACTCACTCTCTTAATGATAGCTTTCCTGTCCTCCACATAATGAGGCTATTCCTGAACCCTAATTTTCAGAGGACCAAGGTGTTGAGGTACAGCCTCTTCCTCCTTAGTTCCTGCTCAGTATATTTTCCGCAACGTCAAGCGAGCACCACAAAGAGGAAGACACACTGTCCACTTTGGTGTTTTGTGTTAGAGAAAGCCCAGCCTATTCGGTCAGGATGATCTGAGCCACGCATGGCTGGACAAGCCACCCCCCACCCCGATTCTCCCCTAATTCTGGCAACACGATACAGGCTCCAACTGAGCAACCAGGATATTGCTGGTAGCTTCAAACTGGCATGGGAAGAACATGGTTTCCTGTGGCGTAACTATGGTTGTATGAATTCCGGATGACCGTCAGAGATTCCTGTCACTCAGATTCTTGGCGAGAGGATTCATAAGGGGCGACCTCCGTGATGACAAGGGCTTACAGTATATAGGCAGTTGAGATGGAGAAGATCCAATGCTCGAAGCACAGTCTCCGACAGTCAGTCGCAATTAATAGGACCGTCATTACATTCTGAACTCTAATTATCTTTCAAAAGTTACTTATTTCACAAAAATAAATCCCTAGATATTAGATATTTAAGTAATATTTTCTCAGAGTTGAAAGACTGAATATTTGTGATGAAAAATTCCCATCCGATTTGATCCTTTCTTCCGGTCACTCATCGCAGCGCTGTTCGACATTGTTTCTCCACTCCACTGCCACCCTCCCCTTTTCTCTCACTGCCCTTTTCTTCCTCTTCCCTCTGTCTCCACAGCTCTCAGCAACAGGAAGCCATTGTCTAACCCCTCTCGTCACCATTCCAGTTGCTCCTGTCTCTAGTGCTTTCCGGGGGCTGCTTTGATAAAAACCATGACAATTCACATACGGCGGGACGAGCAATGCCTCAGAATGATGAAGTGTGTGAAGATGAAGAGTAATGTTACCCTCCCACCTCACCATGGCCCGAGTGAGAACAGAACAGTATCCTCCTTTAAACCCCCAACCCCCGTTTTTTTTTTCTCAAAAATCAAGCTTTCAATTTTGGATTCCGTGAAAAGACCACATTTATAGACATGAAGAAAAAAAATTAAAATAGAAATGGCCCATTCAGCCAGACTGAAGTGTGACAGCCAAGAAAAACAACAGGTCCTGGCCAGCGAAACCTCGCTCCACGATGCAGCAACTTAATTCTATTCTAGAGTATGAAAAGAAGAATTACAAAAAAAAGAAGTTCACGGGCCAGCTGGAAAACTCACTTTGTCTGGGTCGTGCGCAACCGACGAGAGTTACTGACATACTGACATACACGGTGTCACTAGGCGAGGAAATTTAGCCCAAGGACAAAGTGCATCAGAGAGGCCGCCGCGGTTGGAGCCAAAGCATGCTGTGCCGATATGATGAGTGATTCATGGACAGCAAAAGAAAAACGAATGCTGGAAACAGGATCGAGAGGGAACATGAGAAATTAGAGGGGAAGGGCGAAGAAGGAGAAAGAGAGAGAGCGGCGAGACAGAGGTGATAATGGGAGATAGAGGATAATGGAAAACAAGTACATGGTGATAGATTAATAAAATGAAAAAGGCAGAGGGCGGCTTGGTGGCCGATTTATCAGTCCGTTTGCTGTATTAACGGCCTCGCTGACTGAGAGATGATGGTAAAACGGATCTTTAAGTGATGGATGAGGGCACATGGCTCCGTAAAGACCTGTCTGCATCAACTCATCGGACGCGTAAACACTGCGGGGGCCGTAATTGTGAAATGACGACATTTTCGTATTACAGAACCGAACCAAACTCAAAAGAAGTAAATAGACCTGATTACACATCCACTCCATTATCTTGAACTTTCCTGAAAGGGTTTTGCTGCTGAAATGTGGTCCGGTTAAGGAGGCAAGTCACACATCTATTGCAAGTCAAAGACCAGGCATAAGGTCTTTTTATGATTATGCACTACAGCTGGATGTGAACAGATGGAACAGGGATACGCAAAATGAATCAACAAATCAACAGTCTTTTTAATGGCCTCCAGGGGTGCATGTGGTGAATATGTTTCAAACATTAGCTATTGTGTTGCAAGATCAAAATTGCAAGGCTATACAAATTATTCAAATTCATCAGTTGCAGCCAGAATAGCAGTCGTGACAGTGAAGACTTTGCGGAGCGATGGACTTCATCTCTTTTTTGAGATTCAGTTCTTGACTAGTCACTCAGTAAAAAGAGGCATTCGACTTTTCTGGCTCTTTGTTCATTTGATTCAGGTGGTGTAACGCACGGTGGGCAAGAGTCAAAAGAGTCTGTAAATGCAATTGTCACAAGAATCCTTGAGTTCTGTCAAAAATGTTTTTTTTGGTCGAACGGAAAGAGTAAATCAATCACATTCACATTCATATGAATGCTTGACTTTTTTCGTATCGGGCTTTGTTTTGTTTTGGTCTCCAGAAATTATTTTCAGTTTGTGAGTCATACTGATTCACTCGCAAACACTGTACTAGAGGATAGAGCTACTGACAGTATTAATTCAGGGCAGATGGGTGATGTACCAGTAAAATTAATTTGCCTCCATCTATCTAACAACTTGACCAGGCAAATAAATGGTCTAATAGACCGATTGTTTTCACTGACAAAACAACATATTTGCAATGCAAGAAACGACTTTTAAACTTAGGATAGCCTACTTACACTGACATATTACAGGATTTACAGGCCCTTAAAACTTGTGCAATTGATGAGAAAAGTCTCCCCAGGTCGTAGATGTATTTGATTCAATGGATAAATGTGAAATAAATACAAAATTACAAATGTCAAACTCAGGCAAACTCTTAATGTTGGATATCTATCCAAACCTTATCCCAACCGTCTTCTCTAATTTGACGAAAAGCTGTCATATTTTATTCACACAAATCCCAATAAATAAAGCTCATGTAAAGAAACAAAATAAACCTCCCTCTCAGTTCAGCAGGTTTGGCTGAAATGCCAAACAAAGGTGAATCCAAAACCAAAATATAATTTGTTTCCATGCTCTTCAACTTCTGTATTAGTTTTTTTGGAGTTTAATCGGCTGTAATTTGTTCGATTTATTTTTTACAGCCGCCGCAGTGATCTCCAGGTCAAACATTTCTGGGGGCGGCTCTTTGTTTCCCTTTCTTTTTCTACCTTTTCTCCACCTCCCCCAATAAAAGCGACTCATCCCCATTCCCCCTCATAATACCTGCTACGGTTTAATATAATATTATATTAAGTATATCAGACCTGTTACACACATAGAAAAATGGGAGTCACACTTGATGTTTTTTATATGTATATTATTTTAATTAATGTTCATATATTTTTGACATAACCACCACAACACTTCAATTAATGTGCATTTGTCACAAGGTTGCATCTAGCCATGTTATTTATTTTTTTTACCCGCTTATTCCCGTTCATTCCTTTCGTGGGAGGCCATGGGTCCCTAAAGACTGGTTTATACAGTAATCGCCGCAGCCGTAGTGTCGTTTAGTGTGCACGCCATAAATGACATATAAATTACGTCACAGCGATTTTGCTTGAGGGCGCACACCTCCCAATTTTTGGAACTCCGCGCTGTGCACGTCAGGTAATTCAAGATGGACGCATTCCGAAGGAAGGCTGTGCGAAGAGGTCCGCAGGTACAATCTGTGCAATCCATCCATGCATGACCACAAAAATAATCAGATGGTGTGAATTCACCGAAGGAGATAGCTCCATCTCTGTCCGGGACTTCTTCGTAATGTTTACACCGACAATTTGCACAAAAAAAGACTATATAGTTAACAACACTGCACTGACTACAACATTTAACACTTTCTATTTTCATTTTACTGCTCTTTTCTAATTATTCAGGACCTTCCCTCAGGTCTTATTTGTAGTGTTCACAGCAGTTCTTTTAGTTTCCCCTGCTGGTTTGTGCACATCGCCCTCCTACAGGAAGATATTGCCACGGCATCTACACGGCAACCTGTCAACTACCAATGCTCCTGCTCTCTGGTAGTGCATGCGCCATGAGCTGCACGACTCACTTGCAGTGACTACAGTATAAACCAGGCTTATCCCACCTAACTGCAAACTCCAACAGAATAGTGATAAAAAGTATGGCTCATTTTGGAAATTCGGCTCCTTACGAGTGACTCAGTAAAATGATGTGTTCTATCTTCTTTTTTTGTTTGATTAAAATGATTTAAATAGGAAGAAAGCAAAGTGTTCATCAGTCCCATTCAATATAAATTATGATGAATGTCTTCACAAGTTTTTCACATAAATTTAATCCTCAGCCATTTTTTTCTGTTCGCGAGTAGAAGATTCGCTGTGGGGCTTGATGCACATGCATAACGCACAACTTATTCCTAAAATTGCCTCAGGGCTCTCGACTCTTTTCATTCAATATTCGAGACTTAGTGTGTCTCGCTGCAGTTGCAGTCGCCCAAGTGACTCCCAACTCCTGAGTCAAAAAGAATCGTTTGTTCGCGACTCAGAAACACAGGCTGAACTGAGTCTCAAATATTGAAAGAAAAGAGTCGAGAGCCCTGAGGCAATTTTCCGATTTAAAAGATTTCTTCGCTATCAACGAATGGATGAATGACACCAGGGTCACCTCAGAAAATTCACACCAAATGCCGAGTTCACACTACGTGATTCTAGGCTGATTTTCTGCTTGCTGACAGGTTATTGCGCAACAACGAGCGTGGTGTGAACTGCTCACAACGCGATCCCAGCGATCGGCGACGCCAGCGAGATATCAAGCAGGTTTAATATCTGGTCGTGTCGGGATCCAGTCGGGAGTGACACAACGAGCTATAGCCAATGAGCGCAGACACAGGGTGGCGGGGGGGAGGGGAGGGGTCGAGAAGGAGAGAGGGGGAGACCGGAGTACACAGAGCAGCAGCCAGAAAGACCATAGACCAAGACCATACCTATTTGAAATTTCTTCTCAAGTTTTTTAATATATTTGTTATTTAGACTCTGCTTTTATTCTTTTTTTTTTTTACAGTGATCAAGAATATAATAAAAGATAATTAATCCTGTCCTGCGCATGGTATTGCGTCATTTCTGATGTCAATTCTCACGTGTGTTTTCATGACAAAACGTACTTTGGAGACCCGACGCGATTCCTCCTGGTGAAAGATCTTGTAATCTGTGACCCCTGACACTGATCAGTCATGATTGAAACCACAAGAGTCCCGATCACTAGACTAAAGTTGTGTAGTCTGAACAGTACAGCCATCTGATGACTTTGAAAGTCATGTAGTGTGCCCATGGCATAAGGGAGAAATTTAGAGTCACCAAAAAACTGTGATCTGCACTTCCCTGCAGGTGGGAGGAAACTGGAGCACTCAGGGAATTGAAAATTCCGTGCAAACCGAACGCAGCTTCAGTTTTTACATGTGAACACGGCTGAAGCAGTAGGTTTCATAGGCCTTTACCATAACAAGCGGAGTTCAGAGGAGTTCAGCCACCGACGGCCGGCTTCTGGGGGCTGATGGCGGTCACTTTCACACAGGAGCCCGTAGGTGATTAATAGGTGGAACCCAGGGCCCGACATCCATTTTTCATTATCACCGATAAACACATTGTACATTCCTCAGAGACAGTCCAACAGGAGAGAGGAATTGCCATAAAACTGGGTCAGTTGAAAGAACGTTTCACTCACTAAAAACACTTAGTGAGAGTCATGAGCGTTTCCTAATGAACGCCGCTTTTCTCAAAACATTATGTGGGGGGGCATACAATTCGGATCCATCCATCACAGGTGGACACATGGTTTAGAGTGAGTTTGGAAGGTTTTGGTTTCCAAATATACAAAGTACTCAAAGTGTAACTTCAGTACCTTCAGTTTCTTTAAGTGAAAAAACTATCTATCTAACTATCTATCTATCTATCTATCTATCTATCTATCGATCTATCTATCTACAGTATCTATCTATCTATCTATCTATCCTATCTATCTATCTATCGATCTATCTATCTACAGTATCTATCTATCTATCTATCTATCTATCTATATATCTATCTATCTATCTATCTATACATACATACATACATACATACATACATACATACATACATACATACATACATACAGTATAGACATTAACAGTGTCAATAATTTGTTTAATTAATTGATTTCAATCGAGTAATTAATCAACATTTCTGTGAATAATTGGGTATGGTTCTGTCATTGGTTCTCTGGTTAATGCCACATTTAATAAAAAGCTAAAATTTCATAATGCCATTATAGTGTCAAAGTAGATAAAGATAAAGTAAATGAATTTTGTGATACTCTGTGATATGTGACTTCACAGATTGCACATTGTGGTGCTTTGGTCCATTCAGCTGTCATAATATTGAGCCTTTCTTCTCTACTGATGATTGGATGTGTCCCGCTACGTGGGTGAGTTGGCTACGTTGATTGTGTGATAGTGTTGGTTTACCGGAGCTTTGGTATGTATGAAATAAAATAAACAGCTTCCATCTCAGAATCTGGTTTCGCTTTATGCGACGGAATTTCCAAAAGACTATTCCGAGCCCTAACTGACTCTTAGCCACCTATTTGAAGTCCATTCACTTCCCTCTAGAGAGTGTATTGATAAATGGAAAAAAAAAAAAGCCAAGGACGTAAGCTGCAATGAGAAATGGTCGACATTGAAGCAAAAACAACATTTTCTGCCAAGCTATTTTCCTAATTGGGTCAATTAAGGAAGACAGCGTTGGAGAAGACATCCATCATGTTCATTGCCGGTCGTGTCTGTGCGGGAGCCGCAGGAGGGAGGCTGGGGGATCTGCTCTGTTTTAGGGTTAGGGTTTTCTTGCAGATTTGGAGCCTTCACACCGCTTGGATTTGGATCTTGGAATGGCGAACATGCCTGTGTGTGTGTGTGTGTGTGTGTGTGTGTGTGTGTGTGTGTGTGTGTGTGTGTGTGTGTGTGTGTGTGTATTTCATGGTGATGTAGGTAGGGGGCTTCACGGCCAGCCCGGCTCATTACCTCGGTTGCCGTCATACCCCAGTCAGTATGCAGCGAGATGATGAATGACCGGGTCCTCATTGGAGGGCCATGATGGCCGCGTGGCACATGGAGCTCGAGCAGAGGTTGACTTGACTTTCTGGGGATGCACAAAGTTGCCAGAATATATATCCCCGTTGACACATGCTGGGGCTCTTGCAGACCCCGGCCAGGCAATCCTGTAATTCAATACCAACCTTGGGATTTTGTATCACATATGGACGAAACCCATATGGCTTTATTTGACTGCGAGTTCAAGTTGGCAGGGCTATAGGAGGCATCCCCCTCCTAATCACTGACACCTGAAATCCAAAGTCCTGCACTGTTATTAAAGAATTTATTTAAAAGTACTTTACTTTTTTCAGTTGTACCTCCAATACCTTATTTGTGGATTTGCAGAAGTGCAAAAGAATCACTAGAACCCTGAAAAAAATGGTAAAATGCTCGGTTCACAACCATTTTTTTACAGAACTTCGACATAAAGAAGCTGTTCAATAATGATGGGAACCAACATTTTCATAAGCCTTGGTTGAAAAGTGGCAAATTTATCCTTTAAATTTGCATATGACAGTCTTCCTCCATTAACTTAATTCTGCTTTGACTGTAGTCCTTGGTTGCATGAACAGCAATGAAATGCTCTCCAATGCACTCAAAGTAGACAAAAGGACACGCATGCTGCATTCAAAATCGCATAACAGCATACTATATAATATGCTGAGTTAGTATGTGAGCATTTTTACCATAATATGCATAAACCCAGAACACGCTGAAAGGAAATGGCTACATACGATGTAGTCACACTGTAACCGCGATCCACGGTTCTTTTTACTCACGTTCTCACCTATTAAAGTACGCTGGGCAATAGAGCACTGGACATATTTAGCCTATAGTACTGATTTCCAGACAGTAGCGCACACACACACAGGCGTCCACAGAAGGCACTGATCCTTTTAGGACAAGGCCCAGATTGTGAGGAATATGGATGAACGCAGTCCAAAGGCCACCTAAATGGAGTCATGATTTTTTCTTTCACACATTACAATAAGTTTCCCCGGTATTTCCACAGACAGGATTCCATTTTCAGCTGGCGCTGGAAAACGCTAGGTGCATAGCACGAAACAACCAGATATCTCCGGGGGTGTGTGTGTGTGTGTGTGTGTGCGTGTGTGTGTGCGTGTGCGTGCGTGTGTGTGCGTGTGTGTGTGTGTGTGTGTGTGTGTGTGTGTGTGTGTGTGTGTGTGTGTGTGTGTATAAATACATTTAGATGGATGGACAGCTTGGAGTCCACATCACTAGAGGAGATTGGAAGTCCTTTTAGGGCTTGTCACACCCCTCAGACGCTATACCTCTCTCTTTCTCCCTCTCCATCTCTCTCTCTCTCTCTCTCTCTCTCCCTTCTCCCTCTCTCTCTCTCTCAAACACAAACTCTCTGCGTCTGTCTTTGTCACACATATAAGCAGACACTAACGTCTATGGCCATCAGCAGTCAGGGTGAATGGTCATTCAGCTCCAGTCAACAGTGTCAAGACGAGTGAAAGGCTGAAAAAGATGAGATGGGGAGGCGGAGGTCGAGAGGAGGAGGAGTAGGAAGAGTGGATGAAAGGGAGGATGAGGTCTCGGGGCCAAAAGCAACATGGTGGGCTCAGCTGTCCCCCTCCCATTCTGATGAGTACCCCAGGCAAATATTCTATGAATGAGAGCACAGAGAGAGAGACTCTCTCTCTCTCTCTCTCTCTCTCTCTGCCTCTCTCTCTCTCACTCTCTCTCTCTCCATCTCAGAGCAGGAGGAGAAGAGGTGTTTCATGGATGATGTCATACGAGATGAAAACATTTGAAACGGGTCTCAAAAGGGGGATGTGAGTTCTAGCCTGTGTCTGGAACAACGATTACCGTTCTAAGGCTCTTGGGTCCTAACCCTCTTCGGTCCTAACCCCCTCTTTTAATTTGGCATTGGCATATTTGGCTTCTACAGCTGAAGTACGTCCTTGAAAAGTATTGCGCCAAATTATTTTTTTTGCAACATAATTTTAGGTCACTTCACTTGAATAAACTCTTCAGAGAGGTCTTTGGCCAAGTAGTAGGAAATTTGTCTTTAAAATTCATAGGTGTTGAAATTAAAATTCAGCACCTTCCATAAATTATCATTGACCTTCACCTTCACCAGCAAAAAGACCACACCTAAGGAGTCATTCTTCCACTCGTCCACTCTTCTAATTGTACAAATCGGCTTGGAAATGACAGTGAGTCAACCCTCCACAGGAGATAATTGGGAGAGACACTATCTCTTTTGACTTTGAAGCATCAAGGGGCTTTAAACAAACTAATGCTCCTCTAAGCACTGTCCCGCTCCCAGCGGTGTCCTCGAAGACTGTTGTCGGACATGCAGTACGAGTGTCAAAGAGGCCCTGTGATCCACCCCCTGTCCCCCCAAGGAGCCATAGGAGGTAATTTAATGGCTGTCTGACCCACAGCGGCCCTGGCCTGTCACCACCTCTTGCACAGGGAGACTATTGTGCTCCAGATAGCGAGACACAGGGAGAACCCTAACAGCAACCCTGAGGAAGGTCATATTGAATCTTGAATTGAATCTTCAGAGTCTCCTCACTATGTCCCTTTCAGCTTTCTGACTCTTGATGAAGTAAAGAAAAATTCAAAGTGGGGAGGGTTGGTTGTCTGAATTAAACCTAGTGTACACCAAAGGACTCTAAGGCAAGGATGTTCGAGTATTTCCAAGCTCTTAAACTGAATCGTGAGTAGATTTCTTGTATTAAGGGTCTTTTTGGGATGATTTCTGAGATGTCACAAGAATCATAAACTCATAAACATTGTGATTACTCTGCAACCAGGATTAATTTATAATATCTCAAATCTTGGCTCCTCTAGTGAGCTAGAATCCAAAGTGATTCACACCTCTGTGAATCCTACAGTGTGCGCACTTCTAGGATGGGGGGGAGTGGGGTGCTTTAAGTGTGTGATGCGGTGATTTGAACCTGGCAAGACCTTGGTCTTAAACTTGTACATCTTGCAGCGACTGCAATTAGACAGGCGGCGTAGCTCCCGTTGGCTGGACTCTCTAAAGCGTCACCATGTGTCAAACAGCAGCAAGTGTGGGTCATGGATCCACCCACGGTCCCCTGACATATAGCAGGAGCAACTTCTAGACCTCTAATTTTGGGGGGAGTTATCACGCGTTACCCGAATAAACGCCTGCGGATTGTTTCAATTTCCCCTGCGTAATTCAACGCAAAGCGCGCAGCCGGCGTTTCCTGGAAGGGCGCACCCCCTCCGCGCGTCTTTTATGGAATATTAATTTCCAACCGTCATCGCTGACCATGGCGGCTGTTGTTTTCCAGCTTTTGCACCTATTTTTAATTTTGGAGGTCGGATATTGGGCTAAAGCCGCGGCGGAGGATCGGCGTGGCGACGCGCAGGAGAGCGCGGAGCATCGGAGCCCTGTGCGTGGGAGCGCAAGCCGCGTATCCGCGGTCTCCGCCAGCATGTTCCGACTGTACGAGCAGTACAGCAAGGAGCCGCACCGCCAGAGAGACGCAAATACCGTGAGGAGCTTTAAAGCTGTGCCAGGTGACTGATCACCTATGATATGGGCTATGATATGATTTCATGAATGGCATCATTGGATTGGAGCCATTGGATCAACGTTTAAATAAACTGATTTGTTAAACTTGATATATTTTAGGGTTACTTTCGTTTTCAACTTAAAGTCTTACACAAATTATATAAGTTATATATATACTACTAAAGTTAAGCTGCTAAAGTATATATATATATATCTAGGTTGTAAAGGTATCTTTTTAAACGTTGATCCAATGACTCGTTGGCTGCGGGAGGAATCGGAATCTTGTTGACTAAAATCTAAAATCACGATACCCCGCTGTCGACAATTTCACAATATCATGGGGATGATTATTGGTGCTTTCATAATATTTACACACAACAATGGTTAGTCATGTGGATATTAATGTAAACCCTATAGAGGTGTTGATTAGAACAGCTGGAACAGTCAATGAAGTTAAGAAAATGTCATTTATTTACTGCAATGCAACATCTACGACATTAAAGTGTATCGCGATATCGCGATAACCAAAAGTCAAGACGATGTCTAGTCTCTTATCACGATATCGGTATTATAACAGTAAAGTTATTGCCTGGCGCTATTTCATGATGTCGATATCGCCATTACATATCGCCCTAATACAGTTATTTATTCGTTTTATATGTGTTGACATTTCCAAATTAGGAAATTATATTTAACCTCTATATTTGTTATTGAATGGAGAGTTGCTCTCTCCACCACATGTTGTAAATCTCTGGCCATGCATTGTGATGTGATTGATCAGTTTGGGGGAGGGCTTAAGAAAAAAGTAAGGTCCACCTGATAGACGTGAGACCAGAGACACTGAATTGAATGATACCTTAAAGAAAGAAGAAACAGTCTTTATTTGTCACGCAACACACCACATGCTTGCACATGCTTTGATGGTGGCGGGTGAAATGGATCCTCTGCATTCGACCCATCCTGGCTTGTCCTTCCTCCGGGGGCACAGCCAGGAGCAGTGGGCAGCATACGTGGACGCGCCCGGGGACCAGGTGATAAGTGTCCATCGCTGGTCAGACGATGATGGGTGCATGTTTTTGGTGGTTTCCTCCACCTCACGTACCCCATGTGAGCACGGGGAGAACATGCAAATTCCACACAGAAAGGCTCCTATTTGGGAGATAACCCGCAGGAGCACGGTGCCAACAGTGCCCCAGGCGGGAATCGAACCCAGGACCTTCTTGCTGTGAGGCAGCAGTGCAATGCACTGCTATATATATATAAATATATATATATATATATATATATATTTTGGTTTCAATCATTTTCCCATTGTGCATATTTCAAGAGAAAGCCAAAGGCAGGTTCTTTGCTTCTATTTGGTGCTGTCTAATCATACATTTTTGACAGAGAGGCCAGTGGAGGGTAGTTCCTGAATAAATATCTTGTAAATTAATATTTCATAAAGGGATTCATTTATTATTGAATATTACATTCATTATTTCACACTCTCACACAGTTAATGTATGTACCGTATGTGTCGTCTCTCTAGGGGTCTCGGAAACTGGAGAATGGTTCCAGTTTAACCTGTCTTCCATCCAAGACTCGGAGCACATCCTGTCAGCGTCTTTCCACTTCCTGCACAAGCGGCCCCGGCACCAGCGGCCGTCTGTCAGCTGCCGGCCCCGGAACCCGTCATGCACTTTCCAGCGGCAACAACAGCCTCCCTCACTGGCACTCCTGTTCCACGGCGCCTCCCGTGGCTCCGCCCCCACGCCTCTACTGGGAAACGCAACCGTCGCGCCTTTTAAGCGAGGCTTATGGCAAGCCATGGACATCACCTCCGTGGTAGAACAGGCTCGCGCTCTGAATGAGTTTCTGATTCATGTAGAGTTTGACTCGGGGTCTCCTCCCAGCCACGAGGGTCTCTCATCGTCCAACCTGCCATACATATTGGCATACGCGGACGACCAAGCTATAGACGACCCCAACAGCGTGGCTCTTTCGCTTCAGCGGTACAGTCCATTCCCCCTGGGTGAGGACCCAGCACGTTCGCGAGACGCACCCGCCCCACCCGCCCCGCCCTTGCTCTCGGCCTCAAGGGCGCGGAGGGAGCTCCCACGGTTCCCCGCGGGCCAGATCCAAACCAACGACCTTCCTGAGGTCCACTTCAACACCTTGAAGAATCACGAGCTGTGGCAAAGCACCTATTTCCCTCCCAAGGCCAAAGCAGTGGTCAGGCATGGCCGCAAGCAGGGCCTTGAGGGTGGCGGCAGCCCGGGTAAGCCACAGGTGCTGAGCTTTGACGAAAGGACAATGAAGAAAGCCAGGAGGAGACAGTGGAACGAGCCCAGGGTGTGTGCCAGGAGGTACCTCAGGGTGGACTTTGCTGATATAGGCTGGAACGAATGGGTTGTGGCCCCAAAGGCCTTCGATGCCTACTACTGCTCCGGGACCTGTGGATTCCCAATTCCAAGAGTAAGTCTGCTCTCTCCCCCTTGAATTGCCAGTAATCCACTGTAATTCATTGTTCTTCATTTGCTTCACTTGGGCTCTGAGGTCTTATTTTTTTTAACGTCTCTTTCAATTGTCATCCCCGACTAATTGATGCAAAACACATACCAACCGCAAATCCTGCACATTGAAAAGGTCAATGCTTTTATTCCTACTTTTGGAATATAGGTCATTTATTCTTAGTAGGGATCACAAATAGACCCCTCCTTTTTTTAATTGTAAATGTGTCCTCTTTCTTTCACCACGGCGACTCCCTCAGGTGGTCCGCCCCTCGAACCACGCCACCATCCAGAGCATTGTCAGGGCGGTGGGCATAGTACCCGGGGTCCCGGAGCCCTGCTGCGTTCCAGACCAGATGAGCCCCCTCCCCGTGCTTTTCCTGGACCCGAACCGCAACATAGTGCTCAAGGTCTACCCGGCCATGTCCGTGGACACCTGCACCTGCCGGTAGACACAGGAACAATGAGGAGGACTTGTTCGGGGTGGTCCCAGTATTCCCAGGTTGAATGAAGAACAGTTGGATACCGTGTAAAGCAACTTTCAAAAGAGAAGAGTGAAAAAAGATTGCAATTTAATGATAATGATTTGAGCGAGCTGTGAAAATTAAAAAAATATATCAAGAAAAACACGACAACTGACTTTATGATGACACACAATAAGTGACCGTTAAGTCTTCTCAGCTATTCCAGATCATTCTAGAGCCTAGAACTCACTTTTCCCCCCTGAAGCTTCAGAATCCTCAATGTAGTTCTAATTAAGTGAAATGACTAAGGAGGTTAATGGATATTGATCCTGCAAGGAGGTGCATATCCTCCTTAATGAGCAACTACATAAACAATTATTGACATGTAAATATCAATGTAACTAACACAACTAAAAGGGTACTTATGTGTTGTAAATATATGGTGCTGCTTTCCTCCAAAGTGTGCCTTTGTAGTGGAATGCCTCCCTTATTTCTGCAAAAATTGCATGAGAAGTATAGGCTTTTTGAAATAAAATGTTAAAACTGATGTGTTTATGTATTGTATATAGTATGACGAATGTATATTAAAAAGGAGCATAATTTTGTACCTCTTGTTACTTCCACAATAAAAAACAAACCAAAAAAAACAATAAAAGATAGTGGATGTGCTGCCACCTGGCGTTCTCTAGAAGAAGTATTTAAATGCTAGACCGAGTTATAAGTTGAGTTATGACAGTTTGTAAATTGCCAACAGATGGTCAAATTGCCATCAGGTTATCACAGACAATAACAGAAATGTACTTTTTTTCACTTTGTTCAACTTACATTATTATCATTAAGTTGATTAAAGGATTTTTTTTTAGGCTTTCTTCACCTTTCCATGCCTATAACAATGTGTACTATACATTCATTACTTTTGGCATAAACAAAATCCTTTGCTTTACTTGTGAAACTATGTGCTGTTCCCATGCCGACAGATATTGTTTTTGTCCTTCCCCGATTAACTCCACGGAGAAGAATTCCGACACTCTCAAAAGGCCACAATACAGGCATTTTAAAAACCTCAGCATGAGTCAAAAACTGACTGACTGACTGACTGTGTGAAAGAGACAGTCCAGGATAATGAGAGTAGGGCCAACGTCCCCAAATACACTGGCTTCTGTTTGGGGGCTTACACCCCTTAAGAGTAGCTCTGGCCCCATCTGGGTATGTTGTCATTTTGTTCCCTCTCAACTGTCTCATTTAGGCTCTTGGGAGTCTTCTCGTTGATGTCATTGATAGTAGATGCGACACAATTGTTAAAAAAAAAAGCATATACTGATTATTTTTATTATCACACTTGGACCTTTCTAGACAACACCAAGCCTTGATGGAAATACCACGGTTTTGCACTAAGTACAGGTCTAAGTAACTGTTTAATTCATGGGATGTAAGGCAAATGCCATACACTCTTAATCCTTCTTGGCTTTACTTAATCAATGCTATGCAGCTTTTTTAACAGTCCACATGTGACTAGTATTGATGGTTTCTTTAAAAAAAAGTCAAATAAAACCATTTTTGTTTGACACAATGGCAAAATAGTTTATATTTACAGTTCATATTTGGTCTGTTTGTTTCTGTAAATGATTTTCAAAGGCTTTAATGGATTTTATTGGACTATTGACCGCAGATCCTATATGCTTTGTGAAATTGTAATATTGAATTGAATCATACATGTACGCTATCTTTAACATTTCCTTCCGATGCAAATGTATCCAATTGTCTTTTTAATGTTCCTGAATCTAATTGCAGATGAGGTGACATCTCTTGAATTTTTCTCTTGAGTCTTCCTTAGGCAAATGTACTGTATAGTATATGCACATAAGTTAAATTGTTACATTTTTGGAAAGCCAGTGCTTTTTGAGAGCAATTTCCAAAGCAATTATATCCCTATAGCCCTAATACCATGCCGCTGTAAATTCCAATACCCCTTAATGCCTCAGAGTAAACTAAATTGATGTTGTTTACCCTGTGAAACAACATTTTGTCGCCTAGCCATTACACAAGGACACTTTCTTAATTTAGAAATTGGAAATATTAAACACTGCAAAATCTCTGACGGATTTCAGAGTGTCATTAATTTTGTCCCTGCTGGCCCCAAGGTTTCACCCCCCACCCCCATCTCCCACCCCCTCCCAAAAAAAATAAAAAAGCTGGGAAAAGCTTCATTTTATGGAAATGTCTGTTTGTCCATAATCTCCCAGTTTCCAGGGTCCTTCCTCATTATCCCTGTCAAGTGTTTACATAGTCTTCATTAGTGGCCAACGTTTTGATGATAAAGCCCAAAAGAAGGCAATGGGAAGGCATCAATGGCACAGATAACCCTGGCTGGGCCACTATTTTGATTGACACAAGTTCTCTGTTTACTCTCTGAGCATGGGAGCAGACCTCCAGGACTGTGGTCCTACTATAGGGAATCTGCTCGGGGTGCACGCTCACATTAGCTCTGCAGAGGAATTAAAAATTCACCATGCGTTTTTCTGGAAAGTTCCTGTTCCAGGTTTGTCTCAGTCTGGTGGTGTCTACCGGCTCTTGTAGCTGCAAGCCCCTCAACGGCGACGTTGCGGTCGAGGGCTTTGAAGGCTATTACTCTGAACAGGACCTTCTCAAGGAGGACCACGCGGAGTCGAGGCTGGAGGACCTGCTGGGAACAATGAAGGAGGGCTTTCTGAGGAAACTAAACTTGTCTGCCGTTCCTCAGGACAACAGCAGGATCTACCCTCCACAGTTTATGATGGAGCTTTACAACAAATATGCCTCCAACAGCACAGCCATTCCACAATCAGATGTCATACGGAGTTTCACTGTCCAAGGTTTGTCTCCAAAAGAGATCACTACTGTACCTTGAGTTTAGAGAGGCATAACTCTTCTTCCTTTCCCAATTAATCCAGTATTTACTGAAATGATATGTCTACAGTTAGTGTAAACCCTTTCCTTAATATATAGGAGATAAGGTTGCACTCACATCTTATTAAGCTTAGTTTGCCACCTGCCTCTCCCCTGACATTCTCACAAAATCTCACCCAAATGTCTCCCCACAGATATCACCCGCTCGGTGACAAATGGCACAGAATCACGGCATAGACTGCTCTTCAACGTCAGCGTGCCTTACCACGAGAAGGTCACGGCCGCCGAACTCCGGCTCTTCTTCCTGCCGTTGCCTGCCAGGTCAAGTGTCACCTCCCACGAGAGCAGGGCCGCCATCAAAGTTTACGAGGTGGATTACAGCGGATACGCAACCGTGTCCAGACTGCTGGCTGGGAAGGAGGTGAAAGGGACGCACGGCTGGTGGGAGAGGTTTGACGTGACCCGGGCCGTTCAGGCGTGGATTACATTGGGCCGCGGAGAAAGCGAGTTTGAGGTGGCGGTGGACAATAGAGAATGCTTGCCGTTGGAAGGGGGACCGAGGGAAGATGCTGGTTGCATGGACGTGAGTGTCTCCCTCGGAGACAACGCATCGGCGGCTTTGATAGTCTTCTCGGACGATCTGGAAAGCGGGAGGAGGGAGGCCAAGATGGAGCTAAGGGAGATGATCCTCCACGAGGAGGAAACCATGCTCTATTCAGGAGCCGACCAACGCGGCGACGATCGCCCAACGAACGAGATCCCAGAAGCCATGCACCCGCGGAGGAGGAAGCGGAGAGCTGAGCGCGAGTACTGCCGGAAGACCTCGATGAAGGTGAACTTTAAGGACATTGGCTGGGACAGCTGGATCGTGGCGCCTCCAGAATACGATGCCTTCGAGTGCCGCGGCCTTTGCTACAACCCGCTAACGGACGACATGACTCCATCCAAGCATGCCCTCATCCAGACCCTGATCAACATCAGGAACCCCAAGAAGGCCAACATGGCGTGCTGCGTCCCCATCAAACTGGACCCCATCACGGTCATGTATCGGGAGAACGGACGCCTCACGATCAGACACCTATATGAGGAAATGAAGGTGGCCGAGTGTGGTTGCAGGTAGTGAGAAGGCTGTGTTGGCTGTGGTGGGACTGACGGGTGGTTTCTAACACGCTGCGACTGCCACCAGGTCATTTTTTATCTTTTATGTATTTTTTTTTAACTTATGTATAATATCTGGCCCCTGAGTCCTGCCACGGTGCTATTCAGAAAAATAAGACAAAAGTGTCAATCTAATGTACTTCAGCCAACGAGATGTTTTCCCTGTCCCTGTTTTCATACTATATTAGTTATGGTTAGGGATAGGGTTAGAGTTTGGGTTAGGGTTAGCGTTAGCGTTAGGCTTAGGATTTGGGTGAGGGTCACATTCATTCGGGCAAAATTTCAGTCCTTAGTTCCTTGATCACTATGTACTTATGTATCGAGAGCATAGAGAGACAGGTCACAGCTCACAGTGAGACTACCAAAAATAAATTCAAAAAGTAACTTTATTTTATGAACATTTTGAATTCTTGGTTTCATATTTTGGGTTCTAAGTGCAGGGCCATGTGTGTGTGTATGCATATTTTTGAAATTTGAAAATCGAGCCTTGAAAAATCAGTTAGAGAACTTTTATAGAATATTAATTATAATATGCCAAAGGCCTTAAATAATGTGTCCTGTACTCACTATGAAAAGTAATAATTAATAATTTAGTATTTTCTTTTGAGAAAAAAAACCCTTTTCTAAAGGTGTCAGTGAAATCAACTCTTAAAATATTTTGATATTCTGCATTTGTGAATCCATGAAAATAAGGATGACATTTACCAGTGACGGAATTGTTTGTCATTATGTAAATATGTACATTTATATATTATGAATGACATTTTGGAGTAGCCTGGCAGACAGACAGCTCTGATCGAGTCAAATTCATTATTTCTTATCTTATTTTCTTATATCTTATTTCTTATATCTTATTTTATTTCTTATTAGAATGCATTGAAGCCTTTCTTTTTTCAAGAAATTGCCATTCACATCATTTGAGCAATCCTGCATTACTCAAATAATCATAAATCTTTAGTTATTTCATAATCATAGTTATAGTAATGTAAGTTATGCAGTAAAATCATATTTACAGTTTTTCTTGCTAATTTTCTACCATTTTCACATAATAAAAAGTCAATTTGATACCTACACCATGTATATATAGATATATTTATATATGTGTGTGTATATATATATATATATATATATATATATATGTATGTAATGATACTTACGAGTTAATGAGTTAATACCTTCTAACTTCAATTTGTACTCCTTGTCCTCAAATATAACTATTTGCATTATGTTTGACTTTAACTTCCCAGTGATTCAGTATTTATGTGGCATGCATTTAAAAAAAATGCAGGCCTTAGACTAGGTATTGGTATTAGATATTAGGCTAGTTTTGTCTTCTTCTTTTGATTAAATTTGTTGGTGAGATAAGTATCTGTTTTTAAAGAAAACAGCAGCATTTTAATACTTGATTTAAATTTCAAGACATCTTTCCTTATTTTAAAAATACTTTTTCTTGCAGACTGTTGTATACGAGTATATGAGTATGTATATGAGTATCTTTTTTTTCCCACATTTGTTTTCTTACTATAATAAATATATTAAATGAATATCCTCACTACTATACTCCTTGGCATATAACTAAATTTAATTAAATTTGTGAATATTAAAAAAAATATATTGACATGGATTTTTCATGTCCAAACGTGTAACAGCAAAAAACAATTCTCCCCAAAAATGTCCCTGGTTCCTGATATTTCATCCTGGTGTTGAAGATGAACAAATTAATTTACTCGTCTTAATCAGTGTTAATGTCTTTACATGCGGGTATATAAACAGCATTGTAAACAGTCCAGTCACAGGCTTCACCGCGTCCTTATCACCAAACAAAATGAGAGGATGAGCGGACACAGACACTTGCACTTCCTTCCTGGAAATGTAAAAATAGCTCTCATCTATACATAGCATCCCAAAATGATGTTGAAGTCATCGCTAATCTTGTCATTAATAATACGTTTTGCTAATTACTGCGGTGAACTATTCCTATTCTATTCCAAACTGTTGACAATCAAAAGTGTCTAATTCGCCATCAAGCATGACAGAGTGAGTCGTCTAAAAGTGGCACTCAAGGGCCCCGATTGGCTCCTAAAAACTCTGCAGAGGGGATTACATTATGTAAGGCGCAGGGGCTAAGGAAAGTTAAGAAACAAGATTAGTTTAAAATCTACCAGTAGATCATTCTCAGTTGTATAAATGCTTCAATTCTGTTGTCAAGTTTAAGCCCAAGTTCTTGGGTATAATGCTTGAATGGAACTTAGAACCTGATTTCTGAAGCTGATTTCTGAATATCAGTAGTGGTGTTTGATATCCAATGAGCAATGAATTAATAAAAAATAAAAAAAAACTATCTTTAAACATTGACTTCTAATAGTCTTCATAGACTTATTTGAATTAATATAGAGACCACAATAACAATTTTGAGTAACAACAGTGTTTATTGAAATGTTCAGGCAATACTGTAGCTAAATCCAATGCAAATGATTAGGGTTTTTGTTTTTTTTTATTTTGAGAAGAAAAAAACAATAAAGCATCAATCTAAGAAGGTATAAATAAAAATAACAGAAAGTGGGGCAAACTTCAAATGGCTTCTGTTAAATCACGTTGTTTATTTTGTTGTTGTTTTTTCGTGTCAATTTTACAGAATGCCTCTTCCTGCCATTGCTGATCCAACCCCTGTTTAAAGGTAGGTCCCACGAGAGAACAGCGTAATCATGTCATTAGAGGAGCGACCCAGACATGACCCACTAAAACCTGGCTGGCTTCTCTGACTGGCCACCGTGCAGAGAGGAGGGGAGGGAGGGAGAGATGAGAAGGGAACAAAGGAAAGGATAGAGGTACAGGTTTTTTCAGGTGGACATGAACATGTAAAAGTCAAAGGTTCCTCGCTTCAGAACGATATGGCACAAAGGTGATTTGGGTGAAGCATCATGAGTGTAATTCCAGTGCACGTTTGCTTTCATTGTTTTTGAATTCAATGCAATAAGATGGTGTGTAGTCCCTTAAAAAAAGTCCATTCCCTGTCTCCAACTTAGATGTAAAGGAAATTATTGCACAAGTCATCAAACATTGCCAAGAACCTACTTGTGCATTATATTATGATAAATCTGAAAAACAATTGCCCAGTTCTGTGCATTTTTACCCATTGCTATTGTCTGTTGGGCTGATGCACCACAGATAATGCGATTAAGGGTTTATTGGGGGACAAAAGCCTCTTATCTCGACGTTGAAAACCTGAAAAAAAAACCTGTGACAGCGAAAACATTCCCTCTACAATAAAAGCCGCCGTCCCTTTCCACAGACAAAGACACTAAAACAACCGAATGAAGCAGAAGAAATAATAAGAAATAGTTCTCGCTATAAATCACAGTAACGGAAATGGCAGCCGCTAAACCCACACCAGCACTTTTGGTGGTGATTCTCTATTTTACTCTTTCTGTAAGCTCACCGTTCCAGCCTGCCTTAGTACTAGACATGGCTAAGATCCTGCTGGACAACTACTGCCTCCCTGAGAACTTGGTGGGGATGCAGGAGGCCATTCAACAGGCCATCAACAGTGGAGAAATCCTTCAGATTTCAGACAGGAAGACCCTAGCAGCTGTACTGACAGTTGGCGTCCAGGGGGCTCTGAACGACCCGAGGTTGGCCATATCGTATGAGCCAAATTTTGTCCCTGTGATACCACCGGTGCTGCCGTCTCTGCCCGCGGAGCAGCTCATTCGACTGGTGAGAAACTCAGTGAAGCTGGACGTCCTGGAAAACAACATTGGCTACCTGCGGATTGACAGGATTATCGGGGAGGAGACGGCAGCAAAGCTTGGCTCGCTGCTAAGGGACAACATCTGGGATAAGGTGGCTCGCATGTCCTCCCTGATATTTGACCTGAGATACAGCACGGCCGGAGACCTTTCTGGAGTTCCCTTCATAATTTCCTATTTCTCTGAGCGGGAGCCGCTCATTCACATTGACACCGTGTATGACAGACCCTCGAACACAACTAAGGAGCTATGGACCATGTCCTCCATCACAGGAGAAAGGTACGGGAAGAAGAAAGACTTGATCATTTTGACGAGTAAACGTACTATGGGAGCCGCCGAAGCAGTAGCTTACACACTTAAAAACCTGAAGAGGGCTATTATAGTTGGAGAAAGGTCTGCAGGGGGGTCGGTGAAAGTCCGGAAGATCAAGATCGGAGACTCTGGGTTCTTCATAACAGTCCCTGTGGCTAGGTCTGTCAGCCCAATTACAGGCCAGAGCTGGGAAGTGACTGGGGTTGCACCATCTGTCAACATCATAGCAAAGGAAGCCATTGGAAATGCCAAATCTCTATTGGCTGTAAGGAATGCCATTCCCAAGGCCGTGCAGAGTATCTCTAATGTCATTGGGAGATGCTACGCATTTACCGATCGCGTCCCAGCTCTGCTTTCCCATCTGCAGTCGGTAGACTTTTTCTCAGTCATATCTGAGGAAGACCTGGTGGAAAAACTCAACCAACAAATCCAGTCTGTTTCTGAGGATCCCAGATTGATCATCAGATTAACTAAGGACCAATCTGTCCTTCTAGAAGAGGAATCAGAGCCTGGAAAGGTCGTTGATGATCCAACATACTTGGGAACGCTGGTTGATACACTGTTCAAAGTGCAAATCCTCCGGGGAAATACCGGCTATCTCCGCTTCGATACTTTTGTTGATTCCTCTGTGGTGTCTAAACTTGGGGAACACATTGTGAAAAAGGTGTGGGAGCCACTCGAAGACACTGAAAACTTGATAATTGACCTGCGCTATAATACTGGTGGGTCCTCAGCTTCAATGTCCTTAATATTGTCCTATCTCCAGGATGCTACACAGAGACTCCACCTTTTCACAATATATGATCGTGTCCAAAATACAACAATCGAATATGACTCTCTGTCAGAACGACCAGGACTAAACTATGGATCCAAGCGTGGGGTGTATGTGTTGACCAGCTACTACACAGCAAGCGTAGGTGAAGAGTTTGCTTACTTAATGCAGTCTCTACATCGTGGCACAGTCATTGGGGAAATAACATCTGGTACCCTAACACACTCGAAAACATTCCAAGTAGAGGGAACTGGTATGGCTATTACTGTGCCCTTCATAAACTTCATAGACAATAATGGGGAATGTTGGTTGGGAGGTGGTGTGGTTCCTGATGCTATTGTACTGGCAGAGGACGCTGTGGACCATGCTCATGAGACCATAGAGTTCCACAGCGGGCTCATGTCACTGATTGAACAAACGGGAGAACTCCTAGAAATGCATTATGCCATCCGTGAGGTCGCCATGAAGTTGAGCAAGGTGCTTTTGGCCAAATGGGCGGAGGGATCGTACCGCTCGGTAGTGGATTTTGAGTCGCTAGCATCTCAGTTAACAACAGACCTGCAGGAGACGTCAGGCGATCATCGACTCCACATCCTGTACTGCGATATTGAGCCTGAGTCTCTGCACGAGGTTCCCAAGATCCCGACAGCAGAGGAGGTAGGATACATAATAGACGCTCTCTTTAAAATAGAGGTAATGCCAGGCAATGTTGGCTACTTGAGGTTTGACATGATGGCAGATGTGGAGGTCGTGAAAGCCATCGGAACGCAGCTCATAAAATTAGTGTGGAACAAGATAGTTGATACGGATACGCTTATAATTGACATGAGGTTTAACACAGGGGGTTACTCCACTGCCATTCCCCTCTTATGTACCTATTTCTTCGACACTGAACCTTTGCGGCACCTCTACACCATCTTTGACCGCTCCACCACCACAATGACAGAGGTCATGACCTTACCTCAGGTCACAGGTCAAAGGTACGGCTCTCATAAGGACATCTACATCCTCACAAGTCATATGACGGGGTCTGCCGCCGAGGCGTTCACTCGCACGATGAAGGACTTGAACCGGGCCACCGTGATAGGGGAGCCAACAATCGGCGGATCCCTCTCAAGCGGAACGTACCAGATCGACGACAGCATTCTGTACGCTTCCATTCCCAACCAGGTGGTTTTGAGTGCAGTCTCCGGTAAGGTGTGGACTGTGTCGGGGGTGGAGCCCCATGTGTTCGCCCAAGCAAGAGATGCTCTAAATGTTGCAAAGAGAATCATAGCAGCAAGACTTCCCAAACAAGAGCAAGGGAAATAGTCGGTTGATGTAATCCATTTTTCACTAAAGCTCATGTTGTTAGATACCTGTCACACCATTTTTATGTATAATGTTTTCAATTGGCTTGTTCCAATAACTTTTCCCTGAATAACAGACAGGCATTGAACATATTTCAACAGTTTTTAATCATCATAGCCGGGTGTCATTTTAAAACATTTAGAGGACACAGTTTCAGACAGATATGGTTCTAGAGTAAATCATCTGTTAAAATATTTGGATGACTATTTAGATCTTTTAAGATTAGAATTTTTCTTTGATTCTTTGTTATTTAGGTAAATCTGACTAATTTACCATTGTGCTACTCCCTAATTTGATCTCAAAGATTTCTCCCAAAGTCAATGTATGTTATCTGGTAACCCTAACCCTGATGTACTGTAATTGTGAGCATATTCTGTCTATTTGGCTTTGTTTGTACTGTTTTTCAATTACAATTTAATCGTAATATTGTCTGACACAATTTTTAACATTCCACTTTATCGTCATCATTCGTCTTTTGATTATTAATTTTTTGTACTATCCATGTGAAGTATCTAAAGCTAATAACTCAAATGCTTTGCTGTTTCTCACTGTTTGCTGTTTCTACACGCTCCATTGTAGGGATGTCTTTCTTCACTGAATGGTTACTTATTCAAATCATCTGTAGAGGGAGCAAGTTCCCCACAAATCTAGAATTAGCCTGTGAGTTTATTTCTGCTGGTCAGTAACTGCACTGTTTTCGATCAAATAAAGTCTGAAAGGGACGTTAAACATTGACATCTATGTATTTTTTTTTTTACTTTGCAGAAATAAAACAATGATTGCTTGTGTGCTAGTGCTAATGCTTGCGCAAGTGATAGCAAACAAGTGTGACAATTTCCTACACAAATGGAGAGTAGTCAACACATTAATGCCATTGCGTGGGGTCAATCCTGAGGTTCAACTGGAAAACTACAGTGAGAGACAGACAACAGTGTGGCGCTGTTTAGTTTTCAGCTTGGAAATAAATAAAGCTGACTTAGACTTAGCATACCGTGAGGACTGATCTGGAAAGCATGCAGTTGCAAAATGGTCTCTGGGGTTTGCACATAAGGGTTGAACTTCTACCTAGTCTTGGAGTTTCTACCTATCCTTGTCAGAAATGGAAGGCCTACAACATTAGTTAAAGTACGAGACAAGTTTCTACAAATATTTAACATCTTATAAAGTTGTTAATAATACAAATGTGTGAATGACTAAATGGTCTTTGCAACTCCTAAATAAATACTCATAACCCAATACGAAAGGACTTTGAAACTGCAAAGGTAGTCAATATTTTTTTAAATTAGTAATTAGTAATGTAATAATCTCTGATTAGTTCCTGTGCCAACATTACCCTATGTGGCACAGGTGTGTTAAAATACAGGTTCAAAATCCCTTCTGTGTATTAAAAACCAGTATCTTGGGCAACATGCTGCAGCGCCACTTGGCTCGCTTGTTATTGTCTTACGAAAGTACTGAGGATAATACGATTAAAGGTTTATTGTGGGGGAGGGCGGGGGTAAATCCTCTTAACCAAGTGTTAACAGAGACCCTTGCGGTGGAAGCGGTGTCATTTGACAGAGCACCTCTGTGCGGGAAGGAGGTTCTGTTGACTGACGTTGACTGAGTTTCATTGATTCAAACCAGGAAAAAATGGCGAAAGTTTTCATTTTAGTGGCGTCTCTGCTGTTTCTCAGCAACATCTTCATCGTACGTGCTGAATTTTCCCCCAGCCTCATTGTAGACATGGCGAGGACCCTCATGGACAATTACTGCTCTCCAGAGAGGCTGGTTGGCATGCAAGAAGCAATTGACACAGCCAGCAGCAACACAGAGATCCTCAGCATCCCTGACCCCAATACCTTGGCTAGCGTGCTCACTTCAGGAGTTCAGAGCACCATCAATGACCCGCGCCTTAAGGTTACCCATGAGCCTGACTACATACCCGCTGTTGCCCCTCAGCTACCTTCACTGCCTCCCGAGCAACTCATTGCCGTCCTCCAGAGTTCAATCAAGCTCGACATCCTGGATGGCAACATCGGCTACCTGCGGATCGATCACATTCTTGGGGAGGAGGTGGCCGACAAGATCGGCAATTTGCTTCTGGATCTGGTCTGGAATAAAATCCTGCCCACTTCAGCTCTGATCTTTGACATGCGTCACACCATCAGTGGAGATATGTCAGGTATCCCCTATATTGTGTCATACTTTATAGAGGCTGAGCCTCTGATTCACATTGACAGTGTGTACGACCGACCTTCTGACACCACCACTGAGCTTTGGTCGATGTCAACTCTACTGGGGGAGAGGTACAGCACCACCAAGCCCCTCATCATCCTCACCAGCAAAAACACCAAGGGGATTGCAGAAGATGTTGCCTATAGCCTCAAAAATCTCAAGAGGGCAACAATTGTGGGTGAGAAGACGTCCGGTGGCTCGGTCAAAATCGACAAGATCAAGGTGGGTGAAACGGACTTCTACATTTCTGTGCCAACCGCAAAGTCCATCAACCCCATCACAGGCTCCACCTGGGAGGTCGTTGGCGTCACCCCAGACGTTGAGGTCAATGCGGAGGACGCCCTGGCCACTGCCATCAAAATTATCAATCTCCGTGCGCAAATCCCAGCTATCATCGAGGGCTCTGCCACGCTAATTGCTGAGAAATACACTTTTGAGTCCATCGGAGAACACGTTGCCACAAAACTGAACGGACTACTGGCAAGTGGTGAGTACAGCAAGATCAACTCTAAGGCTGACCTGGAGACTAAGCTCACTGCTGATTTCAGGACCCTGTCTGGGGACAAGAGCTTGAAGACCACGAATAACACCCCTGCCCTGCCACCCCTGGTGAGAACCGTGTTTTCAATAAAATGTTTTACTAATTCCATTCAGTAAAGTGAATTTGCAATTCTTTTTAAACTCTTGGAAAAATAGTCCATAGTTACACTTTGATGGCATTGAAGTGTTTTGATTACAAATATTACAGTCCATCATCTGTTTTTATGTGTTTTTATCATCCTAGAACTATTCTCCTGAGATGTTCATTGAGCAGATCAAAGTCTCCTTCCACACCGATGTGTTTGAGAACAACATCGGCTACCTGCGTTTTGACATGTTTGGAGACTTCGAGGAGGTTAAGGCCATCGCCCAGATCATTGTGGAGCACGTCTGGAACAAAGTGGTCAACACCGACGCTATGGTAGTTGACCTCAGGTAATAGATCTCAGATACTCCTGCTAAATAGCAGCCAGACAAAGCATATACAGTAATTTACTGTGCTCTTGTATTACACTTGAAATCTGTGTGTAAATATCTGAGATTCGTCTTTTCAGTATTTCATGTCAATCAGGTCTTCAAAGAAATGGTGCCATCTTTCAATGTTTCTTATTTTGCAGATCCTATTTTCCAACTTCATGCCATATTCTTATACAACATTTGAGGGTAGTACACTACTATTCTTAAATAACAAATTCCAGTGACTTAGGCAATTGGATTATTCAACTCACTGAGAATAAATTTACTGGAAATTGTGAACAAAGTACTTTTCCAATCATTCATTATACAGTACCCTCATGACTATATTTATAAGAATCTACCCTGACTTATATGTATACATTTTATGATTGTATTTGCAGGAACAATATTGGTGGGCCTACCACGGCCATAGCGGGGTTCTGCTCCTACTTCTTTGATGCTGACAGGAAGATTTTACTGGACAAGCTGTACGACAGACCCTCTGGCACCATCAAGGAGCTCTGGACCCTTCCTGAGCTTACTGGTGAGGGTTTTGGTGTTATTAAAAATTTCAGTTACAGACACTGTGTCTATAACACAGATGCAACAGAGTGGTAAGTTTCTTGTGTTGGTGAAATAGCTTTTTAGCTTTGACTCCCTTTCACCCCACCCCACCCCACCCCCTCCAGGCACCCGATATGGCAGTAGGAAGAGCCTGATCGTCTTGACCAGCCGCACCACTGCTGGTGCGGCCGAGGAGTTCGTCCACATCATGAGGAGGACCGGGCGCGCCATGATTGTCGGCGAGACCACCGCTGGGGCATCCCATCCACCTGAGACATTTCGTGTCGGCGAGACCGACATCTACCTCAGCATCCCCACCGTCCACTCAGACCCGGCTGCCGGGCCCACCTGGGAGGGCGCCGGCATCGTGCCCCACTTCCCCGTCCCGGCTGACGAAGCCATCGACACTGCCAAACGCATCTTCAACAAGCACATTACGGGCCAGAAGTGAGCGCCCCCGATAGGAGGAAGGGGGGGGGGGTTGTTTTAGGGTCGGGGTTTATTTTTGTTATTTTTTGCAGCAGTGCTTTTGTTTAAAAGGAAAAATAGACTATGTATGAAAGCAGGATTTATAAGTAATTATTATTATTATTTCTAGCAGTTGCTGTCAGAAGGAATCTACAAAACCTGAAAGATTTTTTTTATTTTTTAAGATCATGCTTTCCACTTTGTTGGACTAGGTTGGTATCACAAACTGTTTCAACCACTCTGACAGTGAATGGGAAATGTGTCCGTTGTTCGGTGCAGACCACAGAGGCTATATGGGTTATATCAATTTCAGTGGTGGGACGCAATAAAAGAACAAAACAAGGAAAACGCAGCCATGGAGGTTCTTGTCTTCTTTTTTAGAGACACAGCGGTCTTAAGAATGGATTTGGGCAAACCAGCCGACCACACTTATGGTTTTTAGTGGTGACCACCAAAAAAAATCCCCCTATTATATTTATTTTGCGTTTGTCTTGCATTGGTAATCTACAGAGTGCTGGCTACGGTGGGAAAACCCCTGTGTGCGCAGCAGGGGATTTCTATTTAACCTGATGAAATTCAAGTCAAATTCAATGAGAATTCGATGAGAATATTGCAAGGCATCGCTGGCGATAACATCAACCCACTAGACATTTTGGGGGTTGAAAACACTCCGGGGTCTTGGCTTAAACCAAGATAAATTTTGTTAAAAAGTGAAAATGTAATAGAGGGATATACCTAGACGTGCAATGTAATTTTGATTAACTCATTTTCCCATATAAGCTTTTTGGTAGTAGTAAGTGATTCAATTTCAGTAGGAATTATTCAAAGCCTGTCATCTAGTGCTCACTAGGAAGCCGATAAACACGAAGTAAATTCCAATTGGAAATTGATAGTGCAAATTTTTTTTTCAAATAAATCTCTTGAGTATCAAGCACAAGTAAAAAATTATGCTATGTGTAGTGACTAGTAAAATTGTAATAGATACTGCAGTATCTATTAAAATTGTACTAGTCAGCCTTAGTTTCAGTTGTTACATGGTACCAATTGCAATTGTTACTTCCAACCTTCACCACACACATGAATACCGCTCTCATTTCAGTTTTGCTCAAACCCAATAAGGACCCAACTCTCAGCAGTCTCTAAAAGTAAAAATCAAATTGACGAACAACATCCTACAACCACCTCAAATGATTGAACATCTCACTCATATCGGTCTCTTGAAAAATCCCTTTTCCAGAATATACAAACTTTTATTAAAAACAGATGACACCTTATCTTTACCTACAATGAAATGGGAAAGAGACCTTGCTGTCCCCACCGATATCAACCTGTGGAAGCTTATTTGCAACAACACCTTTTCTATGACCCACAACTCCAAAATGCAACTCATCCAATTTAAGATCTTGCACAGAGCCCATATCACGGAATACTAAATGTTCAAAATGGGTTTTGTGGATGAAGACATTTGCTCTCACTGTTCCCTTTATACCAGAGATGACTACTTTCATGCCTACTGGCTCTGCCGACCTATCCCAGCATTCTGGACCAACATCACCAAGAAGCTATCAACCCTTCTGGGTCGCAGCATTCCAGTCTCCCCGTCTATATGTCTTCTCGGTGACCTCTCCTCAGTCGACCCACCACTGAAACACTACCAACCCATCTTGATCGCCTTAACAATGGCCAAGAAAACAATAATACTCAATTGGAAAAAGAGAGATAATCTCACCACATCCCAATGGTTGCAGTTATTAATAGATTACATCTCAATGGAAAAACTATTGGCAATATCCAAAAACAATGTTGATTCATTTAATTAAATATGGGCTACTTTTATCACTGACATAACTCCATCATTAAATACTTGAGTCTTCCTAAGTTGGTACAATGTCATGGTGCTTTGGGGCATGTGGGGGTCCTACTTGTCTGCCGGGGCTCTGCGGTTGGGTGGACGCCCGGGCGGCTCTGGGGACATCCGTGAACATCCACATCCTGTGCTCTTGGGGGATCCGGGGTCCTTAGGGGGGAGTTGGGTGGTCTGGGTGGTGGCGCCCGCTCCTTTACCTGAGTTGAGCTGGCCTGTCTCCGGGGGTGGGGGTGGGGACATGCTCCCGGTGAGTACCTGCAACTGGCGTCTGTGTGTTGGTTCGGGGCATGGTTGCCCTGTGGTCGGCGCGTCGGCACACTGCTGGGGTTGCCCCCCCCGCGGGCGGGGTAGCTGGACTTGTGTGTCCTTCTGCGTCCCGTGGTGGGGGGGGTGGCCGGTCATGCCGGGGCTGGTTCGGCGTTCCGTCTGGTCCTGTCAACCTGGGTCCTGAATCTGGCTGGCTGTGCTAGGCGCAGGGCTCACCATGTGACATGTGAATGCTGCCGGGCTACCTGCCCTCTGGCGCTCTCAGTGCGCGGGGCGCTCGTCACTGGGAGGTCGGGCTGTGGGTGGGGGTGCCGTCTGCCGCCCTCTGTTCTGTAATCCGCATGCTTGGCAGCTGGGGGCTGACCAGGGGCCTGATGGGGGCGCGGAGCTGCCCGACATGGCGGAGGCGCATGGCGGACGCTCTGCGCCCTTGGCTGATCGCTGTAGGTTGGCTGCCACCAGGTATGGGAGGTGGGCGCACTGGGGCACGGTTGGGTCCGGGGTCGCGACTCGCCTATCTCTCCCAATGCCAAAACTTATACTCAGCACATACACCACACAATAGACCGGGGGCTTGCGAGATGGGCGGGGTGCAGGCTATGTGGGTGGGGATGCGGCGGGCAGCTGCCATCTTGCCTGTCATGCTCCTGCCCATGCGTGCTTCTCGTCCGTCCCGAAATGTAATCCACCTCACATTATCTTAGAACACATACAGTCGCACACCAATCCTACTCCGAACAACACTCCATCGGCCAGGGTCTGCGGGGCAGGAGTGATTCAGGTTCGACTTTCCTGAAGGACTCGCACCCCCAACCCCGCAATTTTAACTGCAATTACCAACAGCACACATTGAGCACTGTGGTTTTCCGGGGTGGCAGGTCGCTGGCTGGTTGGTGTTGGAGCATGGTTGGCTGAGGGTCGCGTGGGCCCCCCCTCTCGGTCTGGCTGGAGTCCTGACGGCTTGTGCCTGGTGGCTTGGGATGGGGCTGTGGAGAGTGCCGCCAGGTGCCTTCCGGGACCCCTGGGGCAACTGCTTGCCATTGTGGGTGTGGGTTGGGGTGTGGGGGGCGGCTGTTGGCCTTTTGCTTCTGAAGCGCGGCTTCTCTATGGCGGGCGCCCCTGGTGCTGGGAGTGCCAGAAGGCCTGTATACCTGGCAGCCTGCCAGGTGGGGGGGGTAACATCGAGGTGCCCCACGCTGGGCACACGCTGCTACGTGTATGGGCACTTGGCACTCACGCCGGTTGGGGCGTCTGGTCGGCTGCGGTGGGGCGGGCCTCCCCCTTGTGCGGGGTAGGCATGGGGGTCCTGCCGGCTCGCCCGTGGGGCAGGCGGCTCGGGCGGGGTGTCAGTCTGTCGCCGTGGGGCCGTGATCCGTGCCGGCGGTCTGTGCCTTGCGCCCGTGGCCCAGGTTCTGAGCCGGCGGCCGCGTCTTGTGCCTGCACCTGGGGGTTGGTTGTATGTGTACGCCCCTTGTGTACTGCTCGCTGGGACTGGGTCATGCTCCTATGGGCTGGGCGTGGGGGTTGCTCCACGGCCCTCTGGCTTCTCTGGAGGCCCGGGGGTCCCAGGGCAGGGTTCTGTGGCCGCAGGGCAGGGTACTCGGGGCTTTCCAGCAGCCGTAGGGTGTCTACAGGGCTGCGGAGTTCAGGGGGGTTCAGGGCCCCTTCCGCTGCTTGAAGGCGCCGCGACACAATACCGACCTTCTACACCAGTACCAATGGGGATAAGTCATGTACACTCATCGGTGGACATCTTACACACACACACACACACACACACACACACAAACGCATACAGGCGGTCCCATCACACGAACACACACACACCACCACACCTGCCTCAGGTGCACCCCAGCACACTCCTGGTTGCATTCCTCTCCTTTCCTCCCTCATTTACTGCCATAATTATGACAGGAAGAGGCCACGTGACCAGTTGTAGTTCCAGTTTTCCTGGACCTAATTCACTGTATTTCAATACATGTCATCCAATGTTAATTTTTTTGTGTAAATGTTGTTTGTTTCTATGTTTATTTGTCTCACCCGTGGTGATTCTCCACCTCTTGGAGTAGTGATCAGTTGTTTATAGACCCAAACATGATAAATAGTTCTCCAAAGAGGTGGGTTGGTGGTGGTTCTCTATAACCAAAAACTGTGCTCTTGTCATTCTACAGGTCGTCCACAGGACAGAGTTATTGCAGCAGTTCTTGGTGATTTAATAATTAATAAAGAGTTGCATTGCAGGCTGAGAACTTAAACTCCACTTGCAGACTAACTCTGTCATGAATACAATGGTATACAAATACTCTGTGTTGTATGCCCAGCATGCTGACAGCACAGGTTAAAACATTTAAATTAAAATAAAAAACAATATATTAAAAATTGTTACTAGCAGTATCTAATAAATAAGCACTAGTACCTAATACATTTTGACTAGTAAAACTAAAATAGTTACAAGGAACTGTCGGAATAGTAGTTTGTAACTAAAATATGTTAAAGTACTAGTGACTTTTAAACAGTGTCTTTTTCATCCTATGGATTAAATGTTAAAACGACTCGCCATAAATCGGTTCATGAGGTGCACGTCCAGCCTCCAAGTCCTTTTTTTCTCTTTCCTTCCCTATCATGGACACAGAGACACATTTTAGAAAATAAGCCTTCAAGAAATGGGAGGCTTTCTGTAATACCACCACCACCACCACCACCACCACCACCACCAGCCCAAAAAGAGCAGCCTTACATCTGGAGGGAGGGGCAAGAAGTCCTGACCCATTTTTGTCCATCCCCCACCCCCGCTCTCTCTCTCTCGTCTCCTTCTCTTCTCTTTGAGATTGAAATATGAAACCTGGTCCATTTCAGCCAGATTTCTAGCCCGAGGCTCCCAGTCTGCCCAGCAACGCCCCCCCCCCCCCCCCCCCAAAAAACCCCAAAACCCCAGCTTTACATTACCTCCATTTCCAACACTTTTGACAGACTTTGACAGGGAAAGCAACAGCCGCCTGTATTCCAATCATCATCATTGTCCACTTGACAATTTTTGGACTTGATTCTTCCGAGTTTTTTTTTTGTTCTTTGTCCGTTAACCGTGGACTGTTCAAGTAGAGGCAGAGTCTTTTAATATTGTTCTTCTCGTCTTTTATTGTCTTCATTGCGTGCATCATTCCCCTAGGCGCTCAAATATTTCAACTTTTTCCCTTGTTCGTATCTTTTGTTGGTTGTTTGTGTACACATCGGTTTTTCTCCCCTTTTTAACCTCAAAACGTCCTTTTGGGATGTGAGAACACACCGGTAAGCCTTCTCGGTCCGAGTCTATTTTGTTTTAATTTTTTTTTTTTTTTTTACTTTTGAGAAGGAATTAACTTTTTTTTTTTTGTTCAAGGTAAAAAAATAATGAGGGGATTTTTGAAGAACGTATCCGTTGTCCTCGTTTTTCTGGGATTATCTCTGCTCTCCTCGCCGTCGACCGGCGCCGCCGAGTCGGAGGTTCGGGATGACGAAGAGGAGGGGGCCGAGGAAGAGAGCTCCTGTCAGGGGGCTTTTGACCTGTACTTCGTGCTCGACAAGTGAGTCAACGCTCAATTTGGTCTATATTCACACACACACACGAGAAACAACACCAGCAACACATTTGAAATACTCGTGACGAATAGCAGAAAGGCAAGTCAAATAATAGGATTAAAAAAAAAGAGTAAAATAACACAAAAATAAAAATAAAATGACAGAAATGCTCGGATTGTTAAGTACTGTACATTGATTTAAGATACATGTTGCAGCACGGACCGTTATGAATGTAACACAGAATAATAATAATAATAACAATAATAATAATAATAATAATAACAAAGAACACAGCATAAAAAAGAAGCTTGACAGTAAAAAAAAACTAAAAACTAAAAAATATATACATTATATGTATATATGGGTGTGTGTATGTATGTATGTATGTATTTATTTATTATCATGGGACATGTAGAAGGGGACTTGTTGACCCCCCCTCCAAAGGTTGTTTTTTTTTTTTGTACAGGAAGCTAAGCTTCTTTCTCAGCAACCAAGTATTTTGTTGTGCACTCTGTCCACCCACAAAGGAAAAATGCTGTCGTTGTGGTATCTCAAAACTGGGCCCCTGAAAACTGAAAACAAAAAAAAAATGTGTCTCCACCAGAGCCTCTATTCAGCCTCTAAACAGCCAGGTCATGTGATAGTGTCTTGGAAAACGTGGCCATTGTTTTACCTGTGCTTGCCATAAGCGTTCCTTGCCATCATAGCTTAATAGTTTCCCGAGGTTAATAGTTGAGACGTAGGATGATCTTTGAACTCCAAGCTGGCATGAGGGAAACACAGTTGTCCCCTGTAAAATTACAATCGCCCGGCATTTACACAAGTTATTTTATGAATGAGATTATCAAATATTTCTCCCAGTGCAATGGATGAATGCTTACCTGGGTGACACCGAAGGAATTTATGGCTGAAAAAAGCCCTTGAAGTTCCCATGGCAAAAAATGTGGTTCCATTCCCCATGTTAGTGCACTGAACTTCTCATGTAGCCACACAGGGAACAGAACCTGAGAATCCGGTGCTGTTAGTGCCACGCTCTCTACGACAGAGAAAGAAAGGGAATAGGATACCTAACATTAGCACTACATGTGCCATCCTTCACCACGTTGTATTGCACAGTGCCACAGAGGTGAAGAATTGTGGATTTTGAACCCAGGCAAACATTCATATGATTAGTTACAGATGGGTTCGTAAGGCCCAATCCCTAATGTTTTGAGCTTCTCATTGTTTCACCATTCTTATTCACCATTCTAATAGTACTTGACAGAAAGTGATCCATGATGATCAAAGCTGTGAAATGCCCACAATGTAAAGCATATTTTTCTGTTCGGAGATTAAGTTCAGGGAGAAAGAGAGATGAGCCTGGGACATCAGGGTTATCAGACATTGTAGACTCAAATTGCTCAAATTGGGTAATTTTTTTGTGTAACATGGTGACGTGAAGAAATTAACCACAGTGTTTTATTTTGGTCTGCATCTATTGATAGTTGGCCACACACACACACACACACACACACACACACACACACACACACACACACACACACACACACACACACACACACGCACACACACACGTACACACATACACACACACGCACACACATACTTCCGCTGCACAACCCTCTGATCTTTATGAGACACCGTCTACGAACCCATGCTGTGGTCGATGCATAAAGAAGTGGTTGGGGCCTGGCGTGGGGTGAGAACACAGATTTGACAAAGTGGAGCAAAAGATGCAGTCATCAAATGACAAGTCGGCCCAGTACTGTAGGCCATCTTCAGCCCATATCCAGCTGAGTAGGCATTGCTTTCCTGACAGCTAGTGAGCTTGGTCTACTTTTTATATGTACTGTTCTGTATTATGTCCATGGACAATAGGTAGGTGAGTATAATACAACTAACATGACATCACTGCTTATAATAAATGGTTATTAGCTGGTACAGGTCACACAGTACCACAGTGCTGTGGTGTTAAAGGTCAAGGTTTGGCAGAGGGAACCCTATGAACGTATAGTAGGTGTGAGTAGGTGTGAGTAGGTTGTAGCGACATTATGATATTCACATTATGGGCTCTTTTGAACCTGGCAGTAAAATTTGTCCTGGGTAATCAGACAACCCCATCCCAGCTCTAAATCCAGGTGAGTAGACACCCAAGACCCATTGAGGCCGCATTGAGCACAGGGGCACTGCTCTATGATATACATGGTTATTTTCAAATTGAGCAGGGAAGTACAATTCCGTCATCCGAGATGCATTTTTAGATGCGTTATGATGCCTGGTGTCAAAAGCAATCAGTCTCAATTGGATCTAGAACCAATATGATATATCTGGATACAAGTTACCAGGTCTGAATAGGGGCTATGGGAGAGGAGGATGGTGAGGTTCCCCCATCAGGAGGATCAATACTGCAGTGTTTGCAGCAGGGTTTTTTCTTTTTACCTTTTGAATTTAATCTGAAGCACGATTTGTGATTCAAGATTCAAGAGATTTATTTGTCACATAAATATACATACGTTCATACATATATGCAGTGAAATGCCATTGCACCACGGAGGCGCACGCGCAGGCGACCACAAGGAGCGCCACCTTGTGCTACATAAATATATTAGATTTGATTAATTGCGCAGGCCCAGGGCATGCCGGCGATGTGTGAGTAACATGAACAGGGAAAGCCGAGGAGATGGAGAACGAGGAAAAAAATTGGAACGAGTGGAAAAAAATACTGCGCTTGTGGTGATCAGGGCGCTGAAACTTGAAGCTTCTCACGGAGCTGGCCCGGGCCGAACACTGGAAGACTGTGGGCGAATTTGGGCAACTCCCAGGTGTGAATGTGTGCACCTTTGTACAACTGCGAAGCGTTTCTGCACTCAAGAAACTTTAACTGTGTGAATAACGTAGGTAATATAAGCTTTAAAAAAATGCCCTACATAAAGTTATTAAATAATGTTTTGCATGATAAAATGTGAGCCTAATACCGAATGTGGTAACATGTAGTTTGCATGCAGAAGCAGGCCTCCACAACACAGGCTCGAGTATCTTCTACAAAACCACACTTTCAAGCAGTTTTCTTGAAGCTGGTCATGTGACATCAGATCTTTATACTCCCTGTGACGGCTCTGTCGTGGCAAATTTTATATAAAGCTCAATTAGACATGGTAAAGCAATTAACCGTCTCGACTCACTTTGGTGCCATAGCCCATATAATCATATAAGTGCCATATATAAAGATTACATTAAAGCAGATATCATTCATTAAAGCAGGCCTCCTATTGTGAGCCTACTTTAATGAAGAACAGAGGACCTAATTTATTTGTCCACAATGCAAGAGTTGCAACTTGTACCAATTCAAAAAATAATGGCTGATGTAGTACACCAACTCAGAAGCCGCAGCACGCACACACACGCACACACACACACAGACACACACAGACACACACACACACACACACACACACACACACACACACACACACACACACACACACACACACACACACACACACACACACACACTCTCTCTCTCTACTTCTTGTAGCTCTACCTCAGCACCCTGCTTGGCTTGGGAGGCATTTATTGTCTCCAGATCGAGGGCTACAGTAGACTGTCGCTTTGTTTATTGGAACCTGGACCAAATTAACACTTACCCCTTTTTGTGTTGATGTATTCATCAGAAACAAGAACTTTACAATGGCAAAGGCGAGCTGTTGTTGTTCTGGTTGTTGGTCTTTTAACGATTTTGGGCGTCCGAGTGAGGCATTGGATCACGCTCCTCATAAGCTGAGCCAATGTAGGGCATCAAAATACAGCTGCGCTCTATAAATAATTTAAACACCTCAGACCCTTCTCACTTTGAAATAAACTCTTATTTGCTAGGACTTTTCCCCCCCTTCTCACAATATGTTGGTGTTTTTTTCACCTCTGGGAGCAGGTTAGCCACGGGGCTTACATCTTGAGCGGAAGTAAATGCGCTGGTCTCAATGTTAGCATGATGTATGTATCCCCATGATGCTTAAGGATATTGTCAAAGCCTTTGACAGGTTTTCAAACCCGATGATGTTGTGTTTAGTGCTACCTCATATCATACAGTATAAAAACAGGAAACAGGAAACTTTAAAAAATATTAATGCGTTAATCACACTGAAACCAACACTGAAGAAATTCTGTCAAAAAAGAAGGAGCAAAAGAAAGAAAATAAAACAAAAATATTGGAATTCAGCAAAATGATATCTGCCAATAGGGTGAGAAATGCTTTCTTACAACTTTCAAGCTAACGTTCTAGCTTAGACAAAAAAATCGGGTTTGAAATGGTCGTATAGTCTTGTAAAAACATCCACAAAAACATTAAAATCACAATATTTTTTGATTTTCTGGCTTGTTATTAATTCATTAGTACCCGTGTACTTCACATGCACGTGTCTGTGTGTGTGTTTTAGGGGCAGGATTATGAGAATATTTGGACCTAGACACAAACAGTGTGGGGGAAAAAATGGCCAGAAGCCTAGATCGGAAAAACGTGGAGGCCAATAGAAAGTAAGAGAAGTAATAGCGCAGAGATATTTTAAAGATTCACCATTTCTCCATCCTGCATTAAACAGTGCAGGTGTCAATAGAACAGTATTGGCAATGAAATCAGTTTAAGCCAATCTGGTTCCATCTAGCTTCAAAGCAGCTTCCTGTTACGAGCCATTCAGCTTCTGTATTGCTGAGGGCACGTCAATAGGTAAGCGAAAGGATGTCTGTATGTATAGAACTATAATTAAAGCCAAAATTGTGGTAAATATTTGTCAAAATGATGAGTTTTGGGGTTTTCTTTTCAGCATAAGCTCATGCAATACATGCAAAAGCATGCCTCATTGGCTTCAACAAGATAAAAACTATGAAATTGTAGCCGTTGACAACTGAACAAGGAGCACATTTTGATCTTTTTTCTAAAAAGGCCTTTGGTAAGGTTGGGGCCCAAGTCCAGTCATAGTTGAGCAAAGAAGTAAGAAAATGGGACTTATCCAGTGGTTACATCTGTGAAAAAGTAGGTTAGCGGTTTCTAAAATATTGCATCACCGTGCCAAGTTCACCCAACGGGAGCTTTGCCATTGGCTGTCGGCGGGGGTGGTTCACACAGGCTCTGGCTAGAATGCCAGAAGTGCCTTCCAAAGTGGAGGGAGCTTGGTTGGGTTTTTTTTTGTCCTCTTTCTCTTCAACTCTCAAAGCGTGAGAACGAAGCAGAAGACCGTCAAAACCCACAGGCTGGCTGAGGTTTGTCCCACATTGCTCTATGCTGTAACCGCCCCCGCCCCCAGGATAGAAGGGCTCAGTCGGCTGCAGATGCCATGCTAGCTCTTAGCAGACTTGCTCATGGAATCCTAAATGGAATGTCTCCTGGTGTTTTCTCCCCAAAAAATCTTCTTAAAATATTCTTTCAGTAACTTGTTTAGTTATTGTTCACGGGTCCCATGCTTTGACCACCTTTTGCAAACCATCTATCTCTCTGTAATGGCCTTTTCCGTCTCTTATTTGTCTCCCTACCACCCCCTTTATACATTCTAATACTTCCTTTACACCCTTTAAAAAATGTTTTTTTTTTGCCCCACGCCTTCTGACCCACGATGCATCACTGAGGCTTTACACCAATTCAGCCGGAAAAATAATGATTTAAAAGGATCGCATCCACTGGAGTGATGTAGTGTCTCCTAACATGGCTGGTTAAGTGCAGGCAGCCTCCCCGAGTGCTCAAACTGCAGATTCGGAAACAGGACGTCGCTTGTCTGAATTCTGGGTACGCCGGGCGCGATCCGCCGGAGTGCATTTACAGAGTTTGAACCTGGCCCGTCACCTTGAGAATGGCGAGAAGAAAACACTTCTAGATGGTGTCACTGTCAGAGAATCAAAACAGACTCAAACTGACTCTCACCAGTCTCTCTGTCCCGCTCATATTGTTTAAGTTTGAGTGGCATGGAGGAACATATAACTACCAAACCAGTGGTATTGCAAGAGCCCTCTGCTATGAAGGCTAAGTGGAGGCTGTCAGTGTTTCTATGACTTCCTATTTTTCCAAATTGTCCAATTGTAACTGAGAAAACATCTTGAACACATGTTGAACTTGAGCAACTTTGAGGCCTTTTCTTGAAATGAAATGAGTCATTTTTCAAAGAGAACAGTGATCTTTTCACGCTCTGCATTTTGAAATAACATACAGTATGTATATGTATATGTGTATATGTATCCTTTGTTTTAAGAATACAAGACCAAAAGACTATTCCTATCTCAAGATTTCTTCTTCTTGTTCTAAGAAATCTCAAGAAAATATGGCAGATTTGGCTTGATTTATCACAGTATTAGTAATAAGTAAGTCATAAATTATTACATATTGTACCTTTAAATGAAGGGGGTGTGGTCTTCATTGTTTTTCGGTGGAAAACATTTTGTCAATTCTGCTCTTTACTCTTTCGAAACATCTCTCTCAGCATTGACCTCATGACTAACTCTGACTAACTGTTTCTACTCTACTTGCTGTTGTTGGTTCATACTGTACAATGTGCCAGCTGTGTGGGCTGCAGGGGAATTCAGCACTGCGGTTGTAGCATCTCAAAAATTGCCTCCCTATTCCCTTGTGAAGATGATTGTGTGAGGTTTATGTCATTATGTCCAGCCCAGTCATCTGTGTAGATGACTGGGTGTCAGATGTTTCAGATGTCACTATGTGTATGGTGACATCTGACAAATCATGAGTATATTTGCAATTTGCAACCATTTCTCTTGCATTGTAAGGCCATATGACGTGAAGCAAGGTTATTTGTTAAGCATACTTTATATTAAGAAACACTTTGCAGATGAGAAAAATAACATTTCATGATAGAAAGATAGACAGACGGACAGACAGACAGATAGATACTATAAAACTCCAAGCTCGGTGGCGAGTACAATTAGATCAAAGGGAAATTGCATGGTGCCTCATTTTAGAAAAGAAACCTCCAGTCAGAGGATATTGAATGACAAAAGGGCCCACTTCCTCTCCTTACATGCTGTTTGGACAGGTGATGGAAAAACTGCAAGCTCGGCCCTCGGTCTCACGCCTTCAGCTACCTCAGAGGGGCCACACGGTCCAACACAAACATGAGCCATTGTGATTCAGAAAAATATATACAAAAAACCAAATAGGTGGGAGTCCTCAAATTCAAGCCTGTGTTAAATAAATACTGAAGCTCTACATCTATTTGTAATTTATTAAGGTGGTGCAAAAGGGGTGCTGTGCCTGTTTTGTGTGCCGTTTTAGCACTCGGTGTAATGGAACAATCTGTAACCCCAATCTGTAAAATTGGCTCTTCTTCGCCCCTCATGTGAAAGTATTTGTGTGTGTGTGTGTGTGTGTGTGTGTGTGTGTGTGTTTGTGTGTGTGTATTTGTGTGTGTGTGTGTGTGTGTGTGTGTGTGTGTGTGTGTGTGTGTGTGTGTGTGTGTGTGTGTGTCTGTGGGTTCCACTGTATGCATATGTCCGCAATTTCCGTGTTGAAGACCAGTTCTGCTTGCACTGCGTATATTGCAAACTGCCAACAAAAAGAAAAATCATCCTCATGGTCCTGTGCCGCAAACCTTCTTTTTATTATCATGTTTTTGTCGAGCTTGTAAGGTCTTGTCCCCTTGGCTTTGCTAAGTCAGCCTCCGAGGAATTAACCGGCCTCCGTGTTGAGCCGACGCACTTGTCTTTAGAGATTCAACGCACACAGAGTTTGTTCAGATTTAAGTGGCCCTAATTCATCATCATAACAAGTGTTAATATGGTTATTATTATAGTGGCTCATTAGGTCCACAGAAGGTCTACCTATGAAACATTTTGTTGTCCCAGGCCAATTAATTATTCCTCATTAAATGTTGGCTCCAAACATCTATAACTGTTCAAAGGACAACCTTGAGAATGCTTTACTTAGCTTCAGCTTACTTAAGCTTCAGATGGGCTTAAATGCAGTCCAGTGGGGCAAATGTTCAAGCTGTAAATCTCCTTTTTGAGAAACAGGAAACTCACATTTTAGTCACACGTGTTTTGTTCGTGTTGACAAATCCCAGCTGCTCTACTGGCTTGCATTCTGCCTTGCATTCGAGAGGGCGTTCTGCGTAACACACGTTTGTACTATCATCCAGCGTACTTTAATATGAAGTTAAAAAGAACGCTTCCTGGACATGTACTATCGTCATATAGCCGCATAACTTATTTCCAGTGGAGTGTGCAGTATTTGCATGCTGTATTTCACCAGATGTCTTGTTATGGCGGTACTTCACACATAAGATCTTTCTGAAGATCACATAGTGGAACTTTAACTCTTATAAACAGATGACACTATATTTGAGTTAGGCCTCACTTTGCGTTATTTTAAACTATGCTTTTACGGCATACAAAGCCATATGTTTTGTAAAGGATCGGCTAATGACATATGCACATCTGCTACACAACGCTTCAACCCTTTCCCCGTCAATTAACAAATTTCCCTTATGGCGTCTCAGTGGATAGATCATTAAGCTAACTAAAGGCTGCCTTTACCATGTTGGATATTTCCCCCTGGTAATCAATTAGAGGGTTAGATGTTGGCATTCACTCTCACACAGAGGTTGTGAGGTTGTTTCTCGCCACACACACACACACACACACACACACACACACACACACACACACACACACACACACACACAAGATGTAGTCTCCATCTGCCCAGCTGAAATGAGGGCGGTTCATTTAGAGGGGAGGCGGTAGACTTTTCAGATCAGTCCAGTTTTTATGGTCAGCCCCTGGGGAGTCCAGGGACTAATCCCTCCAAACCCCTAGGAGGGTAAGAAAGGGTAATGAATTGCACCCAAAGCCCATAAGACACCACCTACTGTCATCTCACAGAGCCCCCTGTGGCCCCAAGCCGACAGGCAGTTCTACACATCTGTTAAAAACAGGATTTGCTGTGTAAAAGTTTTAAATTAAGTTATTCTCACTATTTCTTGTTTTCTTGTGTCACTGTGTATGTGTGCATACGTGTGTGTGTGTGTGTGTGTGTGTGTGTGTGTGTGTGTGTGTGTGTGTCTCAGGTCCGGCAGTGTGAAGGATCACTGGAATGAAATCTATTACTTTGTGGAAAATCTAGCTGACAAATTCAAAAGGTAAGTTATAATTGGAAGTAAATACATTTTGTCTGTTGTTGTTGTTGTTCTTGTTTAAAAACCTGTCTGAAAATAGCAAATTTGAAAAAGATCTCTGAAATTCGAAGAAATTTTAATTCTAGCAAATAATCATACGTTTTAAAGGAAATAATTGAACTTCAAATATAGCTGGTTGTAAAATACAGTATATATATATATATGTAAATCAATGCATATTTTTCTATTAAAATATTCTGACTGTAGTTCATCTTTTGTATCTATTCTATTAAGACTTTGTCAAGGCAAAAATATCCCACAGTCATCTGAAATAGTGTTAAAGGGTAACATATACATCAATCATTCCAATAAACACACACACTCTGGCATGGTGTATCACTGCAGACATCTTGTTGTGGCTTTCTATTCAGCAGCCTTGAAAATGGCAGGTGGGGTTCAGAGGTTTTTGTGCTAAAAGTGAGAAGGACTGAAGCTCGGTGTGAGGGTTTTTCTTGATTTTGATAAGGATAGGTTAGCTATCTTTCAAATGTTCTATTAAAATGTTGGTTCCTATCATTTCTGACTGTTCATCGCACAACTTCGCCAAGCGCTATGCTATTGAGAAACATTCTGCTCTACTGCAGCTTGATAGCGGGTCGTGCTATGAACAATAGTGGTAAGTTCCATACAAGTTCCATAAAATGCAATGTGTCCAGCGTCGTCGCTATGAACAGTTATTGTATAAATGACGGGGAAGAAACATTTCAATGAGGCCAGGACATAGCTAACCTTTGATCACTGACTACTGACTTCTCTTCCCCGTTTCAATACACAAATGACCCTGCTATAGTCCAGTGTGAGTACCCAAAAAATATGTAGAGATCGCCGCAGTCTATGAAAATGCATAAATGCATCTATGCCATGAATACTCAAATTTAAGTAAAAGTCTTAAAAAATCAATGCAGTGCAGCGTTCATAAAAAGTTGCCATTTGTCAGGGCCATTTCTTGCTTTAAGAGGACTATGCGGTTGCATAGGGCCCCCAAGCTGCCATTTTAGCCTTTTAAACTAGACTTCCAGACAAATCAGTAGCTGTGTAGCATGTCATGGTAGCTTGCTGGGAAGTGGGCGTAACATACTGTAGCTCCAGAGTCGGCGATCTTTTTTGACAAAAGTAAATGGGCATATATTCAAACTATAATCAATATTTAAATTCAGACGATATTCAAACAGGTCCCTTTACCGCTTACATCAAGACATCTGAATGAAATTGGACTCTTTAGAACTGTAACATTCTCTGACAGAATGTCAGCTACATAGGGTATGTTGGCTTCAGGGTCCTAAACAGACTGCATGCAGTGAAAATATGTTATTTTTTTCGCCTTTGTTTCTTTTCCCCATTCCTGCACACTGTGGTCTTGTGAGTCCAAAGAGCCCAATTGCATTCATGTGTGATGAATTATTGCCTCAGAGTAACCATTTTACTGTGATAAAACTTGACCTTACTCAATTATAATGACCTATTGTGACCTGTAGAATAATCACAGCCTCAAGAAACTCTAGACCCAGAATGTAGACACCAAGACCATTCATTCATGGGATGTCCAGGTACATTGAAGATAACTTATCTTCAATGCACCTGGACGTCTCATTCCCTTTTTCTCTGAGCTATTTTTAGAAAACAGTGCTTGTCATCCAATTGTCAAAATAGTCAAAAATCTGAAATTTTCAAAAGTTGTTGATACTGCATCACAGCATTACATTTTATAAAGTGTTTTTCAAGGTCGTGATGTCTTAAGGTGGGATCTTTGACCCTCCCCCCCCCATTCTCGAGTGGTCAAAATGGCTAGAAAATGTACCAAAGCAACCCACAACTTGGTGCAGCAACTAATCACCCATAACTGAGCATGGTAAAGGCCATCATTAGGCATGAGCCCCTTTATACTTAAAATATTAATAATTTTATGAGGCACAATTACAAATATAATGTTTATTACCTTGTAATTGATAGAAAAGATTTACATACAGTGTCAAGTTGCAAATGAAAGTAATTTTTTTTCCACAGATCTAGCCTATTTTCCTCCTAAAGTGCTACAGATTAATGCATGTAAATGTTGAACGCATGCCCCCGGACAACCTCACAGTTAGATTGGAATCCACCGCCATAGTTTCATAAAATAGTGGCACGCAAACAACACTTTGCATAGGGCTCCCAAAAAGCAAAAGACGGGCCTGCCGTTTGTACTCCACATCTGCCTGCTATGTGCATGCAATGTTGGGGTTGTTCTACATGTTTTTGTTGTCTTTGTGTAGTAGTGCGAGATTCACCAAATTGTGGATGTTTTTTGCCCAAGCCACACAATAGGGAGGCGACTATGTTATTATTATGTTATAAAGTTAACTGCTCGGCCAATTGGTGTTCTCGTTGAACTCGAGACAATTCAAGGTTCCCAGCATGCCTTCAGAGTTTTGGAGTGGAACTGCATTGCAGGGAATTATGGGAAAACGCACAGCAATCGTGGGTGGTATTGTTTTGTCCTTGTTGCTGCTCAAAGGCCACAACAATACTTGGAGCTTTGCATAACAAACGGTGAAGTAATGTCAGTGTTCCAGGATCTGTTTCCCCCCCCATCTAAACAAGTGCAGAGAATAAACTCCCCCAACTCAACAAATTCTGATATTTAACAATTTGTATTCTCATCTTTTGTGTGTGTGTGTGTGTGTGTGTGTGTGTGTGTGTGTGTGTGTGTGTGTGTGTGTGTGTGTGTGTGTGTGTGTGTTGTGTTTGTGTGTGTGTGTGTGGGGGGTGTGTGGTTCTAAATATAGATTTGCTGAGCGACTCAAGAAAACATGAAAAATTCCACATCTAAGGCCCCTGGTCATCTGTTTCAGCGTCAACAGAGACTCTGGTTCCTACAGTGCTGTCACACTTAAGTGACACAAGGCCGCGCATTTTATGCAAATCATTGCCTTATGTTACAAGGTCTTGGCTGTGTTCCTTTATGGGCTACTCTTGAAATTTGAGAAAGAGATTCGGGACAGAAAGTTGGATGGTAGCCAGGATTTTATCTGTGTATCTGTGTTTTGTTCCTATGCAAAAGGAAATATTGTTCAGTCTATCTATCTATCTGTCTGTCTATCTATCTATCTATCTATCTATCTATCTATCTATCTATCTATCTATCTATCTATCTATCTATCTATCTATCTATCTATCTACAGTATCTATCTATAGTATCTATCTATCTATCTATCTACAGTATCTATCTACAGTATCTATCTATCTATCTATCTATCTATCTATCTATCTATCTATCTATCTATCTATCTATCTATCTATCTATCTATCTATCTATCTATCTATATATCCGTTGCTGGGCCTGGGGATTGAAACACTAACTTTCCTGTCTTCTCTTGTCTGTTTTGGATTACAGCCCCATGCTGAGGATGTCATTCATCACCTTCTCATCCAGAGCTTCCACCATTATGAAACTAACTGAGAACAGGTCAATTTTAAACAACCATACAGACTCTTGAGCTGCTTTCATACGTGCACTGCAACCCTTAGGTTATTCGGACATTAACTGAAAGAGCTGTATGTGTGGATGTATATGCCCGAATCATTTGGACCGGACATTAACCGGACTTCACCCCAGTACAAAGTCTGTGTAATGTCTGTTTGAGGCCATGTGCGAACAGAGCAGGTGATTGTCCGGAACATTCACAGGGAGCAAGTGATCGCGCGTTGATGACATCTCTATCATGCGCCAGTTATTTATCTTCGTGCGGATCTTCGCACACGGAGTGTAGCTGCTTCGTACTCCTTTTTCTGTCTTCCTTTATATTCCTTTCCACTTATTTATACATGGAGTATCAATGGCAAAAAAGAGAAGTCGGTAGCATTGTCTGCCATCTTGGGTGTGCTACAACTCTGCAGCCTCATTGCGTCACGTCCTGCCTCCTGCACGAGTATTTCCAGTAGGTGTAAACACGCCTGACATAGACAATCTCCGGTTGTGGGCTACATGTGTGAAATGGCAACTTTTTTTTTTTTTTGGATAACTATCAGTAATTGATGAGGTACCAGGTACCTAATAAAGTAGGACCAATTATTTGTATGCCTTAGTCTGCAAATTCTACCTCCAATGCATGCCATGCAGACGGAAGCAAACCCTGTTTGTAACTTAAAGCAATATAATATTTATACACAAAATTGGTCTCTCGTTCGTAGCATCCAAGCAATGAATCAGAAAAATGGCCTTTTCTGTCTTCGGAAAAGAGTGCATGGCTGTTTCATTTAATTTCCACCTACAGCCATTTTCAGCCTTGCTGGAAAAAAAAAACAATGAGTTTTTGCTTGCTTGGTTGTTTTTTTTTTCACTGCGAAAAACCAACCACCGTGTTTCCTCTCTCCAGGGTAGATATCCAGAAGGGACTGAACGCTCTGAAAATAGAGATTCCCGGTGGGGACACATTCATGCACCTGGGACTGCAAAGGGTAAGGGGAAAAGTCTGGAACACTGCAGATCATTGCCCGATTTGGTGTCTGGCGTAAAACCAGCCAATCACTGCGTGATTCTCGTCAAGAAAATCCACCAATCAGGCTTCGTCCTAAATATGATGTCTTGATGTTTTTGCAAAAACCGTGGATGTTAATGAATTATCCAGATCGACAACTTCTGCAATTTTCCAAAAATGTTTCTTCTTCCATTCCTTCTTCCATTTCATCCTTTATAGGCAAATGAACAGATATACCGTGAGAACTTTGGTAAGTATTCTTAAAAAATCTTTAAAAATCCTTATTTTCTGTCAAAGAAGTAAACATTTTTATATTTTTTTAACGGACATAAATCATGGGCTTCTTTTTCTAGGGACGGCAAGTGTTATTATTGCACTTACTGATGGGGAATTGCAGGAACATCAGCTCATTGACGCTCAACAAGAGGTAAAAGATTAACAAGATGGGCAGCATGGGAGAGTTATCACTGTCAATGTAGCTATAGGGAGATGGACATGCATACATATAACATCACATGAAACTACGTGCTAATTTAGGATATCCGACAAAAACTTATTTTTTAATCAATATGAAAGCATGAATTAAATATAAATGACTACTACTATGACTAAAGTCACTCTCTTTTTTCATTGTCATCAAAGTGGACTATAAAATATCTGCATCCTGACATGATGACAATTTAATGTCATGGCTTGGACCCTCTCTGTACTGAAATTATGATGCGCTATAATAATAATAAGAAGAAGAAGAAGAAGAAGAAGAAGAAGAAGAAGAAGAAGAACCATATTTTGTATCACACCTTTCATAAACAACTTGCAACTCAAAGTGCTTTCCATTAATAGAAGGCAATCAAATAGTAACAATAAAAAAAATCTAACAAGCAAAATGCATTTAATAAAAATAGGTAAATATTATTAAATGTAATGCTATTTTCAGATTGGGGTCCTCAATTTCTTCACGTTAACTTGTGTAGATAGACGTGTACATAAGTGTTATTTCATCTCTCTTTAATTTATCTCTTTCTCGACTGCACTGTTTTGTGCTCCTGCAATGCCTGAGTGTTTATAATGACAAAGAATAATAGATTCAAGATTCAAGATTCAAGATTTTTTATTTGTCACATACATATACATACTTCCATACATATATGCAGTGAAATGTAATGCAACGCACCCGGTGATAGCACACAATATGTCCTAGGAAAAAATTAAAAATAAAATAAAATAAAAAGTAGAAAATTCCTTTCTAATAGACCGACTAACTGACTCCTAAAACGTAATACAGTAAGTGGAATACTTATAGAATAAGATAAAAAAATATATAGAATAAAATACAATAAAAAATAAATTGAAATAAAATGGAATAGATAGAAGGAATATGCCTATGTATATACAGATATGTGCATTTAAAGTGGCATGTGAATTAATTACATTAATTAATAGATAAAATCTAAAGAAAACAGGATAAGAAAATGCTAATAAAATAAAATACATAAATCCAGATAGATAGACTGAAGTTCGCCATGTTTGCTGGGTAGTTAAACTCCTCATTTAATCCCATCCCCCACCCCACCCCCCCAACAGGCAGAGAGAGCGAGGTCTCTTGGTGCTATCGTCTACTGCGTTGGGGTCAAAGACTTTAATGAGACGCAGGTGAGCCCATAAATGCTGATGTTTGCATGTGTTACACGGAAGACTTTTGAAGCAGTCCACATGGCTTTCAAAAAATCTTTCCTCATGAGAAAAATCCATCCATTTTTAACATTTTTTTCTGCAGTTCAGAATCATTTCCAGGAGAAAAAACAAGCAATCTGTGGTTGATAGACAAGTCAGATCCCAAAATGCTCTCTTCCTTGTTTCATTGTACAACTTGCAGCACGTTGCTACGGAAATGCCTCTACCTCTTGCAGTTTGGCCTAGCCCATAATTTAAAATTTCCTTTGGTATACGCCAATCCCCAGAAAAGATGTAACCCCACGCTGCCTCTTGGGTTGGTTTGGCTCCCCAGATCTCTAGATCAGGCCAAGGAAATGGCTGCCGTTTCAGTAATAATTGGTCAATGCCTGTTGGTATTGATTGTAAATGGAGCTTTTATGCAATCGAGATTCATTTCCGGGTAGATCAAACCATTTTATCTGAAAGTCAATTTGTTGAGAAGTCAATTCTATTGCCTCAAAGGAAATTTTATAGTTTTTTGAGGTTTTGTTATCAGGCTTGGATGAATATACAGTGCTTTCGTGGGTCAGCGAAATCTCTGAAAATATGTCTCTCCACATTGTCATTCACTGTCCATTTTTCCTTCATTCTCACGCTCTATCTCTCTCTCTACCACCTACCCCCTTCCTACCTTCCATACCTCCACGCCCCACCCCAACCCCCGATCTCCACCACTAGCTGGCCACCATCGCCGACACAATCGAGCACGTGTTTCCGGTACTGGGGGGCTTCCACGCGCTCCGAGGCGTCATCAACTCGGTAAGTACATCGTCTCAGTCGTTTCAAAACACAGTAAAAATGTTATTAGTCGATTAAATTCATAACGCAGTAACGATTTTCCAAACAATTCCTCTTACGGTTGAACTACACCAGGCACTTTGCCGTAGATGCTGTGAGTGCCATACCTGCATGCTCCCTATTAAATCCATGTCAGCCACGCCGCATTTCTTGACTTTTGCACGAAAGGTTTATTTATTTTTTTCAACTTTGTGCGGCTATGTGAGCCTTCTCCAAAGAAACACGAGATAAAATGACATAGAAATGTTTTTGTAAAGAGTGTTTTATATGAACCTCCAGTACATTGTACCAGAGACCTGGAGCTGCTGAGTGCTATCGGGTTGGCTTATTGATCAAGACCCGTTTCAAATACAAAGAACAAAGAAATATATAATACGTAAAAATAATGCAATACAGTGCAAACATATCCACTGACCAACTTCAACAATTGCAGTTGAAGCTCACATCTCACATTTCAATTATATCAAAAGTTATTTACGACAGACAGAGAAAACCATTTTTTTTATACTTTTTAACTGGATAACAGTAAGACCTTATTTCACTTAAAGTGTAAGCAGATTTGGAGTTAGACAGTCTAAACAAGATCAACATGTTGTTATGTCATTTTCATACAAGTAATAAGCAGAATTTTTTCACATAATAACTAATAAAAGTACTGGTGGCATTTCAGACATAAAACTTACCATCAAACTGTGTGTTAATAAAGTGCCAGGTGTAGTTCTATCATTCGGGCCAAAGAAGTAAGTAGCGTTTACGCAAGAATTGCGATAAAACTTTGGACCTCTGCGATGGCTAAGATAGAACCCTATAATAATGGGGATGGGAGGGGGGGGGTGTCTTGATTTATCAGAGCCTGTTGTTGATTTTTAAGTCAACCAGAAGCTGGAAGAATAGTTTTGAAGCGTGACAGGCAGAGCCATCAACCACTGTACCTACCTACCCACCACTTTCACAGGGTGCCTGCGCAGGGTGTTTGCAATGTCCAAATGCACCGTGGAGAATTGATCTGTAAGTTGTATAGCAGAGGGCAAGCGTGTGTGTAGTAAAGGTTAACAGCCGAAAAAAAACGTAAACAAGAAGGGGGATAAAAATCGATACGTTTTCACTCATCCTGAATGACTTCACAGTGAGTGTAGATGTGGGATAACCTTCATTTGAAAGATTCAAGATTATCACTGTTACCATTGAATGAACACTAAGTGGTGTGTTTTTTTGCAAGGCAGGGTTTGTGTGGAGTTCTTTCAACGCGTTATTTATCGCTGCCATTGTGGAGGATCTTCTAAAATCTCATCCTTTCCGTTTCCAGATCATCAAGAAATCCTGCATTGAGATTTTGGCCGCGGAGCCTTCGAGCGTGTGCGCAGGAGGTGGGGGATGAAATTGATTATTCACATTTGTATGTACACAAGACGTCAAAAAGAAGACGGGAAGTGTAGCAGGGCGGTGTACAAGTAACACGTCCTTTGACGCCGTCATCAGCACATTCTTCACACAAAGTCCTTTTTCTTTTGCACTCCACAAGTTTCGCTTTAGTACCTAGATGCTCCCGTTCAGTATTCTTGGATCTATTAAAATTCAGGTTCCAGGTTAGTTTGTCACTCATGGTTTACTATGAAAAACTGGGGAGGACTTTTAACTTTCAGAACCTGGATGTTCCACCTCAAGAAATGATTCTATTATTATCCTATTCTGATCAATTCTGCTTAATCCCGCCGTTCGCGGGAGTCCAGGTGTCAAGAAATTACCACTTCCTGAAGGAAGTACAACTAACCCTACCCTAAATAGGTAGAAATGTAGCGCTAATAAAAACGCTTGACATCTGCTGTTGTCATTTATAAATCAATCTCCCATATTGTGAAGATATCCCCCATGAGACTCTTTCTCTTGCCTGCTGCCTTACACATTCAGCTAAATCCTTCCAGTTCGCGTGTCATCGTAGCAGATCCTTTGTTCTCAGATCTCTAGTTGAGTGAGATTTTCTACAAATGATTCATCAGTTGTGTTGTCTGAACGGCCATCTAAACTCCTCCTCAGAATTTGTCTGACCATGTCAAACAAGCCAATCAGATTTGACCTTTCATTTAAATGACCCCACCCTTAAGTTTTTCTTTCGATGGAACCTCATTAGCCTGTTTAGTAGTTCTCAGTTTGGCATTATTGTGTGTGTGTTTTCGTTTTTTCTTTTTTTATCAGACAGATTTGGACCTTTAATGTAAAACATGTTTTTGTGGTTATGTGTCCAGAATCATTCCAAGTTGTGGTGAAAGGGAATGGTTTTCTTCATGCTAGGAACATCAACCAAGTTCTCTGCAGTTTCAAGGTCAACGACACCATTACCATCAGTGAGTAGAGTTTCAATTTTCCTCAGGGGAATCAATCAAATAAAACCAATCAAATATATCAAATCTATCTATCTATCTATCTATCTATCTATCTATCTATCTATCTATCTATCTATCGATCTATCGTTCTATCTATCTATCTATCTATCTATCTATCTATCTATCTGTCCAGAAATTAGACAAATCTTTAATGTTTAGCAGACCCCGTTTGTTGGTGTCTGGCCACTGTGGTTTTCGGGAAAAGGGGAACTTTAACAGCCAAGTTAGGAATAGGAAGACAGCTGAGTACACTTCTTTGTATACTATGTTGTCGTGCTCCCTCCTGTCAAATATATTTGGAATAAATGACATTGTGACGGATACTTGTGGCGTAATAAATGTGTTTGTGGGATTGCTCACAAAACATTTTCTTGCACTCCTCTAGACGAGAAACCAGCCGGTGTAGAGGACACTTTCCTACTCTGTCCGGCCCCGGTCATTGACGAAATCGGAAAGTAAGTAGTTCCTTTCAATGGGAGCTTGGTATCTAATTATAATGTTATCAAGTTACATGGATTTAAGTAATGTTCTGTTGTTAAGTTTGGACTTACCCATCCTAGCTACTGCTTCTCAGTAGCTAGGTTTGGTAAGATGCAGAGGAGAATTTTCCCCACGGTGATTCTTCTTGTGAAATAGAAGTGTAAAAGTGGGACTTCTTCACTGGCTGGATATACTGCATGTATACAGTATATCAGGGAAGGCAATTTTAGACAACAGCTTTAGCAGCACTTCTGGTGTCTGCCTACGTTAGTCACTTGGTAGAAACAGGCGATGAACGTAACTATTTAAAAGATCATATATTTTTCTATTTTGCTGAGAGTCCTCTTGCTTTATCTTTTACTGTTAAATTGGATACATAAATGTGAGAAAGAGAGCAAGAGAGAGCGATAGAGAGATTCCGAACTATGCAGTAAAGAGTTTAACAACCAAGCCCGATGGCATTGACCTTGGATTGCACACTAAAACCTATAATCAATGCTATGGTAAGAGTCATTATACAGGGAGGTTTTTGCGCTTTTCCCCTTCAGTGTACAGAGGGTCTTCACCCTAATGACTCCTTTCATCAATGCCTTTTCCGTATTCTGTGCTCTCTCTCTCTCTCTTTGTCCGTTCAGAGTGTTTGGGTGTGTATGTTCCTTACCTGGTTGTGATTATCCATGTATTTTCCTAAGGTTTCTGTGGTTGCTGTGTGGAGAATGGATATTTACATTTCCTCATGCTCTCCATTGACTTCCATTGTTTTTACAGACAAGGTCTCAAAATATTCTTACGCCCTTACACTTCCCCCTGCGATTCGCTGTATTCTGCCACTTATCGATAAAGGCACCTTTATTACATTTATTAATTACTATCGGAATTTAAAAATAAGGCATATTTCCTGACCTAGTGGCACACCCTTGGCTGGGGGGGTGTCCCTGTTACGCACGGTTATGAATGGTTGCGCACATTGTTTTTTTGTTTCATTCAATTACAATAAATACTAAAATCTAAAAACACACTGTTATTATTGGTTTGGTTTGTAGAAACAGGAAACAGGGATGCACAGTGGAGATCTGCAGTGCCGCCAACCTTTTTTTTTAGAAAGGTTAAAAATATGGGATATTTGCGGGAAAATAAAAAAAAAAACAGGAAAGAAGGGTAAAAATGGGAGAATCCCAGGAAAAATGGGAGGGTTGACATTCGTTTGGACCAACTGAATCCTTCCAGGGAACTCAGGTCCTCGTTCACATTCACAAGGTTAATAACGCTTCTAAACTTCAAAATGTATTAAAACAACTGAGTTCATTTTTTCTATATTTGATTGGGATGTTTCAACCTGATTTAGAGTTTAGTAGGAAGTACATTCTGATTTTTTTTCCATCAGGAAATCAATGTTTTAAATGGAGAGCTGAAAATAAGAAAATCTCCATTCATTGGGATTTCACTCTAAAAAGGGGGAACTGCCAGTAAGTGGGGTTTGCAGCGTAGACTATTTACGGGGGTTAACCAACTGGTTGGCTCTTTAGACGCAGGTAATTATGTAGTTTCACTTTAACTGACTTGTATATATCGTTGCAATTTAAATGTTAATGTCTCTGTAAAGCAAAAATAAATATATGTTCTGTGTTTGTCGCACCGCTGAAATCTGTGTTATTAACCAACCAACCAAGTGGCAAGTTTATAAAGTTTGGTTACAAAATCGTGAAAAAAAAAGGGCAGTACTCTCTGCTCTGAGACGTTGGGGGCGTGTCCACTGAGAATGCTGAAACCATGCCAAGTCACGCGAGAGGTGCAGCCTCTCTCAAGTGTCAAATGCCAGTAATCCAATACATACATATACATATCCAAAATCAGAAAACCAATAACAGGCTTTTTTTGTTGTTTTGATTTTGTTCTTAAGTTAAAAACAGAACACGAGAAAATGGGATATGTTGCTGGGAGTGTGGTGGCTCCCCTAGCTCCATGCACTCCCGGGAGTGGGGATCTGTTCCGGATCCTTGTCGCCCGGAGAGAGCCCCGCTCAGAGCTGTCCGGGAGCGCACGGTGCTGGGGGAGCCACCACGCTCGGAAATGAGCGGAAATGTAGATAAGGAGACAGAGCTGTTATGTACATTCTGGCATTCAGGGAATATTAATTTATGGGACGAAGGCGCCTTAGCTAAATGGCAAACTAGTGTAGGCTGTAGTAACTCGCGAATGAGCAGGAGAACCACTGACTCTAATGCACTCCACTCTTAGTGGTGTAACAAAATAGTTGATCCGTACGGCCCCCGTGATCAGTTCGGCACACAAATGAACCGCGGATTAATTGCAAATTCTAACCATCATAGTGAAAAACAGTTTTACTGCTGCTGTTGCTTTTTAAAGTAATAATTCCCTTAATCAGGATGCAGAGTTGCAGTGAAAAGAAGATACTGTAGACAAGCCAGATGCGTGCTGTGTTTTACTCTGAAGCGCAGTGATTGGTTTACGGTACATCGTGCCATGTTGCTGCTACTTTACCACATGTCGTGAATTAGCTGGCCGCTGTTGTATGTTGTCGCACCATATTGGACCGGTCAAGATCCGCGAGTAAACAAATAAGAGATTTCTCTACAAAATTGACTGTAACTAATTTTGAACCGATTTTTCTGAAATTTTATTCTTTAAACATTAGAACTTCTGTGGCAGATTCGCCACCACACACCACCCAAGTGCCGTGTTCAGGGCCCTCCGGCACAGAGACACAGACGACGGGGGGTTGATAACACCAGTTTATTGTAGAGACGAGGCTATGTGGAATTAGCCAGGAGCAGATGGAACATGTCATGACACAGGCTTCTATCCTGACTGAGTGTGTGGATGGGGTTTTTAAACCTGATGCTCGTGCCGATGCCAACAAGGATCAGGTGTGGCTACTCAAGCCATCCCATCCACCACAACTTCAGACCAGCCAGAGCCTGGTGTGTGTGTGTGTGTGTGTGTGTGTGTGTGTGTGTGTGCGTGTGTGTGTGTGTGTGTGTGCGTGCGTGCGTGTGTATGTCTGTCTGCCTTGACTCTTTCATCTTTCATCTGTTATCTAATAGCCGTCTGGCACCAGAGAGCCCACGCCTACGCCTCCACCCTCTGGTTCCACCTCCTTGCGCCCCAGCCCCCTCCCTCCCTACATCTGTTGCTATATAGTGCTATCTCTTTTTTTGTCAAATCAGAGATTAAATCCACTTTATTGTCTTTCGATTGCCTGAGAAAAGACACACACAAGTATGTACTTTACGAGCGCCCCTGTGGCATAATTCCAACAGCCTGTGTTCTATTTTGAACCCCAAATACACTCTTAAACATAGTCATGTGAGCAGACATGCACAACACCTAACCCTAACCCTAACCAACACACACATACCAGGCTTTGGCTGGTTTGAAGTTTAAAGCCCCCAGTCTCCAGCTGTTTGTTGTTGGTACCTCACTGACAACAACAGCTGGAGACCGGGGGCTTGCTGCTCATCATGAACGTAAAGGGGACCTATTATAAAGAACTCACTTTTTCAGTGCTTGTGCACACATGGATCTCTGATGAACGAACACACAAACTTTGAAATAAGACAACCCAGACAGTTTTATTTTATTTTTTTAGTTTTTCTGTCTCGGTCAGAAACCATGTGATCCAACACGTTTTCAGCAAAAAAACGTGTTGTGTGTGTGTGTGTGTGTGTGTGTGTGTGTGGGTGGGTGGATGTGTGTCCCTCTCTCTCTCACTCTTTTGGCCCCCCTATCCTCTGGCTAACTGACAAACACAGACTTCTTTCGAGACAAGCTCCCCGAGTTAGCAGACTGAGCTCATCTGTCAAGCAGTCTAGTTAGTTTGGGGGCGTTTCCAGCTTTTTAAAGTCTACTTCTCTCTCTCTCTTTTTCTTTGTAAAGGCCAAAAGAAGGGTACCTGAGTTCAATTGTAATTCTCGGAATTGCCCACCCCCAAGAGTTTTGGCAGATGAGAAACAAAGTGTTTGTGATGAACACTGCCTTGTCAGTCTCACTCTTAACTTTATCTTTGTGTCTCTCAACCATTTTGACTTTCAAACCACTTAAGCTGATCAAAATGTAAATTGTGCACGTAGAAGACACTGTTTTAACAAGAAAGACTTTATATCTCTCCATTGAGAAAATCTGACCTTATGAAGCTTACTTATCGGGGTTAAATAGCAATAGAGTCCAAATGTGCAAGATAAAACCAAAGAAGTCCAAAGTGATAGTGCGTGTTCTGCAGAATAATAATCAGAACATTACTCTTTCACTGTCAGAGTTGGATGGTTCCATACGCAATACCATTGTGCAGCCTAAAAACAGAATTTTCTCATCTTGCAAACCTTGCTAATGTTACTCGGAGTTCATCTGTGCAGTCAAATAAGTATTTTATGGGTCTAAAGGAGTGTTTTTCAATAGTGCTAGGCATGTTGAAAATATAGAAGAATCATCACACATGCACACATGCACACATGCTTTGGATGGTGGCCAGTGAAATGTGGCCCCTGCATTTGACCCATCCTGGCATCCCTTCCTCTGGGGGGCAACCAGGAGCAGTGGGCAGCATTTGACAACGTGCCCGGGGACCTGGTTCCATATGTCCAACGCTGGTCAGACGATGTGTGCATGTTTTTGGTGGGGGTCCTGGGGGCAATGCACTGTGCCACTGTGCCACATTAAATGTCTCATTCCGGTATGAGGATACTCAAGCTCTGTGTTTGTTGTTGTTGTGTGTCCAGGGTGATTTATCTCCAAGTGAGCATGAACGACGGTCTCTCCTTCATCACCAGTAATGTACACATCACCACCACAGAGTGTGTAAGTACTGTAGAATTTTACAAAATCATAGCCTGTGAAGAAACTCCAGTTGAATGCATGGATCTTCAATTTGTTTTCTGTTCGATTAATGGAGAATTTGGTTGCTACAACTGGTTACCATGCTTTGCAGTTGCGTTAAACCTGAACTGTGTAAATGAATAATAGATCAATTGAATACCTTGATGTTGAATATTGGTTTCGATTTAGGGAGCCTGTATTATGTGTTAAAGCTAGTATCAATGATTTGAGATAAGTGAAATGCATGTGCAACAACAAAAAAAAAGATTTTGTCTCTAGGTTTTTTGTCTATGATATCTTCCCCCTCTCTGTATTTCTTTAACTTCTTGGCGAAGCCAAACCATGATAGCTGTGGTGGAAATTCACCCAAAACCCTGCAAAGCCATTTGAACACATTGTGGCTGGTGGGAGCCTACAGATAAGAAATGTAGGCTATCAACCTGGAGGTTGTGGAATTGAGTCCCAAACCACCCGAAAAAGGAGAACGCTGCTGTCTCCCTGTGTACCTCCATGCTTTGTGTTTGTTTTACAAAGTTACTTTGGAAAAAGCTTGCGTACTGTATATGCATATAGCCCATTACATTTTAATTTAAAATCAAAGCTTGAAAAAATCCCAACTTTTACAATTTGATGCAATTCAATATTATAAAACGTTTTGTGGGCTGTAGCCATACCTCTTCCATTCAGCCCTTACCCAGCCCCATCACGCCCTTCCTTGGAAACCATTCACACCCAGTTCCTGAGATCATATCCTCAGTGTAAGTGTGAAGTCATAGCGCTGTGTTGTGGTATATGGAATGTATACAAAGCTCAATTGGACTTCCCATAGCGATTAGCTGACTGTCTCCACTGCTGCAAAACCATGTCGGTAAGCTTAACTCACTCACAGACAGATATTTGACAGTTTATAATAACACATACTACTTCTAACGAAATTCTGTTGGGTAGAAGGGTTTACCTTCCTTGGTTTAAAAAAAATGCCAAAGATATATCAACTAATTTACCCTGAAACCAAAACCGCAACTACTCCTCTACTGGCCGTGGTCTAATTGGACTCAAATTGTACTTCCCCATAGTATAGGGAGGGAAATAAATGCAAAGAACGCAAAGATAATTTTTTTGTTTTCCACTGCCCATACTGATTTCTGAGTTTTAAACTTTCTTAAGTAGCAGCCAATAACAAGTAACTATTTTTTTACTCAACACTATAGGTATAGGCTTGCATTGTTGCTTTTAGGTCTTGAAAAATAATGAAAATGTATTTTTTTTTCAGCATGCACATTTCACCAGGCTCCTCGTAGCAGATTTTTGTATTGGAGATATTCTTTACCTGTTTTCCAGTCTGCCTATATGATGCCTGATATGATGTGTTTGAGCCTGTACGCGTTCCTTCAATGCGACAACGGACACATGCATACGTTACAACTACAATACAAATGTGGCCACTTGCGTTCCTGGCCACCACTGAATGTGGCCTGATGAAATTAATATGGGAAAGAATTTGACCGCATGTGAGCTTCAATCTTTGGTCTATAATGGGAAGCATATTTGCTGGCTCTGCAGCGTCTACACCGCCCCTAGTTGCCCTGGCCACTCCTCGTTTGATGGAAGCCATATTGAACATGTCAAGCGTTTGAGGGAAAAAATTAAACCACTCAGATTTTGTCATGCCTTGAAAGTAATACGTTTACGAATGCTACAACAGAACCAAACCTTTTAGGAACAATCTACAGTCGTTTGATTGTAATATAAAGCGTCTTGAGCTACGCCTCCTACTGCTAATACATCAGAGTCAAGTCAAATGTACTGTCCCAAGCGTAAACATTGTGAGATGCACAGCACTATAGATGCTGAAATAGCTGAAAACCATTGCTGCATCAAGAATTTAGTATCATCAATATAGGATAAATATTCATCAGAAAGAAAGTCAGAAATCATCAGAAAGTGCACAAGTATACTGTGTACCAACTGCATTTACACCTCTTGTGCCAGATGGAGTGTGTATTCCCTGTGGCCAAAGGGATTTAGCCATATAATTAAATTATTTTCTTACCAGTTTACTGGCCATTTTGAGAGTGCTTCTCTTCCTCATTACTATTACTCCTACGACTAACGCCACTTCTACTACTACGAACACCTATACTGCTACTAACACTAACTACTAATAATTCTACTATTTGATGGAATTACGGCTATTACGGCTATTGTAACAACTGGTGAAAAGACAGGCAAGAGGGCTCAATAGCACAACTTGGAGACAGGAACTTTGAAAAAATAAAACAGTCTTTATTTGAACAGGAAGGGTACAGGTAGACAGTCAACGGAGCAAACAATCTGGCAGGGAATCAAAAATACCAAAAGACTCGGAAAAACTGCTGGACCGCTCGACGCACGATACAAAGACAAACTGGCACAGAGAGAGGGGAACACAAAGACCAAATACACTGGGGAGAGAAGGTTACTTAGAAACAGGTGAAATTAACCAGGGCAGGTAAGACAATCACACAGGGGGGAAACAAAAAAAACAGGAAGTGAAGACACTAGGGTGCAGGGCGGGACATCATAGCAACGACTACAATTACTGCTGCGGTGACTGGGTGGGAAAAGCATGAACCCATTTATGCCCAGTCAAATGTCCTTGAATATGTATTATTTAAAAGTTTTGTTGTACCTTTAACACAACTGCAAATACAAGTACTTGAACCTATCATTTACTTGCAAGACAATACTTATAACTTGTTACTTACGTACGATTATGTATGTCTGTGTTTCTCTATATGTGTGTACTTGTATTCAGTTTGACGGCACCATTTTGCTGATCACCCTGCTGGTTTTGTTCCTGCTACTGGCTCTGCTGTTCATGTGGTGGTTCTGGCCCCTCTGTTGCACCGTGGTAGGTCTCCTTAACACCACACTATCTGTGATTACCAGGCAGCTCCTTGACCATTGAGACCTTGCTTTAATTACACAAGCAGCCTAGAGTTATTCAATAGAAGATGTCGACTTAGGTGGGTTCCTGGAAGGAAGGCAAATGTGTTAGGGGTTCAATGGTTTGCAATCAGTGTTTGCGAAAACTCTGGCTGGTGAAGCAGGGGAGTTGGTTACATGGGAGGAATTTGGACAACATTGGCAGAGAGCGTCTATATACTTACATGTGCAGCCTGTCAAGTTGTGATGTCTGACTTCTCCTGTGCTATTTTCTTCATCAGGTGATCAAAGAGCCACCTCCCCCGCCCCCTCCTGAGCCTGTAAGTCAACCAGATATCAAAAAAAAAGATAACTGAAAAGTCCATAGGGGAAACATCGCAATAAGCTTCAAGAACTACCGCACTGGTGCAAATGCACCGCTAGTAAAATACACAGAGATCTCTGTGCTTCACTTGTGAACTTCCACTGGAAAATAGAAGATGAAAGATTTGACCCCAAAAACTGTCCTTGTGATTAATGAAAGTGATTCCGTGTTCACTTGTCAACAAAAGCAACTATAACTTAGCAGAAACAGGCGGAAAGTCCGCAAGTAGTCTTCAGGCTGTCTGAAGAAGCCACATTGATTTCTTCATAACCATCTGGGGTCTTACATGAGTCAAAATATACACACATGGAGTAAACATACATTTAATGTATGTGCCCACAGGCCTACTAGTGTACGTGAAAGTGTTTCACAGAATAATACAAGCTTATTATATACAGACCCTGGGTTACTGTTTAAGGCCACTAAAATGCGCCTGCACATCTGTCTCTATATTTTATCCCATGATAAGATGTAATATGATCGTACTTATTCTCTCCGCGGGGAAAAGTTAAGTGTAAACAGAGATTTGGCCCAGTGATCCCCAAGCATTTTAAGCTGAGGTCTGGGGATGGGACAAGGCCCCCCGAGAAGAGTGTTGTATCTCCCGCCTAGTGACAAAGCTCTTCACATTGACAGATTTTTATGCCCTCGCTGAAAGCAAATTTGCACTTTCTTCTGTACTCTCTGATTCAACCCATCCACGTAAAAGCCCAAGCTCTTCTGCTAGATGGCTTTGAAAACCAGAGACAGACATATAAAGAGGTTCTGCCGAAAGCTTCCAAATAGAACAATGCAAAAACACATTTGCAAAAAAACCACGAAAAAATACCAAACATTTGTAAGTGCGAAGTAGATGTGAGAACTTAATCTTTGCGGGTGGGAGCGGATGCTTACAGAACTGCCTGTGTTTAATAAGGAGTCAGATGACGAAGATGGCCTGCCCAAAAAGAAGTGGCCCACCGTGGACGCTTCCTACTACGGAGGAAGAGGAGTCGGAGGAATCAAGAGAATGGAGGTGCACAGCCTTTCAATGGTGTCAGTGATTTGAAAAGGCTTGCGTTTTAGCCCTGTGAGAAATGTACCTCAATAGCATCCGTTCAAGGTCCACAAACATAAAGGCAGCCCAGTCAAAACAGGTAGTGCATTCAACTTTGGCATAGTGTAATATCAAACTGCCAAAAAATGTAATCTTAAGCCAGACAACAATTTCTTATTTTTTTTCATTTGAGATTAATTGACTGGCCAAGACTTGGATGAATGAGGTTTGTTCGCAAGTTGTCTTGCTTGGGAAAATGGCCAATTCTAGGCATTTCTTCAAGTGAAATTAGTAACTTTTTGAGAAAAACAACAAACTTTTAATGTTCCTCTCTCTGTTATTAAAACATTTTGAGACACCTTTCCTAATTTTAAGAATCCAGTGTTTTACAGACTGTTTCAGACAGATAAGATAATTTTGTGTTTTAAGAAGCCTCATTGGAAAAAAAAATCTTAAATTTAGTTTTGCTTTTTCATTTTTTTGCATTGCTTCTTTTTGTGCAGTGTAAGGAAAAAACTTTTTTCTTCACGTTGTAGGTGCGCTGGGGAGGGAAAGGCTCCACTGAAGAGGGCGCCAAGCTAGAGAAGCCCAAGAACGCTGTGGTGAAAATGCCAGAACAAGAGTATGAGCCCTACGAGCCTAAACCTAAGAAGTCTCACAACAAGAAGCCACCTCAGAATAGGAAGTGGTACACACCCATACAGGTAAAAACACAGATCTCCTCTTGAACAAAACTGATGTTCAATGTTTTTAAATGATAGGTTCAAAATGGTGACAAACTATGCATTTTTATCAGGTTTTTCAGACTTTTATTGACATGATAACTTGGGCATATTAACACCTTGAGCCCACAAGGGTCTTGATCTTGATCTTGATCTTGGCTATAATGTGAGTTTCATGTTTTCCAAAAGGAGATTTAACGTTCTTTTAAGGCTTAATTGGACCGTGTCTAAGCTAGTGCGGTGAGAGCAGCAAGTCTCGCGATACTAAAATCTTCAGTTCATGTCAATGAATTCATGGAGTCAACGGAGTCCAGAAAGTTACTGGCTGAAAAGGTTATGGGGTCAGAGTGCAAAGCCTCAAATCTGCCTCCTCCTTTCTCCTCTGTAGGGTAAACTGGACGCCATCCTGGCTCTGTTTCGCCGTGGTTATGACCAGGTGTCTCTGATGAGGCCCCAGCCGGGGGATCATGTGAGTAGCTCAGTGGTGTGCCACTGTCATTTCCTTTCCCTGCGCATGCCTTTCCCATTTACACCCTGCCTTCCTGACTAGGTCGATGGCAAAGCCATTCCCGGCCTCACTGCCCTCTCTTTCCTTCCTCTCCATCTCCATCTCTGTCCGTCTTTCATGTTCAACATTCTCTTTCACAACTACAGACAGGCGAGGCAAGGAAAACACCCTTCTACCTTGGCTCTCTCCGCCTCACCCCGACATCCTTCTCATCTTCCTCCTCCCATTGCTTTTTCTCCTCCCCTCCCCTGCTGTTCTTTCCTCTCTTGCCCCCCACCATACTCTCTTGTTTCCTTTTGTTCTCCTCTGTGTCCAGGGCTCCTAGAGAGCGAAACCAAAGTGAAATTCTAGCCATGATGCACTCTAGCCTTATCTCATCCACTCTTTCCCTCTCTGCTCTCATTCATTTATTCATTCTTTCTTTCTTTCTTTTTTTCTTTCTTTCTTTCTTTCTCCCCTGCATTTTCTCCTGCAGTGTCACCTTGGTTGGGCCACATCCATGCGGCTCCAGCCAGACCTCACGCCTGCCTCAGATTAGCCACTATAAAGTGGATGGAAAGCAGATGCATGGCCAACATCCAGACACATCCTCCTCGCTGTTAAAAAAAACATTGCTGATGTTGTGCGTGTTCGCGGGCATACACGGGGTGCGCGAGCGTAAGGAGGAGATAGCCGGTAAAATAAAGAAAAAAAATCTCTATTTTTGCTGTAAATTCTCAGCCACATGGTTTGATTTAGCCGGCCTCTTTGTGTCAGCAAAGCCATCAGATAGGAGCCGGGCTTGGATGTGGTTTCCACTGGAGAGAAGATGGAAATTCTGTTGTGTAGGGATGTTTCTCAGAAGTGAAACTTGGATTTATTTTTTATTCAACTTTTTTCTTTCTTCGACTTCTTTCTCAGTTATTTTCCTTCTGCAGTATCTTCATCACCATGTCCTATGTTTAGCTCTTCATCGTTGTCGTCTTCTACCTCTACCTTTTCTTCAACTTCATCTTCAGCTTTTTTAAACTTTTTGTCTCCTTCTCCTTCTTCTTCCTGGTCATCATCTTCTCTTACCTCTTCTTTGTCTTGGGTTTCTTTGTTTTCCCCTCCAAACTGTGTTTCCACCCCTTCGCAAGCGTTATCGCCTTCCGCTTTTACTCCTCTGCCTTCACCTCCTCCCATGCCCACCCTATCCAAGGTTTTCTCTACACCTCCATCCCCCGTTCTTTCTCCTCTTCATCCTCCAGCGCCTGATCTCACCTCCTTCGTGCGTCTCGCTGCACACACCCTGCTGAGCAGGCCTGGCCTGGCTCTATGGAGCCTGTTAAAATCATGCCTTATTTGCAGAAAATATCCAATAATCCTTTTTAACTGGAATTCCACATTTAAGAGTGTTTTCTGGGCGCTGAAAGAAGGAATGAGACGGATCAACCACCCCCTTTTTTTTGCCCCTGAAGCGTAACAATACTGAAAAGTGTCACGATGGGAGGAAACAGTTTGCAGGATTCATTCTGAAATGGAGTTCTATGCCAGGCAGAGGAGGCACATTCAGGTGGTCCCTTTTTTGAAGATGTGTTGTACCCTGTGAAAAGCTTTCAGAGGTGAACACACAGTAAGATATGAGGAGACGCTGCGCTTATTCCAGAAGGACTGTTTCCCATGTCTGTAATGGTGTCACCGACTTTGGCTTTTTTGTCTTTTCTGTGCTACAAAGCAACAACTTTCCAGGCCAGCTGCCTGGCTTCGTTCCACTTCAACTAATGGTTCATTTCAACGGGTGATACAGTATTTCCAGTACTAAATGTCTCTTGAGTTGGCTGTCTGCCATAGGTGTTCGATGTCTCTGTCGTCAGTGCACGGTCATTAAACTTGAATCTGTTAAGATCTCCAGGAAGGGGCAAAAGGCGATAATCAATGGAAATACATTATAATAGGATCACATACTGTAGGATGCATGTTCATCGCTCAAGCACGCACACACACAAAGACAGAGACACATATGTACAGACAAAGCCCCTGTTGGGTTGATTAAGGGAAGTTGGCAGAGTTCACTTGACTGAGTTCACAATGACTTAGGTCATTATGTTCCTTTTTTCATCGTCTCACTGATTGCCATGGCAACAGCTGAATGACATCTTTGAGAGGAACTTGCCTGTAATTCTGTATGGCGTAGTCATGAATCCTGCCTTGGTGGTCCTTGGTGGTAGACACAGCATGATCCCAAAGCCTTGGAACACTGGTGTCCAAAGGCCAAGATAGGTTGCTATTATCAAAGGATTGGAGCTAGATAGAAGCCCTGAGCCCTGAGCTTCTTACCACAGATGACTCTGGAGCAACAAGCACAGTGAGTTATTTTTTATTTAAACCAGTTGTTCTTAACAGGTCTGGCCACAGGATCTACATTGGTGCACAGTCATTGATTTATGGAGGAACCAGGGGAAATTGAATAATTGATTTGAACCATTGTAACTTATAAAGAAAATGAATAGTGCAGTAATCCACTAGCTTTTGTACACTGAAACCCAATAAAAATAAATAGCCAGATTTCCAAAATAATGTTTTATCTAGACAGCAACAAAGTGCAAAGGGAGGCATTAATGAGAAAATCAGGAAAATGACAGGTAAACAATCCAGTTTTGGATTGGGACCCACCAGTTCAAAACCCATCACAAATTCCAATTGCATTATCTAGAAGATCCAATAGAATATTTGGATTATATGAGAAAAATCCATAGAATGAAATGGTGTCAGATGAGCTTATGAGATCAATTGGCACTAGAATTGAGATTCACCACCTCTGCTAAAGGAGTTTCTATATTGTGAAATTGTCCAAATGATTGATGTGGTTCATATACATTATTACAAGGGAGGTTGTCTATTCAGCAGAAAGATTCTTTTTTTTTTAGTAAAGAATGCAATGTCACCAATAATGGAGATGTTGCCAATAGGTCATCAACATAGACAGATACTGTAAAACAAATTTAGGGATATGGATCCAGCAGGCAAGTGCCAATGTGGAAAAAACCCAAAGGAAATAGTAACAACATGGGTAAGAGCATATGGGGGAGAGAGGTTCCCCCAAACAGGCCCCTCAAGGTGGCCCCTCAAAGATGAGGAGATGATCTCATTTGTTGCTGGGCTTTTTTGGTCTAGTTTGGAAGTGAAGAACTCAACCATATCATTCTCTGTGGAAGAAGGATTATAGGAAAGTTTCGCCACAATGTCCTCCCGTACTCCTATCATGTATGAGTTAAATACAAAAACCAAGAAAAACACAGTATAATGGTTAAGACCAAACCGATGTATTTCGACCAGCAAGCTAGGTGACCATTGCCATATGGTTTTTGATATCAGAAAATAGATCACACGACAACCAAAAAACCATTGATCTTCAGCCAAAGTGGTGCGGTACAGCTTTGCAAGCAGAAACCTCCCCCTCTCTCCTTCTCGTCTACCTCCTCACTCTCTTCAACAGAATGATGTGGTTTCCACCCCCGCCCCCACCTCACTCCATCCCTCCACTCTCCCAAAAATCCCCCTCTCTCTCAGCTGTAAACTCACTAACCCCTCTCCCTGTTTGCTTAGTACTGTACAGGTTCAGTGTGGAGGCGGAAGAGTGAGTGAGTGAGTGTGTGTGTGTGTGTGTGTGTGTGTGTGTGTGTGTGTGTGTGTGTGTGTGTGTGTGTGTCATGTTCATTCTACAGAGTATCAATAGCATCTCATGGTTTTGCCTTGTTCACATAGCTACAGAACCCATGTGCTGCTTTGTGCTGTGACTGGTTTGCAACCCCTGAACCTACTGTACGTTGTTGGTTCGTCTGAGTACTGCTTGTGCTGTATTACAGAAAAGTGGGTTAGGTACATTGCAGAGAGGATTTGGTCATTGTGAGAGCCATGTGTCACCAAACCACATCCATTAGAAACATTGCTCCCTAAATGCTCTTACGTCAGGCCCTATGTAGGTGCAGGCAGCTGGATTTTTCTGTTGAACACACAACTCCACTCTCTGAGAAACACACTGTCCTTGTCTCTCTGTCACTGTTCTCTCATTGTATCTTTCCCCCCCGTTCTTTCTTTCTCATACGTACATACAGTCTAATGCCTCCCTTGGGAAGCAGTTAGAAGGCTTAAAAATATGAGGTAATACCCATAGCAGGAGACAGGACCACCAGATCTGTCTCCACTGAGAGACCGCATCACACACACACACACACACACACACCCACACACACACACACACACACTCACGCACATACTTTGCCGTAGCGGAGCGAGACAGTTTTATGACCTCGGTAAGACTGCAGACAGTGGATTAGGTCAGTTAGATACACCGAGTGAGCTTTTCTCTCTTTGGGAACAGGAGACCTGCTCATGTTCAAAGAAAATGAGCAACAGCCATTAAAGCCCTTAAAGCACATTTCTACAGCAGCTAATAAAAAAATACTTTTTTTTTCATTCTGCTGCACTTCAAAAGACTTGAAAGCCAGTAGAAGTGTGGTAAAATATACCAGTAACACCTCGGACAGCTTTGATCACTGCAATACGGAAGGACTTCTGCCGGTACCAATTGCAGCCAATAGGAGGATTGAGCCGTAATGCGTAAGACTTGCCTGCGTTGGGTACAATTCTGCATTTCTGACTGTTTGGGCAAGCTGCTGTCCACAGCTATTTATTAAAAGAAATTCCACGGGGGAAGAAAACAGTATTTCTTACTTAAGGAATCCGAGAAGATCCTTGAGAGCGCTGTCGTGTTCTTGTTGTAGTCGAGGAATGCCAGACCGGATTAGTGGAGACAGACTCTGGTGACCACAGGAGTCTTGTCTTTCTTTTGTGGCTGATTTGCAAGTTGAGGATGAATGGAATGTGTCCTCCATGACATTTGTCCATTTCCCTGTTGGTATGGCCTCATGTCTGTATATGGCTCTATACATGTAGGCAAATGCACTCAGGAAGCCGTACTCTTTCTTTCAGCTTTCTACTCAAGTCAAAGCATGAAAGCGTTTGATATTAAATATACTCACTTACTTAAAGAAAAAGTACTTGTTTGACATCATAGCCTCATGAAGGGACATCCCTTGATATATTTTTTGTTTAACAAAAAATTGGCTCTATGTGTTCCTTACCTCGATATGAGTCCATATACTGCGTGGTACCTGGAGTAAATATATTCAAGGTACTGTTACTTCCCTCATGCTGTGCACACCTTCGCACAGTCTCCACTTAGTGGTCAGTGCTGACCATAAACACCGCATTGGTGTGTGTTATTTGAATAAACCTATTCTTCCATTCCGTGGGTCTCCATCAACAAGAGCTACGCAGACAAAAGTCGACACTGCAAAAAACATGTTATGAAGAGAACAGCCTCTTGGATGTGTGTTTTTTTTAGGTTTTTTTTTAGATATCCGCTGTTTTTCATTTTTCCGGTCAAGCACTCCAATCACTTAAAATGAGATAAAATGAGAGGGGATGAAATGAGGAAAGAACGACAACTTTGATCTTGTATTAACATATTTTGTATTTCACGTGCTCGGATTATTTGTCTGAACGTGCCGGGATTGTTGAATGTTTGACTGACAAACCTTTGAACGCGGAGCTGTAGGAGAAAATGTTAGACATGAGCCACAATTCTGCGGTTTAAAAAGGAACAGAACATTTGGCGAGTGGAGGTAGTCTGCTACGGGGGCATCGTAGCCAGGGGGATTTAGGTGCAATCTGCCCTACCAGCTGGCTGCATGTGGACAGACAGACAGACAGACAGACAGACAGTGATGGACGGCGGGACAGAGAGAAAGACAGACAGATAAACAAATATAAAGGCAGACCTACAAACAGGGAGACAGTTGGCCAGACAGACCCTTAGTCTGGCAGGCAATCAGATAAATAGACAGACAGACAGACAGAGAGATAGACACTTAGTCAGGCAGCTAGGCAATCAGGCCAATGGACTGACAGAGAGAAAGAGACATACGGTTGACTAGGCAGACAGATAAACACGGAAAAGTCACCCTGTAAATCAGTCAGTCAGTACCGTGACCCCTGATGTCAAGTGGGGTCACATGTTCCTTCGCCCAGATGTATTTTAGATTACCACTTTAACGTGTGTGTGTGTGTGTGTGTGTGCGCGCGCGCGCATCTGGATTCTTTCCCATTGTTCACCATCTAACCTCCCTGTCTCTCTCTGCCCTCCTTCAACCTCTCAGGGCCGATGCATCAACTTCACCCGGGTGAAGGACGAGGCTGCGGCGGCGGCCAAGGCCCAGGCCTCCCTGCGCACGCCCATCCACACCCCTTCCACCCCGCTGCCACCGGACTGCCGGCCCCAGGCTCGCACCGCAACCCCGCCGCACCCGGCCGCCGCCCCCAGCAAGTGCCCCCTGCCGATGGGCCAGCTGCCCCCGGGCCCTCCGCCATCACGTACCCCTCCCGGACCTCCATGCCCACCGCCCGCCCGCCCTCCACCCAGCCTCCGATCCTAAGGAGACTGAGGAAGAGTGTGGAAGACCCGCTCGCCTGAAGACTCCTGTGCTCAACAGGTTTTTTTTGCGTACCCCCACCTTCCCAGCGCATTCTCCTTGTCTCTGTGTAGGCAGGAGAGCACATCGCACATTGTGTATCACCTGCCACGCTGCAAAAAATGATCTAAAAAAAAATAACATTTGAATTAATGAATTTGACGAAATTCCTTCAAACTAGAAAAAAAAAGAATCTTGTGATACAAGTTAATTGTCTTATAGTCATTGTGAAAACGGCCCATAAAGCATTGTATTCTTAAAATTATACAAAGATTATTTCAATTGTCTTCAAGTGACTCATTAAGCATAAAAAATGATTAGCTATGAGCTAAAAGTGATTTTTTTTTCTGAAGAGGTATTTCCTCGCTTGTCTTTAAGATCTGTTGTATTTTTTTCGAGCTTCTCTGACTTGTTAAGATGGCCTTTTTTTGCGGTGCAAAATTTGAGCGCGTCTCGCCCGGCGCGCAAAGCCGAACATGAGTAGATCCTATACCATGAAATGTCTGCCAAACGACTTTGCCCGTTGGCAGCCAACGCCTTCTACGCCTTATTTTCAGGTCACAAACCAATAATAATATAATAATTATGTAAGAGTTGTTCAATTGGCTTGCCATCAATCATACATGCTGCTGGTTCAGGTTGATATATATGGTCAATTTAATGTTGACGTCCAATAATATGTCCTAAAGGCATTAGTGCTAATCTATAATATATCAACAGTAAAACAGTTGTATTTTGGTGTACCATTGGGCATGATGTTCTCCCCTCGGATGCAAAAAGGGAAATTGAGAGTTGGCCTTACCATTTGTGTCTAGTGATGCAAGACTCGTGAGTGATTCGTTCATAACGAACAAATCTTTGAAATGACTCGGGAGTTGTCGCTCCATAGTCATACGTTGAACTCGGTACCTGCAGCCAGGCTGAACTGAGACTCCGATCTCAAACGAAAAGACCCCCGAGCCCCCGGTTAGCCAGCTCAGAGGGGACTCCTCTGTCTCCCCTTCACCCCAAGTGACACCAACTGGATCAAACCAACTAGGAGTCTGAAAATTGAACTAATCATTTTACCGAGTCACTCGCAAAGAGTCTAATCTCTTAAGAGTCGAACCTTTCATCACTAGTTGTGACGTGTGGTGGCGGGGGGGGGCATTTGTTGCAGGACAGCAAAGCATGTAGGAACAGGAAGTAAAAAAAAAAAAAAAAGAGAGAGATCCCAGAATGAGATTAAATTTTCTTTTCCTTTATCAACTACTGAGTTTTGCCGCTAGTGTTCAGAGTCAAGGTTAAGTAGGTTGTACGGACCAATCTGCATAGTTTTGTTTTTTTGTTTGTTTGGTTTTTTTTTGTTTTTTTTTTACATTTGAACAAATTGGATTGGGGTTGTTGATATCCATTGATATGTATGCTGTCGAAAAACATCGGATAAATAATTTCTGACGTCGTAAAGTAAGAAAAAAGCAATTGTATAGAATTGAACACAAAATGTATAATTTTTGTCTTAATCGTCCTCTACCTGCTAATATTCAACATCAATTCCAAAAAACTTCAACGCAATTAGGGAATAACGGGAACATAATGGGACATTTTAAACACGATTTAGAAATTTCTCAGGATCAGAGTGGAAAATGTGTTATGTCGTTGGAAGTGTTTCAGCTTTTAATATCTGTTCATTTAGGAGAGAGAGAGAGTGTGTGTGTGTGTGTGGAGATGGTTTCGGTGGGAGGTTGATGTTTGACTTGTTTTCCTGTGTGCTTTGATGGTTGGTTACTCCGAGGCTTTGGACGTCATCCTTATTCAACTTTTCACGCAGCTGTCATTTAGCGTACAGGTATCTCTCGGCATCGCATTTTGGATCTGTCACATAGAGAGCAGAGCAATCACAACAGTGTTCGGTAGAATTGCATCTGTCCGAACCCTGGGGAGGCGGAAATTGCATATAAATTGGTCACTGTTAAAAAAAAAAAAAAAAAAAAAAATCCATCCAAGTGATTTCTTTCGACTCAGCCAGAGACAAACCTATGAGCATCCTGGCTTATTTACTCACGGTATGATCCATAAACATGTTGTGAATATTTTCAGCTGTGGCTTTCTTTAATTGCAACTTAAGTCTTGTCTTTAACAGGGAGACGTATGTTTTTAATTACACAATAGACGCAATTGACAAGCTTTGCAGTCACCATCAATATTCTACATTTTGGGGAGCATTTTTTTTTTTGTCCCCAGTTCCCCAGATGAGAAGGTCAATACTCGTTTCATTCCTGTGTGTCCAGTAACAAGATGGGAATGGGCTGCATAACAACTGTGTTTACTCAGTGCAAGGCTGCGGGGGCAATCAGCCAGCCTAGCACTTGTGAACTTCAGGAAATACACCTTCCAGCATCTCAAACGCTGAGTTATCTCAGCGATGAATCTTGCTTCTTTATGACAATTAAAATGAAAACATACAAACAAAAAACTTGGCTGCCATCTCAGCCAACTCACCAGTCTGTCGGTTTGTACTTGGCACTTCACATTTGATAATCACTTTACTCATGAAGACGCACGTATCGCTTGAATAACTCAGCTTTTGAAGTACTGGAAGAGCGTATTTGCCTATTTTCACAGGAGCTAGGCTAGTTGATTCCCCCTGCAGCCTTGCATTGAGCTAAGCTAGTTAGCATGCAGCCTGTGGCTATCTCAGTACTGGGCACACTGGGATAAAATTGGCATTGACCTTCTGGTCTGAATCTGGGTAAGATGGACAAAAAGAGTTTCCCTAAAAACGGTGTCCCTTCAACAAGTTGCGTTGACTGTTTGGAAAAACAGGGTTCTACTGCATTTGTCTTTATTTGCATTTTGGACATTTTTGTGAAACTGTCAAACGTATCCTTTTCAAGCAGCCACTCAATCAGGGTAGCATCTCACATCCTCACATTTTTCCGTACGCGTACCGATTTAACTGTACTGTACCAGTATATTGTAGTAAACCTTCACTTATATCACCATCATCACTCACATTGCAACTGCAGGGCAGTTCATACAGCATCTAATTTATTTAACTTCCTGCTCAAGAGATAGAGGAAGGTACTTGAATATCGACAAGGTGTCCAACTGGCGAGACGGACACTATGCACAGACATTTACGAAAAATAAAATAAAAAAACAAAGAAAAAAACAACACAGCAATCAGCCAGTTTAACTCCGCATGTGTCTACTTCTCTTCTCTCAACCTCTTCACGACACGCTCGTACTGGTTTGATGGATTCTTGATTTCGACAGAATAGGCGGAAACATGTCAAATATATCAGGATTGAGTAGTCGTTAAAAAGTGCTTTTAGTTATTCAAATTTTGCCTACAGCAATGAGCTTTCTATTATCTGTCCATTATATTCTATAATGACAAGAGATAACCGTGGTGCCCCCAGGTGCCCCCATTACAAAGGTGCCATGGACCTGCTTTACCTGAAAATTAAAGAATTAACTTGAATTTCTGTCAGACAACTCTTAGATTTACTTGGAAATTATCCTCATTTTTCATGTTTTGAGTTTGGGCGTCGGGGCTCTACAGCTCATCACTCCCAGCAAGGTGTACAGCCAACATAGGCATGCTTAGTGATCTAGAAATATAGGAGTGATGAGCTTGAATCCCTTCATTGGATAGAAGAGTAGAGCCCAACAGGTGGATGCAGGGGAGGTGGCGGTGGAGCGTGGCAGCAGCAAAGCAGGAAGTAAAGTTGGTAGGGCAAGAGGGATTGGCTGCTTATATAGGCCAGCCCATAAGGGGCGTGGAAGCGTGGGGCGCCGTCAAGTTGTCTGACAGAACCAGCTCCGGAGTCTACTTCTCATTTGTGGTGCAAAAGAGAAATTTGTTTTCGATTTTTTTTTAAGTGGTTTAATCTCTGTACACAGAACACTGTGAGGGTTGCGAGAGCGAATGCACACCCATGTAAATGTAAAAGTGCCTATGTTACTTTGCTTTGGTCAGTTGTTTTGGGGTTGGGGGTCCGGCCCACTCACAGCTCACCCGTCACTGAGAGATAGTTTCAGAATTTTACAAAGTTTATAAAATAGTTTGTCTAAAAAGAGGTTGAGAAATGGCCATATTTTTTCTCTACACCCAGTGCCTCCTGAAATGCTTTTTCTCATACTGTTTTCTTTTGTTGTCATTCGGTTATGTTCCTTTTCTCATTGTTTCTTGTTTCTTTTTTGAAGCACTTTTCTAAGCTGTTATACTGTATATCGCTGATCTTACATGAGATGAATTGAAGGTAACTGAGATGTTTTTGATTGGCTCTGTGTTATGGCTCACAATTGTGTCAACTAAGTAAATCTATATAAATCATTTGCATCCATACACCAATCCAAGCTGGTTTCCTTGGCAACAGCTGCGAAAATGCTTCCTTCCTAAAATGCCTTTTTTTTTTAAGAAGCCAAACTCCAAGCTGATCACAAAGCTCTGATGGCCACCCGAAAAAGGGAAATTATCTAAAATCATCGTGTGTGTGTGTGTGTGTGTGTGTGTGTGTGTGTGAGTGTGTGTGTGTGTGTGTGTGTGTTTTTTCACAGTGTTAATCATTGTTTTGACATGTATTGGCAGCAGTACTCCAGTATATGAAAAGAAGTATATGGATTTATCTTGTCATTTTGATGATTTGTTTTTTTTTTACAGTATCAATAAAGGTTGACTTTCATGCTTCTACCTGAGTTGTCTGTCTATGTAAAATTAAAAGGGGGGGAATTCAATCAGAATCATGTACATGTATAAGGAATTCGTCATGGTGAGGATTGGTGCGTTTTTACAGATGATTAGCATTTTAAAAAGCTTAACAAACTGAAAGAAATTGTATAAAAAATAAATAAATAAAAATAATTAAACCCAAAATGACCAAATATAAACAAATAGCTGAAAAATACTAAACAGTAATAGTCAAATAAAAAACATGCACAAACATAAATAGAAACATATACAGTATGCACACACGTATACACGTAAACATTCATCCTGGATAATAACCCAATATTATTGACACGTGTTGAAAAATAATGTGTCATCGATTAAAAAATATTTTATATGTGTGGGTAAAATAACTTAACTTGACAGTTGTCAAGTTAGTATTTGTTAGTTAGTATTAGTTTTATTTAACAACAGGAAATGAAAATAAATCTTTTTTCCTCTCTCAAGAGGTAAACAAACGGTGCTTTCACAGGGGTGATGCAAACACCAAAAATACATCCTTTGTTCATAATTACCGTGACCCAAAATGGTGCTCTCTTGAATTGTGACACCATAATGACATAAAACAGTCACAGTGGAATCAACACCAGTCACGCAAATGAACCAAAGTTAGTTGTTGACAAAGAAAGAGCGGCACTAACCTTATTTCTGCCAAATAGAAAAACACAGTGTTTTCATTTTAGATTTAGATTTATTTATTTTCCTGTGTTTCCTGCTTGAACGAAAACAAAAAATGATGATGGCCTGAAAAATAGGATTCCCCGGAGAGCGTTTTTTCCTCTAAAATACATTACATTACAAATTACATTTTTTTCACAAAATGAATTGACATTACAATTATTGGACAGTACATTCGCAGACCCCTAGTTGAAGGCCACTGCTCTTGATTCCAAACCATTGCAGAGTGTCAAAATGTGCCTATTAATCAATTAAAAGGAATTAATTAATTAAAAGGCAAATACTCAAGATGACATGTGAGTTCTCACTTAGAAGGAAATGGCTCTGCAAAACAATGTCCTCACCAGGGTTTGAAAAAAAACAACAATGAGATAAAGATGTAATTTTTTTGGTTCATCAATACATTATGCATGCATTGTTCATGAATGCATAGTACAAGACGTATATGTCCCTCCCCCCTCCTCTCCTCTTGTGCATGTTTGTTCTGACTCTCACCTCCCTCCCTCCCTCCCTCTCCAGCTGAGGAAAACCAAGGCCCATAGGAATGTGCTGATGGCTGTGTGTTTCATCTTGGTTTCTCATTACAGCCCAGACTGAACCTCCCTGACCCAAAAGACACACACACACACACACACACACACACACACACACACATAGGAACAGAAAGATGAAGGCTGATGGAGGGAGAAAGAGAGAGAGAGAGAGAGAGAGAGAGAGAAAAGAGCACATGCATAGATGCACATCCTGCTGGCATTTTTTGTCAGAATGTCTTTATTTGGATGCCCCTTGTATCCAAGGCAACCTGTGTGATAGAAAAAACATAGGCTGGGAGGATGGAAAGCTGTCTTGTAAGCAGGGCTGCGGTTTTTAAGCCAGGCTCAAAGTTTGGTTTTGCTATCCCGAGGGGAAAAATCGAGGATCATTTGCGTTAGATGTTCACTCGACCCTCGACTTCAGAATGTGCCTCTCCCTGTAAAGAATAAGATAATCCAGTCTAACTGTGATCAATAGCTGTGCGGTTGGATGAGATGCAACGGTGTGCCCGTAAAACAAAAGGAGGGAACAGTCTAATGACAACATGTAATAACAAATGTCAGTGAGGTAGGAAAATCAATTATTCACTGTTGTCTTTCTCAGGAACCGTGACAAACCCCCCACCCCCCACAAATAGAGGGAAACATTTTGCAGTCCGTGCCGTCGTCCCGGCGAGTCACAAGCTTTTAAATACGTTCCCGGCTCGGGGAAAGTCCAGACTCTGCTAAAATGGTCCACGGGACATTTCTAGTTCACGCAACACAGGCTGTTGTGGATGAGAGTGTGTGTACGTATGACTAACAAGAGGAGGACAATAAACTCTATCATTACCCGGAACCTCTGAATTGAAACAAACATAAACATTTGATGTTTACATCTGTCTTGTTAGTGTGTTTGCATCGAAATGTATCTGTGTGTGGTGTAGTGACTCATGCCACCTAAACCGAAACCCATTTACCTCACAGAGAGTTGCCCTGAGAAAGCCTTCAGTTTCGGATCAAATGCATCTGGATGAGCTAACATCTACAAACAGGACAAAATCTGGAATTTGGAAAATAGGGGTGTGTCGTGGAAATCAATTATGGAAGTGAGAGTGGGTTCCATTCAGTTTGATATCGATGAGTTTGAGGGGGAGGGAGGGTTGAGGCTTGAGCGTTGTCAAAGAGCCAGGTTTGCCGCAGAGAGAAGAGACAGAACGGAGCATAGAAAAGGCAGATCTAACAGGCTACAGGCCACAGTGGTCTTGCTGTGGAATCATAGCTGTCATGGATATGTGTGTGTGCGAGGGAAAGACTCAGATCTGTCTCCATACGATCCCGATCGGCAGGGTCACGATTCAATCGAACATGTTCCGAAATCCTTTGCTGTGTGTGCGTCGAAGCCTCAAATTGCAACGGCAATTTTCAACAGCCAATGAGCGAGTGCAAAACAATAAACACTTTGCGGAGGCCGCGAATAGACATAGGACATAAAGCTGACGCTATACGGGAGTAGCACAAAACTGCATTTGTCGATTCTCCGTCCTTAGATTTGTGACAAAGACAGCGGTTGTTATGTGTGTGTATAGAAGAGGTCGCAAATGTCAGTCGTGTACGCCGCTCAATCTCTTCATTGTCGTTCACAATTGGTAGAAAATCACATAATGTGGACGAGACTTAAGATGGCGGGGGGGGGGGGGGCAAATCTATTTTGTACGGAATCCAGCTACGTAATGGAGATTGTGGTGAAAGTTCAGCCAGTAAGACTCCTTGCCTACTATCACGGCCGGGTAGCATACGTCAGCTCCGTCATTCAACCACAACCAATGGATACCAGCCCATCTTCAACCAGTAGCGAGCCTCCAGATGGCCATGTAACAGTGTATTCTCTTTCACCGCCATCTTAGGGGCTCTCCTAAAGCGTCAACTGCAATAAATGTCTTATTTATTTTTTCACTTTGGTCTCTCCTGATTGGAACTGTAGCAGGCAAAAGGACCCATGCCGTCAGGGGAGAACGGATTGGAATAAGCCCCATGTGTCTCATGACCAGATGCCTTCCATTGGAATGCTCTGGGCAGAAGGGCTAGAGCAGAGCACCGAAGCAAAAAGCTCTCGCCTGCAAAGTCGACTCAAATCGAGGAGAGCCTGGATAGATCGGGCAGTGGGCAGTGAAAACCCAGAAATGAACTTTTGCTCTGTTGTTTGAAAGGTCCCGCCGCCACACCCCAGAATGCAGAGTCCAGCTCTCGGAGTAGCCTTTCAGGCAAATCTCGTCCAGGTGCATTGCCGGCAATTGTATGGGAAAAAATATGAGATTAGAGTGAAAACATACTCCTCTATTACTATTAAGTGAGATTAGTATATCCAATACCCCAAGATCATCAACATACAGTAAGAGCAACTTTAGAAATGAGAAAGGCTTTCTTTCCTTCTCCAAGCCTCGGTGCCAGCTTGGCTCTCTAGGCGCTGTCTGAATGGAATCACAGTTCTGTGATGCAAACGTGGCAGCCTGGAGCTGCCTCCGCTCTGCCCCATCCCCTCTCCTGCTCCCACCCCCGCACTTCCTCTCCCTCTCCAAAGCCAGGGCCACGGCGACTGCCTTGCCCCCCCGCCTCCCCCCCAGGCCCCAGGGGCAACTTGTGTGGTACAAGCAGAGCCCGCAACCACCCTCTTCCTCCTCAGCTCCCCCCTCTTTAGAATATGAGCTCACCCCCTCCCCCCGCTACCCTCTCCCGCTTTGCTTTCAATCCCTTCCTTTCTTGACTCGCAAATCTTCCCTCCTTGCTTACTCCTCTCTCTCCGAAACTAGCCACAGTCTTTGCCGAGGACGGCAAAACGACTAGACGTCTTGACTTGAAAACATTCAGTCAATCGCTCATTTCTAATCTTGAGGTTTAGGTGTGGTATCACTGTACAATATCAACCCACTTTGTTAGAAACATATACCGCACACAGACGACACGAAAAGCGAACCCCTGAATTACACCCAGACGCACTGTATGAAACACTCTGAATCGCTCCCATTCACAAATGTATGACTTGTTCAGTTCCCCTACAGGACATTTGAATGACCCCTTTCTGTAGACGGGTAAAACTCAAAGAGCCTGACACTGGAATGAGAGAACTGAACCCCTCGCTGTTAAGATATGAGGACCATGCCTTTGGGGGGCAAACTAAAAGACTATAAAGTAGCTCACTTTGCCCTTACTGCACCAGCACCAGTTTTCTGGTGCTCAACTTTACGGTCAACTCCGCCGTTCTGTTCACGAGGAAAACACGTCAGCATCTACTCCAATGTAAATCAAAATGAAAGTATAACAAAATCTGGTTAATAATATTACAGTGTAATTAATACATTTGTATAGCAGCTTTCATATAAGGTTTGCAGCTCAAAGTGCTTTACAGACATTTGGGAATTAATAATCAATTAAACAAGAAATAAACAAATAATAATAATTAGAATCTAATTAAATCAAATTCAATTATGTAACATTTAAATAGCATAGCAATGGCAACCTTTTATTTTCGTTCTTAATCCCTGAATCAACAAGGTTGTTTCAGGGATTATGAAGGCCAGTAAATACACTTCGAAAGAGCAAACAGAGGTATTTTTGAAACAAATAGTCCTCTCCCCCATAATTGATACAAAAATCACATGGTTGGTGGCTTTTAGGTTGCGCCCAGAATTCAGAGCAAAGACATTTTCGGCTGTGCAACACATCCTGGAAGCTACGTGTCAATCAAGTGCGATCTCCTTCGCCGCAGTTGGAAAAAGAAACCCCAGAGTGGGTCGATTTAGCCGAGAAATTGAATCAGGCAAGATGTGACACAAATGTGCGTTTTCCACTATTCACTCCCTGTCGTGCGGTTTGGACAAAACAATATCTCGGCTTTCTGTATCAGCCTGTCGTACTGCTGTGTGTATTTGTGCGCGGCATATGCATTTTTGTATGTGGTATGTGTGGTGTGTTATGGCATGCATACATACAGTATACTGTGTATGGCTGTTGATTGTAGTCTGGGCTGCAGGCTGAACGTGTCATCAATCACTCTATAGAGAAAGAGAAGCTGAACTGAATCAGAACTTTTTGGTTGGCTGACCTGAATAAACATCTTAGATATTTTTCTTTCTGGTTGACTGACTTGAGGTTTGAATAGCGGAATGACTGACTGGTTGACTGGCTGTCTGAATAGCTGTCTGAATGACTAGTTAACTGGCTGTATGCATGATTGGTTCGCTGTCTGAATAGCTGAATAGCTGACTGAATAGTTAAGTGGCTGGCAGATTGGCTGGCTGACTGACTGTCTGAATAACTGGTTGACTGACTAGTTGACTGGCTGTCTGAATGACTGGTTGGCTGTCTGAGTGACTGGTTGACAGGCTGTCTGAATGACTGGTTATTTGGCTGTCTGATTGGCTGTATGAATGAGTGGCTCGTTGTCTGAATAGCTGAATGACTGACTGCCTGGTTGTCTGACTGACCGGTTGGCTTGCTGTCTGCATGACTGGTTGATTGACTATCTGAATAACTGGTAGGCTGACTGACTGGTTAACTGTCTGAATGACTGGTTATTTGGCGGTCTGACTGACTGGTTGATTGGCTGTATGAATCACTGGTTCGCTGTCTGGCTGCCTGAATAGCTGAATGATTGACTGCCTGGTTGTCTGAATGACTGGTTGACTGACTGTCTGAATAACTGGTTGGCTGAGTGAGCGGTTGACTGGCAGTCTGAAAAACAGAATGACTGGTTGGCTGTCTGAATAGCTCAATGACTGACTGGCTATATGGCTGACTGACTGATAGATTGCAGGCTTACTGGCTTGCTGACTGTTAAATATCAGAAGCATTTTTTTCCTCTCCCCATCCATGAGATCAATTCCTTCATCTACTTAGGTGTGTGCGTGTACACTGCAGGTGTATGAATACATTCTACTCCGCTGTCATAGGAACTAGATATACTCTGCGGGTCACTGGGAGACTCTGCTAAGCTACAGTCTGCTAGAGGGAAACCTGCCCATTACAACAGAGTTGTGGCGAAGTGTTCCCATTGGCCAGAGCGCTGGGATTGGAGATGAGGAGACAGTTGTTTTGGCTCAGCTGTGGAACTGATTTGTCCATGTAACCCTCCCAACTGGGACCTGCAACGCTCTAATACAGGATTTGCCTGTGCCCTTGGGACCCTGTTTCCCTGCGCGTGTGTGTGTGTGCGTGTGTGTGCGCACTTGGCCGGAGCTTTGTCACGGCCAATGAGAAAGACCCAGACAGTAAGCTTACGAGTTGGCTTTGGAAGGGGGGGCTCTTATATGGCTAACACACCAGTAAAGGCCGCGGCAGGCGTGTGAATGTACGTCTGGCACTATGTGTGTGCATGTGTGTCCGGGAGGCGAACACGCCGCACTCAGGTCCATCTCTCCAATGATCGGGCCAAGGTACGAGATGCACAGGGCACCATTCTCGTTGATCAACTACATCAAGGACTTGGTGTTAGAACAAGAGTAGAGGGAGGTAGAGCAGGGCGGTCTTTTTCAACCGCCGTGGTGTGTGAAATGTAAAAAAATCCAATACATAATGGAAATGAGCTTTTGTGTTGCAAGATCAAAACTGCAAGGCTGCACTAATCCATCTTATTCGTCAGTTCCCGCCAGAACTGCAGCTCCAGCGAGACAAGTTTCACTCAGCCATTTTTTTGAAGGTTTGGCTCTTTGATGAGTGACTCGCTAAAAAGAGGCTTTCAGAAGAGTCGCTTTGCTCTCGCAAGAATCAGCAAATTCTGCCGAACCGTTTATTTTGGCGCGATAGAAAGAATAAATCGTGACATCCATTACGAATTGTTTGTGCCAAACGCTGCGGCCTTCGATTCAGTCCTCGGTGATCGAGGGTCATTGAAAAGATTTGTCCTATTTCTCGCTGCTTGTTGCTTTGGAGGTCTGATCTCGCCGAGTTGCGACTGCGGACGACGGAAACGCCTCCCTGATGCCGATGACATCATCTGATTTTGATACTGAACCGTGGACCTTGAGCGTAGGAAAGAGCCCCTGTGTCGGTCCCATGTCCAGTGGCTGCCATCAGCCGTGGCACGCACACACGCCACCCCCACACGGTATGAGGTGAGTTGGAGGTGGAGGTGAGCACCAGGTGAGCGCCAGCTAAGTGGATGAGGGTCTAGCGAGAGCTTTCCAGCCGGCTTACAGACCGGGAGATCACGGATTAGCCCCAAACCCGCCATAGCTGGCGCGCCAACACATAAACACGCGGTCACACTCATGTTGCCTGTTCCCAGGACGCTGAGGATCTGGGAGGGTTTTGCACTCTCTCCTGTGATGGGGTTCAGCCTTTTTGTTTTTCTCTCTCTGGACTGAGCCCTCTGAACACGTTATATGCGGGGCTGGGCGTAACCGGTGCGCATGCGCGACCAAAATCGGAACCGCGCTGTGGAAATGGTTTCGGGACGCGAACCAACTACGAAAGCAGTTGTTTTTTTGTTGTATTTAAAACTTAAAAAACATTTAAAAAATTCAACAATTATCACCTGACAGATGACCAATTGTGTGGACTGCGTATTTATCGCTGTCACTGCGGCGCAGCGCTGTTTGTGGTGAGCGAGCGCCACTTGGGATGAAAGGTTCGACTCTTTTTTTGAGACTTTCTCACAGGGATGATCCTCAATCCTGTCAAAATTGCGCCGGGGTGAATCGAGACTCCCGAATCATTTAAAAGATACATTCGCTACGAACGAATCGCTCGCCCGGCAATTTCTAGAGTGAATTGAACGCCAGTGATTTTTAGTGTCATGTAATTGGTCTACACTGATGTAACATGTAATATGATTACATTTGTAAAATAAAGTATACTTTCAGTCAGCATGCATGCATGAAAGCAAATATTTATATAAAAATACAATCCTTTGAATTGTCACTATGGAAGACTTTGCGTAGGATGTAATCGCAATGGGTAGTCACATACACACACACACACGTGTGCCACGTGAAGGGTGAGTACCAAGCATCTCCTGGTGCTCCCCTGAGAGCTAGGCCAGAAAGGTTACGTGCACCACTGCGCGCACACACACACGCACGCACGCACGCACGCACGCACGCACGCACGCACGCACGCACGCACGCACGCACGCACGCACGCACGCACGCACGCACGCACGCACGCACGCACGCACACACACACACACACACACACACACACACACACACACACACACACACACACACACACACACACACACACTCTCTCTCTCTCTGTCTCTCTCTGCATTCCAGAAAATAAATCTCAGCATAACAGGACCTGTAAATCATATCCGCACCCGGTTGCATTATTGTGTGGTGACAAGGATTTTCCATGAAAGCGGGAATAAGAGTCGCGCTGTGGCGCGTTTAGCGGTAGGGGTCGCTATAGCAACGGGCATTTGCAACCAGAGATCCGTTTCCTCCCGAGAAATGCTGCAGCCCAATTTAAAGGCGATGATGATGATAATGACGATGACGATGGGAAACTCCACTAATAGCCGTTGAAGATGACTTCCTGTGAAGGGAATATTCTAGATAACACCAGTCGCGGCGGCGCGACTGGTGTTCAACCAGCCAAAGAGGGCACATGTCACTCCGCTGCTCATCGAGCTCCACTGGTTACCTGTAGCCGCCCGCATCAAGTTCAAGTCTCTGATGCTGGCCTACAGAGTGATTGCTGGGAATGCTCCACCTACTTAAATGCTCTTGTAAGAGCACATGTTGCCCCCCGGATGCTGCGCTCGTCAAATGAGCGTCGCCTGGCTCTGCCGGCCATACAGCCACAGCAATCCAGGTTATTCTCATTTGTAGTTCCACGTTGGTGGAACGAGCTGCCAAAAATGACCAGAGCGGGGACCTCCCTCTCTGTCTTTAAGAAGCACTTGAAGACCCAGCTCTTCAGTGAGTACCTCCTGTCCTAACCTACAATTACTTAGCACTACTTAGCAGTATTTATTGTACACTAATGTCTCTGTCGCAATGTAGCTTGAATGTTATTCTCCCTTGTAAGTCGCTTTGGATAAAAGCGTCTGCTAAATGACTTAATGTAATGTAATGTAGATAAAACACACACACACACACACACACACACACACACACACACACACACACACAGTGCCTTTAATCAAGTTTCCAAGGTGGTTGCCGGGGTTTGCAGGGTCATCCGGGCGGGGCCTGCTGCCGGGTGGGAGGTGGGGTCGGGCGGACTTCATCCCTGACTGACCCACCAGACAGAAACACACAGGGCCGCCCTGTGGAATTCCACCGTCAATAGGGGTCCTTTTTGTTTTTCTTGTTCCCCGCAGTAGCGTGGTGTTACGGAGTCCTGACGTCGACTGTATTGAGGGAGGCTGGGTGGACAGAGGGGAAAAAAAACACTTATATAACAAACAAAACATAAAACTCCTTCACGACAGAGGGACTACGTCCAAATATGAGTCTTTCACTTGATGGTCCTTACCATGAGTCAAAGTCAGGTGGAAGGTTGGCTCAATTAGGGTATTTGTTCTCTCTTATCATAAAACGTAATTCAGCTAAATTGCACCGCCATCACTGCTGCGTGAGAACACCGCCCACGTCACGGCGGTTGCTGCGTCTGTATGAGCGCAGCGCCATCTGCTGGCAACGAGAGACACGACACGTCCGTTGATGTTATGGACGCCTCCAATGCGAGGAAAGTGAATCATCTATGTAATATCAAATATTTCTTGCTTCTGTCTGTTCAATTACCGTACCGTACCATAAGAAAATCAAAGTGCTATATATTTTTTATTTACTACTCACAGTACAGGTCTAGATCGAACACTACTGTACTTATCAAATCTAATGTCAAATCCGGACTATTATAAAAGGCATATATTGCATTTCAAAAACCCATTTCTGAAAGCTTTATAGGGACTTTACTATATTTTCCCCACACTGACCACTTAAAACGAGGTAGAACCAAATACTACTGTACATATAGTAAAATCACAATAAAACCTCTATAAAGCAACCGTACAATATTTTGAGAGCAGTTCATACCTCTGGAACACGGATGGAAGATTGATTGTACTGAGATTTACACTCAAGGCCAACCCAACAAGCTGCGATATGACAAAGTAAATCAAAGCTTTCTATGCATGCCAATGTCAAAAGTAAAGGCAATGAATAAGCCCATTTTTCTTTGCAATTGTTTGATTTTATTAAGTTTAAAAACAGGGTTGAAAATGAAATTCATAAACGTATAAATGTACACACCACCTGCAAAATGTGTTTTGGACATTTAATCAACAGAATATCTTAATATAAGTCATTTTATTTTTCCATCTTTGATTTGACTAAATGTACAGCTCTTTACATGTGAATTGCGGTGGACATTCCCAAAAACACCATAATTTTTCCCCATTTCTTTTTAGTCACGGGTATAGGTCCGGGCTTTCAAGCCGATGAAAACGCTTTATTCAACTGCAAAGCCACTTAGGTATTGGAGTTCCGAGAGTAAAGAAGCGATACTGGCAATTTTCCAGTAGAGATACTATGCAATATTTTATGGCTTTCCATCAGTTGTCACAAGTCCAACTTGCTGTGTGATTCTTACTTCACGGAAATATATGTGATGGTTAAAGAAAACAAAAGAGACAGTCCAACACAACACACTACAAAACAACCCATAATATAGCAAGTACTTGCCCTTCTACACCAACCAAACCATATGTCTGGTCACATACTACGCCCAGAACAAACATACAAGTACATTCTGATAAAACGTGTCAAAGAAACTGAAGAGAGGTTGTACAGATTCCAGCAGTGATCTCTGTTCCAATGCACGATTTTGAAATGGACTTACAAGACCCTGGTTGGGGAAAAAAATAATTAAAATAAAAATAAAATAGAAAAGGTTGAATGTGGCCTTTCGGGCTTTGTCGTGAAACACGATCGGGAGGAAAGCCAACGTCAAACAGCGCTATATTTCTTCCAGCGCCTCGTTCTGCCACTACGCAAGGTGGTCCGGTGAAAAAGAGGGAGGATTGTTGTCAACGGTTACGCTACGAGGTCTATATTGTATTGCACGTACATAAGAGAAAAGTGAAACAAAATTTTAGTAAAAGTCTGCGTGTGTGTGTGTGTGTGTGCGTGTGATAGAACAGCAGATAAGCGGTTTGGACAACTGATTGCGGCACGCTCGAGGTGTGAAAACTGAATCGAGAGGAATTTCGTGTTGTGCCGTGTGGTTCAGCTGGTTGGAGGGGAACAAAAACTGAGCTGAGGCCCATCCTACTTTGTAGTCGTTATACAGAAATACACAAGGACGGTGCAGAGCTCTTTCTAGAGGCAGTAATGCAATGGGGGCACAGTGTGCACCAGGTGTTGGCTACTCGCTGGTCAAAATGAAATGTTTGAAGTATGGCAGTTGGTGTTTGCCGCTGGTTAGTAATTGGGCCATGCTCATCGTCCTACCGAAACAACTGTATGATCGTGTATTCTCACTCGCTAGGAACAGGTCAGCAGGTGAAGAAAACCGTTACACTTCTTGCTCTCATTCCCAGCGTTAAACAAGGAGAGTAAAATCGCTCGGAAAAATGGCTGGTTTTAAAAGTCAGTATTCTATTTGTTGGAGGGAAGGAGCATAAGAGTATGTAGAGTAGAGAAGACAAACCAACCAACCAACACCAACGACACAGCCGAGCTACTTTCCATACCAGGTATCTGGGTAGTAGCTGGTATTGCAGACAGCCAACGTTTCCATTTAAGTTCATTTTATATATTGTGGAACTGACTTTGACCTCTTTGCCCATGACATTTCTCATTGATATAGTTCCAAGACTTTGTTCCTGGTAGTGTGCGCACGCACGCACACGCGCACACACACACACACACACACACACACACACACACACACACACACACACACACCATTTTTCCCTAGCCCCTAACGCACAGGAACCTGGAGGCTCATTAGTGGTTTAATGCAAAAACCCATGAGGTACAGCAATATGAAAAGGAGCTGAATCCATGTGGACCGTGGAGAAAGATTCTATTTGATGGGGACTAATTGGACCAAATTGGCAGCTCTTTTGGACTAACACACACACAGACACACTTACACTTTTTGTCGGTTGAGACTGATTGGTTTGCAGACAAATCCATATGAAGAAGGCAGCAGTTATCTAGGAGGTCCTGGATCTAAAAAAACAAAACGCAGAAGGCGTAGCAGTAAAACAAGCATTTTCTGGGACACTGAACTCATCTTTTGTGTTTCGTTTTATCGCTATAAAAAAAAAAAAAGGCACACAATCTATAGCAAAAGTGATTTGCAAGAATCTTCAAAAAAAAGTGCAAAATAAAGATCGACTCCAGAAAAGAAAGAGGGGAATAAAATAAAATGAAACAATTGGAGATCTCTCTCTCTCTTCCCCTCTCCCTTAGAGAGCGGGGTTATGGGCAGTAATGAGTCCCTGCGTTTGGTTTCCGCGCAGGTAAGACCCGCTTTGATCTGGAGGTGGTTTTGCGAGGGGATGGTGTGTGTGTGTGTGTGTGTGTGTGTGTGTGTGTGAGGGGGTAAGTAGCAGCATCTCTTACAGAGAAGCGGTAAAGCCAAGTCCAGGCAGAAAGGAACACGTTAGTGTTCGTCCCTCATATTCTTAACTGAAAAGCGTGTCGTACCTCCAGAGCTACTCCAGAGTTTAATAACGCATAGAGTTCTTATAAAGCATACAATTTCCGGGGGGGGCAGAGGGCGCATTTCCTTCCTCAGTTGGAGAGCGCGGAGCTGTTGGTGGGCGAGGGGCTGGCAGCTGCGGGGGCATGGGCCGGCGAGGCGGACAGAGACGCCTGCGGGTTGACGATCACCTGGATGACAAAGTCCCTCTGGATCTTGGTATCCTGGAGGCGTGTCTTGTCCGTGAGCAGCTTGCCGGAGAAGAACCAGCGCTGGTGGGCGGCGTCGATGTCCTCCTGGGCCTGGAGCTGCTTCTTCAGCAGCCCGATGGCGTCCGCCATGCTGGCGCTCAGGCGGAGGTCCTTGCCCGTGGACAGTCGCACCTGGGGCGAGAGGAAATCATTGACTTCACCAGGTGAACAAAAATCCAGGTGTCCGATGAGAGAAATGCTTTTGATTGAGATTTGATTTTTGGAGAGTTAGTCATCATCCATCTTCTGCGACACGTGGCAGGAGTGTCGAACTCAAACGTACCAAGCGCCATGCTGGGAAAGTAATACTTAGGAATAAAGAGTATTACCCTGTTATTCCTTGAACACCTTTGAGTATTGAATACTGAGCGTTTCAAATACAGCTACATTCAAAACAAACTGTTGCTTGGCCACCATGACTCCCAGTCAAACAAAAAACACGATGAGGGGACAGGATGTCTCTTCAATATAAGGATGATGATATGTGAGGATACAAGCAATGATATCAAGATCATACAGGTGATCCCAAAACATTTTCCAAGGTCTCTATGCATCATATTAGCTTTGTGTAAGGTCATATTAAAATCCCATGTGTTGACTTTACAAACTCTGCATTAATTGGGATTTGTACTTTGACTGCCCAGCGTCTGCCGAGTCTGAACTAACCCACCAAGTGGATTAGAACGTGGTCATGGTTCAGCATATTCACCATCCATTTAACTGAACACCATAGAATATTCTAAATAACTTACACTACCTCCCCAAAACACAGTGAAATCCACCTGTTTCTTGTTTTCACAAATATAATAAAGATTTCACAAAATCTGAAATAGGGTATTTTAAAATTTTCAAATATATTTTTGACATTAAAAAAAAAAAAAAAAAAAAAAAAAGGTGGCGGTGGCAGGACCTCCGGACCTCTGGTTAAGACCACTGTTGTAGATTTTAGGTTAAACATTTTCTGGCCCAATGACAACAGGGACACCCAGCACCTCATCGGGAATAAAGTTAGGAGTCTATACGCAAAAAGGTAGCACCGAAACTGGATCACCTTGAGCTGAAATTCCTTTTTGGGTGCTGTGGGGGGCTCAGGGCTGTCGCTGGGGTCCTCGTCGCTGCGCTCTGATATGAGGTTGATGGGTGGGGCCAGGCAGTACACGGGCAGCTGGTATCTGTTTCCCAGCTCGTCATAGCACTCCGTCAGCGTACCTGGGAGGAGCGCGACAACAGAGGGCAGCGAGGTTGACGAGCCAAACGATACACGGGGGAGAAGGAAAGCTACACACCTCACAGCTGAGGCCAATCTTTGGTTTTTCAGGCGTATTTCATGAGAAGGCGTAAATGATAATGACGCCTTTACGTGGATCTCAGGAGAGCCTCGGAAGTCACAGATTGGACCAAGTCCCATTTAATCTGTTTCCCTTCCCTCCACAGCAGAAGACTCACGGGAGGAGAAAGTAGTGATGGATCTACTTTGAAATGGGCAAAAAATATCAGTTGAAAGGAAGATCTTGTCCGAACAGACTTGAATCCAAAATGCCATACTAGCATATTATTTTGTCCGCCAAATTAGTGTTTACTTACTGAAGTGTAACAGGCCCCTGAAGTCAGCTGCACAAGTGCTATTCCCTGTTAACTTTTGTGGATATAGGTGTACATATGTTATTTTTTATCTCATTGTATTTTTTATTTTTATTTTTTATCCCTTTCTTGACTGTCGTTTTCACTTATGATTTAAGAAGTCACAATGGAAACTTGAAAGATGGCAATACAGAAAAATAACGATTCTTCACTTTTCAATTTCTCTCCTACCTACAGTGTGGGCCTGTTGAGAATGTAAACATTGCACGGCATCGATTTACTATCCAGATTGTGAAAGTCTGCGTTTTGGGTTTTGGACTATTGCTGTCCTCTTCTTGGTTTCTCACAACTAGACAACTGTCCATTCATTGCCAATAAGAGTCAAACTAAACAATAAGGAAGATGTATAAGACTACACATGTGTTACGTGGTGAGTTCAAACATCGTTTCACCATTTCAATTAGCCTTTATATTTACTTTCTCAGCGGGCCGCAACTCAAGTCCAAAATAAGATAGCATTTGAACGGTACCAGGACGACATACCACATTCGGTGAAATATCATTGTATGCAAATACAACACACTAAGCTGGCAACCGTACCCCACAATGCATTGTGAGGGCAACAAGCTAGAAACAGTTGGGGAGTAAAAATTTATTTTATGTCAATTAATCGACACTTTGTTGATGACCATTAATCAGATTGTGGTAATGTCTTTGAATTTGCATCTCAGATCCTCACCGTGCGGCAGTGTGATGCTGGCTCCGTCCACTATAGCCTGGGCAAGCTCGTGGTCGTTGCACTCCAACGCCACGGCTGCGGCCTTGAGGGCGTCCCAAATCTCCTTGCGGCCCTCGAACGCCGGGGCTGTGTCCCAAAACTCGTCCCGCTTGCTGCGCAGCTGGCCTTCTGTCATAGGGTAGTCGCTCTTCCACTTGGGACGGTCCTTTTTCAGGGGCTCGTTCCGACCTAATCGGGAGACCGACAGAGACAAGTTAGACCCTGGGGGTTGGGGGGTAAAAGATTGCTATTTTTGCCTTCTTACAAGAATTGAAGTCGAGGCTTCAAGGACACGTTGGCTATTGTTCTCTTTGCTGTGCAGTCTAAATGTGTTGGGGGTGACGGCGCACAAAACTAAGTTGTGAACAATTTTTTACCATTTGAAACCAAGGGCTGTGCACTGGCATTTTTCCATTTCACCGACTGACAGGCTGGATCAGAGCGCAGAGCAGGCTGGCTACCATGAAACAGGCTATGCTGGGCAAAGCCCGTTTCATGGTAGCTAGCCTTGGGTTAGCCTAGCCTAGGATTACCAGGGCGAAACCCCGCTCTACTACACATTCATTGCTGTCATAGCGATACAGGCCACTAATACCCAACTAAACTCACAAATGCCATGATAATATTGTGGAAGTTATTCTGGTTATATCTTGTTTTGTTGTTTGTACTGTACAAGGAGTATGTACATATAAGTATGACCCTAATTGCAATGGGAAAGAAATGAGAGCAAAACAGAGGAGGAGCAAGAGGAAGATACCCTGTTCAAATCCAAAGGGTCGCCTTTCCTCCAAACAAATTATTTATAGTGCAGAAGGCTTTAAAGGAGGAGTTTGGAAGAGGCAAGGTGGTGTAGGATTAGTGGCCGCAGCCTGAATGAAAGCAATAGTAGGTGCAGTCGCACAACGTCACATAAATAAGGCCTGAACAATATTTACAAAAAATTAAATAAAAACATTTTAATGCTAAAATACTTTTTCTTTTTTTTTTTTTTTAAACCTAAAAATATCTTGATATTTAATCAGTTAATGACCATGGTTTGGGGGTGGTGCAGTTTAATACGCTGGTTGAATCCCCATGACACTATTGCATTCACATAATACCCCAAAATAATTCCCCCCCATCAGTGACTTTGCGTCTGGTCGTCCTGATTAATAAAGTGCATCGTTGAACTTAAGTAGGGCTTTCTCATGGATGCAAAATATTTCACCTCTGACTTCTGATTCAACTCGCACCTTACAGTTCCCTGGGGTGGCAACCGGGGGAAAAATAAGTTTGGGCAATATGCATACGTTTTTAGATCAACTGTTTAAAACCTTCTTCGTTAACTTAAATGTTTATCCAATGCAGACTCTAAACCAATAGCCACCGGATATATTTACACAACACAGTACGCAGCGTTTGTATCAAACAAGTGCAGACAAGCGCTTTAACGCATCCCAACAGTTAATCTCCAGTTTAATGTGTGAATAGTGCTTAGACTAAAGGACAAGGGATGGAATGCATTTTCACTGTGTTTTAGAATCAATATTCAGGTTCGATCCTACCATCCGACTCTTGCAGTACTCGTGGACACATGAAAATATCAGGAAAGGAAATTCCTGTTTCATTATAGCAAACAAATCGGGTTGGACCAAATAAAACAAAACCAGCATCACATGTTTGGCTAAAATATACACTGTTTAATCTTATTCAGCCAAATATACTCTTTTGGATGAGCATTTCCATGGCAAACATTCAGTGCATCCCTACCGGTTAAAGGAATAGAGTTGAGCAGTTGTGAGATTCAACTGTAGACCATGTAGGGCTAAAGGCTCATTTTAATGTGAAAAGAACAACTCAAAATGATAAAAAGTATTCCGATTGGGGAAAAGAAGGCAGCCCCTGCCATCAAGAACACCACCAATTTGAAAATGATGTTCCATTACCTCCAGACGTCTGTTATGAATGTATGATTAACAATTAAATATAGAAAATCACGAGTTGAAACAAAGAGACATTTATGGATCACTTAATGGTATGAAATTGATCAGAAATTAAGCTTCAAGAGAAAACAAAGTGGTAGTGAGGTAAGCGTAATGGGTAATGCCCAAGAGGCAATCTTTTCCATATTAACAATAACAATTAACAATATGCTGTCTTCATGATATATATGGTATGTGTTTATTGCAATAAAATCTCAACTATTTTGGACATTTGGCATTCATACTTCAAACATTTTCACTAAACTGTTTTTGTTGATGGCGGTGCATTGTAATCACCTTCCTTAGCCAGCTGAAGAAGCACCAGTAAGATCTGTCAATATAATCTTTCGTTACCTTGTTTCAGGGAGATGGTTGATAAAAGAGTTAAGTGAACATACATTAGTAGAAATTGCCATTATTTCGCCCTCGCATGTGAAAGTTCACTGATAGTTTGTGGGCGGTGGAGCAGAACAGTAGTCTTTTTGCTCTCCATGGGTAAGTTTCCATAGATATTGATGGAGTGCAGATGGTTGATTAGTTTGTGTGTGTCCTGTCTTAACCTCCTTCACCATACCATCCAAACAGCTCCTCAACAAGGTCAACCTGCACCGTTTAGGTGGATATTGCTTTAATCTCCAAATTTTGCCATCTCCATCAATAAAGGTAAATAATGACCTGGCACTCAAGACTCTAAACCAATAGCCACCGGATATATTTACACAACACAGTACGCAGCGTTTGTATCAAACAAGTGCAGACAAGCGCTTTAACGCATCCCAACAGTTAATCTCCAGTTTAATGTGTATCTGGGCTTCATAATATATTCTGATAAATGGTTTGTTCACTGGAGTCCTCAACACGGTATTAAAACTCTTCTCTAGTATATACAGTATGGAGGAACCAGCATTGTATTACATTACATTACATTTAGCAGACGCTTTTATCCAAAGCGACTTACAATTATTCAAACACCGATGGACGCAGCCATCAGGAGCAATGAGGGGTTGAGTGTCTTGCTCAAGGACACTACAGCATGCTAGCAGGAGGAGCCTGGGATCCAACCAGCAACCTTTAGATCACTAGACCACCAGCTCTACCTCCTGAGCTACCGTCCCCCGTAAATGTAAATATAGTAAATAGCAGCAAGTAAAACCAAGGTGGTAATTCCAAGTTTATGAACACTAAAAATGTTCAAAGAAAGGGTATAGTCAAGAGGATCCCACACATACCATTCTCTTCCTATAAGGAAGAGGAAGTAAGGTAAACTATTTGGGAAAATCTTTGTTACTTTAGCACCAGACATAGGCATACTGATTTTGAAGTGAGAAATTGAAATACTTCCCGCCTACACTTCACCTTAAATCTCAATCCAAACAGCAATTACTTCATTTCAAAAGTGGCATTGTATCAAGGAGAAAAAAATAATTACATAAAAAAGGTATGCGTGACCCAGTGTCACATTCAATTTCTGAGAAGAAACAACATTTAACTGGCAAATGAAGGCAGAAGGTTTAGTGAAATATTTCCACTGACACAAAACAAAATAAATTAGTGTATTTAGGTTACAGTGTGTCTGGCAGGGCCATATCAAAACTAACCACATTGTTACGCAGACAAATGAGGCAATAGCTGGGCGTTTTTGTCACAAGGGGCCTGTTAACGACATCCCAACATGATTCAAGGATGAGTCATTGTGTTTATGAAGTGCAGCGTTCAATAGAAAAAACAATTGAAAAAGTTGCTCTCATACTTGCATACTGCATTTCTGAACATTATAAAAAAAGACAATCATGTGGAGCCTTAAGGTCCAAGTAGCTGTTTAAGTGGATGTAGCCGTTACAGAAACATAAATGTACATATAGTTGTCTTTGCGCTGCACACTTGTCTCACAACATATGTCTCTCTCTTCCCACAATGCAAATATATCCAGGGTGTATTCTCTGTTCTCAGACTCTGGGTCTGTTACATACATACATAAATTCATAAATTCATTATCAAAAGTATGTCATTGTCCATCCCCTGAGCATGCAGCAGAGTCGCAAGCACTAGATTCTATGACTTAACTTTTGCAATACCTACAACAGCCCACGCTGTTTCGGCTGCAATCTCCTTGAAAATCATGAAAACATACTGTACATAAAACACAACCCAAGGCCCTACAAGTGGCATCTTATCACATCTCCAAACCGGTGACCTCCGCCTTTTGCTACTAGAAATAAAGTCCGCTGCACCTCCACTGTACCTCATACAACCCAACAACTTATTTGTGAAAAACATAAAATAAAAAATAAAAATGAAAATCAGCAAACAAACCCCACAGACACTGAAACTTGCTGCATGCTGAAGCACACCAACTGGACTGTCCAACACTGGACTGAACACACAGAGTCCCATAACAACAACAAACTTCCTTGTAGCCAACTCAATTGACCAAACCCCCTCCCCCCCAAAAAAACAAAGAAACACCAGCTACCAAATTAACCTGACACTGTATTTGAGCTGTGGAATTCAAAAGGACATCAGACATAACAGGTTGGGTGCATCTAGGCCCTGTAGAATATCTGGTGGTTGAACTGCTGGGCCGTGCAGTAAGACAAGTCGTGACTTGCCTCTCTTGTAAGGAAGAGTATTAGGGCCATAGAAATAAAATAAATACCAATGTGTTTCGAGAATCAACTCGGAATTTCGAGTTTAAAGTACAAATTTCGAGAATAAAGTCAAAATAACCTTTCGAGATTGAACTCGGAATTCCGACTTGAGATGCCTGAGAATTTCTAGATTTTTTGAAAAAGGAAATTGAGTAAAATAATATACAAATTAAATAAATTTATTTCCCTCTCCATTTGTCCTTAATTACTTTTCACATGTTAACAAATAAGTGATGGGTTTGTATGAACCAGCTGCTACCGGTACAGTATGTCGATAGTGCATAAAATTAGTATTTCAAATATTCTAAATCGATATGTATAGAACAATTGATATATTTGACAACACTTCTAGTCTGCATACATTTTTTGTTTATCAGCCCCGTGAGTGCAGGCATCGGGCGATGCTGATTATCTCAAAATGCCAAATATCCACCCGATTCATTGGCCGACCGCTAATTATGACGCATTGTATTTAGATGTGAGAGGGCTGAATACTTTAGGGGGTCTTGTCTTTAAAAGTCTTTTCAAAGTCTTCTAGTGTATCGTAGGGATTACAAAACAGAAGAAACAACAACACACGGTTTAAATCAAACACAAAAAAAGATGTCTGCCGTAAACTGAAGGAACAGCTGTCGGAAATCATCCCTGCTTAAAGAATTGTGTTCACTTGCAGAAAGGGTGCAGGGGAGAGCATCCAGTACCTTGATACAAAAAGGGGAGGTTTGCCCAAACTTGACTTTACTTCAAACTGAAGGTTGTTAAGTTTTCTCAGCAATGCTGGTTAAGGAATAACAAATAACACAGCAATGAGACATTTCTGTTCCCATCGCCAACAGAGTGTAGAAATCTTCAGTGCACCGGCAGAATTTCTTCAAACTGCCGAGTCAATCCACACTGCCATGACATAAGAGCTCAGCAAAATGACATGGAGACTATTCATTTCAGCAAATCGTAATGTTTTGGTGGTGACCTGTCATGTTGACCTTATAGTGGCTTTGCCATCCGTTTTTGTCCTTTGTAAATATTGCATTTGCTCGGAGTGAGTGCTTAAGTGGCACATGTATGTTAGGGTTAATACTCCCTGTTGGTGCCCCTGACCAAGGCACTGGCAAAAGAGCTGGCCTGGAGTTGGCCCCTGCACTGCGGCTGCCCACTACTGGTATAGGATGGATCAAACGCAGAGGACAAATGTTGTTTTATCGCACTTTAGATATTCTATTGTTCTATTGTAATCAAAGCAGGACATAAAAGAGAAAAGGTGGCAGTGAGCCAATTTTTATCTTCATCAGACTCACCTGGAGAAAAGGTACAGCAACTAATGGAGCTGAATCAAAGTAGCTTTTGGAGAATAAATAACATGGCAGTGAGTTGGTAACATCTGAAACATCCAAACAATGTCTGTTGTTAATAAACCCATATACATTTTGTTTAATCCAATAAGGCTCTGCTGTCCAGTAGTGATATTTTAGGCTAGAGCGAGATCGCAAATCATTGGGTTGAAAAGCATAAGGTTCAGCATATTGGGATGGTGGAGGATAGGTTCGGGACAAACTTTTTTTAAAAGGATAGCTTCAATATTTTTCTAGCTAAGCCTTATTAAAATGCTGGCTCCCATCATTTATAACTGTTCAAAGCACAACCTCACTGAACACATTACGATTGACAAACTATTGGCAAGCTCTGCGGCAGCTTCTTACTGTGATTAAGTGGAGTCAAATTGGGACATAAAGAAAAGCCTTTAAAAAATGTTGAATCTCCTGGTTGAAAATTGTAAACTCACATTAGTCACATGTGGATTACTGTATTTTTAGTGGTACATTTCTCAATAGTACCGCATTCAGCAAAGTTAAGCTATGACCAGTTATGAATGATGGTAACTAACATTCTGATAAGGCCTGGGTTGAAAAGTTACAAACCTATCTGTTAAGATTTTGGACATGTCTCATCCACACCCCCCCCCCCCAAATAAATAAATAAATAAAAAACCCACCTGTCTCACTGTTAACTAGCAAAGAATTCCCTCAAAAAGACAACAAAATGTGTAACGTGAGTCAAGCTTCATACATATGAAAGAATAATAATAATAATAATAATAATAAAAATAAACACTTGTTCCTCAGTGTCTGTGGATTACGCTCCTACTTCTTATGAGACAAACTTTGCAACTCTTTCTGGTCCAATAAGTGCAATCTGAGTCACCGATTGGATGCTTGGAAGACAAATAAACAAAACTGGTTTCTAGATTTATATATGGCTGACAGCATTGGTGATAAGTTGAACAGAATTAATTTATTATGAAATTACTTGAGTGGTCAGTAGTAACAAGGGCTAGGTATTGGCAAGGACCTCACAATACAATACATATCACGATACAATTCGTGTCACAATACATTGCAATATAATACTTACTTTCCCAAAATGTTTAAAATCGAACTGAAAATATAACTTACTGACAAATTGAGTCAACACTATTTAATTTAAAATTTCCATTCCAATTTATGAGAACAGTATTTGCACAATGCACACTAAACTGAAATGTAGAAGCCACAACACCATATAACGTGCATATTAAGTATTCTTATGAACAAAATTCATAAAACTGAAATAGTATGCTGTAAATAAACTTAAGACATATTGCAAGCCTACATGTAACATGTTTACTGTAGTTTAAGGCCTATCTGATCTGTCTAGCATATCTTTAGCTTTGAGTAACTTTAGGCCTGTCTGAAGTGAACACTGAACAGACTCTCCGACACATGGATACAAGAGCAGGCCAACTTTGTCTCCAGGCTTTTGTTCAGGAACAGAATTTGATCAACATGGTCTAAGGTAAGTGCACTCCTCTGTGCTGTGACTTTATCCCCTGTGGTAGAGAAGACTCTGAGGAGACACTCGTGCCTGGGATACAAGCAAAGTGGAACAACAAGTGGATACTCGCTCTGCTGTTCCGTCCAGCGGATTGGCTGCCAGTGGCATGGGAGCTGCCTCTTTGTATTTTGTCATCTCCTCCTCCATCTGGTCCTGTGTGGTTTTCTTTGCAGCACCAGGTCTCACTGTACCATTTGTTTGACCAAATAGGTCAGCTAGAGTGCAAGAATCCCTTGATCTCTTGGATGGGGTTGCAGAGATGTCCTATTGCACAGGACCTTGATTGCCCTCCTCCGGCACAACAGCCACATATGCCTCTGTCTACACTCCAGTCCAGTCTCTATGCTGAAAAACAGCAATACACCAAATTAGCTTTTGATTCTATATGAATTTGTGAATCAGTAAATAAGCCCAAATAAAATAAGTGACAATTCAATAGGCCAACATTAAATATTCAATGTTTTCATGCAATATAAATGTTTTACTATCATTTGCCAGTATTTATGCTTTTTAAACTTTTAAATTTTAGAATTCATGTTTTTAAACTTTTACTCCAATTCTTTGGATTGGTTGTTTCCCCATGTTTCTATGTGACAATGTGAATGGATATTTTTTCAAATATTGTATTGATAAGTTTTGACAAAGCAGTCGAATGTTAAATGGCATAGCTTACCTGAAATAGCTACTGGCTCCCACTCCTTGCAGCTTCTGCAATGACTAACATACTGTAGATGCTCTGGAGTTCATCCCCAGACAGGAAAGGCAGAGCCTTAAACCTTGGATTCGTAGCTGAGGACCCAAAGAGTCTCCTTCTGGTCCAAGTAACTTCTAACGATCCAGGCATATCGCAGATTTGATTTCCTTTGTCATGGTAGAACCACTGGGGCTCTTGTGGATCATGGATCAGCGAGGTATAGAGTGGTGACACAACCGACAGTTCTTCTCTGACATAAGTGTAGCTACCTTCATGGGCTTCATAGCCATGATAATTTCTTCAGCAGATGTTATGTCTGACTTGCTGAGGGTACAGTCGTCCTTCTCAGTCTTCCCCACCTCACCTGAGAGGAGGGCTGCAGATGGCTGGCTGCTGCTCCAGGAATCACTGCAGCCTGTAGCTTGTCATAAGTGCTGTTCCATCTGGCAACAATGTCAGTCATCAGTTTGTGTTCGGGCAGCTGTAGCTTTTGTATTTGTCGCAGTAGGTGGCTGACGGTAGCGATGCGTCTCAAAAAGCTGGTTAAGCGTCTGACTCTTCCTGGCAAGCGTGCGACTGTTGGGAGCTTCAGTGCACGCTGTGAAGCCAAATTGAGGGTGTGCGCAAAACATTTCAAATGCAACATCTGGGCTAGCTGCGGTGGTCATGTTTGACGCGGTGTCTGTTACGATGGCTGGGTCCTTCCCTTTTATGTCCCATACCTCCAGTGCGGTTTTCAGTAACTCTGTAACTCTGTTACTACCAGTACGGTGCTTGTGCGTTGCTTGTCTGAAAAACATGCGAAAATCAGTTCCCATTCCTCAGACATATGGTGGGACTGGGACGTAATCATAACATACGATTTGGTGGTTCTTGATGTCCATCCGTCCATCCTCTCTCTGCAGAGCTAAGAGAGGTTTTAACAGTTTTCTTCACCTCTTCGTAAATCCCGGGCACAGCTATATCCGTCATGTTTCGGCGAGTCGGGACCACAACTCCTTAGTGTTTACAGTACCATATGACTAAAGCCAGGGTTTTCTACTACGCTCTACAGGCGCAGAGTTCTACAAATAACAAGCATCACCGGCTCCGTAATCATCTGGGGTAGATGGAATCTTGGAGGTAACTATCCAGTGTAGTTTGCCTTGGGTCTACAGGTTTTGGATGAAGTTGTTGCGCAATTAATTTTATCTGCGTGGTGTCTTGTTAAAGCAACACTATGTAATTTTTCCCCCTTAAAATAACAGCTTCTAAATCATTTTGATGGTACACTGACTGGTAATACTGCCCCCCCCCCCCCCCCCCCCCAACTCCTGTTCTTGCACTATGCAACTTCTGTGTTAAAGAGTGTTACGCTATACTGCACTTGCTTGATCAGGGTTTCTGTTAACCACCATTTTTTTGCTTTGTAAAATTTGTATTTAAAAAAACAAAACAACAAAAACGAAAAAAAAAAAAAAGATAAATTATAAACTTGCCGGTCAAAATGTCAGATAATAATGGTCATACAAAATGTAGCCTCGGCACCTCCCCGACAGCCCGGCCTATTACAATTGTCGTTGAATCATTTTGAGTTCATATCAGTGAGATTTTGTTATCATTTGGTCTCATTGGGTATATCTTCCGTACGTCAATAACAAATACATTGCGTGATCCGAACACACTAAGGTGATAGGAATGAAGGAGATATCTTCATATCTAATTCTCACTTGTATAACCCACTGATCATGGTTTCCCCTGTATATTTCTGTATAGTTAGTCCTTGCTGTGTCTATAATTCCCCGGCGTGCATGAGGCCACACCACACAGTCTCTTTTTTCTCCTATTTGAGTGTAGAGATAAGACAATGTGATACTCCTTCGTCTCCACACAAACTTTTAATTGGCAGGTGCATAGGTTTTGAGACATCCAGAAACACTCCTTTCTGTTCCCAGTTAAGGCATATCTACTCCAAGGCACTCTTCCCTGTTCCTGTATAACAAGGAGACAGTCAGGGCATGTCTTCTATCTTGCACCTGTGCCGGACTGTACACTAAGGTGCCCAGTTGTTATTAAAATTTACCTAAAGCTTTCAGAAGTCATACTTTGACTTATTTCTCTGCACTCATGCACGATCTCAGCTGACAAACCAGCAGGGTCCCGGGAAGGCCTGACCCAGAGAGAAAATCTTCCACAGGACAGCTACACATAAGGTCCCGCCCCTAAGCTATGTCGCAAATCAGTGGCAGAACTGCTTTACAGCAATATTTTATGTCACTGTGCTTTATGTTACCTGCATGTGGTAACGAGTGTAAACAAACATGGATGGAGGAACGTGGTGCTCTATGAAATTACTCATTGGATGGATCATTACAACATGTGGCTGTCTGCTACCGTGCCACGACAACATAAGGTGAGGGTTGACGGCCAAACCACCAAACCCGAGCAGATTTTTGTTTGCCAATTGCATTTTAATATATGTAGAAGACACAGGTAGAATCAGTACAACGTAATTTGAACTACCAGCATTGGCCTCTGGCAAAAATAAGATACACTTACACCCCCCCCAATTAAAGCAACTAGCTCCTTTTACTTCATTTTGAAGGCAATTTCTGTTTCTTCTGTTACATTCTACGGATACGCATCCAATTATGACTACTGTGTGATCGACCTACACCTAATTTTAAATCAGTTTAAGGCATGAATAATGTATCAATACGAGGGGCTGGATAAAGTATACAGTGTTGTGGAAAGAAAATATTGCAATACTCAGCTGTATTGATTTTTTTTTGTGCAGCCCTACTTATAACAGAACCAGTATTAGTGAAAAGAGGTTAGTAGTAGTAGTTAATATCACTTCATAATATTTTAACAGGCTATTCAATGCTGTTTCCATCTGCCACAGTAATGCCACGTGTTTTGAATTTTACTTTACTTGTGGCGTTCCTCCAGCATATCATGGTCAATCACAGCACACTATAAGGTAAAAAAATAAATGTATGCATTGACTTTTGTGTGTTGATTAAATAAAGCAATCTTAATCCCCCCGATAAACAGGCCCTGATAGGAAAGTCGTTGAATAGCGCTGGTGTATTTGGAATCCAATAAAACTGGCTGACAAGCCTAAACCATGACACATCGCACGGCTTTTCCAATAGACTTCTCGTAACTGCCTGAGCCAAAGTTTGGAGGCTAGACTTCCCTTTAAAGTGACAATCCCTAAAAGTGTTTATGTTAGGTAGATATAAGAACCACAATTCCATTCAAAAGTGCAACCGTTTCCCTCGTACTTTGTTTTCTCCAAAAAAAAAAAAATGCCTTCTTCGGATTGATTTGTTTTGGGTCCCCCGCCCCCCCACACACTTTTGGCAGTGAAGGCAGTTTTTTCATCCGAGGGTGCGATCATTTCATTACTTAGTTTAAAAAAAAAATGTTTTTGCAAATGTTTATCCATATCGACATTTTAGCGACCACCATTATCTGCGATGGCTTTATCTAATTCGCCGTCGGTGCCTTCCACTTCTCGCGTGTGCCCTGATCTTTGCCTTCTCGCCGGGAAAGGCGGACCCCGCCACCAACAACAGGAACACCACAAGGACCATATGCAGAATGCAAATACAACTGATTATGACGTGCCAGCTAAACAAAGTAATACATATGGGATTTTTTTTTTAATAGAAAATAACGTCAAGGATCACCCCTTTAAGACATGCCATAATTTTACCTCCCCGTTTTCGGTGCGCCCTTCCGCCGTTCCTGGAAGCTCTGTGGCCCGGTGTGTCCTCCCGTTCCCTGCCGACACATCCTCCCATGGTTATCGCGCTTGGGTTCAGTTAGAAGCTAGCTAACAGGGCCAGCTAGCCGGGCTAACGCCAGTACACACAAACTTTTCCACACACTCGGTCACATTTCCAGAGGTCCGGCACTTTGAAACACATGGCGTCGTGACAACGCGTGTGTCTCTCCCATCCCCTCGGCGTGCCTCGCCAAACTTCATGCGCTGTCTCCACAAGATTTTAAGTTTCTACTTTTTTTCCCCTCAACCTCTTTAAACCCACCCACCCCCCCGCTTCCTCTATTATATGTTGCTAAAGCTGGCTAGCTAGCTAACGCTCAACTTTTCACGCCTGCGCGTGCCACGGGCAGGTATCAGATTCTCTGACGTCACGATTTCCGTAATGACGACAATGAATTATTAATGCGGCGTTCCTGTGGGGCTCGGAAATCGTTCATCCCGGCTCTGAGTCGGTCGTCCCCCACTTCCAAGTTGAATGTGTTCCATGGCCTCTTGTTCGGGAAAACATCGACGCCCGCAGCCAAATGCCTGCGTGTTTGCCAAACGTGTGAAGGAGCTAAACCGACGGAGTAGTTTTAGAAGTTGAACGTGCTCTCAAGTAAAAACCCACGCAAATGGAGCCTTGTTCACCGGTTATGGTGCGTTTCACTGGTGTCAGGCTCGGTAAACTCGGACCCGTCGACCGAGAGCCAGCCCTGGAATTCCGACTTAAATTACCGTCTATTTACACGTTTGCCCGAGTTCTGAATTCCGTCATTAGTTGTAAACACATTCTCGAGATACAAATTCATGTGTTCTGTGTTTTTTGTTTGTTTAATTCAAGGAAATGCGTTAGGACCACAAGGACTATAAACGCGTGCGCATTCGGTATTGTAAACCTTATTTTCCTGCTTTCAAAATATGATTTGAACATTATTGAATCTTCACTGCGTATGAAAATGTCTCTCTCTCTCTCTCTCTCTCTCTCTCTCTCTCTCTCTCTCTTACCTCTGGAAAACTCTGGAGGCTTTTGGCCTCAGCCCTGGTCTGATAGCCATGATCCAGGTTTTGTACCAGGACATCGAGAGTATACTGAAGATTAATGGAGGGCTGAGCGGCCCTTTTAAAGTGCGTAGAGGGGTGAGACAGGGCTGCCCCCTCTCAGGGATGTTGTACTCTCTGGCCATAGAACCATTGCTGTGTCAATTAAGGACGAACATCGAGGGTGTGTTTCTAAACGGTCTCGAGAGAAGCCACATTCTATCAGCCTATGCGGACGACGTCATTGTCTTAATAAAGAAACAGGACGAAATCAGCAAACTGGAGGGGATCGTCAGGGACTTTGGGCTGCTATCAGCAGCGAAAGTCAACTGGGGCAAAAGCGAAGCGCTGGCTGTGGGCGGATGGAGGGGGGGACTTTTAAAACTGCCAGGAGGCTTACGGTGGCGAAGGGATGGGTTTAAGTATCTGGGAGTGTTTTTAGGGAGCGAAAGTGTGGTGGGGAAGAATTGGGAAGGACTGCTAGGAAAGATACAGGGCAAGCTAAGAAAATGGAGGTGGGCACTGCCACAGCTGTCCTATAGGGGCAGGACGCTCATTATTAACAACCTGGTGGCCTCACAGCTGTGGCACAGAGTGGCCTGTGTCCAACCACCAGACCTGCTAGTTAGGAAGATACAGGCCGAGCTGATAGACTTCTTTTGGGGGCGGAATTTCCACTGGGTCAGGAAGGAAAGGGTCTTTCTGCCTAAAGAGGAAGGGGGGCACGGTGTGGTGGACATCAAAAGCAGAGTGGCAACTTTTAGGTTACAGTTTGTGCAGAAGTTGTTAACGGGGTACTTTAACGTTTGGAAGGACGTGGCGGGCTTGGTCTTAAAGAGGACTGGGAGGATGGGACTTGACCGCTCGTTGTTTTTAATGGACACGAGTCTTCTAAACAAGTCGGGCTTACCCCGTTTTTATCAGGAGCTTTTTAAAGCATGGGGGTTATTTAAGAACAGGAAAAGGGAGGCCGCAGATTCCCTCCACTGGCTCCTGGAGGAGCCGGTGATCGGAGGAGCCAGGCTGGATGTGCAGGACGGGGCCACTCCAGGACTGAGGAGCATCCTGAGGGAGGCGGGGGTCCTGACCCTGAGGCAGGTGGTGGCGGCGGCGGGGAGCGACCTGCAGGACGGCGAGGCCATGGCGGAGCGGCTGGGGGTGAGGTCCACCAGGATCGTACACCTGGTGCTCAAGCGGTGGAGGGAGACGCTCACGGAGGAGGAGCTGGCCCTGCTGAAGGAGTACGGCGAAGGCGCGGAGGAGCCAAACTCGGAGGATCCCTTCCCGGAGATGACCCTGACCCCCAACCGGGAGGGGTCCTCCGGGAAGCTGCTGCACAGGGCACGTTATGCAGAACTGGACCTGCACACAGCCAGCGGGAAGGCTTTTTACAAAGAGTGTGTGGTCGTTTTAAATAGGAAGGGACTGGAGGGGCGGCAGGACACTGTCTGGAGGGGACGGCTCCAGATGGGGGGACAGGAGGAGCCGTGTTGGAGGAGTTTTTACAAAGCTCCCTCCAAGAAAAGGACGGGGGACCTCCAATGGAGGGTCCTACATGGAGCCATAGCTGTCAACAGCTTTGTTTCTGTTTTTAATCCCACGGTCGCAAATGAATGTCCATTCTGCAAACTGCCAGAGTCCGTGTTTCACTGTTTTGCAGAGTGCGACAGACTCTTAGAGCTTTTTAGTCTTTTAAAGGAAAGTTTTAAGCTCTTCAAGGAGGAGTGGTCCAGAAACTGTTTTATTTTTGGGGCTAGATACTACAGGGCCAACGCAGAGAAATGGCGACTGCTTAATTTTCTAGTAGGGGAAGCGAAGATGGCCATCTACCTCACGAGGAGGAACAAACTGAGGGGAAAGGAGAGTGTTTTAGGAAGAGTGTTTGTAGCGCTGGTCAGGGCCAGAGTCCTGATTGATTTTAACTTTCACAGACTGATGAAGAGTCTGGACGTCTTCATCAAGCTGTGGTGTTTTAACGACGCCATCTGTTCCCTGGTGGAGGACGACCTGTGCTTCCAGTCTGTTTTTAACGTGTAGGACTCTGTTAGTGAACCAAGTGTGTTTGTTGTATTGTCTGTAACTGTGAACTAGAGAAAATGTTAAAATAAAGATGCTTTAAAAATCAAAAAAATCTCTCTGTCTCTCTCTCTCTCTCTCTCTCTCTCTCTCCCCCTCTCTCTCTTTATTTGCGCTTGCGCACAGAAAGTAGTTATGAAAGGTTCGACCCTTTGTTGAGATTCAGTTCTTGACGAGTCATTACGTTCGTCTGACTCTTCGTTCATTTGATTCAGTTTGTGTGAAGCACGGATTTGTGTTTGAATAATACAAGTAATTCATCATCAAAATAATGAATTGGACCAACACCCCCCCCCCCCCCCCCCCAATTTATTTACTTAGTACTCAGTTTATCTTTAGTTTACGAGTCGAAGATTCTCCCGCTTGCCCGAACGAAACGAACAAACGACTCACTGCGGTGGGACCCCCCCCCCCCCGAGGCATCTATTCGCTTCGAACGAATCGTTCACGGCCTTGCATCACCACAAACTTTTTTTTTGCGCATGTGCACACGCTCGGAAAGCGAAGGCAGCCCAGGCGCGATGGCCGCAGACGGTGCCCTGTTGGTGTCTCTGGTGGAGGAATTTATTTCGGGACTGCAAGACAGCAAGTCTAGTGACACGGCAATCGGTAGCGTGATTTTCACCACACCTCTCCGGAGAGGCCTGATTTTAACGAAGCCTTAGCGGGGGTCGCTGCGTTGTTGTTAGCTAACTCACTGCTAGCTAAGTTAGCATTTGAACATCCTGTGCGAGCCAACCGCATGTTACAACACCCACCGGCTCTTTATTTTATTTATTCATATGAAGAATAACCCTGTTTATTATGAAGCACGGTCCAATCAAGACACGTCCAACTTTAATATGACATTACAGATGAGTCGCAATTGAGTGTTAGGTGACTTGAGTTGACCTGTTGACCTGTTATCTTGTTTTGACAGTCCTGTCATTCACTCTGGGACCATGACCCCAAGCAGTCCTGCACATATATTAACTGTTGGCATGTTACATATTAACTCCTATGTTGTCACGTTGTATATTAAATCGTATCTTGTCATGTCGTGTATCAACTCTTACGCTCTGATATCCTGTACCTTAACTCAACTTTGTTAGTAATAACTCAGTTATAATCGTTTTAATTCGGCATGGAGCTTAATGGCCATAGCTCCTAATTATTCCTTCCTTTGCAGGTGTTAAGACTCGGCAGTTCACAATACTACAGTTAGTGGAAGCACTTGGGTAAGTTATCTACCACCGTGTCACCATCCCTGCCAAAACAGCTATCATTTAATGCCTATGTCAACCTATGACAAACTGGCGTCACTGTGTTCATTGCGGCTGTTCGCAATGGAAATTTTAGGTGACGCAATTATTTGTTATGCGAATAATTGCGATCAGCCATCGCAAACTGTCTATTTCATTGATTTTGTGCAGCTCTCATTGTTTAAGTTTAAAATGGTGTGATAATGCACGTCTACCTATTACTGAATTTCCTATGGTTAAATAGTAGTCAAGTGTTTTGGACATAATTTGCAGTAATGCCATTGATTCCAGATTTACAAACGTACCAGTCCTTGAGTATCATTAACAAAGTAGTTCTGTCTATTCTGTAATTGTATGAACAATTGTGCTAGTCAAGTAGGCGATCTGTCCTCATTGTGTTCTCTTTATAGACTGAGTTTAACCAGTTCCCAGCCTCAAACACGAGCTCGGGGGGTCCAGTTGCTATCCCAAGTCCTCCAGGAGTGCTATGGAGACCTTTCTGAGAGAGAAGGTAGGCCCCCTCTGTCGTTCTCTGCATGTGTTTCTTTTCCTCTCCCATTAGTCCTTGTACCCTTAATGTCTAGGCAGCTAAATTAAGTCAAACAATCATTGTTGGGGAGAAGCAAAGGTATAACAGAACTAATGGTTTAACTACAATTTCCAGTTGCATGTGGATTTTAACTGTCTTATTTATTTATTTATTTATTTATTTATTTATTTATTTATTTATTTATTTATTTATTTGCATATTTCCTTAAAAGATTGAGGTAGCGTGAGTCAATTCTACTTGTTTCATTTGCCCAGCCCCAGCAGGAAAAATAGGGCTTCATATTAATTAAAGAATAGGTGTTTTAAATTGTTTTGCTGCTACATTAAACAACATTAAAGCAACATTAAAATATGGATAGATGGATGGGTAAATAAAGCCCCTCGAGTTCCTGTCAATTGCATGTGGATGTGCAAGGCACGCACATCCACAGTATTTTGTCAGAAATGTAGACCCTGTGTGTCTGTGTCCACAAGTAAGTACCTTGTGGCCCATTTCTGGCGTTGTCTTTCCACAATAAATTGTTCTTGCGCAATAAAATGTCTTTGCAGTCATTTTTTGACAATTTGAGTTTAAGATTTAAAGTATAGTATGTTGGTTGTTTTTTTTTGTTTTTTTTTGTTTTTTTTCTTTTCATGTAATGGCTTCAGTGTACAGTAGTTGTACCTTTTTTAAGTAGCTTTTTAGTTCAGTAAACTACTTTTTCTGTACTGATGGCTTTTTTTTTGCTTAACTCTTTTTGGTGTTGAGTAATTGCTAGCTTCGGTTACTACATTTTCAGAGTACATTCCCCAACACTGCAAGTCATATTTGCTTGTGTCAAAGCACAGGGAAAGAAAAATATTTTTTTTCCCATACAATGTCTTAACTTGCAAATTTTGATTTTGCATACTAGGGCTGTCCAAAATAGAAATGTGCAATATATGCAATGTGCGATAAATGTTTTGCAAATTTGATGATGATATGTTATGCAGTATCAGGCCAACAGCTTGGAACTATCATGTCAGGAACAAAGTTTTAACAGTTGCTATTTCAAAAATTTAGTATAGTGTGTAATATATTGAATGTACAATATTTAAGTATGGTATGTCACTATAAACCTAGAAATTCCTCTTGCAAGTCCCAGAGCTGTTATTTATTCACATTACTTCTCTCTCAGGTGAACTGCATAGTTCTCCACCACAGTTTGCTGGTGACGTCACAGGTGTGAGTCATTCTCTCTGCCACAGCGCAGTAGCAGGATGCTAGTCAGTCAGCAGGTCAGTCAGTTAGTTTCATAACTAATAAGAATGGCGAAGTACTCTAGCTTTAACAATAAAATCAAAATAAATAACTTGGCTGAGGCCATAGGCTGGCAGTGACTGCACAAGCACCTGAGAAGCATGATGGCTGTCTTTTTCTAAGCGTCTCTCCGGGTCTTGTTTCTAAAGAGTACACAATATTATTTTTTAGCTTTTTGATTCCAATTTCGGGGAAGGAAGGGTGCAAGAGGCAACATGAGGAGGAGGAGAAGGAGTGGGGGAGAGAAAGGCAGGGCGCAGTGACCACTATGTGACCACTTTGTTCACATTTTTTGTTTCATACAAGTAGGAAACTCAGAAATAAATCTAAAATAAAAACACTCTATGTTTTTATCTATTCTACTTGCCAAGTTACCATTCACTACAGCACTGGCTCTGTCCTGTCTCACACCTGTGACGTCACATTCAAGTTCGAAGGCAATGTCCGATTTTTAGGTGGCCATGGCTAATTACATTACAAATATGTCCAGCTGTATTTCTAAGTAAGAGAAAATAAAAATAATTTTGAAAATCAAATAGGACTTTTGATTTAAATTTATTTTAGTTGGACATGGACCAGTGTTCCAGGCACATGTAAACAAAAGTCCCTTCACCAAATGGCTTCCATCAGGCCTGACCCCCATGCTGAGGCTAAACCAGGCCACAGGATGAACTACTTATTTGTTTCGGAATTCCATGTGTTGCTCTTATGGTCTTAATTTCTGCGGCAGTATCAATGTTCACTCTCACAGATGTTCACAAGAAAGATCCAGATGTGGACATGACCATTCTTCCTATAGGTCAAATGGAGAAGTGAAGTATGTCATAGTCTGTCAATGTCATCATCCAGTGCTGCAATAGAACTTCATCCACAAAAAAAAAAAATTGCAGTTTAACTAATAGTTTAAGTATTTGTGTGATCAAATTTTCATTGTACCACTTTTCATCTATTCCTATACTGTGGCTCCCAAATTTTGTTATGGCAAGGCCCTTTTGGCAGACTAATAAGCCACACCTCCCCCCATCCCGAAAAAAACCCCCAAAAATCCCACACACTTATTACAAATAACAATAATAAACCTGCCCTACAACATAGAATGTGGTGTCTAAGCAGTATTTTTTTTTCTCCACATGTAATTCACAGTTGAAGTGCTCATTGGCTTCTATGAAAACAGGCTGAAGGACCACTATGTCATCACACCATATGTTCTACAAGGCTTGAAAGCACTGGTGAGTGCCATTTCAATGTGACAGAAGCGGTTAAATGTTCCATCTTCATCTTCGGTTTACAGGAAGTGATGCATTTTATATGAACGGAATCATCACCAATCTCTTACAGTAGAACCTGTCTATCCGTACCTCACTTAGACTTGGGACATGACTGAACCGGTCAAATGCACATTGAAAATGTTATGGGGGAGCCATATTACACAACTAGCTACAATTAGTGAGTTACTTTTAAGTTCTATCAGATTTTCAGGTGTTTGTTGCTGAGAAGGTTTTAACGAGTATCTTGAATTTTGTATTTAAATACATTTGTTTATCTCTGTTTAATATGCTATGTAAATGGATTTCAGAACAGTTTTCATGCATATTCATTCAAGTTCCAGTCAACCCAACATTTGATTCTTCCTAATCTGCATCATTCGTGTGGTTCTAGTGTACTTTGGAATTGAATGTATCTTATTTTATTTTTTTAAGCAAGTAACTGGGTAAAAACATCGTTCCTCCCCCCTCTTTGCCAGACGCAATGTACAACGTTGCCACCTGGCTCTGCTGTGTCCATGCTGAAGTCACTGTTCCAAGACGTCCATGTGCAGGTGAGCCAAAGGCGCCAATTTAAATGCATAATGTCCACTAGTGACATGTGGATAAAAATTGATTTTTTAATTCGATATTTTTTTCTTTCTTATAAGGTAGTAATAGTGTATCGATTTAAAGTTCAGTTGCTGAAATATGGCTCAATTCATTGGTACATAAATGTATCGATTCATCCGAAATATTGAAAATGAAGTAAAACATGACATATGAACAGGAAAACTGGAAAATGTCCACATTCTCCACCACAAAATTTTAGTTTGAGTAATCGCTTGAGTAAACGCTCCATTATTGTCCATTATCCCCCCCGCCCTCCTTATGTTTAGAGAAGACTGGGGGGGTGCATTCTGAGGTGCCCCCTAAAATCTTTTCAGCCATGAAACCGGGGGTGTTAAGTGTTCATCATCTGGGTCTTGTTTCCATTAGTCCCTAATGCTGGCAGAGCGAGCCTGTGTCTACAACATGCTCATAAACCTAATGGACTCCAGAGAGGCAGGTAAGAAGAAAATAAAATACTATATGTCATAGTTCAACTATATGATACAATTGTATATTTGGTATGTATTTTAATTGTACCGACCATGATACAATTCTGTTATTGGAACCTAGCAGTAAGGGGGTTGAAAATGAGACAGCTAACATCTAGAACAATAGATGAACATAGAGAACAAGACTAATCTCTCTCCCATCTTCATTTAATAGAACTGAAGGGTCTGGGGGCAGATTTTGTCTTTGGCTTTGTCCAATCAATGGATGGCGAGAGGGACCCTCGCAATCTTGTGCTGGCCTTCCAGATTGCCAAGAACATTGTCCACCAGGGCTACGATATGGGTCAGAACTCACCTACCTCCTATCACTTCTACACATGCACAGTTTGATCACTCCTTTGTTCTGTTTGGCATTGATCCATTTTTTCCACAGGTAAATTTACAGAGGAGCTCTTCGAGGTGACGTCCTGCTATTTCCCAATTGACTTCAGCCCCGTAAGTCCCTGTTTACTCAGCTGCTGCCACCTGAAAAGCAGATGAAACCTGATAGCGTAGCAGACGGTACTGTCATCACAGGCCTCTGTGACCCAAACAGGAAACAATAACACCGTGACTGTTTCCCCACTTCTGCTTTCATCCACCTACGTCATAGAGCGTCAATAGCGACGTTGTTGCAGTCGGCTAACCTTTTTCATAAGGTTAATACGATAAAGTTGTACAGGAAATGTTTTTGTTTGCGGAGGATGTATAAAGCATAGCCACAGCCTGTCTACAGAAAAACCTATTGAGACGAGATTAGATTTGAACTGACTGTTCTGGCATTAACATTTGGCTGCCTCCTGATCACATCCTGAGATACGGAAGACATTGCACAGAACTTGCTTTCAACATATCTGATTTTGGGCTTTTTCAATTTAGCTTGGTAGCAGTTTCCTGTTATGAGGTTTGGCTTTGTCATGTCACTATAGCTTGGCATAGGTGATCAGTATCTGCTTTACAAATCTAAGCTAGCTTTGTACTTGAATGTCTAGCACAGCAGACAGTTAGGAGATGTACACGAAAGCTTGAATTATGGAAAATATTTGTCATGTATATGACGAATGTAACGATGTACAATTTTATTTTTTATTTTTTATTTTTTCACAAAATAGAGGCAAATGTAGGTGTTTTCATTTTGCAGGTAAAAAAGGCTATTTATTTTTACATGTCAGCCGGTGACACTATGGGGGGAGTCGTCGTCTCTGCCACAGAGCAGTAGCAGGGTGCTAGTCAGTCGGCAGTCTTTCTGGATGCTCTCCCAATGGGCTTTGGGGTTGTGCGTCCTACAGACTGTATTGTACACCATTCATCTTCCCATCAATCCTGACCAGATTTCCAGTCCTTGCCGCTCCCATAACACGATGCTGCCCCCACCATACTTCACAGTGGCCAATGTGCAGTGTTGATTTTGTCATACAAAATAATTAAATATCTAATGAAATTGAGATTTGGCAATATCTTAATTTCATTGTGATTCTGAAAGTAAAAGTTAATATTGAATTTAAGCCCAGCCCTATTTTGATATATCCCGATAAGAGGTAATTCTTTTTTTTGTGGATATATATGTAAGAACATGCTTATGATTAGGGATGTCACAATTCTGATTCAAAATCGAAAATCATTTGATTTTGAACCTCAAAATCACAAGCCGGTTTTGCGATTCTCCCAGTATTTTTGAGGCTAATATTGCCCGATATCTTTAGTTTATATCCGCGATCAGAGAAATCATGCTTCTGCTGCTTTGGGACTGAGGACACTGACAACAGGCGGTGCACTACTTCCGCTGCCCCAAATAGCCCTGCCTCTCTCAGTCACTCACATTAAAGTCCTGCGTACGGGGGTTTTGTTGTAAAGTGCGGGTTTGTGGTGCAGCAAAGTTGTTTTCCTGCTCTGTAACTTGTTCTCCGGCTCCATCGCTAGCTCTCTTTGCCGTTCCCCCATAGGGAACAATAGTAATTCCATGCAAGAGCTAATGCTAGTGCCTTAGCCCTTTGATTGACCAACGTCACCGTGGGCCAGCTCGGGGTTGGACAGTGAGTGGGTGATGTGATTGGTGACATCACAGTCTGAGTCATCACGGCGCTGCCCATTTGTTTCCCCAGAGTGGAGCCGCTTTTCATTTTACCTTTCCCTCAGCAGTCTAGCTGAGTCAGATTTCACTTATCACGGGATGAAAGTAAGGAGAGAGAGAGAGAGAATGCTCTAGACCTAAGGTTTACACAAGACGATGGCAGAGGATTTGGTGTCAAAGGCAAAAGTGTAAAATGTCCCTTGTTACTGGTAACACCGGTACTGTCATGAGTGGATTTGGAAAGTGAGAGAAAGAGAGTTACACCCCTACTTATGATATGCTAATATGATCTTATAAGTTTTCCCTCTTCCCAGCCTCCTAATGATCCCCATGGCATCACCCAAGAGTTACTCATCCTGGCTCTCAGGGCGGTGCTCACTGGAACGCCACTCTTTTCTGAGGTAAGTTCCCAAATGCATTTTGATAATGGAGTTTCAAATAAAGTGTGCACATACAGGCAATGGACAAATTAGCAGCTATGCACATGAACAGAGTTCAACTTTGAAGTATGCAAATCACACAATGCAGCTGCAATGCTGAGTCATATCCGCTGTAGAGAAGCACAGAACACTTTGAAATATGAGTTTTCAAAGCAGCATGAGCCAACTTGCAGAGTTCACATTTGCCAAAGTCAGCACCCAAACTACAGATTCATAACCTGGTGTAAGGAGCACAAAACCGGGAGCCCTGAGCAATTGAAAAAAGTAATATGGTCTGATGAGTTACCTTTCACTTTACAGCCTACATACAGGGTTTAAGTTTGGAGGATGCTAAAGGATGCTTTCAATCCACTCTTGGCAACAATGTTTGTAACTGTTAAACATGGTGGGGGATCTGTTTGGTATGGGCAGTCATGTCTTGTAGTCATCGGGTCCAATAATTGCGCTGCATGGTGGTATAACATCCAAGGACTCACTCACCAACACAAGCAATTATTAAACACACCCCCATTTTCCAGGCAAGGCAGGCTTTGAGTAGAGCAAGGCGGAGTGTTCTCTAGACTTCGGCAATTATATAAAATTTCAATCTTGACGATTCTTTCGGGAAGGGGAGGGCGGGGTGCGCGTGCATAGAACATAATGTGAAGCGGCAAATGCGGTCTCATCATTACAGAAGTGCAGGATTTATTATTTACAAGTAAAGTATTTACACAAAAACATCACATTTTTACTAACTTAAGTCCCATAGCAACGGAAAGCAATGGGGAGAAGTGTGTGACGTGGCAGGGGACAGTGGGGACACAGGTTTTTTGTTTTTTTTTGTAACAGGGCGGAACGGGACAGTTCCTTAACTCAGTTGTGTTTTAAAAATTTCATTTCATACAAGAAGGAAACTACCAAAAATAAATAGATCTGAAATAAAAACACAAGAAAGCAGGCACGGGAGTCGGGAACCAGCTTGCACGGCGCAATGCTGTCTGGAGGATTAAAAAAAAACAGACAAAAAAAACCCAAAACTCCACTCCCAAGTCTCTGAGTTATGTTTACATTTTTGATTTTCCTTGTAAGTATGAAACTAAGGAAACAAAATAAAACAATCTTTCTCTATTAGATTATATATTGCTATATTATAATCACATATAAGATTTCCATATACTGTAGAGTGGGGAAGTAAGATCCGATCACAAGTGGTTAGCATTCTAGCATTCTAATGCCAGGTATAAGAAGATGTAGTTAGACCTGCCCACTTGCGATCAGATCACCAAAGACTGTTAATGCCAGGTGTAAACAGGGCCAAAGTCATTGTCACATTCCATTTCTGTGGTCGTAGTTGATTCAAACAATACACTTCACAATGAGGGTTTCAAAAACACAAAATCGCAACTACGAGAGGAAAACATCCTCGTAATATTTTTACAGGCAATACAAGAACACTTTTACACAATGAACATTATAAGTAATCAATAATGAATCAAAAACAGCTCTGAGTGGAGCTCCCTCCGCCCCTTCTCTGCACTCTCCCTCCCACTCTGATTGATGCAGAGTGGGAGATCAGTTTCAGTACACAGTGAACCGCACTTAAAATGTTTCAATGCTCAAATTTTTCCTGGCGGAATAAAAAAAAAAGCATCTGTCATTAATATCATTTGGCGATCGATCGTCAATGAATCGTTGAATCGTCAATCTACCCAAGCCTAGTGTACTCATTTGCTTTGTATTTCTGATCCTGCAGTTTCTGTTACCCTTGATTATTGAAAAGCTGGATTCAGACATTCAGAGTGCCAAGATGGACTCGCTGCAAACCCTGGTGAGAAACCTTTGTCTCTCCTCCCTCGACTATTGTTTAACCACATATTTCACATGTCGTTCATAGCGCAGTGAAAATACTATAGTTGCCAGCTCAATTGGTGACAGGGTGGTTTGAAATGCCACTTCTCTGTATCTGAATGAGTTTTATGCAGCATGTAGCTGAAATAAGTGCGCATGCGTCCAAAAGTGTTTTGTTGGTTTATTAAAGTTCCGTGAAAGTATTTTGCCCGTCTATGTCACCAGTCTGTGTTTTCTCACAATCGCAGACGGAGTGCATGACCGTTTACGACCACAAGGATCTCTCTGAATTCCTTTCTGGGTTGTGGTCTTCCCTGCGCCGAGAGGTAATTTTAGGAGAAATTTCTAGCAAAGATGGAATGAATGCAATTTTTTAAATGGTATTTGTGTTTGGTCTGGGGAAAAATGCACACAAGCATTTCTGTATGGTTTTTATTTTTTTTTTTCCATCTTTGAGAATATTTTCATTTTGAAATTGGTATAATCTAGTTGGAGGAGGTGACTTTAAGCCCCTGACTCCGTAGGTGTTCCAGACAGTGAGCGAGAAGGTGGAGTCGGCAGGCCTGGCTGCCCTCACTGCCCTCATTTCCTGTTTGTCCCGCTCCATCATCAGCTCCAACGAGGAGGATTCGCTCAAAACATTCCTCGACCTGGTTCTCAAAGGTAGACTGCGCAGGGCTGTATATGCCTAATTTCTCCTTGTCACCGCTATTATAAATTACCCTTATTTCTTTTGTGATGCTATTCCAGACTGCCAGCATCACCTGTGCGAGCCAGACTTGAAGCTGGTGTGGCCCAGCGCCAAGCTGCTGCAGGCAGCCTCTCGCGCCTCCCTCAGGGCGAGTCACATGGTGGCCACCGCTGTGCTGCCCTCTCTTATAGAGCAGTATAACAATAGGACAGAGGTATTGTTTGTTAACATTTTATCCGATTTTTGGGGGGGATTGACAAAGTTTCACAATATTACGTTTCTGTTGAAATACTTTGTAGTTAACTTGAGAGGGGCACAAAGAAGAGAAATAGGAGAATGGAAGTCTGAAAATATTTTATGTCAAAAAAATTATTGCATGATGGAGAAAAGCATCTGAAGCGTTGACTGTAACTCTTGCTGTGCAGAGTTCCCAGCGACGGACGCTGCTGGAGGTGCTGCATGGCTTTATCCAGGCGGTGAAAGCCAGCCAATTGGAAGAGGAGGGTGAGTTCTGGAAATGATTGTTGATTCTGCCACTTCTCTCCACTCATGTAAAATGTCCCATACTTCAACTAGCAAACATAAGAACATTCATGTGATGGGAGAGCGGTGAGCTTGCTATATATACATTGTCTTCTTTCTTGTCCTACTGTTGTTTTCAAGGATAACTCTGGTATTTTTAAACCTAAGCATTATTTTTCACTAATTGGGAGTCAACCCGAGTGGTTGTCACCAGGATCGCTGGTTGGCAACCAAAGAATGTCCACTGAAAGATTTCAATTTAAGTTAAAATATATTTTGTAGTTGGTAAAATGTTCATCTCACCTTTCGTCTTTCTTGGTCTTTTTATGCGTCTGTAGGTGAGAGCGTGCTGACAACCTACCGCGAGACTCTGTGTAGCATCGTCTTCTCTGCGCTGTCGGAGAGCAACTCTGCTTTACAGGTTATCGCTATGGCTGTCCTGACTACTCTGGGACGGCAGACTGGTAAGAAAACAACTTTTGGAACCTCCTAGACCAGGGGTCTTCAACCTTTTTCAGTCCAAGGACCCCTTGGTAGATAGAGAAACAGAGCACGGACCCCCTTGATTTTTTTCTTTCATAAAATGTTCCATTTTAAGCCTTGCCTATGATAACATATTAATGCCTTATTAACCTATTCATATAGGCAGTTATAATGCCTATGATTCCTGTGTGTTTTTTTTTTTTTGAGATTTGGATTTATTTCAGTTAGTTCTCTTAGTGTAAAAAACAGTGAAATCTCTCTCTCTCTCTCTCTCTCTCTCTCTCTCTCTCTCTCTCTCTCTCTCTCTCTCTCTAAATGATAATTCTGAGGTTTTTGGACTTTCATAGCATCAGAAGCTGCGAATGGTCTCGCTTTCAGCTCATTACTGAATAAAAAACTATGTAGTCTTAATGGTTGGAGTTAACTCATAATTTATTATAAAGAATATTATTATAATATTATATACATATAGAAATTGCCCCCCCCCCGCAACCCCTAAAGACCACTGTCAGAGAGAGCCTCTTCAAGAGTTGTGCATCGCAACACAATCGTGTTTGGAGTAACCAGTTACATGTTATCAAAGGCTACCCATCATAGCATTTTTGAGTTATCTAATGTTTATCTATATACTCCCTGCTGCAATCGATCAATTCAGCGGTCACACAATGTACATTCTTGACTTATACCTGACTCAGAGTTCAAAGTTGAAGCTCTTGCCCTCTTCCATTTAAAAATCTAATGATGCTACCTGTCTACTTTTTGTTCTCTTGGTTAATAACATATTACTTTAGTTCACGTTATCAAGAACAGCCTATGCATCCTGTCATTCATCATACTTTTAAAAACATTCAAACTCTACTTCGAATATAAGTTACTCCATACATGGACAAGTGAAGTGATATTATCATAAGGAACTCAATGCCCAGTTAGTCATCCCAGTTTGTTGGACAAGTAAGACTGTTGATGACAACTCTCACTCCTCGCTTCAAGGTCTGCTTCTGGAGTCTGATGTGGAGCTGGCAGTCATTCACCTCTACAAACTCATAGTGGAGGAGGAAAATGCTCAGACCAGGTAAAATAGGTGTAGAATAATTATGTTTAGAGTGAAATATTGATATGACTCTGACTTTGACATATCGATGACAATATGTCAAAGTGAAACTGGTTAACATCCCAACCATTCAGGTCAGTTTATTTTTCTTTTTCTAAGATCTTCCTGTGTGTCCCTCCAGGCTTGCCGTACTAGAATGCGCTGAAGCCCTGTCCAAATTGCATCCGGCAGCATTTGTCACCAAACTGGTACCAAGACTCAAGGAGAAAATTTTCTCCGGTAAGCTTGGACGCCTGGCTTGTACCACATGGTCATGGTCACATCATCTCCAGTAGACACAACTGTGCCAGGATTGGCCATGCAGGGCTGAGCCCAATAAAGGCCACAAACCCCCACTAAAAACATGCACCAGAAACATCGTCTGACCAGTGATGGTCATTGAAGTTGGTCCCCATGCGCTGTAAGCTGCCCACAATTCCTGGCCTGTCCCCCGGTGAAGGACAAGCCTCGATGGGGAATAATGCGGGAAAAGCATCTGCATGTGTGTGGGCTGCTGTAGCTGCACGTAATGCATGTGTTGGGGTGTATGTTATAATAAAAGACAAGCTAAATCTTCTCCAGTAAAATCTTGAGAGTCAGAGTTGGTAGTTGGTGTGCAAGTGCCTAAAAAAAAAAAAAATTCCACCACGCTGAATATAGAGCATTATTATTTTAGAGCACTGTTTTTTAAGGTGGAAAAATCCAGACTATAGATGCTCCAACAAGTACGGAAAAGAGAGTCTGGTCTCATTAGCCTCACTTAGGAGCACACTGACACTCCTGGCTTACAGGCCAGGAGCGTTGCCAAGATGCCCTTTTTTGCTAACCTTTTTTGCTTCTCATACCCTCCCTACTGTGCTCAGAGCCCATGGTCCAAGAGGGTGGCGATGCACCGCCAGAGGAAATCTCCCAGCATGCCGTGCGTCAGCGATGTGTGTCTGCTTTGGCTGCGGTGTCCACCCATCCGAGCGTGGTCCAGAAGAGCACGCCTGTCCTCCTCGAGGTCATCAGCGCTGCACACTCGGGTACAACCGGATGTCCAAAAGATATTATTGGTTAACTGTGTTTTTGTTACGGACTATAATGAATTTGATGAAAACTATCCATTTTGTCCATTTTTCCAAACACAATAGTGAATGATGAGACGTTTCAAGCGCCCTAATATTGATGATAAATGTGAATTATTATTTACTGCTGTCTTCTATATTATCCCCGTCAAATACCATTTCCCAATCTTGTGTCCTCTTCCAGGATGCATGGATTTGTCTGTTGAGGAGGTGGTGTCTGCGTGTCACGGCCTCCAGAGCATAGCGGAGCGTGCTGCCGACACAGAGGAAACCGGCCGCTGCTTTCACGACATTATCATTCTGCGACTGCTGGCTATGGCCCTGCAGGCAGCGCTGCAAGGTGAGCCGTAGACGCAAATGTCAAAACAGTCCCACAGAATTCAGTGACTTGTATCCAGAAATCTGCTTGTTTTGTTTGTGAGCCGCTGCAAACGAACGCAACATGGCGTCATAACTACAGTTTGACGCCATGTTGGCGCATTGAGGCTTTTTTCCACGCTTTTCGTGATCCAGTTGTTTTCACTTCATTGCTAGCTGCCGTTATCGACGGGTAGTGTTAGCTGTTTAGCCCTTAGTTGTTAGCTGTTATCCGTTAGCCATTAGCTGTCTTGTCTTATGACAGGTACAGCTTTGGAACAACCTACGAGTAAATGACTATTTACTTATACTGTTTTCACACAAAAAATAGTGGGTTGATCCGGGTTTTACAACCCGCTAAAAATAGGTGATTGACACCTTTCCCATTGCTCAGAGAAATGCTGGGTTTTTCTGGTGTGTCACGTTCTATGTCATGAACACATTGGAAAACGGGCATGTGATGAAACACACAGGTTTAAAAAAAAAAAAAAAAAAAAAAAAAAAGGAAAAGGGGCGTGTCATGGTTCCAGTGTGGTTGGGAATATAACAGAGGAGACAGCAACTTAAACTAACAACTTCAAACTTCAAAAAGGAGAAGTATTTTCAGCCGTTCAAAAGAATCGGGTCGTTCATAAATGACCCAACACTACAGTAGCAAGCAGCATGAAGCACTGGTCCTTCGACGTCAGTGGGGGTGGGGTGGTCGCGGGGGTTCACAATGGTGGGAGCCATGCAATTTGAGCCCGCCTTACCCTCCCACTGCATTTTTCCCGTTGATGCCCAATAGGGCTGCATGAATAAAAAACAAATAGAATTTAAATATTAAAAAAATAACAATATTTAATGCTGAAATGCGATTCGATTGTTTATATTTTTAAAGAAATATATAATTGCTTATAAATGTTTTGGCTAACGTTAGCGAATTAATTCACATGAAGTTCAATATAAGTTCATCCAGTTTGTTGCACAGTGAACGCACATTAGAGAGAAATATTCCCGGTAACGGTGTGTGAAGTCTGCCTCGGCAGAGACGCACGAGCGCAGTGGCTCGTCTCCCTCTCCTCCAGCGTCTCACTGTGTGCATAAGGGAGAGTGCACCTTTGACAAGAGACAGATGTGGAGATGAAAGTGGGAAATAAACTAGATCTTCACTGGAAGAATGTTCTCTGGTGCAGTGGTTCCCAACCACTGTTTCGCGGAGCGTGCCAGTTGTGGGGCATTACTAAATTTGAGCATTAAAGATTTTGATATATTTGAATATTAAAAATAATAAAGCTTACAAATTTGAATAAGATTATAGAGGAATATCTGCAGTCCTACTGCTCGACCTTCTCTGTGGGTGCCAGGGCCCGGAAACACCCCCGGGATCGGCGCCAAGACGTGGCATGAGTTCACGGTCTCCAATAAGACACCTTTTACTTCGGGTGTTTATTCCCAAAACAATGTTTTATCCCGAACTCCGGACTGATTGCTTAGCTTATTTCACCACTGCTTATTCACCGTGGTAAGGAAGTATTCATACATACAGTTGGTTTGATACTGTGACAAATGTATTTATTGTAAGTCTCTTTGGACAGAAGCTTAATGATGTAATAGAAAAATGTATTTTGCTTATTGCGCCAATTGCAATATAATCCTATCAGGGATTTTTACCCACTGCTGCCAGATATTAACAGAGTATGAAAAAAACCTTCTGAAAGATTCTCACTGAAGTTCCTCTCACTGTTTTGCAAGGTGAGGGGGATTCTGGTCGGCGTAGTCCACTGGCGGAGGAGGCGGTCCTTTCGGCCATAGTTCCTGTCATCAGCACAGCCTGTTCCAAGCTACAGCCAGCGTGAGTACCGTCCTGCCATGTCAATTACTCACTACCCCCCCCGACACATTTTCACAGATCTCATTCCTACATAACACAAGGACCTTCACTGTCATTCACCATGCTTATGACACCCCATCAAAAGATATTAGAAGAAAATATCTAGTTTATTTGAACCGATTATGTGGTTTGACTCTTTCATGGTTTGGTTTTTGCTTTTGTTTTCTTGTGCTATTAAAAAAAAAAAAAAAAAAAAAAAAAAAAGGTTGTATACTCCATTACTCTGTCACGTTTACCAGACGTATCTGTGGTCACAGTGTGGAGAATTTGCATTCTCTTTTTTTTCTGCACTCCATTGACTTCCGGTTATTGATAAAGGGCAAACTCCCCCAGCAAGGTTGCCTGGCTGGTTGATTATCTGAAGTCTGCTTTAAGTCTGCAGAAACTCACAAGCTGAGCGGCTGCTCGCTTACCCACAATGCACTGCTGCTTTACAGAGAGCACAGCACTGAGAGCCTTTGTTAACACACAGTTACAGTTATCCAAGGGGTTCCCATTCTAGGAAAAGCGCCCCCAATCAAGCCCTGTTGTCAGGCAGTCTGCAGCAAAATTATTATTTTTTATGGGTAATCTGAAGGCCAAGACAGACTTCACAGTGGATCTGGATGGTGACTACTATTGGAAACTTTTTAACTTAATGTTCCTGTTTTTGGGGTGATAATAGCACAACTTGGATATATCACAAATACAAACTTCTTAAGATGCCTGAGGAAACTTGCTACGCCCCTGGCCTCAGAAGTTAAGTCAATACTTCAGCCGAGGGGTAGGAAAGCTGGAGAAAATGTAAGTCGTCCAATACGCACAATTGTTGGCAAGCGCCCAACTTTCTGTGAAACCACAGCTGGCACTGAACTACAAAGGCAAAGACAGTTTACATCTGCAGGTTGCTCTCATCCTATAAACCTAGTCCATATAAGCAAAATTCAAAACAAACCAAAGCCATCCCTGACTGGATTTCCCCTTTCTAATGTGCTTGCTACGCCACAAATGTGATGAGTTACACAGTATATCGGTGAACAACAAATCAGCTGTTGTCGCCGTGTCAGAAACTTGGCTAGATGTTGACATTCCAGACTGTATTGTAACTTTTCGCTGCGATCACGAGGGCAGCAGGGGAGAAGAAGTCACACTGTGTGCTTGTAATAACATCACATAGAAATGATTGACTCACTTGGAGGAAACCAAACCCGACACTAATTACACAGTATACGGGACATTGCCTTGGCAACATCGAAGGCAATTACCAGCATGCTGGAGTTGTCCTTATTGGGGACACTAATCTGCATCAGACATGGACTGAAACAAGTTGTGGCTGGTGCAACGAGGAAAGCCAGTCAGCTTGATTCAATTTTTACCAACATTCCTTCCATGTACTGTACGAGCCACCTGTGTATCTGCCCACTGTTGGCACCACTGGCCATCAAACCATCATGTGGAATGCTGGTAAATGACCTTCCAAGCTCATACAGTACATCATTTGCCGAAAATGCACACCTGAGGGGATGAGGCAGCTGGGCCTTCTTCTGACTCCACTCCTGACTTTTGCCCCATTCCTGAGGTCACTGACCTTGAGGTTAAGGTTAGTGCCTTCACTTCCACGAGGGTACGCGCTGACGTCACTTCCCTTACCGGAATACGCCCCCTCAGTCAGACCCAGTGGCAAAATATCCTGCAACATGGCTGTCTTTAGTAAGGAAAACTGGGCTGACTAAAGTAGGGGAAACCAAGAGTAAAACCAAATATTATCTGCTAAAATTAAAGGGAGTTAGATTCGACAGTGATCCTTACAACTTACCGAAGAACCAGTGAACCGTGGACGTTGACATGTACCCAGGAAACCTGACATTTATGCACGTATGTACCTGATTTCGACGCCAGGTGCTGAATCTTGGTGTAACATCTAAGCTGTAGAAAAGTCTCAGCAGACCATATCTTGCAGAGTATCACTTTATTTGTCAAGCTTTCTTTACAAACGTTTGTCACAATCTTCGTCAGAGCATTACAGGGATGTCACTCAATAAGCAACACCCCCCCCCCCCCCCCTTTTTTCTTGTTTTTATAAAAATATGCAGTCATCCAAAAACGTGAAAACCTTAAACATTCCTGTGAAATTACTAAACACATTACTGTGAAAATACTACATACATTAATGTGAAATAACTAAATACATTACAGAATAAAAATTTACAAAATGTACAATTTCTTTCCATTGTTTATTATTGATAAAAAGCATGTCTAAGGTTGAAAATTCCCCTTTGACTTACCATGTCAAGAGATCATCGGTTATTTCAATTACATTGAATCTGAAGCCACTATGATTTCACACAGATACATAGAGCACAAAATGCATGAACTGTGGCAGCTAGCTCTCTACTTGTGTTGACAAGTCTTTTTTCAGAAACTTCTTGATCGTAAATATCTTTCCAGGTTGTTGACAGCCAGAGTTCCAGTGGTGGAGGTGAAACTGAATACACTTGGCACATACTGTAGTCAGGGTGTAGGGGATCATCGTCATCTTTTTTCCTGAAATAAACAAACTTTTACTAGTAATGTACTATTCACTTATTTACATCTAATTTACATTATAGGAATTATTTTACCCAAAAATCCAGCATACCTTATACAAAATGGCAACCGCAAAACCACGTTTCAGTGCCTGGATTCCAGTTTCTGCCAATTGCAGCCAATCATTTGCTTCTCTTTTATTTTTAGGCAGTCTGTAAAAAGATAGTTCAGATTTCATGTTAAATGTCTTTGTACTGTCAATCACACAACAGCTTTTTCCCATTCCCATCACTCAACTTTCTGCCTCTCAGTGGGTGTAACTGGCAGCGACTTCCACCTTTGTGACGTCACCTGCATACCCTCTATTATGACAAGCCGTGGATGATTAAAAATCTGATAAAAGAGAGACAGCGTGCCTTTTGCTCGCGCAACAAAACTGCCTCCAGAAATCTACAATCAACTATTGTTTAAAAAAAAAATCAAGAGTGTCATGCAGCGACACTACAAGAGTGAGGTGGAGGCACTGCGGCGCTTTACCTCAAAACAGTGGTTCAAGTCTGTTAAGGCACTTATGGGAATGCTGATACTGATATACAATGGGGGGGCTCTGTCCCCTCTCAGTCAGCGGAGGGAAGAGCCTGTGGGGTGGGGAGATGGGGAGCGAAGCGCTGGTCTAAAAACTGTTCTGTTGAAATGTTCTGAACAAAATTCTGTTGCCGAGTCTGGCGTGATATGACACCTCTTGCCCAAGCATGACGTAATGTATCCGGAACAGTCATCTATGTGGGAACAGACTCATTACGGAACTTCTCCGTAAAGGAGGCTATGTGGGAATGACTACCTACTACCTTTTTCCCGGATATTCTTTATTCAGCAATGTTATGTGTTTCACACCATGTGTGAAAGGCGCTCAAAAGACATCAACTCTCCGTTATTCATTGTGCTCTAAAATTGGTTGACAAATTACCTATTTTATATGTTTTACATTTTATGCTTCTGCTTATGCTGTTGAGTGCTATAATGTTAGACACATTTCAGGATTCACTGTTTTAAAACTTTTTATGCTGCTTGTTCACAGCATTGTCAAATTTTGATGAATGAAACAGGAACAGTAACATTTGATTGTTTCTAGTTTTTAAGATAACATTTCTTGTTTGTCCTAGCAATTGGCCCAGTTCAAAAGAAAAGGAGAACGATGGCAGCTTGTTATGGTGAAAATGCCATTAAATACATTTGGATGAAGATTATTTTGTGTTTCTGTTCTCAATAAGGAAATAGTATAGTATATATAGTATAGTATACATAGTATGGCCATAGCTCAAAGAACTGCCTTTTAAATCGAAAACAAAATCTTTAGGGTCATATTCAAGTCTATTTCAAAATTTTCTGCTAATTCGCACCAATATCACGCGATTAATGCTGTGCGACCATCAGAAACAGAATCAAAATAACTTTATTCGCCAAGTAAGTTTTCACATACAAGGAATTTGCTGTGGTTTGTTGGTGCATAACATTCAACAGAGAATAATAGGAGTTGAAGTTAAAAAGCAAGTACGACAAATGTCTCGTAACATAAGTATAAAAATAGAATAGAGGTAGAAATATTTACAATACAGAATAGCAGACTATGGGAAATATTATTAACCATACGTGCAATATGTTCAATGTATTTGTTTTTTAAAGTGGAAAAAAAGAGTAGTTTGAACATTTTATTTTATTTATTTTACCTTTATTTAACCAGGAAGTCCCATTGAGATCAAAAATCTCTTTTACAAGGGAGACCTGGCCAACGTAGTAGCCATACAAAATAAACTATATAAAACATGTACATCATATACAAATGAACAATAAAACAGAATGACAGCTATTCAAGCACAATGGCCTCTCAAGAAGAACAACGACATTCCTTTCTCATTGCATTCTTTATAATACTCTTAAAATCATTAATAGATATGAATGTTTTTAGTTTAAGAGCTTTTTGGAGATTATTCCATGACCATGGTGCATGGTAAGAAAACGCTGTTTTGCCAAAATCTGTCAAAGCCCGAGGAACATTCAAGAGCCGCCACTTGGAGGGGCGCAGATAGTAACTACTAGAGCTGACAGAGAGAAGGGTACTAAGGTATTCTGGGAGTTTACCCAGCAGAGCTTTATAGATTAACATATACCAGTGTTGCCGTCTACGAATAATCAATGACGTCCAGCCAGCTAAATTATAGAGAATGCAGTGGTGAGTGAGAGATTTTTCATTTGTAATGAAACGTAGAGAAGCATGATACACTGAATCGAGGCTCCTTCAGGTGGAGGAGGCCACATGCATGTACAGTATATCACCATAATCAATCACAGACAGAAAGGTGGCTCCCACAGGTTTTTTCTTCGCGGAGAATGGTGAACATGATTTATTTGTAAAATAAAAGCCAATCTTCATTTTCAATTTCTTTACTAGATTAGAAATAAGTACATTAAATGAGAGCTTTTCATCAATCCATATTCCCAGGTACTTATAAGAAGACACCCTTTCAATCAATGTACCATCAGATGTAAAAATTCCTAGATTGTCAAAGTTTTGCAAGCAAGCTTTTGATGAAATCATAAACTTTGTTTTCTGGGCATTTAAAGCCAACTTAAACCCTTCAAAGCTCTTTGTAATGACTGAAATACAATCTGAAGTTCACTTCAATCGCCTGTGCTGCAGAGGAAACAGATGTATAGACGATTGTGTCATCCGCTTACAAATGCAATTTAGCTTTAATGTCTTTACCTAAATCATTTATAAAAATAGGAAATAAAATAGGAGCCAATATGGAACTTTGGGGCACACCTTTAGTTAGCTTAAGAAAGTCTGATTTGTGGCCTTCTGCCTGGACACAAAGTCCTACCTGTTAAGTAATTTTTAAACCATTTAAGAGCCTTAGAACCAATGCCAGCATTCCTGAGTTTGTCTTGAAGTAATTCATGATCCACTGAATCAAACACTTTTGAAAGATCTACAAATAAGGAGGCACAATGCTGTTTTCTGTCCAAGGCACCAACGAGATCATTTGTCACAGCCATAGCAGTAATGATAGTACTGTGACCACTTCTAAAACCAGACTGAAACTCACATTAAATGTTATGATCGGATAAAAAATGTTTCATCTGTAAATTAACCTGAGATTCAAGGATCTTAGCCAAGACTGAAAGTTTTGAAATGGGACGATAGTTGTTTAACTCAGAGGGGTTTCCACCTTTATATAAGGTAAGAACGTATGCAGCTTTCCAAACTGTAGGTATTGTGTTTGATTGGAGACTTAAATTGAAAATATGCAAAGGCTCAGCAATAATATCTGTAGCCATCTTTAATAGGTAAGGATCCATGTTTTCTGGACCTTCAGATTTTTTATGGTCAATGTCTTTTCGGGCTTGGGCTTTGGCTGACTGAGACGGGTTTACAATCAAACAAATCTAGACTTACATCAATTACAGGGGTGGAAGAGCATGGGTCAAAGGTATTTACTTTTAAGCTGTCAAATATAGACCCTGCACTGATAAAGTGTTTATTAAACTGATTCACAATAGCAGCTTTGTCCTTTAATTCAACTGAGTCTACTAGAATGTTGTCAGGAAGGCTTGAAACAACATTAGTATTTGACAGGGATTTGACTATTTTCCAGAACTTTGATGGATTACCTAAGTTCTCTGTGACTGACTTTCATTAAAACTCAGATTTCGATTTTCTAATCATTAAGGTACATTTGTTCCTTTAGGTTTTGAATTTAGTCCAATCAGCAGAGGAGTTTGAGAATCTGGCTTATGTCCAATATTTGTTTATTAAATGAATTATGAATACAACCAGGGGTTGTACCACTAACCCTGACCTTCTTGACGGGAGCATGCTTATTAGAAATAGGCAGGAAAATTGAGTGAAAATAATCCCATGCCAGCTCAACCTCAGGAATTTGAGTGACTGCTAAGATCACTATTGTACAGGCCATGCAGGAAAGCCTGCGCTTCAAAATGTTTAAATTGCCTTTTAAAAATGAAACATGGTTTTGCCTTGGGGATTTTTGTATTTCCAACACAGGCAATTGCACAGTGATCACTAACGTCATTACAAAATATGCCAATTGAGGAGTATTTATGAGATGCATTTGTTATAATTAGATCAAGCAAGGTAGATTTATTTTCTAACTTAAGGTTTGGCCTTGTTGGTGCATTAATGAGTTGCTCAAAGTTTAAAGAGTCACACAATTCTTTAAAACAATCTTAGGTCCAAGAGAGCCAGTCCCAATTGTAGTCACCAATAGGGATGAATTCTGAATCATTTAAATCATGTAGAATATCTTATATGGATTTGAAGGCATCTTTTGAGGGGTCTGTAGCAGCCAACCACAGTGAGATAAGAGTCCTTTGACACACCCACTTTAACAGTCAGGATCTGAAACTCCTTAGTCTTAGTGACTGACAAAGAAACTGAGGAAATGAGCTTTGACATACATGGCGACCCCTCCTCCTTTACCTACCCTATCAGTTCTGTACATTGTGTAACCATCAATAGAAATGGAGTCATTAGTTATAGATCTCTTAAGCCAAGTTTCTGATAGAACCATTAGAAGAATCTTTATTCGTCACATCGCACTACAACAACACATGCATATATATATATATATATATATATATATATATATATATATATATATATATATACATACACACACACACACACACACACACACACACACACACGCGTTTTTTGGGGTGGTGGCCAGTGAAATGTGGCCTCTGCATTTCTCCCATCCTGGCTTGTCCTTCGGGGGGGGGCAGCCAGGAGCAATGGGCAGCATTCGTCGACGTGCCCGGGGATCTGGTACCAATGGTGATGTGTGCATGTTACTGATGTTGGGTGGAGGAAACCCCATGTGAACATGGGGAGAACATGCAAACTCCATACAGAAAGGCTCCTATTTGGGAGACAACCCGCCGGAGCACGTGCCAACAGCGCCCCAGGCGGGAATTGAATCCAGGACCTTCTTGCTGTGAGGTAGCAGTGCAATGCACTGTGCCACCATGCCACATTATGTCAGCATTTGTTGTATTTTCGAATTTGCGAATTTGCGAATCATTTCAGATGGTGAAATAGTCCTTTAACAGCATCAGTTTCTGAAGCCATTGAAGCCTCTCCACTTGCTCTTGTGAGTGTTAACTGATGATGTGGACTGACTGACTGATAATCAGGCTTGAGAGTTAATGTTGAAGAGGTTGGGGGCTGTCTGTATTGTAACAACGTGAGTCCATCCATAACGTTTTGCCCCTTCGAACAGTAGTGCAGGAATGTGCAAAAAAATGACCAGGGGTAAAGTACAGAGAACAAGGATGTCCAAACATGTGCGTTAATGTAACGCATTGTGGTAGGTGTGGACTGTACGTTGATATACCGTGTCGAGTCTTTGGGGGGAGGGGTGAGGGTCCGTTTCAGTCTGAGTCCCTGGCCTTGTTGATGAGTCCCTGGCCATGTTGATGAGGCCAGTTGCAGACGGGAAGAAACTGTTCTTGTAGTGAGAGCTTTTGACCTTGTTGGACCGCAGCCTCCTGCCAGAGGGAAGTGTTTCAAACAGTATTTGGGAGGAGTCGGCCACAATCTTACTGCACGCCTCAGGGTCCTGGAGGTGTACAGGTCCTGAAGAGATGGCAGATTGCAGCCAATCACCTTCTCAGCGGAGCAAATGACACACTGCAGTCTGCCCTTGGTGGTTGCAGCAGCATACCAGATGATGATGAAGGAGGTGAGGATGGACTCGATGGTGATGGTGTAGAAGTGCACCATCATCCTCTCTGGCAGGTTGAATTTCCTCAGCTGCCGCAGGAAGTACATCCTCTGCGTCACAGGGTGATGGAGGTAAGTGGGGCTGCTTTCTTCCTGAAGTCCACAACCATCTCCACTGTCTTCACAGCATTGGGCTCCAGGTTGTTCTGGTTGCACCAGGTCACCAGATGGTCAAGCTTCCACCTGTAGGCAGATTCATCGCTGCAAATGTCGTCCGCAAATTTTAGTAGCTTGACAGACTGGTGGATGGAAGTGCAGCTGTTGGTATACAGGGAGAAGAGAAGAGGAGAAAGAACGCAGCCTTAAGGGGAACCGTTGCTGATAGTCCGGGAGTTAGAGACGTGTTCTCCCAGCTTCACATGCTGCCTGCTGTCAGACAGGAAGTCTGTGATCCACCTGCAGGTGGGGTTAGGGTTAGGGTTAGGGTCAGGCACATTCAGCTGGGAGAGCTTGTCCTGCAGAAGAGCCAGGATGATTGTGTTGAAGGCAGAGCTGAAATCCGCAAACAGGATCCTGGTGTAAGTTCCTGAGGAGTCCAGGTGCTGGAGGATGAATTGGAGGGCCATGTTTACTGCATGAGGCAGAGTCATTGGCTGATAACTGGTTTTGGAGTGTCTTTGTACAGTCCTTTAGCATCTTGCACCTCCTTACTAAACCTATACTTAGCCACTTTGAACATATCTCTGTCCCCACTCCTAAACAACCCTTCCTTCTCTAACCATACCTGTCTGAGTTTAGCTGTGAACCAGGGCTTGTCGTTGTTATAACTCACCCTGGTACCTGATGGTACACAGCTCTCCTCGCAGAAGCTGATATAGGATGTCACAACCTCTGTGTACTCATCCAGACTGTTGATAGCAGTCCTAAAACATCCCAGTCGGTCCAAGCACGCCTGAAGATCCTCCACAACTTTCCTGGTCCACTTCTTTGATGTCCTCACTGCAGGTTTACACAGCTTTAATTTCTGCCTGTATGCAGGAATCAGGTGGAGCATGACGTGGTTAGAGTGTCCCAGTGCAGCTCTGAGGACGGTGTAAAAGGCACTGCTTACTGTGGTGTAACAGTGGTCCAAAGTATTCTCCTCTCTGGTGGGGCATTTAATAAACGGTCTATATTTGGGGAGTTCATGGCTGAGGTTTCTGTTGTTTAAGTTGCCGAGGACAATAACTAAGAGTCCGGGTTTGTCCGTTCCACACCATATCTGGTGGGTGAGCATGCACTCTGCGTCCTGCACGTTGGCTTGCGGTGGTATGTAAACACCGACTAGTATGAATGAAACAAACTCACAGGGAGAAAAGAAGGATTTGCAGTTAATGAAAAAAAGATTCCAGATCAGGAGAACAGTGCTGTAGGATCAATGTCACATCATTACACAAGCTACTGTTCATGTAAAAACACAAAAAGTTCTCTGTCCCGACCCGCTGTCCGCGGAGGCGCACAAGCATGTCATCATGTCTCCCTCTCTTCCGGCGTTTCACTACATGCACAAAGGTGAGCACGCCTTTGACCAGAATGTCCAGTAATTCCACGGATGTGGTGATGAAGGTGGGATGTTCATGAGCTCTTCGCTGGTGTACGAGTTCCCGGAATTATCACAAAACACTAAATTTACAAACAAAATAAGACAAAACAACGTGCACCTGCACACTGAGGCGACCGTACGAGGCACCATCTTGGATCAACGTCTCACTAGACATGGTGAGTTCAAATGAACATCAGTGCCAACATATTGTGCTTTGATGGACTCTTAATTGAAATCCTCATCTATCATGATAAAAAGAATCCAATAGCAAAGCAATGTCAATATTTTTAAATTAGGTCCAAATAATATCAGGCTTAAAATTGGGATCCTGAGCCAAAAAAAAGGGTTGAGAATGCTGCATTAGTTGGACCTTAGGGTTGATGCCAATAAGAAAATCTATGTGGTTGAGTCAGAATCCCTGAGTGGAATTTTGCTTTCTGAACCTGGATTCTCCACCTCTGGTAACATGTACAGTCAAGTGTTCCACAAAGCCTCAATATCACTTTAAGGATTTTTAATTGATTACATAGAAGGCTTTGGGGCTGTCTTCTCTATATACATATCAGATTGATATGCACCCTTTTAAAGGATAAACAGTTTAGTCTTGTCTCCATTCCCCCAAGTTCTCTTGTTTGTGTGCATTCTTGTCGAGCTCAGTTCCACAAGTTGTCTCTTTCCATGTGTGCAGGCTGGCGGGCCAGACAGCATCGAGGGCGGTGTTGATCTTCCTGGATGGCGACGTGTCCTTCCTGTGCGACGTCTCCCTCCCTTCAAACATCCAGCTGCTCAAGGTGTGTCTGCATCAGTTGTCGATTTTTTTTTCATGCTCATCAAACTAATTGCGTCTTTCAACACATTCTCTGGTGTTAAATTCCCAATTTCAATGCCATTTCTATTCATGTTTCATCTCTAATCTCAGTTAAAAAAATACGAAGCTTAAATACAACCTGACACTTCCTGGTAGGAAACTCTGTGTATCCCACTCCCAATCCGGAGTTTTGAGGAGTCCAAACTTTTAAGATCTTTGGGATGCAGCCTTAGTTTCCAGATCTGGAGAAGGCTCACTATCCCTATTATTTTTGGTAGTGAACCAGTTACCAAGTGAATATTGTTGTTTTAATACCGTTTCTCCTGAAGCAGCAGGGAGACTGCCAGGACCAGTCGCAGATGGTCATCCTCCTCATGGGCTGCGTGTGCTCCTTACCTCGTCATGTAAGTATCAAGTTAGTTAATAATAATGTCGTCATTGTCGCTAATATATAGTCAAAAGTGAATGTAGCCATTGCTCAAACTACAATTTTGAGGGGAAGACCCCACCCGGCACTCCGACCTCTCAACCCCGCTGCATGGACTACACCTGATGCTCTGCTATGAAGGCTGAAAAAAATGTGACTGTCCGTCCTGCCAGGTGGAAGTTCCCCAGTTGGACAGACTGCTGTCCGAGCTGGAGGAGTTTAGCTGCACCTGCAGCCATCCGCTGGCGTACACCTCCGCTGCCAAGTGCTTTGCCGGCTTGGTCAACAAGAGGCAGCAAGGTTAGCGCACTGCTAATAATTAAAAACAGTGGTTTCATTTCCAATTCCTTTTCATGTGTCCAAGAACTGTAATATGGTTTCATCTGGCTGCCGATGTGAAAGAAATATAACTCTCTCTCTCTCTCTAATGTTGCAAGTCAGTATTCATGTTATTATTTTTTTTTTTTCATGAATCTTTGCCTTTTGGAGTTGCACTTGAACCCGATTTATCGGAAAATGCAGCTCTTCACAAGACTGAAATGTCCTGTTGACCAAAAGATGAGAACGTAAAATGACTTATCCCTGTCGAGGATATGTTTTAAATACGTTTGGCTACAGTTCTACGGTAGCTATCGGAGGAAATTTATGTTTTTTTAATTTTCTTCTTATTATTAATTTTTCAAATTTGTTTTTAGGCGAAGCTCTAGATTCATTAATAGAGCACACCATAAAGAGAGTGTCCACAGAGTTGGATTCCCCCACTTCTCCTCGACGGATGCAGGCCTTCACTCTCATGCTATGGGTAAGGGCTCTATTCCTTTGCTCTTTTCTCCCTCTGCAAAAGTATTAAGGCAAATTGTTATACAAGACATTGGAAACCTGACCCATAATCACCTGAAATGAGCGGCTTCACGCTCAAATGTGTTGGGAACATAGGAACCCCATAATGCAAATAGTAAAATTAGTCCTTAAGCTTGGTCGTCCGTCCATCAGTTTCCGTATTTCAGCTTCTCTGGCTGCCTGTTTTTCTCTTTTATTAAGCAAAAGTAGCGGCTCCAGTTGTTGGCAGACTAGCAGGTTAGCATTGGAAAGCTACGGTTTATGCTGCGTAGTGAATTATCTGCAGGTTGATCTGTGATTGTAAACACATCTCCCTCGTCTACAGCTGGCCAAGGCCCTGCTCCTCAGATACCACCCTCTGTCCACAGCCCTCATCGACAAGGTAAAGACACGCAAACACTACCGTCTTTGCCGTATAAAGTCATGGCGAGCGTCCCATGCCGCGTCCTTCCTCTTCCAGGCGCTTAAGGTTGGAGGCATACGGGTGGTTTCGGCGGTTTTCGGTGGTTTTCGGTGTGAGCCCCCCAAGGCGGACTTGGTGACGATTGGTTCTAATTCCCATGACAGACTTCAACCTAATTTTCTTATTTTAATCTTTAAATTTGGGTTTCCGTGGTAACATTACTTGCGCATCTGTTGTTTTGTCTTGTTTTTTAAGAGAAATAAAACCCATTTAGTTAATTTTCGTGTATCAGCGGCCACAATCATTAAATGAAAAGACTTTAATTGGTAAAATACTCAGCGTCTTATCAATACTTTAGTAGACACCGTAACGGCACTTTCTGCAATTAATAAATGAAAAAAAACAACTTTATATCAATTCACGGTTTAAAAACTTCCGGTGTTGCCGGTAACACCGGTGTTGTCATGAGTTGATTAACTGGTGGGAAAAATTCCTCAGCGTTGCATGCCTACTTTCAATGCACCAAAGCCAAATGCACCGCCATTGTTGTTTTGCTGTTTCCGGCACCTCGCTCTGGAAATATGTGCTATGGAATGGCCCTGTATCCGCTTGCGGCATGGAATGACATATAAAGAAGTCAGACTTCTTGTTGAGTATTCTGACGGTGTTCTGGAAAGTTCTCCGGTGGTTCTTGCGTCTTTTGTTCATACGTTTTTGGGTTTTTGTTTTTTTTTAAGTATGCCTTGCCTCTCCAGGTCACATGGGCAGAACGTCGGGCAGTTGGTTTCATTTGCTTTAAATTGTTCAAGTAGACCAGATCATTGCTGATCCGCTCCGACCCCGTGTGGAATTTCTTTTTGTACATTTGCGAAGCTCTTCTTGTTGCTGGGCGACTCCGAGCTGGCTGCCCCTGCGGCGGAGGGCTTCTCCCTGCTGATGAGCGACTCTCCCGACATCCTGAACCGCGCCCACCACGCCGACATCCGCATCATGTACCGCCAGCGCTTCTTCGCCGAGAACTCGTCCAAGCTGGTCAGCGGGTTCAACTCAGCCGCATCAGGTACCGGGAATCGGAACCCATGTCACTGGCGTCAGCGAGACAACAGAGTTGCACTGTAAATGTGAATATGCTACCTTTGAATTTGTTACCGTTAATACATATATTTGCCACTTTTATTAGTAATGCTGCAATACTGTAACTTGTACTTACTGTAGACTAACTACTACTCACTAGTTAGCATAGTGGTGCTAGTGAGCATTGTGCTAAGTCATGTTAACTTGTGTAGATGGACGTGTACATTTTTGTTATTTACGATTTCATTTTAATTTGCGCCCCTTTCTCAACTGCATTGTTTTTTTGGGGGTTTTTTTTATGAAGTGTCATCTTTTCTTTTATATAACAGTACAAACTGATAGTCAACAGTGTATACAACGAAGCAATGGGTCCTTGAAACAAGGGAAGCCGGTTTGAAGCATCAAAAGTCTCCTGTAATCTTTATAAAAAAAGTGGCGTATTTCACATCAAAAAAATCCCCAGAATTTTCGTTGTTTCTTTGCTATGGAAGGTATATATGACCGATTTAATAGCTGAAGACGTTTTCGTGAAGCAACAGTTTATCTCAAACTAACAAAAATAAGATGCAAGGTTTTCTGGACTGTATTAAAATGCATGTCAACTTTGAACGCATGCTATTTTATTCCTCCAGATAAGAAAGCGTGCTACTTGAAGGCCCTGTCCTACATGGTCAGCCATCTACCTAAAGAGGTCCAGCTCACCGAGCTGCCAGCGGTGAGCAAAATACACCTTACATCTATCATGTATATTTATGTTCGTTAGAGGGCAGCCCAGAAGTAGGAAACATTTCCTCGTATGAATATAAATGTGGTATGTAGGTAGACGCCTGAGTCATTATTTTGTAACAAGTGACAACTAGGGTACGGAGCAAGACGATGAACTACATGTTGACGTCGCCCTGGTGATCTGGAGATGGGCAACAACAAGTTACGTGCTGTTAATGGCTGCTCTACAAATATGCCAAAATGAGTTTTACTCCGTTTAGTAGTTAACTTTTTTTCTCAGGTTTTGGAAAATTCTAATGGTATGGTGCCGCACACTATCACATATCTCTTAAAGAGCAACTAACAGGTTTTTTTTTTTTTTTTTTACGAATCTGCAAATGTTTTACGATCTTGCGCTTCTGGAGAAGGTGCTGTGAAATTAATTTGGCCTTTTTTTACAGGCAAAATACAGGAAAAATGTAGGTGTTTTCGTGTCGTAGGTAAATATATATAATTTTTTCCCCCCAAAATTTTGCATCTCATCCAGTGATGTCACAGGGAGCGGAAACTGGGAAATAAATCTAAATCTAAAAAACATGCACTCCGAGCGTCTCTCCGCATCTCTTCTAGACTTCTAGCCAAGTCGCCCTTTGCTGTAGCGCTAGTTCAGTCTCATCTTCCCTCCGTCACGTTCAAGGTTGCAGACAATGTCCGATCTTTAGGTGGCAGCGGCCAATTACGTAATAAAAATGAGTCTGGCTGTGATTATAAGTAAGTTAAAATATATTTTTTAATTGAATAGCTACATAATTTCCCCGCACGTGTATTAACTGGGGGTATGGCCACCTGCAAGCTGCCCTTTTTTTCCTTTTTTTTTTTTGCCAAAGATACTTAGTTTTTAACATTTTGTTCAGCTGCTTACGCTGCTCCTGGAGGCCTTGTCCTGTTCGGACTGCGGTGTGCAGCTATCCACCCTGTCCTGTCTGCGCCTGGTGCTGCTGGAGCCCCCCCCTGCGCTGGTGCAGCAGCTGGAAGCCTTGCTCAGCAGGCTGTTGGCTCTCACCTCCAGCCTAGACATGGTCAGTGCGGCTGCCGTCACACAATGCCCGCCTTACATCTCGTGTCATTTGCACATTCGCATATTTTTCATCTCCCTTTCAGAACGTGCGAATCGCTTCCTTGCGCTGCATCCATTCCGTATCCCACTTCCCTGTGCACGAGGTAAGTGCCCCCCCCCCCGCCTCTATTCAATTTCGATTTGAAGGCTTGAAGCGTTATTATAAGTCCACATGGCTCTCTGCATTTTGAGGTGCTGCCATCCCGTGCCAGGGTGCTGCGAGCTCTGGCCAAGCCGCTAGATGACCGGAAGAGGCTGGTGAGGAGCGAGGCTGTGCGAGCTCGCGGAGAATGGCAAGTCTGGTTGGAACTGACCACATCGTGTTAGGGCTGGGCCGGTTATTTCATAATCGGCCAAATCGACAGTCACACACGCCAAAAAAGTCATAATCGTGTGTGTGTGTGTGTGTGTGTGTGTGTGTGTATAAACTTAACATGAGGTAGCATATGCTAACTAGTATTCTATTCATTAAAAAAAGTGAATTATTTCCTTGTTTCTATAAAACAAAGAAAATGGGGCAGTTTGTAAAAAAGGAAGAAAAAAAAAATGCTTTCACCAGTCGATTCATGCCTGTTTGCTGTTGTGTCTTAATGTTTTCCATTTTGACTGCGGTTTAATTAACTTCTACCCGTTCAGCTGCCTGACATAATGAGGTAGAATATGTATTCCTTTCATTAATCGTTGCCATCAACCAGCCCCCGTCGTCCCCGTCTGTAAACATTTTGGCCTGATGGCAGATTTCTGGATGTTCCTTGTAGGTTCCTCTTGGGAGGTCCAGGCCTCAAGTGATGGCCTAGGAGCTCCACACATCCACCGCCCCGGCTGCAGGACGAGAAGTTAATCCATTGATCCATCCGCCGTCCATTTCGACCGCTAGTCTTTACACTTTATTTCCTCGATTAAACGCACAAGTGAGGAGAGAGCTTAAACGACGCGCCGTTGCCATAAAGGGGATTCCGTTTTTCCGGAATGTAAATCAGTGTTACGTGTACTACAGTGACTCACTTCGTATCATGGGGAGAACACACAAAAGAATGCCACGACAATTAAAAAAAAAAAAAAAAGCTCTCTCTCTCTCCCCCCCCCCCCCCCCCAATATCATCTAACTTTACAGGGCGAGAGGTTTATTTCCGCAAGGTCAAACTAACTCTGGACCGCTCCCATTGACTCATGCCACAAGGATCTATGGATATTTAAGATGTCTTAAGTTAACATGTTAATAAACTTGTTTTTATAATTGCTATTAAAGGATGCCTTCACTTTTTTGTTCTTAGGAGGTGTCTATTTAAGTCAAACAGCCGCTTGTGAAATGAAAATATGCCAACTAGAGATGTATTAAACACATTTAAGTTTTATTAAAAACCGTAGTAACGGAGCACGGCTCCCATTCATTGGTCAAATAGCGCCAATGGAGGCGTCCAGTTGTTACGTGAACGCAGTTTTAAAAGCTAAGAATCCTTACAAGGCAAATACTCTTGTCTATATAGATATCCATCTACTGCGATGTTACAAAAATATATTGGAAAAAAAAAATTGACTTGCATTGGGAGAAACTGGTAAAAATGGCAACATTAGAAAAAAATATCAACGTATGTTGAAAAAAAAGTCTTGCGCTTTTACTATTTTTTTTCTACAAAAGGTGCATTTTTGTAAACCTGCTGTGTCCTCCTCTTCCATCTTTTTCATTGTATGCAATTCCAATGGGGGCAAACATTTTGCACTTAAACAAAAAAGAAAACCTCAGGATCAGCTCCCGGTCTGTATCTATCTGCTTCTGCACACGAGCCCGAGGAAGAGGTGCAGTTTCCCCTTCGGTACGCCACCAAAAGAAGAAATGAGTTGAACTGAACAGAATGGACCAAGAAATGAACGAGGACTTGAGATCATGATTCCAGGTGCTTGGGGGTCAGACGGCCATCAGGTCTGTCCTGGTGCTGGTGTAGGTGCAGTCCCAGCTGATTCCGTTCCCAGTGGGAGGGTGGCTGGAGGGCAAGAGCACCCGCGTCACCCAGTGACTGAGGGAAAGGAGGGGAAATTTATACTTCAATTGTTAAGATAAGATCAAATTTGCAATCATGAACATGTATATACAGCAATCAGCCACAACATTAAAACCACTGGCAGTCGAAATTAATAACATTGCTCATCTCGTTCAAATGGCGGAGAGGCAAGGGTTGGATATATTAGGCAACAAGTGTACAGTCAGTTCTTGAAGTCGATATGTAAGGATCTGAGCGACTTTGACAAGGGCCAAATTGTGATGGCTCGATGACTGGGTAAGAGCATCTCCAAAAGGGCAGGTCTTGTGGGGTGTTCCTGGTATGCAGTGGTTAGTACCTACCAAAAGTGGTCCAAGGAAGGACAAGTGGTGAACCAGCAACAGGCTCATGGGCGCCCATGGGCTCATTGATGCGTGTGGGGAGTGAAGTCTAGCACATCTGGTCCGATCCCACAGAAGAACAACTGTAGAAAGAATTGCTGAAGAAGTTCATGCTGTCAATGATAGAAAGGTGTCAGAACACACAGTGCATCGCAGTTTGCTGCGTATGGGGCTATTCAGCCGCAGACCGGTCAGATGCCTAAATGCTTATCCCTGTCCACTGCCGAAAGCGGCTACAATGGCCTATGACCGATTTAATAGCTGAAGATGTTTTCTTGAAGCAACAGTTTATCTCAAACTAACAAAAATAAGATGCAAGGTTTTCTGGACTGTATTAAAATGCATGTCAACTTTGAACGCATGCTATTTTATTCCTCCAGATAAGAAAGCGTGCTACTTGAAGGCCCTGTCCTACATGGTCAGCCATCTACCTAAAGAGGTCCAGCTCACCGAGCTGCCAGCGGTGAGCAAAATACACCTTACATCTATCATGTATATTTATGTTCGTTAGAGGGCAGCCCAGATGTGAGCGTCAGAACTGGTCCATGGCGCAATGGAAGAAGGTGGCCTGGTCTGATGAATCACCATTTCTTCTACATCATGTGGATGGCCGGGGTTAGGGTCTGATCCGATCAAGTATCTGCGGGATGTGCTTGAACAACAAGCCCGATCCATGGGGGCCCAACCTCACAACTTGCAGGACTTAAAGGATCTGCTGCTAACGTCCTGATGCCAGATACCACAGGACACATTCAGAGGTCTTGTGGAGTCCATGCCTCCATGGGTCAGAGCTGTTTTCATGGCACAACGGGGAGCTACACAATATACAGTAAGTGATTATTAGTGGTGGTTTTAATGTTGTGGCTGATTGGTGTATGTTATACCTGTATGTCATTTTCTGTCACCTAAAGGTAAGATAGCCCTTGTAAGGGGGTAATTCAGGTACTCTTCTGCAAGTTTGGGTCTTCTCCAAATAACTAATATCTATTAATTCAACAACCATCATTAGGGGTCCATGCATGAAGTGCAGGAACCATATTGTTTTTGTTCAGATTTTTATTATTATTCTCCGCTAAAAGTGCAGAGGTCAGAAACCATAAATGCCCACAGATACCAAACTGGGAAGACATATATTCCAAAACTAGGAAATGGTATTGATGGCTGGATGGTAGAACAATCATAGTTCAGTTCAAAAACAGCTTATTTTGCTGATCAGACCACTATTCGAGCTGTACGGGTGTGGCAGATTAGCCTTGACACCTACTCAGAGTTATAGAAATCTTCAATTTTCTTATTTGCTATTGCTGCGACTAACATGCATTGTGCATTGCTGTCTGAAGCTATCTTTATGTTTAGAATATAAAAGCCTTTTTAATTTTTTTCTGTACTCTGAATGTCAATCAATTATTTTGTTTGAAGTGCATGTAGTGTGCAATGTTTGTTTTTGTGTCTGAAGTCAATTTGCAAATTAACGACACCCCTCCCAAACGAGTCTGGACTTGCATTGGGAAAGCTTGACTATACTTTTATAACGTTTATTTACAATCCTGCAATATTTTTTTTCGCACAGGACATTTTGCACATGTCGCTGCATATGTATACAGTGGGGCAAAAAAGTATTTAGTCAGCCACCTATTGTGCAAGTTCTTCCACTTAAAAAGATGAGAGAGGCCTGTAATTTTCATCATAGGTACACTTCAACTATGAGAGACAGAATGGGGGGAAAGAATCCAGGAAATCATATTGTAGGATTTTTAATGAATTAATTGGTAAATTCCTCGTTAAAATAGGTATTTGGTCACCTACAAACAAGCAAGATTTCTGGCTTTCACAGACCTGTAACTTTTTCTTTAAGAGGCTCCTCTGTCCTCCACTCGTTACCTGTATTAATGGCACCTGTTTGAACTCGTTATCAGTATAAAACACACCTGTCCACAACCTCAAACAGTCACACTCCAAACTCCACTATGGCCAAGACCAAAGAGCTGTCAAAGGACACCAGAAACAAAATTGTAGACCTGCAGCAGGCTGGGAAGACTGAATCTGCAATAGGTAAGCAGCTTGTTGTGAAGAAATCAGCTGTGGGAGCAATGATTAGAAAATGGAAGACATACAAGACCACTGATAATCTCCCTCGATCTGGGGCTCCACGCAAGATCTCACCCCGTGGGGTCAAAATGATCACAAGAACAGTGAGCAACATCCCAGAACCACACGGGGGGACCTAGTGAATGACCTGCAGAGAGCTGGGACCAAAGTAACAAAGGCTACCATCAGTAACACACTACGCCGCCAGGGACTCAAATCCTGCAGTGCCAGACGTGTCCCCCTGCTTAAGCCAGTACATGTCCAGGCCCGTCTGAAGTTTGCTAGAGAGCATTTGGATGATCCAGAAGAGGATTGGGAGAATGTCATATGGTCAGATGAAACCAAAATATAACTTTTTGGTAAAAACTCAACTTGTGTTTGGAGGAGAAAGAAAGCTGAGTTGCATCCAAAGAACACCATACCTACTGTGAAGCATGGGGGTGGAAACATCATGCTTTGGGGCTGTTTTTCTGTCAAGGGACCAGGACGACTGATCCGTGTAAAGGAAAGAATGAATGGGGCCATGTATCGTGAGCTTTTGAGTGAAAACCTCCTTCCATCAGCAAGGGCATTGAAGATGAAACGTGGCTGGGTCTTTCAGCATGACAATGATCCCAAACACTGCCCAGGCAACAAAGGAGTGGCTTCGTAAGAAGCATTTCAAGGTCCTGGAGTGGCCTAGCCAGTCTCCAGATCTCAACCCCATAGAAAATCTTTGGAGGGAGTTGAAAGTCCGTGTTGCCCAGCGACAGCCCCAAATCACTGCTCTAGAGGAGATCTGCATGGAGGAATGGGCCAAAATACCAGCAACAGTGTGTGAAAACCTTGTGAAGACCTAGAGAAAACGTTTGACCTCTGTCATTGCAAACAAAGGGTATATAACAAAGTATTGAGATGAACTTTTGTTATTGACCAAATACTTATTTTCCACCATAATTTGCAAATAAATTCTTTAAAAATCAGACAATGTGATTTTCTGGATTTTTTTTTTCTCATTTTGTCTCTCATAGTTGAGGTATAACTATGATGAAAATAACAGGCCTCTCTCATCTTTTAAGTGGGAGAACATGCACAATTGGTGGCTGACTAAATACTTTTTTGCCACACTGTATATATTAAAACGTAAAGTAAAACCTCTTAATCCTTGTCCATTCTGCGTTTAATTATTTTCCTGAATTGACCCCAAAGGGTTTGGTAAAGTTTCTAATAAATGTACATGAAAAGAATTGCACTGCAATCAATCAGTCAAATAAAAACAAAATTAGAAACATAGGAAAAAGGTCTTGTGATAGAAACCACACATTGCATCCTGCAAATCTGGAAAGAACTATTTTGGTTCACCTCGTCTTCTCCACTCCAAGCATGACCCTCCAGTTGTTCAGTCTACCGTGGTGGTATGGATTTCTAAACACCTGCATTAAGGAGAGAGCAGTAAGGTAAGTATAATGAAGGTTCTTCCCGAAAGAAATGGTTTGAGGTGCTCGTAAAACATGGATAACCGCTGAGCAGGTGAACCATATACTTCCAGTAACGGCTACTGTGGTCACATTCTTGGTAGATACAGACGTGGACAAATTTGTTGGTACAATTACAGCTCATTGAAACAATGCTTCATTCCTCCTGAAAAGTGATGAAATTAAAAGCAATGTTCTCATGTATACCTGCATGCTTTTGGTATGTCATAGAGAAAAGGAAAGAAACTGTGAAAAGAGATAAATTATTGCTAAAGAGATCAATTATATTCTAAAATGGCCTGGACAAAAATGATGGGACCCATAACCTAATATTTTGTTGCAAAACCTTTAGAGGCAATCACTGCAAATCAAGCGATTTCTGTAGCTCTCAATGAAACTTCTGCACCTGTCAACAGGTAGTTTGGCCCACTCTTCCTGAGCAAACTGCTCCAGCTGTCTCAGGTTTGAAGGGTGCCTCTCTGGACTGCATGTTTCAGCTCTTTCCATAGATGTTCGATAGGAGTCAGATCAGGAAGAAGGCCTCTTCAGAATAGTCCAATGTTTTGTTCTTATCCATTCTTGGGTGCTTTTAGCTGTGTGTTTTGGGTCATTATCCTGTTGGAGGACCATGACCTGCGACAGAGACAGAGCTTTCTGACACTGGGCAGTACGTTTCGCTCCAGAATGCCTTTATAGTCTTGAGATTTCATTGTGCCCTGCACAGATTCAAGGCATCCTGTGCCAGACGCAGCAAAGCAGCCCCAAACAGAACCGAGCCTCCGTTTCACAGTAGGTATGCTGTTCTTTTCTTTGAAAGCTTCATTTTTTTCGTCTGTGAACATAGAGCTGATGTGACTTGCCAAAAAGCTCCAGTTTTGACTCATGTGTCCAAAGGACATTCTCCCAGAAGCATTGTGGCTTGTCAATATGCATTTCAGCGAATTCCAGTCTGGCTTTTTCACGTTTTTCTTTCAAAAGGTGGAGTCCTCCTGGGTCTTCTTCCATGGAGCCCACTGTCACTCAAAAAGTGACGGATGCTGCGATCAGACACTGATGTACCTTGACCTTGGAGTTCAGCTTGTACCTCTTTGGAAGTTGTCCTTGGCTCTTTTTCTACCATTCGCACCATCCTTCTGATCAATCTGGGGTCGATTCTCCTCTTGCAGCAGGGTCCAGGGAGGTTGGTTACACCCCAGGCCATATTAGAATATAATTGATCTCTTTAGCAATAATCTCTTTTCACAGTTTATTTGCTTTACTCTATGACATACCAAAGGCATGCAGGTATACATGAGAACATTGCTTTTAAATTTCATCACTTTTCAGGAGGTATGAGTCAGGGTACGAACAATTTGTCCATGTCTGTATGTGTAAATACAAGTTGATATTTGAATAATTACATTTCTCTGGAGAGGAACATCTGGGGGAAGTAGTGGCCAGTCTCTGCTGTTCTATTCAGAATCCTCACACATGTCGGCAAAGGGAAAAGGACTTCAACCTTGGCCCTTAAGTCCCAAAGTGAGGATTTGTTCGAAGGGGTGAGTTTAAGGATGCATTATGTATTCTCATTTCTCACTCTCTCTTTTTGGGGGGGTCGTTCTTTTGTTAAGTCCCGTCTCATGTACATTGTAGGCTTCAAGTCTTGACGGGAGAAGGAATAAACCTGTATGTGTTTATGTGGTATATTTCTGGCTTCCTGTTTCCGATCTGTATGAATGAGATGACGCAGGTTGTGCATCATAAAGCGCTCGTCTCCAATAAAGTATTTCCAATTTAATTAACTCAAATCATTTCTAGTTTCCATCGTGGTCCTTTCCTGCTTTACAGTGATTGTACAACTACGGAATGTCACACTCTCCAGTTTAAATCATCCAGATGTTGCCGAGCCACGCCGGGCTGTTAAACCCAGGGCCAATTGTTGAGTCAGTGAGGCAGGTGGGAAACGCATCAAGGTCTTGGAATCCTCCGAAGTGATTTTTTAAATAATTGCTGTTGCCCAGCATCACTCAATACCAGATCATTTTAAGCCTGCCTCCTTGAGACAACCATTTTCCCCATACTTTTCTTAATACAGTACATACGTTCTGAAGTGACCCTTTACTTCAAAACTTGAATGTTTGAAAATATATTTTCTTCTCATTTTAGGTTGTTTTGAGGTTGAATTCTTATTGCGGGGGGATAAAAATATGGGGATATACCTTGCCCTTCTCCTGGAGTCGATTTGTCTCTTTGCGGTTGATGTGTCGCTCCACGCTGGTCTCTCCTCTGGAGATGAGTACAGCGTGCCATAGGGTGAGCGCTCCTAAAGCCACCGCCACCGAGCTGCAAGGGACGCCATATCGTGGCACATAATGAGCTCCTTGTGTAAAGCAGACTGGCAAATTAGTATTTAAGATCAAGACTTTTGTCGTCAGGCGCTCCAAACCTTGTGAGGACCCAGAGGAAGATGATGCTCTTGTGAAGAGCCCTTTCCCTGAAGGTGTAGGGTGGAGGCGGCGTCTGAAAATAACCCTGAAGGTGGCAAGAAAAGAACCCGATCATTGAGTAAAGTAGTGAAGGAGGGACTAACTCCTAGTACAACAACAGCAAATACACAACCCTGTGTCCCAAATCGCCCGGTAAGCCAAAACCCTACATGCCAAAACTAGGCGAACGGAGCGAGGGAAAATACATGGGTGTTCAGCCCTCCAATTGGGTTAAGAAAACTCCAAAATATCCAAGTGTTGAGCAATTATAACTATGCCACATTGTTGTTATTAAAATCGTTGAAGGTGTCCCAAAGCTCTGCCGTTCTCCGCCGAGTGTCCCTCGCTGGTATTGCCCTTGCACACTTAATCGTATGGCACTCAGAAATGGTGGGTTAGGGGGAGCAATGTAGGGCACAGGGCAAGAATGAGGACTGTTGAAATGGACCCTTTTCAAGAGGCCGTTATGCCCAAACCTACGATTATCCTGCTATGACATCTCTGTTAAATGGGTCTGTAATGTCCGAGGAAACAGATAAACATGATGACGGCAGGGAGATATGATCTACAATTACGCACATTTTGGTATTTTTTAGTATTTATAGAGCTTATTGTGCGTAATCACCGGGTGTCATGACATTTCACTGCATATATGTACGAACGTATGTATATGTATGTGACAAATAATCTCTTGAACTTGAACTACAAGGCAGGAATTAGATTGGGAGGGAAAACTCTAGTCGGGTCTAATAAACACCACAACTACTGTACTGCTACTTAGACTGTAAGTCAGACTGTATTAAACTTCACCTACAATTACCAATACTAATTTAGGCTAGTGCAAGGCTACCCAATGGTCTTTTATACCGGTTATTGCCATCCAAGGAGGGGCAACCATAGGTCGGCTTTGAAAAAGTGTGTTTTTTATATCACATTTACATTTATCATTTATCAGACAGCTACTTCCTGTGATACCTGTCCAGCAATATTCAATGCATTTACCACACTGCTCATTAACAGCCCGGCTACTGTGACCAGTTCTCCCTGGTGTCCAGCCTTCACAGCCTCAGCATTCCTATAGCGCTATAACACATTACACAAACAAAACACATCCCCCTTATGACCACATAAAGAACAGCCACAGACAGAAAAATGGCATGAGACTGAAATCGATTAATCGCTAACACTTTAACACGCTCGCGTTTTTCCTTGGTTCGCTTGTTGGGTATCATTGGTACTGTATGTATTCACCCTGTGCATGAAATCATGTAAACTGACTTTGTGCACAGGCTGTACAGTGCAGTAGAGCCCGTTTATACAAACCTCAATGTGTTTCCTATTTTTGAAAAGAGGTTTTTTTTTTTTTTTAAGCTTAAAAGTTGCAAAAGAGTGGTAAGTTTCTGGATAGTAAAGCAGGTTGTGCGATGAACAATTATATGATATGAATTATATGATGGAACTAACTTTTTAATACGGCCTGGGTTGAGAAAAAGTGAACCTATCCTTTAATTTGTTTATAATTTTTCACTGATGGAGTTTAAATTAACCGTTTGGGCAGAATTTGGATGATTTTCTTGTCTAATGAACGTTTCGGTCAACCGAGCAGTTCAGTCTCCAGATATTCAGATAAACAAGGTTCTGTCATGTTTGTCATACAGCGTGATATAAATATCTCATACATAGGCTTTTAGCGCCAGACATCTGTGGCTTCTTCTGGAAACAAATCATATTACAATATGGTTAAGTTGCAAGTCAACACCACTGATCCTACTAAGGATTGAAAGTGATCCGAATACTTGGTGATGGGCCAAACATTTGATAAAATTGCCATTCAACGGCTCCAGTTGTTTATTTACCAGCTGGCTGATAAGGGTCAGTGAGATAACCCTTCTCCTGCTTTTAGCGGTCTCCTATTTCAATCCCCGTTGGCTATCTGAGCTTGGCTTCCTTGGTTGTTTAACAACATATACAAGTTCAATCTTGGTAGGACGATGCCTACAAGGCTGTCTGCATATAAAACAGGAGTCTGAAGTAAATGAAAACAACATGAACTTCACGCAACAGAATAGGAATGTGTGCTGGTCTGCTGGTTGATGCAACTTAAAGTGGCATCTCAAGAGTTTAAAGGCCACCTCAAGGCCAGTTTTTGATCGATCGATCGCCCTTATGTATTCATCTGGAGGAAAATCCAAATGAAAAGCGTAGAAGATTCTCAGCAACACAACGGCCTAGCGTTTATAATGGAACGTGACAGTGAATGTAGCGACTCAACATATACATTTCAAATAGCTATAAAATATTGAAACCAGCATTTTGAAAAATACTGAACCTATCATTTTGAATAGTTTAAAAACATAAATTCATAATGAAGGTGGCCTTTAAGATGTCTTTAAAGAAACAACTGAATGCTGGCTAGGGTCTGTCTAATAGTTTATTAGCTTTGCGAAAGCCCGGGACTCACCTCTACAGCACTGTAGGCTTCCAGGAACATTTCTCGACAGCTGATACTGCAGTAGATACAGCCCAGAGTCATGTAAAGGCAAAAGCTGAAGAAGTAGCGGTGGTTGAAATGGCCAACGCAGTTGTTCAACCAGGCTGTCAATGTAGGTCAAGGTAAAAACAAAAATCTAATCCAAGTCTCATATATAGGAAGGAACTAAATGAAATAAACACATTTACCAATTCACGCACTAGGCAAACATTTGCTTATTTTGTTGGGCCCTCTGCTGGAAGGATACGACAGTGGTGGTCCATTTTCAGAATACACCTGTGATGTAAAAACAGGTCAAGGTTGTATTTAAATACAACCAGCACATTGTTATATATTACTATAAACAATGGATGGAATTTAAAAAGGAGCAGGTTTTTTGTTTTCCAATGTTGTATTTCTCATGTAAGATAACACTTTATTAATACATTATGTATGCACACCAGGGATTAAAAGTGTTTGTGTTGTTGTGTTGTCTTTAATCAGATTTTATAATATGCAAAGCCATCTTACGTGTTGCAGATGCTACAGTGGTGTGTCCTGGCAGGTTTTGGTATGATGCACTTCTTACAAATGGACACTGACGGGACGTCAGCTTTGTCCTAAAGCAGAACAGGAATCAAAGCACCAAGGATGGAGAGGCTTAAGAGGCCTTTCATTTTCCGAGGAAACCTGGGAAGCCCCGACGTAAAGAACGACATATTGAGTACTTAGTTATTTTCTTTGAGGAAAGCAAACGGAGCACCTTGGGTGGCTGTCCCGGGTGGGTGGTGGTCGCCTTGTAGTAGTGGAAGACCACCATGACGAGGAGCCAGTGGCCGCACGAGAGGTGCCAGATGATCCAATGCGCGGGATAGGTCCCGATGATGGTGGGGATGAGAAAAAGGTAAACGATAACCACAACTGAGCCAGTCAGCAGCAGGACCAGGGTGACAAACACCTGGCGTAAAAAGAGACAGGAGGGTAAAAATGAGCCAAAGAAGACAACGGCAACTTACAGAAGGAAAGGACTACTCACCACTCCAAACCAGCGAGTGACATTGTCAACGATCCAGTAAATGGGCTCAAACACACAGTCCAACATTGTGTCCGAGTTGCTCAAGCTGTTAAAGTACAGAGACCTGAGCAGCAGCTTGCCGTAACTCCACAGTTCCCCCGAGCGGCCTCTGCCCAGAGCTTTGGTCCCCCTACTGCCCACTCTCCAATGGCGGAATGCCCGACACCATCGGAGCGCCAGCCTCATGGCCCGGGAGAGATGCCACCTCCAGCTGCTGCCCGCACGCATGCCACCGCCACCTCCTCCGCCGCCTCCTCTGCCACCGCCCGCCCTGCAACCTCTTGTTTCAACACACAGGCACATGCACAGACACAAGGACCAACAGTTACAAACACAGGCGGCATAGAAGAGCAGCTCCTCGTGATGTAGCCTGGTGGCGGGTGAGGACGGCATCACTGTGCAACCGCTGTGTTCGTAGGTCGTCAACCCTCGGTGAAAGGCACGAGGGATTAAAAAAAAAAATTAAATGTCCCCTAACTTGACGGCGCAAGGATCAAATGAGGACGATAGAAATCGACAAGCTCAGATAGACGAGCTGAAGGGAGTGGAGATGTGACACATGTCGGCTACATGACGCATGTCAGTCTTGGAGCGGCGGGGGATATCAGGTGGTGAGCCAGTCTTCCCAAGAAAACTTTGATCAATAATTCACAGTCAAAAACTTCTTGGAAACAGGTGGGGGAGATGCAGAAGTGGTAACCCTTATTGGGTTACCACTCCGGCACACTGCGACCCACAAGGGATGTATTTCTTACAAAGAGAATGAGTGGTTATATGATCCACTGCGCGGGTTCATGAAAGTGAGTATTGGTTACACAGATAAGCCTTGTTCGGGTTCTCCAAAATTCGGATGCCATCATCATAAGCTTTGAAACCATCTTAACTATAGGCCTGTTTATTACTCAACTATTACATTATGTGGCCAACCTGAGGCTAGGTTAGGTTTATTGTATATTTTCAAAATTTTCCATATATTGCCATTTTCTTTCTTTCATATTTGTATTGCCTTATTATAATTTTGTCTGTTGTGTTGATGTGAGCTGCTGGGACAATGCAATTTCCCCTACAGGGATGGATAAAGTATCTATCTACAGTAGTATATACGACTACTCTAGAGTAGTCGTATCTATCTGCATTTCCACAACATAGACATACACAAACATGTGTCAGTCATACTGTTCTACTTAAATATGATGTTTCATGCATTTAAAATACAATATACCATTTTGATGTGGTATATTGATTTATATTGATATCGTTTCGCTGCCCGTGATGGACACAGGCAGCGAAACGAAACGATGAACGAAAACAAAAGAGTGTGGCACTAAAGGGCACTTCAGTCTCTATGGCAACCTGTAGGTCTAAATCCGGTCTGGGAGATCACATGTAAGCCAGTGTTACAGCATAAGCTTTGATCTGTCTTCTTCATTCAAGTTGACGGTCTCTAACTGAGTACATCTAATTTTCTCCCCTTATTTCACTAAACCATGATTTTTTCTGAGAACATGAACATTTTTTTATTGGTTCTAGGTCTACATCATGAAGCAAGATGGTATGAGTCATACATACCGTACATAAATGTAGAAAAAAATGAGACAGTGCACGTAAAATATGTTCAGTGGTTGATGCAGTTTAAGTGGAAATCCATAACATTGTCTGTGTTGGATGGATTACCCTGCATGTCCCAGAATTCAAAACTGCAACATTTTTAAAATTCAACATCCAATTTTACGCTCGTCTTTGCCGTCAAGAACGAAAAAAGACTGAAAATTAACATTTAAAAAGTGCAGCATCAATTTATTATTTTATAAGTGTTGCAGGCATTTGTCCACATACATTCTCTTTGTGCATGCAAGTGAATGAGCTTTGTCCGTGCGCAGCTGCCCAGCAAATGACGATTGCAGATAAATTGGCCCATTTTAACTGCAAAAATATGCAGCCAATTACATTCTTGCTGGGGTCTGGATTCAAGTATTTCATCTGCAAGCTTGAAGGAATGTGAGCGGGATTTTTTTCAGAAGCGACCTGCTATCTGCTCAGCGGCAGGAAACGGGATAAATTAAATACATCTTGAATAAAAACACTGTTTTTATTTACTTTGTTTGGAGGAAATGATCACTCTGATCAGAGCTGCGGAGTACTGTTGCGAGCGGCGTGCAATGTCATTTATGCCACACCCACAAAACTACACTATGGCCACTATAAACCAGACTTAAGTAGGAGAAAAACTTAAAGACGTGAGAACAAAACATGTAAGAACCACTGGAGAACACTTTCAGCAGAATACTCAATAAGAACTAGACAGTGAGGGGAGTTTGGAGTGGCTTTGCGAGATAAAAAAAAGGAAAAATTGTGAATGTGAACAATGTAATTTATTGACAGTTCCCATATTTCCTCAAATAGTGACCGGAGCTTTTATTCACCTCAAATGCTGTCTGAGTGGCGTATTCTCAAAATATATACATCTAAAATAAACTTGCATTATTTTCTTTTGCTCTGAGACACGGGGCGCACAGTGGACCACAGATCGCTCTCTCTCCATTATGTAACCCACTGTCTTGATCCGAGGCGAACATCCCTGAGTTGGGTTAAAATGTATTGTATCATGCAAGTAGAAACGAACAAAAACAACAGATCTAAAAAAAAAAGGAAACACAGGAAAACCAACATAAGGACCAACACGGAAGCGTGGAGAGCACAGGAGAGAAAAAATAACACACACACACACACACACACACACACACACACACACACACACACACACACACACACACACACACACACACACACACACACACACACACACACACACACACACACACACACACACACACACACACACACACTTTTATTTGAGTACGGTTTACATTTGAGGAAATATGGTATCGATTAAACATGCTACGAATGTTGCGGCTCTGGAAAAAACAAGCTTGTTGACCAAGGAAAAGGAGAAGATTTGGGAACCCAGAATGGGAGGTTGAAGTCTGTCTCCTGCCACGACGAAACAGCATTTGGATCAATCGCGACAAGGAGGGCTCTCAGAATGACAAAAAGACAAACGACATACAATAGTTTGCCTCAGGGTCTTGCGCTCAGAACACCGCAAGAACCCGGATAACCACATCAATTTGTTCTTATCTTGTTCTGAAGACGTCTGAACATTAGTTGCAATTTTTTTTTCCCAAATTTGTCTATTATTTGTCTAATACAGGTACTCCTCACTTAACGACCTAATTCCGTTCCTAGGACCAGGTCGTTAAGCGAGGACCCCTGTTATTTCACGGTAAGGGGGCGTTGGCCATTGCAAACGCTATTGTAACTAGCACTCACCTCAGAATTAGCGTGTAACTAACTGACAGACTGCGGGACCGAGACTGAGAACGGTGATGAGATGAGATGTATACAGTATATATAGTATATACAGTGTGGCAAAAAAGTATTTAGTCAGCCACCAATTGTGCAAGTTCTCCCACTTAAAAGATGAGAGAGGCCTGTAATTTTCATCATAGGTACACTTCAACTATGAGAGTTGAGACAGTTGATTTCTTCACAACAAGCTGCTTACCTATTGCAGATTCAGTCTTCCCAGCCTGGTGCAGGTCTACAATTTTGTTTCTGGTGTCCTTTGACAGCTCTTTGGTCTTGGCCATAGTGGAGTTTGGAGTGTGACTGTTTGAGGTTGTGGACAGGTGTCTTTTATACTGATAACGAGTTCAAACAGGTGCCATTAATACAGGTAAGGAGTGGAGGACAGAGGAGCCTCTTAAAGAAAAAGTTACAGGTCTGTGAAAGCCAGAAATCTTGCTTGTTTGTAGGTGACCAAATACTTATTTTACTGAGGAATTTACCAATTAATTCATTAAAAATCCTACAATGTGATTTCCTGGATTCTTTCCCCCCATTCTGTCTCTCATAGTCGAAGTGTACCTATGATGAAAATTACAGGCCTCTCTCATCTTTTTAAGTGGGAGAACTTGCACAATTGGTGGCTGACTAAATACTTTTTTGCCCCACTGTATAGTACATATAGAATATATGGTATATAAAGAGTGATGCGCAATGAGATGCTTGATGCTGAGACACTGCGGTATTGTACACAGTGTACAATACAGACTGGTAAGAGAGCTGGTCGTAAGTCTGACGTTCGCTAAACGGGTAGGTCGTTAAGTGAGGCATACCTGTATTGCGATTTTTTTATGCGTTTTTTTTTTTTTTTCCTTACCTTTCACGAATCACAAGCAATAAATTCTTGCAATGGTACTCAACCTTTAGCAGCTCAGGAGCCACATTAACAAAAATATTTTCACAAGCCAAATTTCTGAAACGTCCCTTTCCTCCAATTTATTTTCCTGCTTATTCCAACTAGCCCACTCTCTGCAATAAACTGGTGTGTCTACAACCCCGTGGTCTGTGTCTTTGTCCTGGAAGTCCCTGAAAACGCCACTTGGGTGGCGTGTGGCAAGCGAAAATGCCACACTTGACACCTGAAACATGCTGCTGATAAACACAGAAGCAGTGGATTTCTGTCTGCTTCAAGGTGGCAGTGGATGGGCCACATCGGGAGGAGACTTGGGGCCTTGTTAAAATGTTTTCAATGTTTAAAATTAGGAATGTCAAATGCTCAATCACTGAGCATCTGCTGTGATCAGAAAAGTTAATTGAACATGCTCATGAGCACAAATATTTATTTTGTGTTTTAAAGACACTTGTAGCTTTTTATCTATGGAACTTTGTTATTTCAGTGGCACTTTGAAGCTGTTTCAGTTTTTTACAAAATACTTAAATATTTAAAATGTTCCAATTTTTAATGTTTGTCATGCATTTCATTTTTTTTATATACATCTCAATACATTGTAGTGGTCTCTTAAAGACCTGAATTTCCATTCCAAAAATAAATGTACGGACACAACACATGGAGTTGACGGTGGCAGTAAAGCCAGACCGACCCCCGTTGCTGTCATGCAAAGTTACCACCTAAACCTTGTTTTGAGCCAGGAAAAACCTGAATAACCATTAAAGGATTGTCAGTGCCACTAGTAAGCTGGCAGAGATTGTGAAGATAGGCCTGCTAATACTATAACATTATATTCATCCCTGCTTGGGTTTTGGCCCTTCAATTTAGGGCAATGCTATGTTTTAAAGCAACAGGCCCGGTCACTACCGAATCTGTTCTGGAATTGTTTTTAAAAAGACAGACAAAAATACAACAGTAACAAATGAAGAATTTAAAAATATGTTTTTTTTTTAAATAAAATACTATTTTCATCTTAAATTTGTTAAATAAATGTGTGCGTACTATGCCATAATGGACACTGGACAGAGTGGCAGAGCTTTTTATGACAATAATCACTTGTGTAACTGTTATTTGAGTTAATTATATAAACAGTTCAAACTGATTTTATTTGAGTTAAGTATAATTATTATAAATATGTATTTTGTTATGATACATTCAATTGTACTCATAATCATTGTTCATTTTGTTCAACAAAGAAATGTTTTCCGAAGAACAATTAATTTATGCCAAAATAATAGAATCGAAATAATCTGAAAATTTGGCCCCTAAAATCTGTATTGGTTTAAAAAAAACAAAAAACATTGGTTGGGCCGTATTGGAAACGACGGATGGAGGAATGCATGCAGAACAGAAATACATGGCTATTTCTTACGAAGTAACAGCTAAAAGTGTATCAGATACCGTTTAATCGCAGAATAATCTTATGGATTACCACTCGGGTCATCACCCTTTCGAATAGTGGCATTGTGGGTTCCGTGGCCGGGCAAGGGCTGGATTTGAACAAATACAGAACTCGACCGTGAGACATACCTTGTCAGGGGAAATAAGTTTGCGCTGAAGCTCAAGTCATTGTCAGCCGCAGGCCGCGGTCTTGGCCGCAGAGCTGTGCGAAAACGTCTCGAAACGGAGCTTTTGACAGCGTGTGTGCGGGAAATGCTCGGTGACGTCAATTTGGCGCGACGTTGTTTTTATTAGCTGCTGATAACAGGTTAGCGTTTCGGTTGTTGTTGTTTTCTTGGACTAATATTAGAATACCGGAAAAGTGAATTTGCGTTTTGTGTTAAGTCGGAGACGAAGGAAAACGTGTATCCATTTAATCCCTTTTGCTTGACCGCGAGTCCCCGGGACCGCGCAGAGTTCCACCCCACTTCCGGTTTGGAACGCCCCCACCGCGTTCCCGCGTTGTATCATGGGAGTTGTGTTTCTCTTTGCTATTGCAACGGTCATGAATTTACGCGATTATAATTCGCATTATTCTTATTATGGCGACTATCGAATACTGTGGCACTTGCGAAAATAGATCGATATTGTTACAGAAGGAGAATTATATGGTTTAATGACAATATTGCATATGCTATTAAATTGTGTCTAACCAGGAAGTATTCGCACAGTCACATGACTAGAAAAATGGCTGCGGTACAGTGGTAAGATGCAATTTCTTTTAAGGCAAAAAGTCGTTTTTCGTCTTCTTAAATATCTCTTGGAGACCTTTATATTTTTTACAACTTGCATTGCTGTGAACGCGAACGTTACTGATATTATTGCTATGGTCTTACAATTGTATACAGAGCTGTTGAATTGGAATAAATTATACCGGGTTTGTGAACTGTTTAAATGTGTCTACTCGGCAAACATTAGAAGAATCAAGTTCCAAAACACAAGTTACAGAGGAAATATTAATATCATTATATAGCAACATAAATAAACAATACATAATTTTATAGTAGAGGACTAAATCTCACTTGTCATTATGTATGCATGTGAACTTATGAATTCATTTCTTATCATCTTAAATTACCTTATCTTAAAGGCATTCCCGCAGCCGTAAATATGAAGCAGAACTCCAAATTTCCCGTCTTGAGATGGTGACAGTGGAGTTTGGAGACCATCATCCACTGAAGCCCATCACTGTAAGTAGACCACCTGGAATGAAAACCAAAATGAGACTGAAGGTGTGGTTCTAATTTGATAGCTTGTAATGGTTCCCCCATCCTGATTACTATTGTCATTATCAATAATTTTCCCCCAAATTCAGGTGACTGATGCCAAGTCTCGACGGGGTGCCCGTAAAGGCAGCACCTCTTCCTCCTCCTCGTCTTCCTCTTCTTTGGCCCCGGACCCTCTCAGCTCCATGCTGGATGGGACTGATCCATTGTCCATGTTCGCCGCTGCTTCAGCCAGCGAGGCCCCTTCACTGTCACACAGTAGTTCAGTGGGGGTGTGTAGACACACATACATATATACATACATACATGAACACATCCATGCGTACATATTAACACACAAACACACATGCACATAAACACATAATACACACACATGCATTTAAATGCAGACATACTGATGATTCCTCCCTGTAAGTTAAAAAAAGTTATTATTTTACTGAACATTATGAAACTTTTTTGCCCCCAAAAATGTTGCCATCAGATTTGACAAATTTCATGTAATCAAAAAATTGTTTTTGAGATATCTTGATTCACAAAAATAAATCTTTATTTCAGCTGTAAAATCTATTTGTGCTTGTACTGTAAAAACAGTACACAAATTTGCACTTTAGAATGAGGCATAAAACTCTAGCTGAAATCTTGTTTTCAGGACCTGGGAAGGAAGAGGAGGGAACAGGAGGAGGAGGCAGCAATAGGACCAGACTTTGAACCCTGGGCATCAAAACGAGGAGAAATCCTGTCCCGGTTCACCACCACTGAAAAGCTCTCTATTGTGAGTGTTTCAAGTTAAGAGACTCTCTCTACTCTATACACCGTGACCTAATTCAATTAAATTCCCCAAATAACTTATTACGCAGCTCTACTGAATACTTGATTCTAAAAAGAGGTAATCAGCGGTCTGTTATTTCTGTATAATGACTACTGATCTGTTAATAATGACCGGTGCCATGGGTAACTACGTTTCCGCTTGGTTACACTGCCCTCTGTCATTCTACCTGCAATTGCTCTTGCAAATTATATCTACTTGCATCATTTCTTGGCGACAGAGAACAGAGAACAATTCCCAACGTACCATTCAGGATGTCTCGTTTCACGATTAATGGAAATGTCCAATTTAACATAAATGACAATAAATATGTAAATGATTTCTAAGGCGACTAGTTTGCTCCATTGTTACAGTGTTAGCTACGTTATCGAGTGCTAGCAATAAAAATACTTTCAAATCGATATTAGATGTCATTAATTTCTTTGGTAAGTATATTTGTAATGAGCAGGATAATGTACATCCAGATGGTCATTATAAGGTTGGAGGGGTTATTTTGTGATAATGAACAATTGTCTATACATTTTCCCTTTCTTGGATCACACTTTTCAGTTACATTGCAACTTAATTCCAATATATATTTTTTTCTGTTATAGAACCTCTTCATGGGCTCCGACAAAGGTAAAGCCTTGTTTTTCCACTTTGCAATCACCTTTACAAGGTTATTTATGTATCTATTCATTCAGAAAAATTAAAGCGTTCAAACTCTCTCCTCTGTAATTCTACCATATCATATTATTATTATATATTTAAGCCAATGGGATGGACACTTTATAAGTAATAATAACTGCTGTAAATGTTTGAACTCTGTAGCATTCGAGGAGCTTCTGTTTTGTTTTGCTTGTTTTTTTTCTTTGTTGTGTTTATTTTTACATCACATTTATTTTCTCACCACAGTCAAAGCTCCAAGCCCGGGTTCCTCTGCTGTATCAGAGAAAGTTCGCACTCGCCTAGAGGAACTGGATGACCAGGAGGAGGTGAACTGCATTTGTTTAGTCTAGTCAAGGCTGAGACAAGAGAAAGACTGACACCAGGCTTGACAACCAGACCATTCTGAGTAAAGTCACAGACTGAAACCTATTAATCCACAGTTAAGTTAAGTTCCGAGACGTTAAGGTGGCGAATCCGATGGGGCCTGAAACTTGAGTTAATGCCGACACCAAAACAGTAGATGTCCACTTGAAAAGTTGCAGGGGAGGAGGTTTTTTTTCTTGGTCAAAATAAACAAGTTAGATTCAATTATCATTATTCTTATAGTCTTTCATGTTCAATGTCTTCAAGATCTCATAAATAAAAAAATAAAAAATCTGTTTTGGGTTCTTGAAACAGGGTGAAATTCACTTTCAAGTCTATACAGTACTATTACCCCAGTGAGGTCATCTGTCTACATTTTCATATAGGCTTTATAGCGGCAGTAGCAATTCAGACAATTTCACGTCTTGAAAAAGATGTGTTTGGAATAAGAAGCGAAGCAAAAAGACCCTGTTTGGGGTTTGCATGCAGTGATGTGCGCAAGCCCCCAGCCCAAACTATTGACCAACTCTTGACCACCCTGTACACTTGACTGAACACATCACATGATGGTTCTTTCTTTGTTTGTAACGTACTGCCTATTTTAGTATTGGATTGCAGTAAAGTCCCAACAGACTTAACTGCAATTTGTCTGTGTATATATTAAAAAAGTTTGAAGTTCAATAAATAGAGTAACCCTCCAGTTTAGACATCCTATTAGGCAGAACAACCTAACAAGGCCTTACATTCTGTATGTAAAATGCATGCACTCTTATTCCCTATTAACTTGCACAAGTGTTGAGCGTCTTTGTGTCTTTGCATAAGCCATCTTCTTATGTCTGTGTCTTTTTTTTTTCCCAGGGGTCTCAGAGGGAACTTCTGAATTTGTCCCAACAAGATTATGCCAATCGCATTGAGGAGCTTAACCAGTCTCTGAAGGATGCTTGGGCCTCTGACCAGAAGGTCAAGGCCCTTAAGATTGTCATCCAGGTAATACAACTTATTCAAACGAACAATTAAGGCTGCCCCTAGATAACTAATTTTCCAGTTTTATCTCCGCCACCATGGAAACCAGTGATAAATAAAACTGATTTTTCTATATAGATAACTGTCTCAATAAACTCAAAAGAAACATATGTTTTAGTCAGAGTCTTTGGCCCTAGTCTGAATCAGATTTTGTACAATGCCACTCATGCAACCACACTACTTCTCAAACTTCTCCTGCCCCTCACAAACCTTATCAACACTGTATGATGAGGTTGGTTTCAATGAGCTGACTCTTGTTTTCCAGTGCTCCAAGCTCCTGTCTGACACCTCTGTGATCCAGTTCTATCCCAGCAAGTTTGTTCTCATCACAGATATACTCGATACATTTGGTAAGCAAAAACAACCCAAAGGTTGCATCTTATGTTTCTCTGAGCGAAGAGATCACCTCTTGACAGAACTCTGTGTTATTGCTGAACAGTCGATCTCTCAGGTCTTCATGGTTCGAGTCATGGTTACACTATAACCTTCTGTGACCTTCGGTTCTCTGTCATGTTGAGATCACCTCTTCACAGGGCAGCAGTCTTCCAGGACACTTGTAGGAGGTGGTCTGTTCCTGAAAGGAATTTTTTTGGAAAAATGCCAAACCTCTCCCTTTAAAAGACAAAAAAAAGATCATAAGAGAAAAGATGGATCGGGCAGTAGGGATGCCACTGTGAGGAATTTTTTCCACCAGTTAATAAACTCATGACAACACCAGTGTTAGCGGTAACACCGAACATTTTCGAGTTGATGACGCTCGATGTCTGTGGACTCTACTGTGCATTTCTGCGACACAAAACTCCGGTTGCTGGACCTGGTGGAAGCCGTTTTCTCTGGATTATCCCACTTAAAATAAAAACCGTGGATTGAGATAAAGTTGTTTTTTCCATTTATTAATTGCATGGAGGCTGTTTAGTGGTTGTAGCAAGGAAGCGGATGGAGAATTTGGACATGGTCTTCTCGCATTGGCACAGTTGGACTGGTGATTGCACTGGAGTTGCGGCTCCAGATAATTACTTGTATAAATTCTTATATACAATAACAGACACCAAATAATTTAGTTTAATATATTTTATCCTTTGTACATCACCATAGTAACATATTGTCATGCTTGTTTCGTACCTCCCCCTCGCTCCATCCGTGCGGAAAGTTCAGAAAGTTCTGTATGCGGGGTAACTAGTTATAGTTTTATAACTAGAGGGGTTCTCGAACTAGGGGTGTTCTGCCCGCTGGCGGTCCTTGAATAAAATTGCGTTGGGGCCGTAGCGAATAACTGTTTATTTAATATTTTGTGTTTGAAAAAGAAATGTTGTATCGATTTTCAACATAATATATATGCTCTACCTTAGCAATGATTGTAGGTTTTATGGTTGTTGTGAGATTTGTGTTTTTTTGGAGGGTTGGTCAGGCGTCCTCAACCAAGAGGGCCTTGCCATGAAAAAGGTTTGGGAATCGCAGGCTTAATTAATTACCCACATCAGAAAAGCCAGGTGTGGTCACATTCCATAACCTTTGTGAAGGATCGTTATGAGAGCTTTCATTTTTCCTTCTGTTCGTCTCTCTCTAGCCTGCTATTTGCACGTCGTTAACTGTGATCTCTCATGCTCTTTCAGGCCGCCTCGTGTATGAGAGAATATGGACGATGTGTTCAGACCCTCAACCATTACCAGGTAGGAGGTTCTGTGGTTGTATCTTTGTAGAAACCTTGCTTTATTCCTCTTTCACTTCAGATCACAGATCCCTCAGATCAGAACTAGGGATGCTCAACTACCATGTTTTTTTCTAGTCTAGGTATATGTACCAGGTCTTAGTTTGAGGTTATAAAGTTTAGGTACGAATGGAAATTTTACAGTAATAATAGCGCGATCACCGATTTTTGAAGACCTTTTGTGTTAAATATTTTTCTAGTAGTTGTATTTGTTAGTCTAGTAGTTGGTATATTCTAGGGGTTGGCAAGTAAATTTGGCCGCTGGACAATTTTTTTTCTAAGCTTTTATAGTAGATGGCAGGCCAGAAGATTAATAGAAGCAAAAAGAAATGTTGTTCTAGTTCAAGTTTGGTTTTATTTTCCCTTTATGAAGAAGAAGAAGAAGATGAATAGGCCTATATCATTTGAATTATGGGCCACATTATAAGATAAGATTCAATGCATTGAAAGAAATTTAGGCATTGCAGCAGTTCAATGGGGAACCATAAAGTACAGAGTAACAGCAGGAGAATGTACAATAAATTCACAACATTATGGGATTGAATATTATATTTGGGATTTGTATTGTTGTCCAAGATTGTTATGTAAAGGAAAAAATCTATTGGCTGTTTCGTTCAAACACACCAGACCATAACCATCACAGAGTTCCAAAAATAAACTTGTCATCTACGTCTCCTCAATGTAGGTATTGGGGGCATTTTTATGAGTGCAATAACGCAGTTTTTGTGTCTTTTAAATATATTTACAGTCAATGTAATCTAAATGCTGTAGATTGTAGACCTGCCAGCCCGCACACATTTTGTGTATCAACTATGCAATTCTTGTTCAAAACACACAGGTACGAAATACCAGCTTACGTGAGATTCATCAGCCATTCAGCTTTATCAGCCATGACTGGTGATCGGACGATCAGTGTCAGATATATTTTCTGATTCTGTGCCAGTTAAATTTACACGCCCGATATTTTGCTCATGTGCTGTACTGGTAAAAAGGTTCCGGTACTCAAACCCGATACCATATAAATACAATATAAATGTATATTTGCATCTTAAAAGTGAAAAGGACTTTAATTTGAAGTTTGAACTGGACATTTCCATGTTAGTTACATGTTGTGTTCTACTAAAACTCAGTGAGAGTTACAGGTTGAATTATTCTGAAACTTGGTGACAGTCCCATATTCTATTTTACTGGCACCCAGGGACAGTTTCATGTTCTATGAGGGTTCCATAGTGAATAATGAACAAACAGTGATACAATATAATGAATAATGAATAAAAAGTGTTTAAATCAGCAATCTCTATTATATAATTATAGAACGCAGAATCGCGATTGTGGCGCCTCCCATTGCAGCTGCCTGTGCGAGCACCTTGTGTCGATTATGCACAGTTTGGTATTTTTTAGTATTTTTAGAGCTTATAGAGCTTATTGTGCCTAATCACCGGGTGTCATGACATTTCACTGCATATATGTATGACCGTATGTATATGTATGTGACAAATAATCTCTTGAACTTGAACTACTGTGGTAACTGAAAATTGCAGAGGTAGTCTGTATGTGCAGCTGTTCAATCACGTGAGGGTGATCAGATCACACAATGTATTTGTCATAGATGTGCAGTAGATCAGAAATCGGAATCGGTAGGTCTGACTTAAAAAAAAACAGAAAATTGCAATTGTGTATCTCTAGTTGGTAAACATGTTCGGTAACCTTATGAGATGATGCATGTCAAGGGGTATATCCTAATGATATGAATTTGTATTCTGTATATAGTAAGCTGTAGTAGCTCGCATACGATGTTATTAGCCTCGTTATGAGACGGCTACGATGTAAATAACTGATGTAGTCATTTAGCCACCATGGAGACTCCCTGTTACACTATTGTGGTACTCAAAATATTTTCCCAAGGTTGGCAGGTCTGTAGCTTGTTTGTTTTTATCCTGCTTTCCTTTCAGACTCCTTCACAGCCGCCGACGTCAATGACACCGCCAAGGAGACCTGCCTCAACTGGTTTTTCAAGATTGCCTCCATCAGAGAGCTCCTCCCCAGGCTGTATCCTACAAAATAGCCCTCCCCATCATCAATCATGTACATATTTTTTATGATCAAATAAGCTTCTTTCTTTGACCCATAATTGCACAGATACGTAGAGGCGGCCATCCTCAAGTGCAATCGCTTCCTGAATAAGTCGTAAGTCGTCTGCAAATCTTGTTAAATTTCAAATGTGTCAAAAAGGGCAAATTAAATGATATCGTAAATTTATAATCACTCCCACTCCCATCCCCCCAGAGGTATTCAGGAGACTCTCCCTCGGCTAACGATGATGATCAGAGGCATCGGAGACCCACTGGTTGCTGTCTATGCCAGGGCTTACCTCTGCAGGGTGAGTCCGTTGACCATTTTTGTTCTGAAAGAATCTCAAGAAAATGCTCTAATTGAGCCAAATCACCTATCAATTGTGGCTGACTTTATTTAATGTTAAAGTAAAATTTAACAGCATATGTTTCCTAAGAGATGATTTGAGGCCTCAGGGTTGCCTTTTCACTCGCCGCCATCTTGGCAGGAAACCAGAAATTTCTCAATTTGTCCAGTGGGGCGTCGTGTTGGTGTGTTGAGGTGGAGAGTGAAAGCTACCACACCCCAAATATACACATATTTAAGCCTTAATATCCTCTTCATGGAAAATAATGCTTCCAAAAAGACACCAATTAGAAGAAGTAAACTCAGATATTGAGATATTTTAATTCTCGTGGGACAACTTTATTGACTTTTGTAGATTTTTTTTTTTTTTTTGTTTGTTTTTTTTGTGAGAAGTTCCCACTTTTTCCATTAACTTCCATTCAGTCTGAGGTATTCCGAAACACAATCAATGAAACAGCATCACGGTTCAAAGGACCATTTTGGCTTCAACACTATGCCTGATGGCCTGTTACTAATACCTCCATTTTTTCTGATGTTTCTCTTTCTCACTCTTTCATATGTTTCTTTGTTTTTCAGGTGGGAATGGAGGTGGCCCCCCACCTGAAGGAGAGCCTGAAACGGAATTTCTTTGACCTGCTGGGCACCTTCCGTCAGATCCACGCCGACAGTGTCCAGAACCAGCTGGTCCTCCAGCGGGTGGAGATACCCCAGTACCTGACTCTCTACTCTCCTGCCATCCACTGGATCCTGCAGTGCGTCGCCTACAGAGCACCGGAGGTAAGCGGCCGCTTGTCAGAGCGGCAGCGCTAAGTGGTGAGAAAGCCCACCCTGACAGGCCCACCCTGACAGGCCCACCCTGTCCAAAAGAGATATCGAAATCAGTGTTTATAAATTATTATATTTCTCAACGATCATTATTTCATGTGCCTTTTTTAATGTTCCCCATTTCAGCCGCTTCTAACGGAAATGATGGAGCGATGCAAGACACTGGGTAACAAGTGAGTTTTACTTTGTCGACACCCAAGACGTTGAGGTGGATTGAGGTGAAAGTTGTATGTCAGTGCGGTGTTTGATAACACGGAGAAGATCTAAAGCTTTACATCAACTCTAACTAGCTATGTTCTGTGATCTAAATTTGATTTATAGACAGGGATTTAGGTACAAACACACAGAACATTCCAGCTTTGATCAGAATGCATAACAAGGGAACAAGGAGGCATTGGCTTTCGAGCAAAAAAATTAAAAATGTGCCATGTCTCTCTTCCGACAGTGCTCTGCTGTTAAATTCTGTCATGTGGGCGTTCAGGGCAGAGTTTGTGGCAGCCAGGGCCATGGACTTCATAGGGATGATCAAAGACTGTGATGAAGCCGGCTTTCCAAAGGTCAGAGAAGATGAAAGGCTGTTTTTCAATCCTATCAAACACATTAATAATCAATAATAAAGTAATTAATAATAATAAAGTCTGTATCAAAATTAGAATGAATAATATAATGCCAACTCCCAGTTCCGACAGACCAGGATGTGACGGCTGGGATACACATTTAAAGTGAAACTGTAATATTTGTTAGGGGTGGAGTATCGCCAGGGATTTCACAATACGATAATATTGCAATACTTGAGTCCCAATATGATAATATCGCAATTCTTTCCGATTCTTTCCCATTATTTCTTTCCGTAGTATTATGATACGATATTGCAATATATTTAAATATATTGTTAATTTCTTTCTCATCTGACAGCAGTAAAACATTTAAAACGCATCTTTCGTTCTCAGTTTTAGTCCTACCACACGGAGCTTAAAACTCCGATGTCATAATGCCTGTGCATGCATCAGCAACCTACGAACGATGGTCGACGGCCTGTTTGTTTGTGTTATCAGTAGTGTTATGTTATGTTGTAATGTAATGTTAACTGCATTACGATAACACTGCTGCTTCACACTTGTAAACAAAGTATACTTGTTCTCTTGCTGCTGATTTCCTGCTCATGCGTATTAAAGAAATGGAAGAGTTTTTAGATGTATACGCATTAGTCTGGACATTACATGGCCTATATCTCATGGCCATAAATTTAAATTTAAAAAATCCATTCTTGGCGTTGAAGTATATCGCGGTGGAAGATATCGCAATACTAAGCTATATCGATTATTTTTTTGCCCCACCCTTAGTATTTTTGTTGGCAACTTGCCATTTTGTTGGCAACTTGTTGCATTCTGTTCATTGAACTGACCGATCCGGCATCTCAGACCTATCTTGTCTAAAACTCCTGCCACAAAGGAAGGCATGTCCAGTCCTCACACTGCAATTCACAGGGACCAGATCCAGGCTAGTGAAATTAAATCACCACCCTTGTTTAAGTCAAACTTTTCATTGGCGATTAAAAGGTCCATGTGCACGGCGTATCCCAGGAAGAGCTTTATAACCACAAAGATGAATGACATGTAAACCACTCTGAATGAGGGCAATATCTAAATGCGCTCTCCTCTGCAGCATCTGTTATTTGGTTCACTGGGTCGCAGTCTGGCCTGCGCAGATCCTCCAGAACCCGAGAGGTTGTCAATCCTCAACGAGGCATGGAAGGTCGTCACGAAGATCCGCAGTCCACAGGTAAGTTTCCCTGCTCCACTGTTCTGGCGTACCACTAAACTATGAGAGGCAGGCTTTACTAATTGTTGTGAACCATATTTCCCCCTGGTTTTTAGGACTACATCAACTGTGCTGAGATCTGGGTAGAATTCACCTGTCGACACTTTACGGTGAGCTTGGGCTGAACCACTGATTTTTCGATTCTTTAAAAAAAAAAATTGAAACAAAGTTTCCTTTCTTTGTTCAGATTGTTTTTAACCTTAAACCCAGTTTAACCCAGTTGACATCCATAAATTCACAACAAGGACACTGTTAGGACAAGCTATTTTTGGGTTCAAATATAGCTTGTCATGGGAAATTTGACTTGACACTCTCCCGTCACTCTGAAGTCTCCCCTTCGCTCTCACACATCTCCTAACACGCCCTCCACAATCTCTCCATCCGACACCCCCACAGAAACGTGAAGTCAACACCATCTTGGCGGATGCCATCAAGCACATGACCCCTGACCGCGCCTTCGAGGATGCCTACCCCCAGGTACCGACGGCAAAGTCCCCAAGAGGGAGGATCACCCGATGACACCCATGTATTTGTTACGTTCTCAATCTAAACACTAATCTGTATCATTACATCCTGAGGCTGTTTTTACACCACACGTGTGAATCAACGCGCAGATTATGGCAGTGTAACTTCAATCTGTTTTGTCTGTTGTACAATAAAACCGTATTGTCATGACTAACTCTGTAATATTTGTCTGTCTCCAGCTGCAGTCGGTGATCAGGAAGATCCTGACTTACTTCCACGATTTTTCGGTGCTCTTTTCTATGGTAAGTGATGGCTGCAAAATCATTAGAGTGATTTCATTACATTTGAATAAACCCCATTATAAAGTTATTAAAACTGTATGTCCATTTTTAGAAGACGAGGCAACAGTTCCGCAAAATATAAGTGTATGTATGTGTAAGAAAATCCATCCCAGTGTTTCCCCTTGATTTTTTTCAGGTGGTACACCATGAAAAAGCCCTATGTGATCTGAAAAGGAGACTTAATAAGCTGCATTTATTGCATAAAAATATGATGTTTGAATAATATGACGATTGACAAACATTACCACATCATGAAAACAGTGTGCATGATTCATTGCTGCACTTGATCTTCCTTGGCTTGGAAAAAATTTCAAGTTTTTCTTGTTTTCAAAATAGAATAAAGGTTTCACAAATCTGCATTTTATTATAATCTAGTCCAGGTTTGACAACTACAAGTGCTGTAGTGTTTATTTTTCATTATCTTGACCTGGTCTTAAATGGCCTGTGTGTAGAAAAAATCAATCTGTCAATTCCACCTTTTCTCTGTTTTCACGGATAAAATAACGTTTTCACAAATGTGAGATAGGGTTTTGCATTCTGTTTATTATCAATACAATAATGAAAACTATTCACTTTCACCATTAACAATTAACACCATTAACTTTCAATACTGTATTTATTTCAGACAGATGATGATGATGAATATGTGCATGTGAACACGTTGAGTGACGGAGATGACAGTTTTCAAACTTCTTGCAAGTGCAGTGCAAGGGAGGATTTTAGTATACTCCTGTTCCAGAGGTTGAATTGAGTGTGTAGAAAAAATCAATCTGTCAATTCCACCTTTTCTCTGTTTTCACGGATAAAATAACGTTTTCACAAATCTGAGATAGGGTTTTGCATTCTGTTTATTATCAATACAATAATGAAAACTATTCACTTTCACCATTAACAATTAACACCATTAACTTTCAATACTGTATTTATTTCAGACAGATGATGATGATGAATATGTGCATGTGAACACGTTGAGTGACGGAGATGACAGTTTTCAAACTTCTTGCAAGTGCAGTGCAAGGGAGGATTTTAGTATACTCCTGTTCCAGAGGTTGAATTGAGTGTTTCCTGCCCACCCCTACCCCCACCCCACCCAGGAGCGTTTCCTGCCATTTCTAGACATGTTCCAGAAGGACAGTGTGAGGGTGGAGGTCTGTCGAGCCATCATGGAGGTCTTCATAAAGTGAGCCACTTTGCGGCTTTTTCTCATTTACCTTTTTAACCTGTCCGAACGCATTTGAATGAGCTTTTCTTTTCTTCATTAATTCATATATTTTTATTGTTTCCACTTGCACAAAAATCACTTGTTTTTTCTTTTCAATGTGCGAATGACTGCTTACTTTTTGTATGACATTGTAGGCGGAAATAACATTCTGTACAACTATCCTGTGTAGTTGTGAGTGTAGTATCATTCGGGATTAAACGCCTTCCTCCTCTGCACTAAAACCCTGAACCTTTTCTGTGGTCACATTATACTGAAGCTTTGGCGGCGGTGGCAACAGCGTATTTGTCTGTCTGTCCACCCAGATACCAGCTGGAGCCCACCAGAGACCCCGTCATCCTCAACGCCCTGCTGCACGTCTGCAAGGCCATGCACGACTCCGTCAAGTCAGTCAGGCCCAATGCTGTGTGTGTGTGTGTGTGTGTGTGTGTGTGTGTGTGTGTGTGTGTGTGTGTGTGTGTGTGTGTGTGTGTGTGTGTGTGTGTGTGTGTGTGTGTGTGTGTGTGTGTGTGTGTGTTTTAAGGCAGTGTTGATGATGACTGCTGGGGCTGTATTGAATTCAGGGGAAATGTGATGTTGCATTGGACGGGAATTCAACGTGGAAATTGGGTGAGAATTTCACTGCTTAACCACTGATTTTCTTATAGCTAATTGACTTAAAAAGGTTCAAATATAGCTATTGTATATTTAAAGTAAAATGGTACCAGAACCATCTTGTAGAACCACAATAATAATAATAATATCTATAATATCTGCAGGCAGCATTACATGGGGTCCACTGTAGTTGTTTTAGGTACTTATACCATTTTTTGGGGTTCTGTTAAACGCAGAACAAGTTGCAAAAGTTACAAATACCTTGGACTTACGTTATTGCATGTTGCTCTACTGGCGTTAAGTTGAAATATCCCTGAAGAACGGTGTTTTAAGAATTACGATCGTTCGTGGATGATTTGTTGACACGAGTTTTATGAGTCCTGGTGACATGCAGAGTTTCTCACAATTGGATGCACTTGTAGCGTGTGGTGACTTTATCCTAAAAATGAGAAGGCGGCTGTCGACCTGTAGTGCACAGAGTCCTGTCTCACGGTGTCTCTGTGGAAGGAAATCACTCTGTGTGGAAGTTCCCAAGTCCATCCCACACACGCTCAATAGGGATGTAACAATATGTAATTTTACAGTAGGGTACGGTATCTACCAAAATAATGTGGTATACGGTATTAATGTTTGTTTTTTAATGACTAATTCAACTTTCCGCCATGTTTGTTTAACACTTGCGCCCATGCACGTGCAAGTAATGTAAAGAACCGTGTGGTAAAATATTGGTGTAAATCAGTTCTGCACATAAAATCAGATGGCGGCACGTGGTGCTTGGGGAACATGGTGTTATATCGGAATACAATGTCATCATTTAAAAAGACAAAAGAAATAAAATATCAATCGAACATCCGTGTAGACATCAACTAGGTAAGATGGTACATATACACGCCTAGTTTGTAATCTCTAACCACTACACACGAATGGACATTCTGAACCATAATGTGCACATTTATAGTACATTGGATGATGACATCACAAAGCATCTTACTCTAAAATTCATCTCTGGATCTCTGAATATAATAAAAAGTAAAAATAAAATAAAATTGTCAAATGTGCACAAATTGTCGGAAAATACGAAACAGAAATAGTAAAATATATAAAAATACAGAATACACAAATGCAATTCTACACAGGATAAGTTATTGGTATGGGTATTTCGCCTGCCCGCCGCCTTTCGCCTGCTCCCGTTAGGGGTCGCCACAGCGGATCACCTGCCTCCAACACCTTCTGTATAGGCTATACGTTATAGTTGTGAATTATTGCCAAGAATTTTACACAGTTATTGCACGTACGTTATTGCACAAGATCCAAAGCAGTTTTCTTTTTTTTTTTTTTTTTTTTTTACATATTTATTCATAATCTTTTGCGAATGTTCACCTGCTCTCCATCACTGCGGTGTTGCAGCGCTCTGACCCTCGAAGATGAGAAAAGGTCTTTGGCTTTGCTGATCAACGGTTTCATAAGCTTGGTAAGGCTTAAGCATTTTGTCATATATCCGATATATCGAGTACAGTAGTACTTACCGCTTTGATGCAGCATCTCACCACCTGAACACAAATGTGGCAAACATTTAAGCTTTTAAAAAATACATTTCCTTTTCAAAACGGGAAGCTCACATTATAGTCTTTTGTTTTTGTTTGAATAACCGTAATAGTGCATTTTATTTAGGACTACATTTTGCATGTGCATGTTCATTCCTCGCACTCCCCCTACATCCTTTACATCTGTGTCTCCGTCGGTCCCTCCATCCCTCCGTCCAGGTTTCGTTCGGCCGTGACTTTGAGCAGCAGCTGAGTTTCTGTGTGGAGGCCAGAGCTTCCTTCTGCAACCTTGAACCTGTGCTGATGCAACTCATTCACGTGAGTCCTGCTGCCGTTGCGTGTCCCCCGCACAGTGTGCACACTCGTCTGTTGACCTCCGTCACTCTGTCCATGTAGACAGTGAACCAGCTGGCCATGGAGACCAGGAAGGTGATGAGAGGAAGCCACTCCCGCAAAACGGCTGCCTTCGTCAGGGTCAGTTGACGATTGAGTGTTTAGCATTTCCAAAAATATAGTATGTATCAAATGGTCTGCAAGAAGTGCAGTACCGGGATGACATACTACATCTTGTGATGTAGTAGTATTGGGAGTGATAGACACCGGTGAAGGTTTACATGCAGTGTCGTCATCAATGGAAGTGGCACAGATATGACCATGTAGAATGGTCTGAGATGCCGTCATTGTTTTTACTTTTTCTAAAGTATGCTAGCTGGATGATAGTACAAATCAACTGCTTACAAATAATCTATTGAACTTGGATTTGAACTAGAATACCCGGATAATCTGCTATCCTTGCTACACCGCGTGAGATATTGAAGGTATTTGTGCTCTGGGAGTCACCTCAGATATGCAAGGAGTCGTTTGAAGCATTATTTGAGACCAAATAAGGGACTTGCACTTAGATTTATCAAAAGGATGTAGTTGCCCAGTTGCTCAACAGGTTTTTATGGAGTACTATTTAAACAAAGATAATTCTCTACCTTGACCTATCCCGCTTTCCCCCTCTCTTTCTCTCCAGGCCTGCGCTGCCTACAGTTTCATCACCATCCCGTCCCTGAGCAGCATCTTCTGTCGCCTCAGCCTCTACCTGCTTTCTGGACAGGTGGCGCTGGCCAACCAGTGTCTTTCCCAGGGTGAGCAGCCTCCTCCTTCCCTCCCGCCCTGTGACTCCCAGCCTGTGATGACCTCTTTTCCCTCTGTTTATCCCTCTCCCCGCTTCGTCCCTTCCAGCGGACGCCTTCTTGAAGGCGGCCGTCAGTTTACTTCCGGAGGTTCCTCGCACCATCAGCGTGGAGGGGAAACAGCGCTCGTCCGAGAGCTTTCTGCTAGACTTCATCAACAACTTCCTGGCCATGCTACTGGTTGTCCCGGTAATGCTGCACCTTTCAGTTTGTGTGTGTGTGTGTGTGTGAGTCTGCCTGGTGTGAAACGGAACACGCGATAGACACAAACGTAACACGAGATAGACACAAACTGTACACGTCATAGACATGTGTATAGGTCTATGACACCTGGCGATGTCCTTGTGTGAGTGTGTGCATGTGCATGCGCGCAAGATAAGAAAATATAAAATGTTATTTTTTTGTCACAGCAGTAAAAAGCAGTGCGAGTCAAAAAAGGTATAAGAAGTAAGATGGAGTTAAAAAATGTAATATAACTTAAAAATAACACATGCACACATCTATCTACAGAGTAAACATCCAGTAGCGTAGCAATAACTATATGTATATATCAAAAATATTATAATTAGTTCTATTCGGCAGGTACATTTACATATACTACGAATTTGTGTGGTTTGTTACACTGCTGACCATTTGTGTTAAACAATAAAAAATATAATATATGCAAATAGTGTACCAGCGTTATTGCGCGTGTATTATTGTACAAGTTTTGAGTGTGTCAGTATATGTATACAGATACTCCTCACTTAACGAACTACCTGTTTAACAACCATTCTGACTAACGACCAGCTCTCTGACCAGTCTGTATTGTACGCTGTCGCGGCGTCTCAGCATCAAGCATCTCCTCGCGCATCACCCTTTATATACTATATACACTATATATACTACATACACTATATATACTATAGACACTATATATAGTGTTTATACTATATACACTATGTATACTATATGCACTATATGCACTATATGCACTATATACACTATATAGATTATATACACTATATACACTATATACATCTCATCACCGTTCTCAGTCTCAGTCTCGTTCCCGCAGTCTGTAAGTATTCACTACACTAGCGTTCGCAATGGCCACGCCCCCTTACTGTGAAATAACACGGGCCCTCGATTATCAACCAATTCACTGAAAGACCTGGTTGTAGGAACAGAAATCGGTCTTTAAGTGAGGAGTATCTGTATTGTGAGTATGTGTGTATATAGCCCTAAAAATATATTGTATATTGTTTTTTTGCATTTTCAAACATGTATACGATTTCAGATTTTGGGCGGAATTTCACTGCATGCAACTGGCGAAGATATTGTTCAGATATGAAAAAAATCCATCAAACCTCCTTCAAATGTTTTACGCCCCAAAAATAAATTCTGCCTGTCTTTGTTAAATGACGGCCCCCGTTGTGTGTAATGAAAATATGTCCTTGTGTGCGTATGCTTTTGCACACGTTTGCACCACTAGGACCACCCAGAGCACGGCGTTCTTTACCTGGTCCGTGGTCTGCTCAACATGGTTCAGGACTACGCCTGGGAAGACAACAGCGATGCCAAGATCAGGGTGTACATCAGCGCTTTGCCCCTGCTGGCCGCCATGAGTCAGGAGACTTACCTCTATTCCATACCTAAAGGTAAAGGCTCCGAAAGACACCTAGACCTTGTCTCCACTGTGGGCAGACCATCTGGAAATTTACGCACGGAACTATTTTAGAGTACGTACTTTTCTTGCAGACTTTGTGAAGACAATGTGACGTTTTGAGGCTCCGCCCGTCCTGAAAAGGGGGGATCTTTGGGGTCCCTTTTTTCCCCCTAAATGACCTCCTTATCCTTTTGGGGTTACGATAATTAAAGGGATGTTCAATGCCCAGTACACACCAAAGAACACATTTCTTCAAGGATCGTCAGGTCTTACAGTCATAAGGGAATCTCTTGTCTTAATGGTCGTTTGATTTTCAGACGGCCAGAGACTCTTGTGATCAGTCTGGGAATGACAGTTGACAATTCCTGGTTGGGTTTGGTATCATCTTAAAAGTCTCACGTCTTGGTTCGTAAGGTGTGTGTTAGAATTCCTAGATGTAGAGTCCCTTGCTAAACTAAACTGTAAGCTAAACTGTAGTGTGTGCACTACTGGGGGGAAAAGTCCTTAAATGTGTGATGCTGTCTTTTGAAAATCTTTTAGTGTATACCTGCGATAACACGCACATACACTTACAAGAAGCAAATGAGACCCAAAAGGAATTAATGAAAACTTATCCATCAGTAAAGTGAAATTTGCTTTGCACAATAAGCCTTATTATTATATTTGATATGTACTTATACCTATTTCCTGAATTTATAACAAGTTACATTAATTGTCTGGACAGCACTTTGCCTTTACCCTTCATCGAATTGAGACTTGGAGACTGTCAAATAGTGTTTTTCGAGCCTCTCCTCTTAAGCACTGATTAAGCCTTCACGCGGGCGAGCGCAGGGTATTTAAAGCCGCCACGTTGCAGTATTCTGCAACGTGAGAAAGAGAGAAAGTATCGTGTGAAGCAGGAAGTAGTAAACGAAGAAGAGCGCGAGACAGCAAACATGGCCGCACACACAGCATCGGAGCTTGTCTTTGGCCGAGGAGGAATTGCTGGTTATGGTGGTTAAACAGACAAAAGCGCCAAATAGGAGCTGGTCTTTCTGCCCGTTACATTACATTTAGCAGGCGCTTTTATCCAAAGCGACTTACAATTATTCAAACACTGACGGACGCAGTCATCAGGAGCAATTAGGAGTTAAGTGTCTTGCTCAAGGACACTACAGCATGCTAGCAGGAGGAGCCTGGGATCAAACCAGCAACCTTTACATCACTAGACCACCAGCTCTACCTCCTGGCTACCATCCCCATACCATCCCCATACCCTCCAAAGGCACAATTCTCCCTCATCGCAAGACTCTCTAAAAATAAACTGCACATAAATACCAATAAATACCAATAAAAATTGCTAGATTTTATTTGTACTGTAAACTGAACTTTACGGCCTTGTTAAATTTCAGACCTGCCAACGTGCGTGCATTTTGTGGACCAACCACGCAATTCTTGGTCAAAATACGCAGGTACAAAATGCCAGCTGAAACTACACAAAGAAAAAAATATATGTATATTAAATATTGTAATTTAATTACAGAAAACAATCAATCAATACAAAACAATACTGTACATTTATTCGGTACATCCCTGGGATTGGACCAGAAGCTACGACCTGTGGTTCTGTAAGCCCTCCCCTCCCTCTCCTCTCACTCATTCAGCGATGCTGCATTGTGAGGTAAAATGGGAAGTGTTGAGTGGGGGTGTACTGAGCACAAAAATGTGACCGTTATGTTAACATATAAAATGTTGGTAATAGAGATGCACCAATCGATCGGCAGGTTTCAGCTTGATCGCCATGACTGGTGACCGGCCGATCAGATATATTTTCCCATTTTGTACTGGTCAAATTTACGGCCCATTATGTGCTCATGTACTCGTACTAAAAATGATCCAATACTCAAACACGATACCAACCTAATGTAACGTTGCATAGTTGATGCAAAAGAAAGAAAATGGCAGTTATTTGGAGGTACTTCAAGGTAAATGAAAATTTGATTCATATTTTATCGCTTGACAATATTCTAAATTGTGCAGACTGCGTTTCTATCACTGTCACTGCAGCGGAGATTCTGCTCCGGTTGTTCCTAGTGCACGAGCTCCGATCGTGATGAAAAGTTTGACTTTTTTTTTGAGACTGTTCTGGACGAGTCACTCAGTAAAACCAGTCATTCCATTTCATTCAGTTGGAATAATCGACAGTGAGTGCCAGTGAACAAAGTGAGAAGAGTCGGTCATTTATTATTACTTTTATTTTCATTTTTTTTGCAATGATTGCAATTTATTTTGTAATGGCAAGTACCATATAAATAAAATATAAATGTATATTTGCTCTTTAAGTAAAAAGGACTTTAATTTGAAGTTTGAACTGGACATTTCCATGTTAGTTACATGTTGTGTTCTTCTAAAACTCAGTGAGAGTTACAGGTTGAATTATGCTGAAACTTGGTCCCATATTCTATTTTATTGCAACTCAGGGACAGTTTTGTGTTCCATTATTGTTCCATTGTGAAAAATGAAGAATAATAAAAACACAGTGTCCAGATCAGCAATCTCACTATTGTGGTCACTAAAAATTGCAGTGACCGTCCATATGTGCAGCTGTCCTATCACGTGAGCATGATCAGATCATGCGATATATTTTTCATTTGATGTACAGCAGATATACCCAATGAGACCAAATTATAAGAAATTAGATTTCTCCGATCAATATAAACTCAAAATGATCGGATGACAATGTAAAAGTTATTTAATAGTCAATGTTTTATTATGAACTTACAATTGAATGAAAATCAGAGTCGGCCAAAATCTGAATCTGCAGGTCAGAAAAAAAAATCTGAAATAGGAATCGGCCAAGAAAATTACAATCGGTGCATCTCTGGTTGGTGAAACATGTTCTGTAACTTTATGAGATGATGCATGTCAAGGGGTTTATCCTAATGATATGAAGTGCAATATGATTTAGGTGCAATAACACCACAGAGACTCCCTGTTAAACCATTGTGGTACACAAAATATTTTCCCACAGTTGGCAGGTCTGAAATTACAATAAAATCACCAAACGTGAGTGAGCTGCTTGCGTAGACTATTTTGAACTGTCAAAAAGGAATGAGTATACTTTGAATTTCACATCTGAATTGTGCTGCGGGTCAATTTGGGCCGACATATCCCAAATAAAACAGCAAAACCCTGATCTCCCATCGCTTCAAATGCATTTCCAGCAAACGCTCCTCACGCCAAGTCACAATCTTAGAGGTCCCCACACGCCATGGCGCCGCCCCCTGGGGCAGGTGTAAACCAGCCTTGACCACTTCCTCTCCCTCCCCGCTTTCCTTTCCCAGTGGACTCCAATGAAACCCTTTACGGCGGAGACCCCAAGTTTATCGGCGAGATCAGCAAGCTCTGCGAGACTTTGGTCGGCCAAGTGGTGGACCACCTGAAAACGCTAGGCAGAGACGAGGTAAGCGGGTGAACCCACTGTACGTACAGACTCAAACCTTTACTTCATACCACGTGGGAATCATCTGTTTCTGTGAATTTATTGGAGTTTTCCGGAATTTTCTGTTCCTTAGATGAGTGATTTTGAAGTTGTACTTCTTGTACTTCGTTCCTGTTGTAGTGGCAATCCATAAGATTGTATGTTTTGCGTGGATTACACTACGCGTTCCAAATCTGGCTGTCTTCATTCTAATGGTCAAATTATTTGACCTTCTGGTTGATTGATTGATTGATTTGGGGGTGGGGTTCATCTGGGTCAATCTCATGGTTTTTGATGAGGCTGTGGTTGTTTTTGTGAACGTTCATCCATGTTGACAGTTGTACTGACCACAAAGAGCTGCACTTGCTGAATCAAATTCACTGCGTATTTATCTCCATCCGACTTTCCTTCCCTCATCCTCCTCGTCCTCTGCCGCCCCCCGCTGCACCAGAACGCTCGCCGGCAGGGCGCCCTGGCCTTCTCACTGTTCGGCTGCCTGCTGGCGCACGCCGACCTGCGAAACAACAAGCTCAACCAGCTGGCGGTCAACCTGTGGAACCTCAGCCACAAGCATGGCCACTGCGACACCCGCACTTCTGTGAGTTTAAACCTCTCTTCAGTCTCCCAAGAGAGTTTGAGAATTGTTTTTAAGCCTTAAAGCCTCAAAGCCTTAGTTTGAATATGCGTAAACAGATCTGGCAACCGGAGGGAAATTTGAATTAATAGCACCTTTGATTAGAATGTGCAGCTCTCGTCTTGGAGCTGGACTACTATCGGAAGCAGTTATCAAAGGACCTTCATCACGTCATACGAGAGCTATAAAAAAAAAAGTCATCATATCATACGACTAAATAGATGAGTGACGGTGTGGAAAAGGGAGTCTGTAATGACTTTTAGCTTCTGCCAGTAGAGGCCAATGTTGGGCCAAAAGTTGTGAAACCTTTCAAAACGATTGTTTGGAGTTGTTCAGCAGGTACGACTGTTCTCAGGTTGGTATCCAGGGATACAAGCCTGTGAATTGAAGTAAATATGATGAATAGGAGGACTTTCATTCCTTTACCCAGGTATTTCCTGCTTTTAACATACAGTATGATCCCTCCCTCCCAGGTGCGCACCCTGCAGTCCATCAAGCAGCAGTCCCAGCAGCCCGGCATGGTTCACATGTCGGACATGATCCAGAGGCTCACCCTGCAGTCTCGCACTTAAACAAAAGCCTGGACCGGACCCTTTGCGTCACCCGACAAGGACCCGCCTTCAAAGACCGGCTCTGACCAGCTTGAACTTTTGGGAAGTGTTTGGTGTCCGTACGTCACCACGTCCAACAAGCCTACAAGCAAAAGCGTTTCTGAGACTGGACAGTTCCGCTGCTCCCTGTGATGTCTACCCCTTCTGTCCTAAAATGTGTTGCTTCATTCATATCCAAGTACACTGCAACACAAAATTGTAAGTGCATTGTTGGTGTTATATGGCATAAGTGGCTGCTCTGTTATCAACTTCGCTAACGCACAATATGAACCGTAACCCCACCTTTTTGTTACGTTTTTTTTTTTGTTTTTCTTTCACGATAGACCGTGAAGACGAGATGGCCTTTTTCTGACAGTAGGAAGTTGAGTTTCTGAAATTGTCTCCACTTGGATAGTTCTTGGTTCCCAAAAAAGTCCCTGCAAGCGAGGTGGTACTTTTCAGGGCAACAGGAACAACGCCAACACAGTGATTGTGTCAAATGCAAGCGAATGTGAGGATCGTCAAGGACACCAACCAAGATCCATTTTTAAATACTGGTCGGTAAACAGCTGATTTAAGGACTGCTCAGGTTTCCGTTTAAGAAGGTTCCGAGCCAGATGATCCCAGTGCCTCATTTCTGCTTCAACTATAATGATGCAAAATAAAGGCGTGGTCAACAAGACAGCCTGGAGCAAATTCTTATTAGTTTCTGTTTATTTACTCAATTAATGAATCATCAAAAAGGCAAAAAATCCCCACCAGCATTCAGGAGTTATTTAAAAAAAACAAAAAACAATGTTGACTAACACACTCGATAGGCAAGACGGAGACCGGTCCAACCGAGCAGTTGGTTGCACTTCCAGGGTTGCTTTCAGAATCGAGGCATAATATAAGATTTATTTCCAGTTGATGCATGAATGAAAGATTTTCAATAATGCCCAAAAGTCAATATTGCTGCAGTTTCCCCATTATATACACACACACACACACACCAAAGCAACCAAAACTGTTATCGCTGCAGGCCTGAATGCCATTGTTTTGCTTTTCATAAGCACAGAGTAAATTTAGTAAATATTGAGGTCTAACATTTGGAATGAAATGACTTGTGCTGCGTTTTTTTTTTTTGTTTTTATGTATCTTTCTGCACATCTCTCACCCCCAACAATACTAGGTCCATTTGCCAATACTCAACACGTTTAAAGTTTAATGAAATCACATACCAGGGCCCATACATTAAGAACTCAACTCTATCCTGTCACTTTTGTTTTGTAACAATATTGAATTACACGCCTAGTCATTTCAATATAAATAAATAAAACATTATACAGACAAATCTAAGGTGGGCTTCAAAGTGTGCAAAGTCAGATTGTGGAAGTGGATTGCCCCACCCTCACTGTAGTTTATTCTGAACTCCAACCCAACCTCAAAACCTGTCACATCTGGCGTGAAGACCCCCCCCACCCCCAAAACCAGATATAGACACACCAATGTAGCCAACGCCCAACACTTTGATGTGCTCACTGAAGAAAATGGTTATGCTCCAAATTTGAGCATTTGTTTTATTTTGATTTTCCGCTCCCGGATATTACAAGAAAAAATAAAATAAGTCTCATGGCCTGTGAGGTCATGAGCTTTGTTATACTGACACACACCCATCAAAAGACTTGAGACGCTCAACGACGCAGTTTAATAGTATCCACTGTCGTTGAGCCTCAAACACAAGTAATAACTGATACTCAGGCTCAGCTTGTGCTGTTTAAACCAAAGTAACTACCGGGTGTGGGGGGTGATTCCGTTCAAAACAAGCATTGTACATTTGTTAACACACTTACTGTACACACGCGCAAAGTATACAAATGTTCGTGTATAATAAGTCAGGGTTGCCTGTGCAACGATTTTATTTGACCCTCTAATAAGACTTGAATCATGTAGTACCAATACACTTTGATTTCTTTGTTCTGACCCACAGTGGCTGTTATTACAACTTTACAGAGGTAGCCAATTTATACTTTTTCTTTTTTTGTCCCTGTAGATCCAAATTCATACATTGTAATACGGGACTGTCGTCTTACACTTGACTAGAAGTCGCATAAGCTTGAGCTGAAGCACCCCAAATGTGGTCACTGTGGCTGGTCAGTGAGCAGTGAAGTAAAACGTGGGACTTCCACAACGGTTACATCTGTATAGGGAATACCAGTGTTTGCAAATACACCCCCCGCCCCCCCAATTCAACTTTACAACTAAAGAAAGAAAAAATAGATTTCAAATATTGACAGTTAAGATGTCAGATGACATTGTGTGATCTCTTTGTGTTTTTTTTTGTTAACCAAACAAAAACAAAGAAAACTAGTGTTCCAAAACTAACAACAAAACTTTAAAATAATATTTATATAGAATTTCCCAATTCATCATGGGTAGAGCTTGCCGCAGTCTGTCCGGGAGGCCTGAAGTAAACCAACCCCCCCCCCCCCCCCAATTTCCCAATGAAAGCCGAGAACGTGGAGGGTGTGCGTGTGCGTGTGTGTCGGACGGGAGAAGGGTTTGGGAAAACGAGCAGCCCTCTCACAGAAAGGTGTGTGGTGTGTGTGTTGTGGCGTGCGTGTATGCGTGTGTGTGTGTGTGTGTGTGTGGGGGGGGTAGAATGGGGCATCCACTTGTCTTTATTTATTTTTTTTTATTTTGTTAACCCTTTATGCCTCTTCCTCCTCCCCTCAGTCCAGCTCTATGGGGCTGTGGTCTTCCTGTGGCTCCTCACCTTCCTCTTCCTCGCCTGAGCCCATCAGGCTGTTCAGAAGGTTACCTGGTGTGCAGACAGGACATAAGAAGTCGTTAGTGGGTGGACAGCGTTTAACATTACCTCATCGTCCCAGTCACATCATTACTAGAGTCACACGTAATGAACTTTCTTCACAGAATATTACAAAAAATAAATAAATAATAATCCTTGAACACCATTTATTCCTTGAGAATAACAAAATGTAATTAATTGAAGTCGCTTTGGGCAAAAGTGTCTGCTAAATGACGCAGGTTTAATATAGAGTACCAACCACTCAGAATAGCCATCTCCAGCCAGATATTTCCATTTATTCCATTCAGATAAGCAGGGACTGGCACTAGCCTGCCACGGATCAGCCAGCCATTCTAGGTGGCTGCATCTGTAAATCAGGACTAAGAACTAATCTTACTTCAATTAATCCAGATGAATCCAATTCTGAGATGTTGCTTGACTCAGTATTAATTACTTCTAGACTAGGAAATCCTAGACTACGGTAATAAAGGACGAGTTGGCTCCTTCTGCCTAGTCTTGGTCGTAGTCCAGATCATCCATTTTCTCTACTGTCATGGTCATCCTGGATCCATTCATCCAAAGATAACCTGCCTCTGGCCAGGTTTAATTTACGCCTTCAATTACACCTGGATGAGGTCTAATTGTCGTTCTAGAAATCCAAATTTTTTATGGCAAGTCAAACTATTTTAACCCATGACTGAGAAAAAGGCAGTTTCAGTAAATCCAAATTAAAAGCGTGATTTAGGGCTCCTTAGCATATGCCGTGTTTAGTCTGTTTGAATCAAACCCTGGTGCATTTACCTCCTTGGTGCAGTTCATTTGGGCAGAAATCTTACTGTTGAAGCGGATTAACTGCTGGTCCCATATGGTCGCACGGATAGCTTATATAGCAAAATAGCTGGTCAATACAATCCTGGAAAATGTGATCAAATCTATGGTTTGCGTGCAAATGTTTTGCTATAAAAACGATATTGTACAATTACCATTTGAAAAAGTAGATTTAACATTTTTAAGCTTTAAGGTTGGCCCTATTGTACTGCATTTAAGTGAGAAGTTTGGTCAGTGGTCAGAGTGGTCAGTTTCTCTCTAGTTTAAGTGTCCAGCGAGGTCGTGCTATGAACAGCTATAAATGATGGGAACCAACACTGGCATGGATTGAAAAATAGTGAACCTATCCTTTAAGATCCATTTTCTCTACAGAAGTATAAAGGAGAGGGAGGCTACTCACCTAGCAGTCCACCGTATGATGAGGACTGTTTGGGTGGCACGCCAAAGAAGAGCTGACCTATTCTGTCCAGATACTAATGAACCAGGATAAAAAATAGAAATAAATATAGCACGCACGCGCGCACACACACACACACACACACACACACACACACACACACACACACACACACACACACACACACACACACACACACACACACACACACACACACACACACACACACACACACCCCGATATTGGCCTCCACAATTAATTGATCGTGGTCGGGGGCGATTCTTTATTAAAAATATATATATTTTTTTTTATTATTCAATTTGTGACAAGGTGTCGCCACTCCAGAACAAAGACAAAGTGTATATTTAAGCTTGCTCTGATGTTAACCCGATGAACCCAGGTTATTCATGGGTTCATTTGTCTGACCAATCACAGGTGTTTGTTTCGAGCGCGTGCTGTGATAAACTATTTCAGTCTCTGCTTTAAAACACCTCTACGACTTGTGAAGGAATACAGTAGGCTCCACGAGGCAAAATTTAAATACACTGGTAAAGACCTACAATAGACAAAATAAATGTCAGGAGGAGCAGAGGAAGGCAAAAGGTTAGTTTCAAAAAAGGGTTCATTTTCCGCCGTGTGGAATTACATCAAGTCAGTGATGTTAATCAGGAGGAACACAATACTTTGCAAAGTGTGCATTCGTGTCGTGTCAGTGCCAAGCTGCAACACAACTAATCTTTTCAACCACCTGAAAAGTCATCATGAAGTGGAATATGAACAATGCATGAAGGCCAAAACCCCACAAAATCCCCGTCAAACACAGACATCCATAAGGGGGACATTGTATAATGCAACTCAATATCAACCACATTCTCAAAGACATATTTTGAAATAACCCAGGCTATCGGCTTCCATTTCGCAATAGACATGTGTCCACTAAGCATTGTGGACAGTGCCGGTTTTAAGAAAACACTTTGGACAGAAGATACAAGAAGGATCCTAGGATTGACCGTGCTTTCCGCATCTGTAAAAGTCTGGTGAGCTGCTTCTCCTACAGCTACAGGCGTAAGAGGGCACTAAAGGCGGCACAAAGGGAATCGAAGCTTCCAGAGCACTCACTCAAGTCGATGTGTTCCACCAGGTGGGGATCGTGGCAGGCCATGATGGAGTCATCGAGCAGAAGAGGGCCATTGCACATGTCCCGCAATACCCTGCGTCTCATCCCCACATGGCAGGACAGTGACATACTGGAGGCCATTAACAAATCACTCTGCCTTCTAGTTGAGTTTACTGATGCACTTTGCAGCAAGAAGTCTGTCAGTGTATCCTTTGTAAAATCAGTCCACCTTTTCAACTCCTCTATCTTGAAAGTTGAAGATGACGATGTAGACCTAACAAGAGCCATCAAGACCAAAGCCCTGGACTACCTCAATGAAAAATACAATGACCCACTGACACAGGAACTGCTGGACATGGCCTCTGCTTTTGATCCTCGGTTCATGCTGAGATTTGTCAAGGAGGACAATGTGGCGGCAATCCAAGACCGACTGGCTTCTGAGATGACGAGGGTGGCTGAAGTCATGGTAATATTTATGAAATTAAATAGATCAAAATGTGCAATTTGTGTAATTTTCTTTCTGGATATGGATTTTAAAAGTGTTGAGTTAAATTTAATTTGTTTTTCTAATTGTCTTTACCAGGAGGGCCCTCCTGATCCCCAAGGGGAGACCACGGAGACTGCTGAGGAGGCCGAGAAGACGACGACGACGACCGTGGGCAGCTTCTTTAAGGCTCCCGAGAGGACCAGGTCAGACCCAACCTACCCGCTGGAACAAAGTGTAGCCTCTGAGCTCCATTCCCACCAACAATCAAGCGCCCCCGACAGTGAGGAGGACCCATTGGAGTGGTTGGAGGGAACATCAGAAACTCTTCCCAGGGCTATCAGGACTGGCCAAGAAGTTCTTATGCATACAGGCTACAAGTTCCCCTTATGAGAGGGTGTTTAGCACCGGGGGAAATATCGTTACCTGCCTCCGCTCCTCTCTTAAACCAGATCATGTTGATTGGTGGCACGGTGGAGCAGTGCATTGCACTGCTGCCTCACAGCAAGAAGGTCCTGGATTCGATTCCCACCTGGGGCGCTGTTGGCACCATGCTCCGGCGGGTTATCTCCCAAATAGGAGCCTTTCTGTGTGGAATTTGCATGTTCTCCCCGTGCTCACATGGGGTTTCCTCCACCTCACGTCAGTAAGGACCCCCACCAAAAACATGCACCCATCATCGTCTGACCAGCGATGGACACTCATCACCAGGTCCCCGGGCGCGTCAACGAATGCTGCCCACTGCTCCTGGCTGCCCCCCTGGAGGAAGGACAAGCCAGGATGGGTTAAATGCAGAGGCCTCATTTCACCGGCCACCATCCAAAGCATGTGAATGTGTGTGTGTGCATGTGTTGTGTGATAATTAAAGATTCTTCTTCTTTTCTTGCAAAAAACCTGCAGGTGTAATGTAACTGACCTTCTTGTTTCGGGATAAATCCTTTCCCATTCTTTTTTTGGGGTAAAATTTAATTCATATGTAGCCTTAAGAAAACTGAATTCTTGCGAAGTCCTATTTTGATTCAAAGATATGTACATTTGAGTTTGTTTATAAATTTTTATAAAGTTTAAAAAATACATTATTATTGTGAAGGCACTTTTCTGTTCAATAAAAGAAGTTCCCCAAAATGGATGAATAATCGTGATAAATAATCGTGATGACAATATTGAGCAAAATAATCGTGATTATCATTTTAGCCATAATTGTGCAGCCCACACACACACACACACACACACACACACACACACACACACACACACACACACACACACACACACACACACACACACACACACACACACACACACACACACACACACACACACACACACACACACACACAACTGAGAAGTGAAGTGAATAACTTTGATCATCTTGTTCCGATGGCACCTGTCAAGGGGTGGGATATATTAGGCAGCAAGTGAACAGTCAGTTCTTGAAGTTGATGTGTTGGAAGTAGGAAAGATGGGCAAGAATAAGGATCTGAGCAACTTTGACAAAGGCCAAATAGTGATGGCTGGGTCAGAGCATCTCTAAAGTCCATGCCTCGATGAGTCAGAGCTGTTTTGGGAGAACAAGGGGGACCTACACAATATTAGCCAGGATCGGTACAGACAGACAGACAGACACACAGACACACAGACACACACACACACACACACACACACACACACACACACACACACACACACACACACACACACACACACACACACACACACACACACTAAGAGAATAATTTCAAAGTATTCCTAGGGGTTCAAGACTGACCTCATTGTACATGGGATCCCTCTTCAGCGAAGGCTGATACTGCTCGCACAAGACGGTGAAAACAGTCAACTTACCCCTGGTGGAGACAATGCATACAAACCATTCTGGATAAAATCATACATTTTGAAATACTTATTTCAGGCACATTCAAGGATCCCAAGATACTGTGACAGTTATACCCGCATTGAGGGACATTCAAGGATTTAAAAAACAATAAGATGTAAAAAATAAATAAATACCCGTCCACCGCCAGCAGCAGAAACCAGATGAAGTTGAGGAGAGGCTGGACGAAGGGGGGGCCTTTCTCTATAGAGGGGTGCTTCCCTGTGTACGTGCTGAACACCACCGAAGCGCTGCTTTTGTTCTTTAGACAGAGGAACCTGGACAAGACAGAAGGTGGGGGAGGGGTCGTCACGGTCTTGGCGGCGAATGAGAAGCAGAAGAAGCACCCGACGTACTGTATGAAATACCAGAGGGAGGCGATGGAGGGAGAGACTAAATGCAATTTGGGTGTAGTGCGGAAAAATTGAAAATGGAAACATGTGCAGCCCAGGCCTCATCAAGGCTTTGACCATATAGAGCATGAGCTCTCCCAACACTTTACTACGACTTGGCACTCACCATGCTGCAGCTCCTCACTATGATTGAATGCAGTTCAATGGGGAAAACATGTACGCCGTGAAAAAATGTTAAATCTTCTTTTTTAAAAACGGCAAACTTACAATACTGTAAGTTTAATATAGACTTAATACATTACACTGAGAAAAATGGTCATTAACCGCACGTGGTAGCAGGTTTTTCCAGGGATTTATTGACTCTTCTGCATATCAGCTAAGTTGGCCACAGCAAGGTTGGGCTAGAAGTAGGAACCCACCGATCCGATACTGATATCAGACCGATAATGACTCAAAGGGCTGGATTGGATACATCGGTATATTTTCAAACGAGATATAGCATGAGACAATACCGTTTATATTGATATAGCTTGATGTTGCGTTAAAATACATAACCCGATTCTTCCATAGAGCCGTGCCAGTGTTTGCCTCTCTCCTCACTCATCCTCTCCACGGAGTCTGTACAACCCGGCCGCGCACAGAGGGAGAATGGCTTGGAAACTTTTTTTTTGGTTTGTTTGTTTTGTTTTTTGTTTTTTTAAATCACAAATCACAGCTTGCAGATTTTTGGCCTTGTTTTAAAAAATATGGATGCTTGTAGCTCTCGACCAATATGTGTTTTTCAATGGCCGATGCCGATATTTAGAGAGCAGGGCCGCTGATGGCCGAAATATAATGCAGATATTATGTTGAATCTTTATTTCATCATCTGATAAAGTACAACAATTTAAAAATACAAACAGATAAGAAACAAAATTGCTGAACTTAAATGAACATTTATTTAACATTAATGTTATTTGCTGCATTGTCTCTGTTTGCTTAAGTAGATCTGCAGTGCACTTAGCACAGGTAATCAAAAAAACTAAACTTTGTAAAAATAAAAACACGTATGAATGAAAAGTAAATAATTATAAACTGCGTCATATTAAAGTCTGGTCAGGAAATTCTCCCTGTTACAGGAGTTATTATTTACAAGTATTTACACAAAAACAGTATTTACAGTTTTAACTTAATTAAATCCCATAGCAACGGAAAGCAACGGGGAGACTTGTGTGATGCGGCTTGGCACACAGCTTTTTGTAATGGGATGGAACGGGAAAGTCTCTTAACTTGGTTGTGTTTAAAGATTTTGTTTCATACAAGTAGGAAGCACACAAAAATAAATATTTCTAAAATAGAAGCACAGGAAAACCAGCACAGGAGCCTGCGAGGCATGCATGGTACACTGCCAGGGGCGCCACAGATCACAAAACTCATGGTTCGGATCATATCACAGTTTTGAGTCACGGTCCGGATCATTGTTCGTTAGCATTGTTACCGTTTGCTTTCCTTTTATTCTGTAAAACACTTAAAGCAAGTAACTTTTGCCCATGGTCTTAAATGAATGAAATGTCAATAAAATCTTAAAATTTATAAAATACTCAATACTCAATTGTTAAATTAAAGTGCAATATGAGGTACGCATGATATTTTCTTCCTTTAAACATGGTAGAGAAGGAAAAAGGAATTTATTTAATTTACGTTTATTAAAATTTATGGTGGCTATTTTCCCCAACGCAGAGGTTCCCAACGACTGGGCCACGGATCCGTGCCAGGCTCGGGCGTTTTCCCCCAGGCCGTGAGAAGGTGGGCGGGATTTTTTTTTGTTCATTTTGAATGTTTTGTTTTTACTTGTGTATATATACACTACTCTGGATTTATTTTATCAAGTTTGTTTGCACTTGTTTGTGACTTAATTGTGATTTAATGTTCATTTTGTTCTCATTTAATGCAAATGTATTATTTTATACTGGAGTGTTAATGCAGCAACCAATTTGTTGCTGCATTAAAAAGGTTTACACTTGAATTGTAATTCCTGGAAATGTTTTACTAAGTTGCTGGTGCATGCTTATTTAGGATTTAAATCATAAATAACAATTTAGTAAACATTTATATTGTATTTATATTATATAGATGTGTGTGTGTGTAATTATTTGATACACTTTGTTTTACAAAGTTAGGAAAGCAAAGTCAAACCTGCTAAAAAATAATGATTCCAAGTCTCTCCCTCACAGTGAGGAATAGAGCTTATTAATTTAACACTGGTATCAAATTGTTACCTGGTATCGGGCAATACATATAGCCCAGGTATCAGGACTGAAAGAGTCGGATCGGTGCATCCCTAGCTATATGCAGTTCTAAATGATGGGAACCAACATTTTCATAATGCCTGGGTTGAAAAATAGCTAAGATACACATTAAAGCAACATTATGTAATGTTTTTTTTACCTTAAAATAACAGCTTCACAATCATTTTGATGGCAAACTGACTTGTAATATGCAGAATTAAAACCTCTTTCAATCTTCCGCGCGTGCAAGCCAATCTGCCAGGCTGAGCACATCTGGTACCTACACCGGTAGCAGAGGGCCCCGTCCCTCCCTGCGGCTCCGGGAAGCAGCGAGGTCTGTGCAAGGGGCGCTGTAACTTAGGTGTACATTATATCTGTCTTTGTAACATACTGTTATTGAAACATGATGGATAAGGTTCAAATTTGTGTGGTAAAATCAATTATTTTCAGACCCCTCACTAAGTTTTATGACAGTTGTGTAAAAGTGCAATTGCACTCAGAAACTGTAGGGGCGCAAATACCAAACATTAGATAATTCTGCTTTAAAGTGACCTTGGTTTTGCTTCCTGACAAATAGCCCCAGTTTCCTTGACATCAGATTTAAGCAGAGGGGCAAAACTCCCAAACCTTTTTGAGCCTCACATCCATCTTATAATCTGTGCATCCAAGCATCAGTGCACTTGAGTAGAGATGGTGACACTCACTGTAGGACGGCCTGCGCCACAAACATGTCAACCTCACTGCGAAAGCCCCGTGAGGCCGAGTATTCCACCAGCATCTGGGCGCAGCCCTCCCCGTCAGACGAGTGCAGGAAGTGGTAGCGAGATTCACTGTAGTTTTGCTCTGAGGAATTAAAATGACAAAAGTCAAGTAAATGTCGGGTAAGAATCTAAACCTAGACAATCATGCCGGAAGCGATAAATCCACTTTATCATTTTCCCACTGCCTGACTGAGCTGGACCACACCACATATTTCTACTAGCCCGGTTCTACTAACCTTCTAGAGCCAGCTAGAAAAGATGCCAACTGGGTTACCAGGGCAATTTAATGCTTTCTCCCTGGCCCTGAATAGTGCCCTTAGAGCATCACCACCAGTGGTCAAATATGAGACACAGTGAAAAAAACATACAAATTGAATAAAAACCATACGGATTATAATTGCCTTGTCTAGGTATGTATTTAATGCTATCTTCCTCAATTGCATTCACACACCCCCACACACACACCCACCCACCCACACACACACCCACACCCACACACACACACAGTAGAGCAGGATGTGTCCTTTCGAAGGAATAGACCCATTTAGGTTCCCAGAATAACACTCTTACGAATGTATGTGATGTTCACCACAGCGAACATAATCTGTTTATGTAACTTTTGTGGCCGCAATCAGCTCTCAACTGTGGCGCAAATGCATCGGATTGTGCTTCTAGCGACAGCAGTTTTTACAGTTTTGGAGATACTGAATGTCTGGCCTGATCTGAAGACACTGTGTGTGGTGGACAGTATGTGTACTGTGTTCTTAAGATATTTATTGAATATCTGGGCACATCAATCAACATTTTTACTCGCTGATAATTTCCTTAAATTTTACACAATCTGTTAAGATCTTAATTTCTACAATAGCACAATTAGGGGCGTATATATTTTATTTATTATGTATTCATATTATAGCCTATTATATTAGTGGGACTGAATATACCTTGGCAAAAAAACAATGTGTATACGCATATCTATTTTTTTTTTCTTTCAGTTAAAGAACATGATTTAAAAAAAACTTGCATCTTGTATCAGTTTCTTAAATTTTTTTTTTTTTTATGGGAACGCAATTTAGTCTAAATAGAACATGCAGATCATTTTGATTCGATTAGTTTAAGTGGAAATGCAATTATTGCAAGATTATAAATGATGTATTTATGCATTCGGCAATCGATTGCCAGGCTGCTTCTCTGTCTTCATTAATAGCCGCAGTATTGCCCATCACTCTGAATAATGTGTTTAAATCCCTGATTTTGTTTCATCAGTTATTCTTGGTCTGCGGATGTGAAAGGGCCCCGTTCAGTATAGATTCTCCTGCACTCTGGTGATCGGTTGGCGCAAATAACGACAGCACGCAGGTAATTCCACCGTCATATTCTGAATCCTGAATTCTGTCTAAGTGACTCTAAGGGAATGGTTTTTAGCTCCAACAAGCAAGTTGGCGCTTACATAAGTGATGCTATCATGGTTATCATTGTTTAATTCTAGAAGGCTTTCAGGAACACTCCCTGGCCTGGCCTAGTACCTAAGTTGTGATGGGGAAGTTGCCTATATTCCATATTCTTGTATATTCATCCTGTATTCTGAGGTTTCATTTTGACCTTCAGTTCAGGTCAAAAATACCCCTTTGTTTGCCAGATGCAAAGACATCCAGACTGTTTATCTATTCCCTGAAACAAAGAGATATTTCCAAAGGGTCAGAAAAGAAAATGTTTGTCTATGCACACCACCTCTGCACCTGGCCTGAACTGTGTGTTTATTATATTCGCCTAAACACATTGTGTGATGGGGACGCCTACATTTTTTTTGGTGTGCTTAAGAGCTCCCGCTTGAACAATGCTGGGCAGACAATGCTGTTTTACTGTTTGAGAGTGCACCACTTTATTTGCCTTTATTTTGCTAAATAAATTCTGTTCTAGTTAATAGAACAAGAATCACACTTTTGTTCCTGATAGCAAAGCAGGTTTACCTCACCGACCACGCATCGCAAAATTCTCTGACAAAGTGCACCAACCAGGTCACATGGTTGGAGCTAAGCAACACTGCAGGCCATTGATAAGTCAATAGACACAAACTCGTCTTCCCAAGTTTGTCTTTCATCTGGCATCTTTCTTTATGCTGTCCATCTTCTTTAATTCAATTTCTTAGGCTCACTTTCTGCATTTTGCAAAATACTTCCAACCAAAAGTTGGCAAAGAAGTAAAGCACAGCATCAAGTTCCTACATTGTTGTGATGTTTCAAATGACTCCTCCCAGACTCCTTGGGACAAACATCTTTGTTCGGGTCAGACTGCGGATCTGTACAGTACTACTTTGTGCAATGGAAATGTGCCATTAAGGACAACATACTTGGAATAACTCAAGTTTTAACATGTCGAAGGGGAAATATAATCCCCTTATGTCTGTTATGATGTCTTTCTAGTTTTTCTTTACGTGGTGTGATTTGGTGAAAAACAATGAATAACAACCAGAAATCAGGATATTTCAACGGAATGTTGAGAAAGTTCCATTTCAGGATATGACGTGAAGAGTTTCACGCTGAATAATAACAGCGATTTTGATAATAAAAAACACAATGCATTTTATTTATGGGATATTACCTTTCCATAAGGTGACAGCTAGTAGCTGGTGGAGCTTAGGGTGGCCCAATTTGCCCGAGCCACCCGTGGACCACTTGAGGGCCCTGGATACAAACGCTACCCTCTCCGGGGAGTTGGGGTCCATCAAGCTGAAAAGCTTCGACAGTTGTTCTGCATTTTCACACAAGCAAGAGAAAGAAAATAAAATCAAGTTTACATCCTCCTAGGGACAGCGGGTATCAGTGCACAGAAGCGAAGCTTTTCTGAATCTTTAAAAAAGGTCATGCGCAACCAGGTTGTAGTTATTTCAATAAGATGTCAAACCTCAACTAAATCTAAGTCTTTACTACAGCTCTGGGTGCATGTTGGATGGGCTTTGTAAAATTAAAATTCACAGGTGAATTTCTATGATTCTTAAAAAAACAAGAGGAATCCAATTTACTTCAGCAAATCAATTCCATAAGAGAAAAAAAAGCTACAATAGTGGCATGTGGCCACTATTGTACCAATATTTTGCTTAATTGTTTACAGCATCAGTTGCTATAAAATGGAGGTAAGAATATGTACATCTTCAAGAAGTTAACTAAACATTATTAAAGTCAAATCTAGACATGCAAACATTGCAGTCAACATGGAAAGCATACTATATGTTCTTAATATTGTCCAGAATACTTAAGTATTAGGTTTGGGAATGGCCAGGGATCTCACAATACGATATTATCACGATAGATGGGTCCCAACACAATAATACTGCGATTCAAGTGTTTTGCAATACACCAAGTATTCCCATACGATACTGCCATATATTGTGATATATTATTAATGTCAGTTTTTGACTGCAGTAAAAAGCCCCCCCCCCCAGTTTTGGTCTTCAATGGTTACTCTGACAAATCACATCGTCCTATAGCCCTGTCACTTCCTTTCAGCAAACGGCATAGAAACCTTCATCATACTGGTACTTTTCAAATAGCATTTGATCATACTATGGTTTTGGACATAATATTTGTTGTAGTAAATAGTTTGCCATTGCGGATAAAACAAAAGACTAAAGTCTGAGTCAATGCCAAGACTCAAGATGGCAAGTCCAAACTAAAGATGGGGTTAAAACCTGAATAAAGATCAGCATTTTTGGTATCCATTTCTTTCTTATTTGTTTCAGATAAAAAAAAAAAAATATTAAATAAACAAAAATTGATTGCTCTTTATTCATCTCTCAAAAATGTAGATAAATTGCAGCTTTGGATTCGACTGGTCCAACTCTATTCACAAACACTACCTTTTTATTCTCGGAGTGCAAGCTATTTCTGCAATCATTTAATTTAACGACATAGTGACAGATAATTAAGACAAAAAAAAAATGTCCCCTAAACGCAAACATAACATTGATGCCGCACTTGACTGAAACGGGAAAGTGTTCACGTCATCTGCTTGAAGTGAATGAACCGAGATTGGTTTTTCCAAGTGCTTGGCTGGGATATGAATATACATTTCATTACACTTGACAGCACCGTGAACGAGCTGGTTTGTGTGTGTCAATGATCGTCCCTTGATTGCATTCCTCAAAGGCGAAGAACCTCCACACAAGACTAACACTTTTTTTGACTAATGAGTCTTACATTTGGCTGAGGTGTCGCAGACTGCACTTGCTGTACAGGTACTCCTCACTTAATGACCTACCTGTTTAACGACCGTTCGGACTTACAACCAGCTCTCCGACCAGTCTGTATTGTACGCTGCATACAATAGCGCCGCATCTCAGTGTCTCATCTCATCACCCTTTCTCAGTCTTGTTCCCGCAGTCTTGTCAGTATTCACTACACTAGCGTTCACAATCTCCATGACTGAGATAACGGTAAGGGGGCGGGTCCTCGCTTATCGACCAATCCACTTAACGACCTGGTCGTAGGAACCAAACTCAATCGTTAAGTGCGGAGTACCTCTACTACGTTTTAACCATCTATGAGCGCCTTTATGCTCTTGTGTCACTTTTTGCGTAGGTTACGCAGTTTTCCTAGATGTCACAACTTGCGGCGGTCAGTCAGACAGCAGTGAGGTACCAACTAAAGATCGGGCCGATTTGATCCAATATCGGGTGCTGATACTGATGTCATTCACTCATTGGACTGGACTGACATCTCGATCTGCGTGCCGATCCAAATTCCATTCCATGGACTGCCTCATTGAGAATTAAATTTTGCAAATAATTAACCTGAAAAGTGCAATTCAAAGCGTGCGCTAATTTATAGTTTTGCAAGCAGTCACTGATTGAAGCAACTATTGTGCTGTGTTGGTCGTCAAAATAAGACATCATGATTCCAATGTACAGTATATACTGTAATATGCGGCACCATAGAGCTAATAGGACTTCTATTTGTTATAGTTCTATTTGTGCAGCACCACACTGAAACGAATCCCGGATGAGGATTGAAAACTACAGATACGTCTTTGGGCTTGCCGGTTGCATCTGGTTTGAAACCAACATAATCCCATATAGGGGATTTTATATTATTTTTCCTCAACGAGGTCTTCAATGATTGAATTCGCTAAAAATCCTTGTTCCACCCAAGCGGCCCCGCCGCACGCCATTGTAAGACGCATTGACTGCTTTGACTGGTGATACGTCAACGTCTCCGACATATTTAAACTGGCAAGACTGGCCTGTAAACAAATACTAGCAAACAGGGGAGCTGCAGTTTTTCTGGATAAAGAACACTATAGCGTTTACATTTCTCAACTGATTTCAACAAGTCATTTTTATATTCAAGGGTTCTCTGGGAGTAGAAAAAAAGTTTTTGGGAAAAAAAAAAAAAGGTTTTCTTTCTACTCCATGTAGAATGCTCTGGTATCGGTATGGACACATATGTATTCAAATCGGATTGAAACTGAAAAAACATTAATCGGTGCAGCTCTAGTACCAACACGGTACTACTGATGCTTTAAAAAAAAACTAGTAGCATCACCTTTTCAAGTTGGAAATTCAGTTTCAGTTTGTGCCAAATCCCTATTCCAAACAACTCGATGCACAAGTCACAGAGGCTACTCCACAGCACAATTAGGTGCTGAGTTGGCCTTTTTCCCCTGTTTTGTCATTATGTTATGAGTACCCACAGCCCTGCATTAAATGTACAGAAGTGTGAAGAAACACCTTTAGAGTATAATGATGTGCACAACCACCTTCATAGTGCATCCCCCCCAACAAGACCAGTTTAAATGCTGTTAGAAGAGAAGGCTTTTCAAAGCAACTGGCCACTCACCTAATATGTCATCCTCAACTTTTGTCTCTGATTTCTCCAAAGACTCTAGTAATAGCATAGAAAGGTCAGCTGCGCTGTTTTGCTGTAGAGGAAAGAAAGGAAATCCAAAACGTTGTTTTTTTTTTTTTACAAATGTCTTACAAAAGTCCATGAAGCTTAAGAGATAAGTCCTCATCAATTCATCGTTTACTTTAATTTATCCGTGTGCAGTATACCTGATCACCCATGGTTAAGCCTGTCACGTAGGTGATCAATAATCCGAATCTGATCACCTACATTTCACCCCTGGAAATACTTAATAAAGTAATGAATAATAAAGTGTTATCTTTTTTATCTTATCATATCTCGCCAATAGCTCTGATGTGCAGAGATTTGAACACCAAGTGGTATCAAATGACAGATTTTTCCTTGCTGCTGTCACCCAGGAATCTAAAAGCAGCAAGACCCACGCCCTAAAATATGTACCTGGTTATAGCTGAAGAACAGTAGTGCTCCATTGTACATCAGCTCCCTGGCTTCTGCGTGCTTGGCTTGTGACATGTACCTAAAGTGGAGACAGGGTTTGTCAAAATCACAGCTAAACTAATCATACTCTTCAACAGAAAACATTTTTAATAATAATGCAATCCCGCAATGAGCAATAACGCTACATTATGATCACAGTTGTTCGTCACAATGTTCTGCGATGGTGTTATTGGTTTTAGTGCTGCTAACTTGAATAAGCTAGCCAGCTGACAGTGAGTTAGCAACAGCAGATATTGGCGTGACATTCATTAAACAACTAAACACAGCGGCAGAGAGCATTGTGCTTTGCAGGGCCTCCTTACTCGTTAGTTACATTGATACCATTGTGGCTATTAGTTTGCTCCTAAATGAAGTAACGACCTCATTAGCGAGCTAGCTCGAATTAGCAAGTCTCGTTTTCAGACTCGATGAGATTGACACAAGCAGCTGTCCAATCACACACGCTAACCGCCATGAGTGGGCGGGATCGCGCTGCCCTTCCACCAATCAAAAAAAAAAGAGCACCAGAGAACAGCGAGAACGATCTGGAACGGCGAGGCCGCAAAGCCAGAGTAGGAATTTCCCCCGAGACAATTCTTACCTAAAAAACAAGGTCCTGTACATCTGGTGTGCCTCGTAGTAATCTCCCTTTTCTACACTGGCTCGCAGTTTGCCTTCGACCCGTTGTACTCCACCGCGGTTTCTCGCGCTGGAGCACCTCAGGCCCTCCGGATCCGACATCTTTGTTTGCTCCGCAGTCGCTCTTGCCCAACCGGGCGACAGTTCAGTTCGGGCGTACCGAGTTTGACCCTCTTCGCTCGCCGTAGCGCTTCGTACGCGCTTTATGATGTACAAATAGGTTACCAATCATTCCAGAAAAATTTATTTAAGAGTACAATAAACCTCCAAAAAAGTCTCCAGCCATGAAAAAAAAAAAAATATTATTCACATACTTGTCAAGTCAAACTAATGTTTGACTTGACAAGTATGTCAATAAGATGTCAAACCTCACCTAAATCTAAGTCTTTACTACAGCTCTGGGTGCATGTTGGATGGGCTTTGTAAAATTAAAATTCACAGGTGAATTTCTATGATTCTTAAAAAAACAAGAGGAATCCAATTTACTTCAGCAAATCAATTCCATAAGAGAAAAAAAAGCTACAATAGTGGCATGTGGCCACTATTGTACCAATATTTTGGTTAATTGTTTACAGCATCAGTTGCTATAAAATGGACCCAATGGTTTAATATCATTCAGTAAAATAAAACATTATCCACGGTAATGACTCAGCTGATTATTTCATAAGCTACACACATAAAAAAAATGCAACAGAGAATATTAACTTAAATCAAAGATCTTTATTACAACATTCTGAAAGCATGTGTGCACTGTATTAAAACAATAGTTGGAACACCTTTTAGAAAAAGGTCAAAAGTCAAACGTTTTGAGAAAAATATGTACAAAAGTTGCCCGTTACAAAAGTAACTTAAAAGACGAGGGGAGCATACTTTATAGTGGCCACTTGCAGGAAGAATAAAACAAAGTAGTTTTTATTCAAGAAAAAGTTAAATAAATATAAATGACTACCTGTATATTACACATGTACTTCAAATTAATTAGCAGCAAACATTCCAATTGCCAGAAAGCAACATGGATATATTTTGCTATTAGCACACTTAAAAAGACAAACTATTGTACATTCCTCTGGCATGCTAGATAGACTAGATTCAGTCATGCAATCTGCACCTTATAGGTGTTTTTGCAAAGCCTAGTCCTCCATGTAAAAACCGAGTGGTTGCATTTTGTCTTGGCACAATAGAGGAGCTCCAGCGTAATCCGTTAAAGTAATTTGTGCAAAAGTGGAGTCCTTCAGGGATCGTCTAAAAGACACCATGCTCTCTTCTAAAGAGGTCTCACAAACTCAACCTACCCACTTGTGACACAAAACTAAAATAAACTCAGAATACAGCATTTGACATGGATCCTAGCTCATATAAGGTAGCATTGGCATGATTGGGAGAATTCTGTGCTTACTTTGTGTGACACACACACACACACACGCGCACACGCACACACACACACACACACACACGCGCGCACATTCCTCAGTTGTTGCTGGGGCTCCCATGTACCCTGACGCGATACAGACAGGTGTAGTCCTGATGGCCCCAGTTGGAGAGGATTCGCACCTCGATGATCTGATAGCGTTGCTCATTCTCCTCCTGGTATGATCACAAAACAAACTGCATTCAGACCCGATACAAGCTCTGACCATTCGGACTATGGGGAATTCGCTGCAAGTCGAACCGAAAACCTCAGAAAGAACAAGAAAGAGGAACCCCTCTTTTCGGTGTCGCTGTTTAGGCATAAAAATAGGAGGGGAAAAAAACAAAACAAACAAAAAAAAACAAAAAAAAACACGTTGTGATTCCAATGCCAAGACCCCCCCCCCCCAATAAATAATCTGCTCTATTAAATAACAGATACTGGCAAACAGCCCACAGCATGGGCTTCTTGGAAGGAGGGTTAAACATTGGCGTAACAGAGGCAAGGATTAAGAGGTTACTAAATGCTGCGAGACTGATTCATAATGCTGAAGTTCTGAGGCGAGACTTACAGAGACGGGATAGGTCTGCACCGCCTCTCCATCCTCCTCATATCTGTAACTGCCCAGCAGCTTCCCTTTCTCATGCCCTTCATTATCCAGACCCTGCCAGGAGACACCACATTATAAAAAAAAAGATGCATATTATTGTTGTTTGTTATTGTCATTGGGATGGCCTCAGATGCGTACATAGATGGTGAAGTCTCTTGGGGCACTGCGAAGGGTTCCAGTGGGAGCCAGGGCCTTTGGGATGTGCTCCAGTGAGAAGGCGGTGGGCACGATCGCCATGGAGAGACGAATCACCAGGTAGCCATGAGAACCTTTGAATGCCCAGCAGTTCCCTGGATGGATGTCAGGCTGGGGTTTGAAAAAGACAGATGAAATGAGTCACCACACACACACACACACACACACACACACACACACACACACACACACACACACACACACACACACACACACACACACACACACACACACACACACACACACACACACACACACACACACACACACCTGGATCACGACTCGAGGAGACTGGGAGAAATACCAGAGAGGAAGGCCGAAGAGACTGAGGAGGGCGGTCTTCGTCTCATAGGTCTCCGAACAGCGTGTACTCAAGATACTGCCACCTGTAGCAGACCACATGCAATTGAATTTATTTATTTGAGCAGTAAGCCAATACTTCCGCCTAAACATCAAAATGATTCAATCTGCCTCGACCTCCAGACTCCAGGGCGTAGTCTGCAAGGCCAGTACGATCCTGGGAGTAGAGTCTCAGAGCGCTTTTCACCATCAGCTGCACTTGCTGGTGTGGAGAGAGGTGAGATGAAAATGGCTTTGTAAATCAACAATAACAGAAAAATTTAGAATTTTTATCTATTTATCTATTTTTTTTTTAAACCTAAAAATTATAAACAGAAAACATGACCTTTCTTTTATCTTTCTAAGGTTCGGCAAGACCTTAAAACAACCCCTCCAAAAGATACAACTTTTGTGCTGTACTTAAGTACATTTCTCAAGTATCTGTAATTCCTTAAATTTAATTCAGTTTGATGCTTTTACTCCACTACATTTCTAACAGTCATGTTTCATTAAGTCATTTATAAAGCACTTTTTAAAAGCACACTGTTACAGAGCGTTTTACGAGCAGTCAGGTAGCATAAAATAAACACAATTGGAGAAAATTAAAATCAGTAGGCATGAAAAATTAAATAAAATTGAATAAATAAAAGACATTAAGAGCCCATACAGTCCGAAAAACAATGAAATATCAGTCAAGCCAAACAAATTACAAAAAAAACAATCTGGATATATATTTGTATTTTCAACTTGTAAATGACAGGTCTGAAATATACTTGTGGTGGTAGCCAGGGGAGTGACTACTGACACGAATTACAGTTTTCCAAGTTCTCGTGAACGCAGCATCACTTCCTGGTGTCTCTTAACCAGATACAAAATCGGGGCACTTTCTAATCCACATGAAACAGAGAGCTGTGTCCGTGTATTTTAACATAATACCACACTACAAGTCCACTTGTTAATCGATTGCGGATGGCATCGTTATACTGGGTGGAGTAAAACAATTGTTTACATTTTTTTTTAAGAAAAGCTAAAACGGGTAGCCAAATATACTTTAATATACCTGGACGGCATGCCCAAGTTAAGTCTTTGTGTGGGAAACATTGGACTATGAGTCAAACTATAGTTTTTGTTTTTTTTGTTTTACATTTAAAAAAAAGTTGATCAAGTATTATAGAATCGGTTATATCAAGGGTACTATGATAACTTACTTTTAATACTTAAAGTTCATTAAAGAACAAGTATTTCTACACTTTTACTGAAGTAGAAACGTCAATGTGGTACTTTCACTTTTACTAGAGTACTTTTGTTCCAGGGTATTTGTACTTTTACTTAGGTTAGAGCTCTGAGTTAGGTTTTACTGACAGTCCCGCCAATGAGGAATGATGGCAAAAATCAGCAGCTAGTCGCAGTCACATCAATTTTGATACAATTCTTTCAGATCCAGGTCGCATTTTGACAAATGGTTTCCGAATCATGCATCTGCCCAGGACCACCCATGGTGGCCCGATTCAGTTCCTGCTTGAAAATACAAAACAAAAACTTGCCCAGCACTGGTACCTGCAGTGTGGATGTAGGCTCACTGTAACAACCTAGTACATACATAGAATTATTTATAGAATTAGTCATAATTTATAGCCACAACAATAACTTTACTGTGCATGGGATCGCATTGTACATTCTGTACATTTGACTAATGTTGTTTTGCTTTTTTTGCCAACTTGTGTATATTTGGCAAATACATTTATTCAAAAAAATGTTTTTCCTCAGACTTAACCTTAACCTTTTGTGTAATGCTAAGCATCTGTAGATACGCACCAATAATCACCACAACAAGTTACTAGTACATGTAAATGCACATAGGGAAATAGTCATTCTAATCACACGTCATGTTACATTTTTTCATGTCATGATGTCGGATAAAAAACAAAAACGGTAAGTAAATCAAGAAGTGAAAACTAATGAACACTGTGTCACCAACAACATAGCCAAGAGTGAGAACCGACATGGAAGGAATGCACCAATACCGTTACTGGACTGATAATGTCTAATAACTAAGGCAGAAAAAGAAGTAGGAAATGATAAAAATAAAAGAATAATAACACAGCACAGTGGAAAAAGTCAAGTTTACATTTCATTTTATTAGAATTTCTTGCTCCTACCTCCTGCGTCACAGCAGCTCCCGTCGAGTGCAGCTCGTTCTGGGCAGCCTCCACGCTGGAGGGCTGAGGCTCGCTGGGCTGCTCTACCTGCAGGCTGATGTTCTTCAGGATGCCATGCTCCAGAGAGGCCAGCGCCGCCCGAAGGTCGGCCTTGCTGACGTAGCTCTCCGTCAGCCACTGGAGGAGCGAGTCCGGCGGGGAGACGTTCGCCAACTGGTTGCCATAGAGCAAGGCGTGGAGCTCCTCGTGGACCTGCGTGCTCACCCGGGCGGAAATCTGAAGGAGGGGAAGTAGAGAGCGGGCTTAATAAAAACTCTCGAAAAATCGACCAAAAGCAATCTCAGCCTGCAAAGTTACAGTTATTTGAATACTAACACAATGTCATCGAAGAATTGTGACGTTAACTTTCATATGAAATAATGGGATATTATATTTGTATTCACTCTTTCTAAATTCATCTTTCATTAGTATTCAAAATGATGAAATGTTGATCTCAAACTTACATGCAGGCAGAAAAAATAAAGATAAATAACAGGTCACATTTCATCTTGCGATCTTACCGTCTCATGTGCATTGTCCTGGCATCTGCTCAGTCCTTCAAGGTCCTGCCTGACACTTCCTAGCGCCACCCCTAGCTGTGCCACCTCTGCCACCAAAGCATCATAGGAGTCGCGGTCCACGCCAACGCTGAGGAAGACACGCCAGAAGGGCTTTACTGCTACATCCTGGATTGCACAAGTTCTGCTAACAAGTTCTGATGCACAGATACCATTAGCGGTTCCAGTACTGTGCTCATGTACACATATGTGTGAAAATGGTCAAATACCTATACTAGACACAAACATAATGTGCCATAGTTGCATTCAATTCCCGTTTGATGTTTGGGATCATTTTAACTCCCAGCCGGTACATCACGTCCACAAGAACTCAACTAACGAAAACATGCATGAAGTACCTGTCCGAGACAGGCAGCGTCGTAGTTGAAGGTACTGGTAGTGTCATAGCAGCTTCTTGCCGCTGCTGCACATGCTGCAGGTGAACAGAACAAGACAGAGCACAATGGAGGGATTAATCCCCATGACAGTTATGAGATATGATAAGAGGATGAACTACATCATAACTGTTATTAAATCAAGAAATCGGTCCGCTAACGTGCACCTCCATTTTTGCCGCTACGGCTTGGAGGAGAAGTTCCAGTTGAGCAAGACGAGACGCTTGGCTCTGCTGCTGGACCAAGAACTGCTTCTGTGTCTGGACAGGAGGAGACGGTCAGAGGTCACTTATTACTGTCACTTATCGTTCTCCTCTTACTTCCTGAAAAATCGAAGTGCGGTTAGTAATTGTGCGATTTGAAAAGCCGAAATTGACCCGTCACCAGTGGGCCGGAACCGCAGCCCAGTTGCATGTCAATCCATCAGGACACAAATTTGCCCTCACCTGCTCCCTGCGCGTCCTGTCCTCAACCAGCTGCGCCCGCAGCTCAGAAAGTCTCTCCTCCAGAGTGGCGCGAAGCCGGGACTCCTCGCTGTCTCCTGGGGCCTCCTCGTGGAGCCTCCGGCCGAGCTCCTCGTGGAGCCGCAGCAGCACGCTGTGCTGCTGTTCTGCCCTGCGCCCACCCGCCTCCACCCGCTGCCACAACTGGGACAGGCCCCGCTCCAGCCGCAGGAGGCGTGCCGAATCAGGAGACTGTGCTCCCTCGATCTGCGGGAAGATGGGAGCGGGTCAAGTCAGTTGGATTATGGTTTCATGGTCATAGGCATGGGAGGCTTACAGGATACAGACCTAAAGGGAATTATAATAATAATAATAATAATAATAATAATAATAATAATAGATGCATAAATACCTTGATTTTTGGACTGAGTAAGACTAACTGAGCTTTTTGGTACTTACTGATATGAATACATATCATGTATTAAACACATTTTCAATTATAGAAATAGTGAGAAGACACTTTATCTAGGGTTTATATAATAATTGAAATGAAATTAAATGAAAATAAAAGATCTAGTAATTCTCTCGCCCCATTGGCAAATCATTTTGCTTGATTCAAGTTATTATTATTTACTGTCCTTTTCTCTGTTGTGACATCAATTGTTTGAAGTCTACATCAAATTTCTGCTGCATTAAATACCAATTCACCTCTTTAAAATAATAATAAATAAAAGACCTTTACACCCCACCACAAGGCACCTAAACATCCCCAACTGCTCACCAGTGCTTCTTGTGTCAAAGGAAGAACATGAGGCGCTGGCGTGTAGGTCTGGACATCTCCAGACTCCTCCCTAGGTGGAGTAAGCCATCTCCAGGTGGAGGTCAGGTTCAAGATGAAGGACAGGCCTGGGATGCCAGCCTGCCAATCAGTGGCACTGACAGCAGTTAGGGACGACAGCAGGTCAGACGGATCCCACCACCCCAAAACACCTGGAGGGGACAATAAGAAACGTTATAAATTGAATGGTGATGAGAACAAGTGTATGAAACCCTGAAATCTTGTAATAATTTGAAATGTTTTATATTTATAAACCAAAAATAACCTCCCAGATAAAAAATTAAAATTACATTAAAAAAAAACAAAAAACTTTTCAGATAACTACATCAGTCCTTTTGGAAAAAAAACAAAACAACAACTAACAAAACAAGAGGGACTCACTACACAGGAAGAGTAGCAGGACGAGAATGAGTGCACATCTGAAGAGGTTTGGAAGGCATCTAGGAAAGGGAAAACAGTCGCTATTACACAGTCAACAGATAGATCTTATCGCGACAGCAATGAAGTCAAACAGCGCAGTGAAGGACGCCAGAACAACCCTTTTGGACTCACCGATTTAAGAGGAAGCAACTGAGGAGGGACATGAATGTGGTGGTGTAGTACCATCCTCTCTCCAGACACCAGAACACGTCAGACACTGCCTTGCCTGGACACAGGAGACAAGGACAGGATTAGTGAAGGTTGCTTAGTTGAGGGCGGGCTATTGGAGTTTACCTTCCCACATGATTGCAGATTAGAGAATTAAAGACCTTTGCCACAGCGGGCAACAGGAGGCAGGAAGAAAGTTTATCAAGTTAGCCAGAGAGCCGGACGATACACTGCCCAAAATGACATCGTAACAAGGCAGAAAAACAGCTAACTCAATTACTCTGGAGATAAATTGCCTGGACTACAATTGGGTGTAGCCTCTTCCACATAGTTCCCGGTAAATTACAGGGATAAACTTTCAGCAACCGCTAGTGATTCCCACTATTCACACATGAAACTATATTGAGGAACATTTCTATCTTGTGCCTTTTCACACGTCATGAATGAATAAAAGGGGCAAGGGACAGTCCAGCAGATGGCGGTAATGCAACACTTATGGATGCCAATTGCCATAAAACTAAACAGAAAAAGATGCAGAAAGGCCGAGTATACGTGTACACGACGGAAGACATTTCTTATTATTTCAGGAACATGGCGGCCGAGGAGCTGTTTTTGTCCGGTGCCAATGTTCTTGCAATGTATTTAATATTCAACAAGTTGCGAGACCAGTAATGTTTTTTCGTTATCTACTTAAATCAGAAACAAGCATTTGATGCATTAAAAGAGTGCTGGAAGCTGAACTGGACAGAAGTAGAGACCAATTTGAAGAAGATAGGCACGTGAGACTACAATAGGAGGCAAAGAGCTGCAGCTCTTAAAACGTTTGTTCAGGAACAGAAGGGCTTGGAAAAAAGAAAGCGGAAGCTAGGGAGGCCACACAGTCAGGTGTTTTGATCCAGTATCCTGAACAACTTTGACTGTTCCAGACAGCTGCCTAGCAATTTCACTCTCTGCGCTGACTGAGAGGACGTCCCTTATTTCTGAATCTGTTCTGTTTCCGACCATTCTTGAAAAAATTTGCTTGTTTGCAAATAAAGGACTTGTATTGCTTCTTAGTTACCAAATCACCTGTGAAAGCATTGGCAAGGCAGCCGTAAACAAGCCGCAGATTCAAATACTTCATCACCAGAGTATTGGGATTGGTTCGCTTGCTTCACATGAAAGTATCTTCCAGACGGACATAACACTTTATGCACTTGTCACTGCAATGTTACCACTTTCATTCACAACACAGCCATACTGGCATTTTTCTTGAAATATTACTAGGCATTGAGGTGGGAAATTGGCGGTACAGATTTCCCTGACTATCGATCCCTGCTCCCATTCACACATGACCCCATGCAGGAAATGTTCCTGAACATTTCAGGGATAGACTGCATGTGTGAAAGGGGCTTAAGATTATTCTGCTTGCTTTGAGTAAGTATCTCTTCAACTATCAAAAAACCCATAAAATACCCACATTTTGCAGACATTTGAAACAAAGAAAAAACTATTTGGAACAAAAGAGAATCTGGTTTGCTGGCTTTGGTGTGCTTTGTGTATATTTACATGCTTGAAATGCAAAGAATTTGTCATCAACATCAACCAAGGCAAAACAACAGAGCTGCGGCACACGGTATGCATGTCGAGGGGAAGGCAGAGTAGACGTGCAAAGTGGGAGATCAGAGCAGTCCTTGGGAGGTTAAAGGTTAGATGAATGTGAGATTGGAACCTGGTGAATGGCCAGTTGACCAGAGATCCTGCAGTAGGTTCTTGGTCACAGCCCACCCGGCTGCACCCGCTCGCCGAGCTAGCTGGAAAGAACAGGATCCTGCGGAGGAATGTGAGCAAGATAGAGCAAGAGAAATCTAAATAGGAGTCCTGGGTGGATTTGGGTTCAAATTAACCAGAGAGGGTGTCTTTGAGATTGTGTTTTAAGTAGATTGGGTAACCTGCAAAGGTTGTAACACTCCATAGCAACCTCAACAAGTAGCAGGCAACGGAAGACCACGAAGATAAAGATGACGTAGATGTGACCGTAGGCATCTCAGACTGTTGTTTGCCCTTACAGTCATCACCTGTCAGCACCCAAAGTGTGAGGGAACAGATTGTGGGCCTATTTGAAAAAATACCAGTAGCCAACACAGCACATGTTACTTACAGTTACATAAGATTGACCTTAGTCTGCAATCCAATTATTTGACCAGCAACAAGTAACCAATGACATGCCCAAGGAGGATTATTGTCATAATTCACTTACTTTTACCACCTTATTTTATTAAATTTAGAATAAAGTAGGCTCACGTGTTTTATTTGCAGGACCAAAAGAATCTTGTGAAAAATAAAACATTTAAACTATGTAAAACTTGCAATGGATGCATTCTCTCGATAACAGCAGTGCAAATCCTCAAATTATGATATTACCTCAGTCTGTAATCATACAGTGGCCTCCTAGCTGTGAAAATGGCATGACAGTCCTTGCATGTCTGTGAGACACACCATTTTCACCGATGTACTGAATAGACCACTGTTGGTTACGCACATTTTAGAGCTTACTGTGCGGAATCAACAGGTATTATGACATTTCACTGCATATATGTATGACCGTATGTACAGTATATGTATGTGACAAATAATCTCTTGAACTTGAGAGTGTGAATGTTTCCTTAATAATAGCTAGCGGAAATACTGGCTAAAAGTAATCATACATGGACAAATAGATACATACACAGAGAGCCGCTGAGATTAAGGCATTTGTTGTAGGCCCCACATTCATCCAGGTTCACATTTCCACAGGACCTGGAGTATGCTGCAAAAACAAACAAAGGAAAGGAGAGAGAAACAAAGAAAGTCAATAGTAAGCTTGTGCAATGAGGTTCTAAGAGACGAAAAACCATTGCTTCTTTCCACCAAACTGAGGGTGAACAGAAATACTTAGAAGGCAGAGGGACTGGGAGGATTTGCATTTTGCCAAGGAAACAGCCAAAACAAATGGGGTCCCATTCAATTTGGAGCCAAACACAACACAGGTGACCTGTGTCAGAAGACGGGCAGGAAAGGAATTTGCGAGGGGAGCTACTCCAATGCCAGGCATCATGTTCAGTGCAAGGGAAGAGTAATTAGAATGTTAAACAAGAAATGCCCGTAAAAAGGCCACCTCCAGCGAATTTCACTACCTGCTTTTACCCCCCCCCCCCCTTTTTTTTTTTTTTTTTTCTCTCCTCCTCTCCCCTTCCAGATGGAAAATCCAGGCACAATCGAATTGGCAATTGAATGTCACCTATTAGCAACATAGCAGCAAGCAGTGATAAAATAAGTAGATTCTCACACAAGGCTACTCGAAGCGTCAATATTAAAAAAGTGAAAGTGAATGAAGCACCCCACTCAAATCCAAGTTTTAGGGATGGCTAGAATTTATTTATTGCAGCAAGTAATGCCATAGAAGACCATTCAATATAAAAAAATAAAATGTACTTGAAGTGGCCTTTACATAAGACAAAATGTACAGTTCTGGCAGAAAAATAAGTCACAGATAAAAGTCTAGAAGTCATGTTGAGGGTTGAGTGGAGAAAAAGAAAAAAGGAGCGATTAAAATTTGTATTGTGGCCAGAAAGTGACCAAGTCCCAAGCTGAAGGAAAGAACCTTTGTGAGAAATGGAGAAATCCTCATGTACCTCTGCTGACCAGCTTCCCATTGATCTCGTCAGCCTGTACCTTGCGCCAACCTTTCCAGCAGAGCAGGGCAGCTTTCCATGCCTGCATGCCTAATCTTTTAGAGAACTGTAAGGTAAGAGTCAATGCGGTAACAATGGAGGCAGCAGTCCTCCTGTAAAAGAGCAGGCTTGAGTCCCGCATCGACTTTAAAACACCTGTAGAGGCAAAAGAAGAGTGATTCCAGTTTCAATGACTGATTCCTATAATTTCTGTTATTTGTCAGATTAAAACCACTCATTGAAAAGTAGAAGCCTGTAAAGCATTGTGATACCAAATGCAGAGCTTTATTAGAAGTTGAACCTCGCTGACAGATTTGTCAATGGAGTAAGACATTATATGAATACTATAATAGAATTTACATTTTTTGTGGCTTCTCCCTAAGAAGTCCCCAGTCACTTAATTCCACCATTATCCCAGAAACACACAATACAAATGTCACTATTAAGAGAAGACAAATTTAACAAACACCAGTGAAATTGAACCAATGTTTTTCTGGCATCCAGTGCCACATTCGTTCATTTGAAAGAGCATGCAACGATATTGAAAAAAAAAAAAAAAAAAAAAAAGGGTAGAAATACCGGGTGAGTTGTATTTTCAAAAAGGAGACAAGACCTCCATTGTGGTTACCCAGGCTGAGATAGAGCACGCTACCTGTGTTGTACTGGTCTTTCCGAAACAGTATGCGTTTGTAAAGAAGGGTGATGAGGAGAGCCAGCCAGGCTAAAGACCTCCTGCATACACTTGTGACAAGAGCCCATGTGGACACACACAGACCTACACACACACACACACACACACACACACACACACACACACACACACACACACACACACACACACACACACACACACACACACACACACACACACACACACACACACACACACACACACACACACACACACACACACCTTAAACTTCTTCTTTATTCACAGTCTACCATCACTCCTACAGCACTGTTTCTCACCTGTCTTGGCCTTGTGGCTCTTGTCCCTGCAGTGGATTGTTGAAGGCAGCAAGATGGTGGCACCGACTGTCGGTTCCTGGTTTGGAACTTGGTAGTGCAATAGTCTGCTAGCTTTTGCAGAAGAAACAGCGTATTTGGAGGGGGAGTGGGTGGCGGTGAGAACCTCTTCCCGGTCGGACTGAAGGGCGCAGTCGTTGCAATAGTAGCCGTTGACCATGGAGGTCTGGATTTGGGCTGGATGGTTGGGGCAGTGGTCCTCTCCCGGGGAAATCAGGGTGCTGTTGGCCAGAGCAAGGCTCCTCTCTGAAATGACAGTAATGTCTGGAACAAACAATTACGCTTCTTATGAATGTTGCTTCACCACATGCAAGCCCATAACAGTGTCTCTGTTTGTGTTCACTTCTAGTTCTCAACATCTCTCTGTTGGAAAAGTTACATTTTGTCACATTGTATTGCAAATTCAGTCAGCAGTGCAAGATATCATGGAAAGATGTTTGTTTATCCTTTAGTAATTATAATAATAATTATAATAATAATAATAATAATAAACTGAAATAAAGTCATATTCCTTTTGAAACTGCAGCAGAATATTACCTTTGGGATCTGCATCTTGGTCCAAACCTGTGTCAGGAAGACAGTACTGTCAGAAACCAATCAAGGGCAATTACTCTTTTATGAAGCAAGCATTATCCCAACGCTTACACATTACCCTCTGCATCTTCAATGCATTGAATAGTCTGTCTTTTTGTTGTTCTTTGTACATTAAGACAAATTTCTGTCTCCCTGAACATTTCATAAAAATACATTTGAAATTTTATACTGTTGAATTAGCACAAACTTGAGGGGAAAACACTATATTCCCGTTTTGCTTCCCAACATAGAAATCAAAAGGCTGCAACAAGAACCAGTTCATCACTGCAAGACTAAAATGAGTCAATACACTTTGCAAATGGCTGCAATATCAGTATTAATAACAAACATTACCAATCACTGTTCCTGCTTTCAATACGCAAGCCAAATCATCAAAATCAAGACGGGGCCGTTCAAACAAGTGATGTAAACTAGATAGTATGACCAGAGATACACATAACTAACATGGAAAGTTTAGTTTATGAAAGTAACAAAATGAGTGGTTTGGTTAAGAAATCTGTGTTGTGAAAAACGGATGAATGTGCACTTACGCAGTCTTCTCACGGTTTAAATTCAGCGCAATGGGGCAAATATTTACACCTTAAAATAAAAACAGATCCGATCCACAAGATAATTGAATATGGCCTGCTACATGTTAATATATTGCTAAATCTGGCCTGAAAACTAATAAAAGAAAAAATTAAAATAAAACCACTGCTTCAGTCACGCAACTTTACTTAAATGTTTTCAGAATATAAAACAAAGAATACGATACAATATAACAACGATTTTTATGATTACATATGTATTATAATGGATTACTATAACTATTATTATTATTATTATTATTATTATTATTATTATTATTATACATTGGAGCGTTTGTTTCTCTTGATGTCCAAGCCCGAGGAGAAGAGAACCTGGCCAGTGACTCCCAGGTAATTTGAGTTTGAGACCCCTGACTTAAACTTTTGCCCTATTGGACTGCATTAAAATCCACTGCATCCATTCCATGCGAGAAGCTGCAGCAAGTCTGTAACTTTCTCAATCGAAAAACATCCAGCAAAGTTGTGCTATGAAGAGCAATAAATGTTTGAAACCCGATTTGTTGAAAAGGGCGAACCGAAGTGGAAGTCTCTCCGTTGCGTTTGCATCAACTTCAAGTGACAGTTAAGGGGCCAATCACAAATTAGATCATATTTAGGCCTGCTCATGTAGAATAGTTCAATAGGGGCCAGCAGCAACAGGTATCAAACAAGACAAGAATCTTTTTACGCTGGATTCCTGGAACCAAGTACTGTAGACCGTTTTATTAGAAATGAATAAAGAATTGATTTTCACACACAGCCCTGTAGAGGAAAAATGCAATTAGAGTACAACCAATCTTTGGCCTCGTAGGACAAATTAACCCTACAGCTGCCTCACCACCTCATGTCACTGTCCCAACCTACACCTGCCTCACCACCTCATGTCACTGTCCCAAAGGTGGCCTACACTCAAAATCAAGTGTTGAACCGGTTCGGAGCACTGACACGGGAGATGAACTGAAGATTAGGAGGATAAAACAAAGAGCTGCTTACCCCAGAAACTGTCAACCAGTGTCCTGTCCTGGATGGAGGACTCATCCAGCAGGGAGGAGAGCAGCGAGGCATCAGAGGCCGCACTGTGAAGACTGCTGTTGTGCAGAGGCAGGCTGGACTGCTTCCGAGGGGTCTGCAGAAGGGACTGGGAGCAGGAGACTGAGTGTTGCTGGGAACGCTTGGATTTCAACAGCCTTTTAGGGAATGGAGAATTGGAGAGGGGAGAAGTGAAGGGCAAAACAAAAACATGAAATATCAAGCCTCACTCTTGAAATGTGGGTATATATATCACAGTGGATCTCCCAAATGTTTCCACAAACATAGGGACATTCATTAGATGCTTTTATACAGAATCTGCATGTTCCATGAAACATGAAGTATTAAGGTATTAAGAAATGTTGTGAAGCAATACAAGTTGCAGCCACCACCACCCCAACCTTTCTCCATCGAACTATACATAACTATAGTCATTGGCAGTTTCATAAAAAAATAAAAATGAAATCACTAGTCCTCAGATTCTCAGTTCTAAATGGCAGTCACAAATTCGCCACAGCAAATCTCTTGTTTTGAGTTTCCTGTAACGATGGGTGAACTACAGTGTGTGCCAAGAATCTAACTTTGTAACAATAAATTGTTCAGCACCCTACAGATACATATATTTAAGTTGCACATAAGTAACTCTTTTTTTGGGCATTTTCATGCTTTATTTGACAGTGATAGTGTGGGAAGAAAGGGGACAGATAGAGGATGACATGCATCAAATGGCCACGTGCCGGAATCGAACCCGGGCCGCTGCGGTAAGGACTGAGCCTTGTAAATGGTGCACGCTACCTGGTGAATAATTATTATAAATTATTAATTTAAGGTCTTTAACATTTTAGGCCTTGCTAAGTACAATGAAAGCAGGCGTTAAGAGCAGCACTCTGTTCTCTTATGGACAGAAATTACTTTGTTTCTCTCCTGCTGGTCACCCCTGCGCTGAAGGAGGCGCTTCCGTAGTGCAAGCTGTGGTCCAGGGGGCTGGTGTCTCCATAGGGCGGCGGCATGTGGAGGCGCAGGCTGCGTCTGGACATGATGGGAGAATGTAGTGCTGGCTCAACCTGCTGCTCCCTCTCAAAGTCCAACACGGCTGTGAAGTAGCTGGAGCTGGAAGCGGGAGGGGACTGATGAGAAGATGAGAAGAAGATATATCGGAGAAAGAGCACTGTGCTCATTGCAACAGCAACAGGTGTGTTCTTTTTAGCAGCTCTTTGTGACCCACATTTTATTTCAAGCAAACACGAGCTAGGTCCAAGCTGAAAACCTACATAGACAGCTTTTCTAGGCTCTCTTCCGAGTACCACCATTGATTATAGCCCAAAATACTCCTGTCAAAATCCAGCACAGGTTTTAAACAGGAAACAACTTGCAGGAAGAAGTGGGGAGGACAGTATAACCTTGGAGGTAGGCATAGCATTGCATGTGCTACTTGTATGGAGAGAAATTCATGAATTACACTGGAACATTACAAAAATGTGAGGCACAAATTGCACAAAACTGCAATTTGGTAGATGACTGATTGGACAGTGATGAATGTGAATTTTATTTTGGCGCAGTTGCTTGGTCATTTTTGGATTGAAATGACTACAACAGCATTTGGAGGAACAAGTGAAATGTGCTTAGCATTCAGTTTTGTTACCGTTTAAAGACTAAGTTCATCCACTGGTGTGAGCCTCACTCAGAATTTTGAAAAATGCTGGCAATTGGTGGGGGAGGATTGGACCACCCTTCCACTAAAAGAACAAATCTGTTTCCCTGCCCACTTTGGGCTGGGTGGTAGATTGTGTTCCAACTGTTGATGATGTTCTGAGCCACACTTACCATATACACCGATAAGCCAGAACATTAAATCCACCACTAATAATGTGTCGCTCCCCCTCATGCCGCCAAAACAGCTCTGACCCATCAAGGGATGGACTCCACAAGGCCTATGAAGATATCCTGTGGTATCAGGCACCAAGACGTTAGCAGCAGATCCTAGGGCCTGTAAGTTGCGAGATAGGGCCTCCATGGATAGGACTTGTTGTTCCAGCACATCCTACAGATGCTGGATCAGACCCTAACCCCGGCCATCCACATGATGTAGAAGAAAACATGCTTTATCAGACCATGCCACCTTCTTCCATTGCTCCATGGTCCAGTTCAGACTTGCCCATTGTAGGCGCTTTCGGTGGTGGACAGGGGTCAGTATGGGCACTCTGACCGGTCTGCGGCTATGCAGCGGCATACGCAGCAAGCTGCGATGCACTGAGTGTTCTGACACGTTTCTGAGATAGCAAGCATTAACTTTTTCAGCAATTTGTGCAACGGTAGCTGTTCTGTGGGATCAGACCAGATGGGCTAGACTTCGCTCTGCACACGCATGAACGCCCATGACGTTTTCGCCGGTTAACTTAATCCAATTAAATGTTGTGGCTGATCTGTGTATAATGCAGATATCCCAACAACTATGATAGCTCAAGGACTGTTGAGACTCACCTTTGAAGTAAACTGACATGGTGAAATTTTGACACAGACCAAAGGTATGAGTAGAAACAGCAATAAACCACTGAAGAAAGTGTGAAAATCGGTGTTATCCCACATACTTGACAGCAACATGTGCAAATCCTGTATCCTGCTAAAGTACAAAATAAAGTAATCCACCAAAACAAATTAAGAGCCAGGAAACAATTAGCAAACAGTGGCAAGGTAAAAGGAATAGGCAAAAACAGATGAAAATACACACAGATCACTCCAGCCCCAACTGTCCAGATCCCCCTCTTCATCGGAGACACTCATTCCAGCGTGATCTGTTGCCCACCGACATCACACCAAAACACACACACGGCACTCCTGCGCAGCAAGGGGATCAAGCACCTTAGCCCTACTTAGCGTACAATCCAACTGCTCTGACAGTAACTTTCTGTTAGCCAGCACCACCCCCCTTCCCACCTGTTCACACACACCCTCCAGCGTTTGGGAGCCATGCTGCTATCTCCTAGGCTATGACTCAGATTTCTCTCAGCCTTGGGTTCAATAGACACGCAATACCCTGGCTGGCAATAATTCTTTGACCCCAGAAAGATTGTATTACATGACCAGGTTGGCGCAGAAGTTTTAAATTCAAATACCCTTGCTGACAATGTCTATAAAGACCTACAGTAGTAGAACCACAGTGGAGGTGGAATTAACCGGTTTAAGCCATTATGGCTTTAGGCACCTAGAAATGCACACTTGACCACAGCGTGGCAGTCCATTCATGATCGGCTACAGTTGTAGGAAGCAAATGCAAGTTTTCAAGAGTGAAATGTGGTGGAGGGGGAGCCGCTGTGCCTCTGTTGAGAAGGAATGGTAAGCTACTAATGGATTCGCCAGCAGCTCTTGCCATGAGCCAATTACAGACTATTACTATGCTGCCGTTACCCTATTGAGGGGGCTGTTGGACCCACTGTGGGAAACTGAGATGATGACTGGAATGCTTCTTTTATACTGTTATTTAAATTGGCCATACTAAACACCAATGAAAACAAAGAAAGCCTTGGGATTTCCTGATTCAGTCAGTCGTAAAATATTACAATGCATGGTGATAAGCAAAATTGGTTTACATATTACCAAAGAAGATGAGAGTTAATAGCAGCAGGTACAGAGTTCTGCTGCTGCCAAACAATAAAAGTTAAAGTCAAAATGACATGTAGGTTTACCAGCAGCTTTTAATGCGTTGATAGTCACCAGTGTTGCATTTGATCCATAGAAGGACATCAACACATGTTGACAGTGTTGAGGATTTTTGGATGGGAATAGGCAAGTTAAACCATTATATCTCATGACCTTAGCAACCACCAACATGCAAAGTTGGCTAATTTAGCTTATGTTTTAGGCTAAGACACATTCCAAGGATGAAGACAAAAATAAAACGTTGGAAGCTATATCATCATCATGGGCAGATGCTTACTCTTCAGTACCCATCTCAGCCATCGGCTCTATCAAGTACACCACTTTATCTACAAAAAAAGGAATCCATTTCTACTGAATATTATCACAGTACTACCATTTTGGATATGGCAAATGTTTCAAAGGCACTCTCACTAGTACTAGGCCATAGCGATTCATCCCTAATCTATTCTTTGATGAATAAACCAACAAAAACCTGTCCAACTAAAATGTACTAAATAGGATTGCTCTTACAGCATTGCCCTAATACTAATTTAGCCACCACTGAACCACTACTAAAACATTCCTACACTGGTTCTCGTCCTTGTATAGCTTCTTACATAATAGCAGAGCACGGTTTTATTTTGCGGGGTCTGCTATCATGTAGCAGTAGCTATTGATCCTGCACCATAGCATGGTACTGCAAGTGCCAAACTGAGTCATTTGATTATCTCTTTTGTATTTTCGTGGTGAGCATCCTTGAAAAAACTGAAAGATGAAAAGCAAATATCTGGAGGATTTATAGAGGTTTGGAGGAGGACTAAAGTATTCTTCTGAATGCTCCTCTATGGTCACAGCCTGATAGGTTGTGGCTGGTCTCTAATATAAGGAGTCAACTCGAGTGCCAAGTTGCACACTACCATCCTCACACATGCCAAATGGCTGTGTGATACTTAAACCAACCAGAACAGGCAAGTGGCAGATAAAATTATACTGACAACAGTCCTCTGACCTCTGGTTAGTTTGAGGATATTTAGTCTATGTGTGCAAAGGCAAAGTGCAAAGACAGCAATCCGGTTGTTTGCTTCCTTTTGGCTGTACTAGATGATGATCAGACCTCAGACTAGAGCTGATGAAACAGCTCTAGTCTCTAAAATGGAATGGGGGGCTGGGTGCATTTGAGATGGTCTTCTGGGCTGGCCAACTGAGTACAAATTCCATGAACAAAATATATAACTGTCCGAAAGGCCAAACATGCTTGTTGCCTGTTAAGAGTGATATGATTGACTTCAGATGCAATTGGAACACAACCAATGTATATAAATGGGTGTCAGGACATTATTTAAGCTATGCATTAAATAACAGAAAAAAGGCTACGGTGACAATCATTTTTTGCACCTTTTTAGTATCCCATAACTTCCCCCCTGTGTCTGTAAGAACTTTTACAACGTTAATGAATGCAATGGAGATTGCAGTGAACTCAATGTCTGCCTGCACTCTGGTAGCAAGTACCTAGACTGGATAGAGAGAAAAAGGAAGGGCCTTTAAAACGAGGACCAATTCGCTTGCAGTTCCAGTATGACGGACAAATCAACGCCCCCCACTGGGCGGAATCGCGCGAAAAGCGAAACGTCAAATCTTCGAGGAACCTTGGATCGCTTCAACGCCAGGTTACCGCACAAACAGTGACCGTTTCCATGCAGCTAACATTACCATGAGATACGTTTACATACCTTCAACGAAGCGCAAAATAACCTCTTCCCACAGTCGGTCAGTTAGCTGTCGGCTGCTAACCGCGTAGTGAAGCCAACAAACACTGGGCAAATTGGGTGTTCTCTGAAAAGCACAGAGGCACAACATACTAGAATATCACTTAGGACAACAATAATACTATAAAAATAACTTTTATTATTATATAACTATTATTATAATAATACTCTCCTACTCTCACCACTGAGAACAGAACAGCTGAGAATTGTTATACATAAACTACCTCCACCGCTATGTCGAGCCTCGGGGTGACGGCGACATTCCACAGGTTTTTATCAGCGCCACCTCGTGGCGGGAACAATAAATAGCCGAGCAGCGATTTATCTTTGTCGTGACATAAAAAAAATAATTGCATCGCACAATAACTATTTATACAGTAATAATTATATCATACATACAGGAAATAATTTTAAGTAATCCAATACAATACAATTAATAAGTAAGAAAAAAAAGTACGTGAACCGGAAGTAGAACTCTCGGCACCGCGGTCGCTGCAGCCATCAACACCGTGCACACGTGTTTACGAAATAGACCATCTGGGGAGAGGGAACCTAACTTAAAACGTATTCTCTTCAACCTACGGTAAATTGAATCAATGTGTTAAACTAGTAACTGCATTACGAGTAAGGTTATTGCTAATTTCAGAACCAACGAAGTGTATCTGTATGCATGACTCATCTAATGGCACACATGTAGCGTACTCGAATGTGACTAACAGTGTTAAGAGTTATTGTATTTACGAATAACATGAAAACCGATCATCAAACTGCCTTGGAGACTGATTCTATGTAATAGATTAAAAATCCGGCGATGATCTGTACTTCTATTTGGCTAACTCGTATCGATCCGCATATGGCTATGATACCATAACATATAATACCATACCATATCATGCCATACCAAACCACATCACAATAGAACCAAATCACAGCACCTTATGCTACATAACATCAGATCGTATCATTTCATACCATGTCACAGGGCCTGGACATCATGATATAGAACAGCAATGGTTGTTTCTCTCTCAGATTGGAAGAACGCCCCGATGACATCCCTTGCCCACCAGTTAAAGAGGCTTGCCTTGCCTCAGAATGACCCCAACTTGTTCACGCGTAAAACTGTCGCCTCCCTACTATTCGACCCCAAGGATGCGGCCACTATGGACAGGAACACCTTCTACGCCCTCGGTAAGTTAGCCTGGTGGGAAACAAAGATGACTGTTATGGTTGTTTGTGTGCGGCGGCTTCGGCCTTTCCAATCACCTGCACATGAGTGGCGATGAATGGGATGGAGATAGATTTGATTTCTATTCCTTAGGTTGCACGGGACTTGAGGAACTCTTGGGGGTCGAGCCTGTGTTCACAGAGTTCCAGAGCACTCTCTTCGACCAGGCCTCCGTGAATTTAGAGAGAAGCATCCAGTCGAAGGAAGTCAATGACAAACTGGACGCTAGCATCTCGCTCTTCCTCACACGCCTCTCTCCGTACCTCCTCCTTAAGCCGGCTCAGAAGTGCATTGAATGGCTTGTTCACAGGTTTCATTCCCTTTCCCCTTTTTGATTAGCTACTTTTTTTTACTTTAATTTAGTCACTGTTGCATTGTTGACACAAAATTGAGGCTCACAGCACTTGCATCAGCTGCTCTTATTGCGGTGGTTTACTCTCTCTCTCTGGTCAGATCTGTATATCTTTTTACTGTGACAATTCTGTTCTCATACTATAGGTTCCACATCCACTTGTACAATATGGACAGTCTTTTGGCCTGCGTGTTTCCCTACCACGAGACCAAGTTGTTTACCAGGGTGGTGCAACTCCTGAAGATCAGTGACCCCACCAATCGCTGGAACTGGCTACACTGCCTACAGGTTTGAAGGTCTTTTGACTTGAGTGTTTGGTATATCACAGGGGGAGACACTTTTTTGTCTTTGTTTGTTTGTGTTATTTATTCATGACCTTAACATTGTGAATTGAAATGCTGATCACTGATGACGCTTGATACCTGTCATCAGAAAAGCGGAGTGCCTCTGGCTCGGGGAACCCTGATCACACACTGTTACAAAGACCCGAGCTTCATGGATTTCATCTGCACCATGGTCACCAAGTCAGTAAAGGTAAACTCACACATCTTTTACTTCAAATCTGACAGCTCATGGAATGGTTTTTCAGTGGGGAAATAAGGTCAGAACCATGCCATACAAGGTGCATTATACGGCAAGCCGGCAAGGACAAACTTTTCTAGTCACTTTTTAAAAGTCACTAGTACTTATATTTTAGTTACCCATTATTACTAGTAACAGTAATACATTACAAGTAAATTTTTTTGTTTTACCAGTAACAATGTATTTTTTACCGGGCATGAGAAAATATTAGACAAAACAGCTTGTTGATAGTTTAATTTAAAATGTTATTATTAAAAATAAAAATGCTACTAGTAACAGCAAGAAAAGGCACTCGTCCTTAATGAAAAAGTACTAGTACTCAATTTACAGTGACTTATAAAATTGAAATAGAGATTAGTAACAATCTGAAAAGATACTAGTCCCATAGGGTCCCATAGGATTCAGTAACTAAATTGTACTAGTACCGAAAACATTTTGACTAGTCAAACTAAAATAGTTACTACTAGCTGTTGGAATAGCAACTCAAATATACAGTAAGCAGACCTGCTGACTTGCAAGCATTTTGTGTACCAAATAGGCTTGGGTGATCGTGCAAAATTCCACTCGCTGATCAGCAATATAGGATTTTATTGGGGGGGTTAGTGTTTACACAAAAACATCCAGATTTTACAAAATTAAGTCCCAAATCCACCTCAAAGTCTCTGTATGGGACTGTAGAGCGGGGAAGTGAGACCCAATCACCAGTGGTTACTCGACAGCTCTGAGCGAAGATGGGGAGAGCCTCTGCCCCCTCTCTCTCTCCCTCTTCCCCCCTTTCCCTCTCCGCTCCAGTTTCAGGTACCGGGAATATTTCTCTCTGTGTGTTCACTGTGCAACAAACTGAATGAACTTATATTGAACTTTATTGCTCATCACATATTAATTGATTCACATCAATTGATAGCCAAAACATTTATAATAAATTATCTATTTATACAAATAAATCCACAATTGAATGGCAATTTCAGCAATCGAATAGTGATTTTTTTTAAATATTCATATTCTATTTGAATATTTTTCTTTTTGAATTTCCAATTTAGTTACTGCAGCCCTATAAAGTACTGGTTACTTTTTTTAAAGTGAATAGTTCGTCCTATGAATTAAATGTCAAAATGGCTTGCCATATGCTTGACTTGGGTATCTTCCTCTATGCTCTATTATAGAGTGTCTATATATAAAGCATTAATGATAATCCCATCCTATTCAGAGATTGAGAACCAGTGTTCCTTCAATTTAATTAATTTTTAAATCCGCTTGGCCTTTTCCTTTGCAGGCCTACTTGGACCACTCTGGCCCGAGCACCCAGCTCAGAGTCGTCTTCTCCTTCTACGCTTCCACCATCGTGTCGGCCTTGGATGCTGTGGATAAAGTCTCGAACACGATTATATCCAAACTGTTACCCTTTGTCCAAAAGGTGTTGGTATTTTTTGAAATTCCTTTAGCTTCTCGTTTCTTTCACACTTTCTTTAACGCCTTTGATCTTTTTTATTTTATTGTATTACATTTTTTTTAATTTCGTACCCTAGGGGCTGAAGTCTTCCCTGACCGACTACAAGGCAGCCACGTACATGATCGTCTGCCAGCTAGCAGTGAAGGTGGTGATGGAGAGGGGCCTGGTTAACACCCTGGCTGTGCAGATCAGCAAGTCCTTGCTCAAAGAGCCCGTGCTGAATAAAGAAGGTCTGGGCTGCCTCGCGGTGCTGCTGCAGAACCAGAAGGAGGACACTGTTGGGCCCAAGTACTCCATTCAATAATCTAATTTGTCTCAATCTCATCTCACTGTTGGTTTCCTCTGGGTGCTCTGGTTTCCTCCCTCCATCAAAAACATGTATATTAGGGTTTATACTCCTGTCGGTGCCCCTGACCAAGGCACTGGCAAAAGAGCTGGAGTTGGTCCCCGGGCGCTGCACTGCGGCTGCCCACGGCTCCTAGGTATAGGATGGGGCAAATGCACAGGATGAATTTTGTTGTATTGTACTTGTACAATGACAAATATATATTCTATTCTATTTAATATCTGTTGGGGAAGTAAAATTTCATTTGTTTTTGCAATTGACGATGCGTAACGCAGTTTGATTGTACAGGAAACCTGCGATCCGTCTTAAAAATAAATCCCCTATGCGGAACATTTTCTTAGTTTTGAACCGCGATCCAAGGGCATTTTTGTTAAGGGGTATCTTTAATTTTGTATTATTCAATCATTTTCATGAAATCACTGTTAAACATGTCGTGTCATACTTGTGTGTTTTTTTTGTTTTTTTTCTGTGCTTGTATTATTAAAAAAAACCACATCACTTTAGCTTAGCTTATTTTAGCATAGCCTAATATGGCAGAACACACAATGACAGTGCAAAAATGTATACTCCATCACTACATTGCCTCATATTTTCATATTTCATATTTTTGAAAAAAATATAGATTTTAAACACGACAATGGAAAGAATCATGAAGGAACATAGTGATGGAGAATATATATTTGTGGGCTATCATTGTGTGTTCCGCCATTCACGCTGAGCTAAGCTAAAGTGCATTCATTACTGTAACAGCCATCTTGAATTTACGTGTTACGGTAATGAATAGTAATTGTAACAGGAACTTTTTGCTAAGAAAAGCACAGAAAAAGTACAAAAATAATATAATAGTTAATAACAACCAAGTGGCCCATATAGTAGGCGTTTCATACTTTAATATTTAAATTAATTATTTCACATTCTCTGAATATGTGCCTCAATTCATTTCAGACGTTCGTTTTATGGTGGTTGTGATGAGAACGACCCAGATACTGTGAAAGTTTTGTGCCCTGTTTTTTATTTTTTTCTTCTCTCTTCTTAATACGCTTTTGTCTCAACCCTTGCACAGGGCTTTTGGCTATCTGTGCTCCATGCCCTCCCTGGTTGAGACCCTCCAGACCATGGCGGTGCTCCACGACATCAGTCCCCTGCTACAATACCTGCTGCCTCACCTCATCCACACTGTGGTCACCTTCAATTACGGTAAATAAATCAATTGTTTATTCAATTGGAGTTCACATTTGGTTTGCTTTGTTATACCTGTCGATTTAAAATAAATAAATAAATAAAAGTGGTTATGTTTTTGTTTATATGGATTATACTATATATAACCGTTATCTACTGTGTATAACTACAATGCCTGGGCTGATTCATGGTGGATTTTAAATGCACAGTAGATAGCCAAATGTGCACCATGTCCAAGTGCTACATTTAGTCAGCCCATAAATGTACAACAGATTGTTGTTTTTTCTATATTTGAGTCTTCGTTTTGCTCCTGCGTCTCAATTTAGCTTAGATTTTGACAATATAGAATTTTACTTAAACATGTCAAACGTGCATTGAAACGCAATTCATCTCATATATTTGACATTTGATCACAATTGCAAGCGTGAAATTGTTTTCTGCCACAGCCCTAACTTTCTCTCAATTACTTTTTGTGATTAATCTTTTATTTTAGCATGAGAAAATGCAAACAAACATCATTGCTGCAATTTAACCTCTAATCCACCTGAAAAGGATAGGCTGTTTTTCAACCCAGGCCTCATTAAAATATCAGTTCCCATCATTTATTACTTTTCATAGCACAACCTCACGGAACCCCTTCACTATTGCGGAACATAACGCTCTGCTGTAGCTTAAGCCTTAAAAAAACACCTTAAATCTATTTTTCAAAAACGGGAGACATATTTGTGTTATTCGTATTGGTAAGCGCATTATTGTCGTGCCTTTGTTTTTTAACATTTTTTGAAAAAATGATAAGTCACATTTTATTTTAAACCACTTTTTGCAATTGCCACAGTGCATCTGAAGCAAAACCTTGGCTACACTAGGAAGAGTAGTAACTTCCTATTTCTAGTCGATTATTAAATTCTCGTCCATTTAAGTTCTATTAATCTCTTAATGTTCTATCTATTAAAATGCCCTGAACGTCTATGTGTTGTTTTCCATTTGCGACCCAGATGAGAAGGAGCAGGACCCTGAGTCTCCGGACCCCACTCACGTCTCCATATTTGAGGCCATCCTGCGGAACGTCCCACTGACCAAAGGCCTGGACAACACAACAGTCAGGTTGGTTCACGACCTTCATCAGCTTGAATTTTTTTATTTTTTTATTTTTTTAAGGCTATGCATCCAACCTCCGCTGGGTAGATGGTGGTCCTCCAGTCAGTCTCCCTGCACTCAGCAGCTAGTTCTGAGTACTTGGTCTTCTTTCATTCAAAGGCAGCCTCCACCCCCTCTTCCCATGGTACTGTGAGCTCAATGAGGAGTACAGCTTTTGCCTCGAACTTCTCCCCACCCTAGTCCTGTCCTTCCTGCCTGGGCCCTGCCGAGTTCTTGGTGCTGCAGCCTACCAACCGCTCGGTCAACCTCAGCTTGGGGTTTCCACTTCTAGCCTGTACGGACCTTGGTGATTGCATTCCTCACAGACTGATCGGAGGAGTCTCTTAGTTCAAGAACCAGCCTGCTCTTTTCCTGCTTGTAGCCCAAACTGATGACCGATTTGACTGACAAAATTCTGAGTCTACAGCCCTACAAACAATTGATAATAATCGGACACACACAAAATAATTCCCCTATATGTTTAATGGACTTTAACTCCCCCTCACGTGCAGCGTGCAAATCTGAAGTGACGAGTGGGATTGTACTCAGCGGAGAGACTGAAAAGTCTCTCCTTGAGTATAGAATGGAGGACAATGATATTAACTAAAAAAAATCATTATTGTTTATATTTCATATACTTCTAACTTTAATAAATACAAATAAAAAATATGCAGGTACCCCTCACTTAACAACCTGTTTGTTAACCTGTTTAACGACCATTTGGACTCATCTACCAGCTCTCTGACCAGTCTGTATTGTGCGCTGCCTTCGATACCACGTGTGCATCATCACGCATCACGGTTGTCAGTCTCGCTCCCGCAGTCTGTCAGTATTCATTACACTATCGTTCGCAGTCTCCACGCCCCCTCTCTGTGAAATAACACGGGTCGTCGCTTATCGACCCGTTGAATGGGAGGGATGGGTGATTCACCTGTTGCTCATTGATTGCCCTGACGAGCAACAGGTGTACAGCCTGTTGCCTGTCAGGGCAATCAACGAGACTCAAGCCAGAATGACCTAGATTCAAGACCGGGATGGCTGCAAAGACCGCACGTTGCTTTTTCCAGGCGGTTCTCGTGCGGTACCATAGTAGCACCTTGGGGCAGTTCTCATAGAGCTTGTAGGGTACTGGGGCCTGGTGCTGATGAGGACCTTGCCTTCTCCGCGACATGCCTGACTTCACTGAGCTTGGGGGGCATGCCATTGAACTTGGATGTCGATGGAGCAGCCAAGGCACCTACCCTGGTGTTCCTAATGGGACGTTCCTTGTTGGATCCCTGTTCTGCCTACTGACATGCTGTTCCAGCTGCTCCCTGGTGACTTCCAGCTTCCCACTCTTTTTCTCCTCCAGCAGCTGCCTGGGGTGGTTGAAGAAGTTGGCTCTTTCTTTTTCTTTACGTTTCTCGCGGTTATGGATGCACTCAGCTCTGCGAAGGCTGGCTAGCCTTGGTCTGACCTCCTCTCACAGTGCTTTCAGCTCCTCTTTCTCTGCTCGAGTTGCCTTCCTCCAATTCTTGCAGAGTAGTCCTCGCCTTTGCACCAACTGACCGATCTGACCTGACCTTTTTCTCCTTTCCCTTCTTTCATCGAGCAGTCCTCTGTTTGGGGTTGATGTCACCAAACCTGTCTCTGCACTCCTTGTATAGGATGTCCCCAAACAGGTTATGGTTGGACTCCGCTTCTCCTCGCAACGAACCCTCCAATATCTTAGTCAGATCCGCATCCAATTTGCACCATGCCTCTGCCACTTTCACCTTCCGCCATTTAATCTTGCTCCTCCCAGCTGGTTCCTTGCTCTTGGCTTGACTTGGCTCAGTTCTGTAGGGACTGGTGGGAACCTTTTCTTGGTGCTCACACGTAAGCTCGCTCTCCGCCAGTGGGCCTTCTACCTCTACTACTTCCCTGCCTTCCGCAATACTGGATCCGTCAGCATTGCGGAAGGCAGTCCCTCTTGGACAAGAGGGACCGTCCCTCTTGTCCAATCTGATGCTGCAGTGCAAGGTTGACGGAAGCAGGAAAGCAAATCAACCTAAAAGTGCAACACATTTGTGGGAACTTCAACAACAGTGGTGGGAAGAACTTTCCCAACACTATTTTATTTGCATTGTAGAAAGAATGCCACGAGTGTGTTCAGATGTGATAGTTGCAAAAGGTGGCTACTTTGAGTCAAACATTTTGTTGAACAAAACATTTACATTTACATTTAGTCATTTAGCAGACGCTTTTATCCAAAGCAACTTACAAGGGAAAATAACATTCAAGCTACATTGCGACAGAGATTAGTGTAACAACAACATTAGTGTAACAATAAATACTGCTAGGTAGTGCTAAGTAATTGTAGGTTAGGACAGGAGGTACTCACTGAAGAGCTGGGTCTTCAAGTGCTTCTTAAAGACAGAGAGGGAGGTCCCCGCTCTGGTCATTTTTGGCAGCTCGTTCCACCAAAGTGGAACTACAAATGAGAATAACCTGGATTGCCGTGGCTGTATGGCCGGCAGAGCCAGGGGACGCTCATTTGACGAGCGCAGCACCCGGGGGGCAAAACAATTCCATGATTTATTTATCTCCAATTGTTAATATGTTCTATGCTTTAATTTCACAGTACATTGAGACATTAGACTGTGTTAATGTCAATAAAAACTGGGAAAATGGAGTGTGTGTGTGTGTGTGTGTGTGTGTGTGTGTGTGTGTGTGTGTGTGTGTGTGTGTGTGTGTGTGTGTGTGTGTGTGTGTGTGTGTGTGTGTGTGTGTGTGTGTGTGTGTGTGTGTGTGTGTGTGTTATCAACAGGTTTTTTGTGTATTACTCTACCTCTGATTGACTGTCAGACCCTTTTACATCACATGGTATCTGAATCTAACTAGTAGTTGGGACCTAGTGCCCTGGAACAATGTCTTAATAATTTCCCTTGGTTCCACTTGTAGGATCCTGCTGGAGGAGTACCTCAGTCAGAATGAGCCCACTGCAGAGCATATAACGGCCCTCAACCAGCACTTGCTGCCGCTGGTGCGGCTGTTTGAATCCAAGTAAGTCTTAACTACTGCCCCTTCAGTGTGAAATTGCTGTTGTTTTGTTATGACATCCGGCTGCTTTAATGATTTACAAGAACTACAACGGTAGAAGTAAGTACAGTCACAACATTGGCAACCAATTTAAATTGGACTTTCTTACATTAAATCACACCAGCTATTCCCAAACTTACGAAGGCCACAGCTCAATTTGAAATCTGAAAATCTTCTGCGGCCCACCCAAACCTTTGATCACAACTCTGATCAACACACAAGACTTAAATGAAGTATTTCCCTATATATTTTTTATTTCATTAACAGTATGCAACAATTCTATGTGAACGTGGGCTTACAGCAATGCAGTGAAAATCAACAGTGCATCCACATACGCGTAACAATTGAACTTGAACTTGGTTTGTAAAGTAACAAATGTAAAAATGGGGTTAACAATTAAAGAAATAGGTCAGATAAATGAAGAATGCACATTTAAATTCCATGGCTTTGTTTCATTAATTCTGATCACTTTTTTTAAATGTAAATATTTTATCACAAATATTTTATGGTCAATTCAAACCTAATTCAAATGTTGAAAATTAGAAATGTTTTATTTATTTATTGTAAAATAGTAAATTTGAATGAAAATGAATCAATCTTTCCCCGAATAAAATTGTCATCGTCCACAGATGAGTAAACTTCTGCATCCTTGTTTGATTGAAAACCCTTTTGTTTGTTGAAAATTGAGTGCTGGCAACTTCTAAAGGTGTCTGTAGTCTGTGACGTGTACCAACTGCTGCTTATTGTCATGGGGATTTTTGATCTCTGATAGCTCGGGCCTGACTAAAAAGCAGGTTTTTGCCAAGCGTCCAGCCGTCCACTGCCCTGCGTGACATCAATCAACTTAAATGCACAGCGTTATATGCTCCCCTCTCGCAATTTTGTTTTCTCCTTGAAAGCAACAAAGGGCCAGTAAAAATCAGTTATACAAATATACCAAGTTGGTTATTTTTGCAAAATAAAGATAAATTCAATGACTTTCAATCATCTCAACAGCTCACATCAACACGGTAGCCCAAATAATAGTATAGCAATACAATAAAAATTTTAATCTAAAAAGAAGATTGTAATAATATGGGGGAAAATGTAGCAATATAAAAAAAGGCAATATACACTCAACCTAGTCATGAACAAAAGTTAATAATAATAATAACTTAATAACAGAAAATGAAAAACAAAGACCTAAAAAATAAACATACGTTCCAAAAATGAAACATAGGGTTCTACACAATAACTTATGAAATAAACTGTGAACCAGAAATATGGACGTCAGCAACATACACCTCTGTTGCTTAAGCAGCATCTCTGCTTCCTTTTTACTTCTCATGTGCTGATACTAAGTCATTTTTATTTATTTGTTTGTTTGTTTATTTTACTGGACAGAGGCAGCATTTTAAGACGCATGATCAGTTTATACAGACTACAGGACAGTCAAATACCTCATTGAGTCCATATAACCGAAACGCTATATATTCTCCAAGACTCAATGAGAGAATTTAATCTTTTTTACCGTTATTATGAGTGTCCTGTTTTCCGTAGCTTTTGTTTCTGTTTGAAACGTCGTTGGAAAAACAAACGTGCAAGAGTTTTGTCACATCTGGTCCATCCCTTCGCCAGGTACTGCGGGGCTTTGGATGGCATTCTGTCCGGGCACGTCAGCAACATCGCACAAGCCGAGGAGAAACTGCTCTTCCACCACTTCATCTCCCTGTCCATGAGCTGTGGGAAATACCAGGTACTGTTCCACTCCATCCCTTGGAGATACATTGGAAATAGAGTCCAAAACTGTTTTCAGTGTTTCACTTTACAACTTTCGCTCAACTTCAGGTTGGCTCCTGAATTTAGAGTTACTTGTATGGCAGCAATTATAGTGGAAAATTTAATGGGGGAAAAATAATCAATACTACAGTTCATATATCTGTATAAAACACAAAAATACATTTCTCTCCATCTACAAATTGAGTGGATGGAGTGGATTCCGGTGTGGAAAATACTGTCAAATAGTCAAATATATAAAAAAAACTATACAGAAATGCGATACTGTGCACAAGATAAATTATTATCCATGTATTGCAGCAGGAAGTGCCAAAGAAAAACATTGAATAGCTCAAAAATATTGGAGATGGGCTTTTCATGTAATTTGAAAACACAAGCTAATAGATTACATAAGAATTATGTTAAATTCCAATTAAAACCAATGACTTACCACCCAGTTCTACTTCTTCTGTTGTAGAGTTTCAAATGCTTTTGATTTAACGTTTCAATTTATTTTTGGTGTTTGCATGTGTGTGTATTTAGTCCAGTCAGCCCCTCGCCGTCGTTAATCATATCGCATGTCACACCCGGCTCTTCCCACAGATCCTGGGCGACTCAGACACCTCACTCCTCCTCAGTCTAAAGCACCCCGTGGCCTCCGTCCGAAACATGGCTGTGGATCACCTGGCCAGTATCCTCTCATCTGGGCCGGTATGTGAGCTTTCTACGAAAACTACTGTCACCCCTGTGCACAAAAAAAATCAACATTTGTTTTTAAACATTGTATTGTATCACATTGCGTATAGTGCTGCATAGCAGCTAGACTTAAAATAGAAAATAGACCCACATTTCTAAACCTCATCGGTTATTTTTTTAAAGCTTTTTTAATATCATTTTCCCCATTACCTTCCATAATTTTTTTGATAGCTTTATTTTAATCGCGTTTTTCTCTTTTCTTTCACATATCACATATTGGCACTTTATCAATGTTGTATCAGTTAGCGATGATGATAATTTTGGCTGCCCCCTAGAACAAACATTAGTCGACAAGAAGAGTCTCAACATCTTCCATCTTTAAACCTCACAAGGCACCACTCTTTGTTCATGAACAGGTATAAGAATTAGAGATAAAGCCCTAAGAATCAGCCAAACACGCCCTACCCCACACCTGCCACGGCCACTGTGAAAAAAAATGCCCAAATGCTGTATATGAAAACACACAAACAATAAAATTGTGGATAAAATAAAATTATTTTCGAGCTTGAAAAACTGTGTTTGTTTGTGTGCATTTAACAGCAAGAGAACTTGGACCCTACCTTCCTGAGGGAGGCCCTGCTCGACAGGATGATGGATGACGTGCCAGAGATTGTAGCAGCGGCTCTCAAAGCCCTCAAGGTAACGACTGGACTCCTGGTGTACTCCAGTCCGCTACTCCAGTCCCACCCACTTTATATACTGTGCTGGGCAATAAAATGATAACAATAATTATTTCAATATTTTTTCCCTCAATGTCAAATAAATAAGCTTGATAATTTTGATGATGCCTTTGAAGATTTCTTCATTTATAGAAACGTTAGGCTCATTTTGGCAACAAAAAGCCAATCAGTTTTGACGATCTAATGCTGACCTTTCACCTCTAGCCAATTAGGTTTGTCGATATAAAAAGTAAGCCCTGCCTCCTCCTGGATAGGTTGCACTTGTAAACACACCAGCAGTGGAGACAGAGTGGCAGTGTCCAAAATGAGCAACTCACAGAAGATTATGTATCGTTGACAAATGAGGGCCACATACATTGATAGTTTCGTGTTTTTTGGAATATTTAAGCTCAGACTCAAAACAGACGGTATATATCCATTGTACAATATGTTGACGTGCCAACGAAGTCCAGCAACACCACAAATTTTATTATTTATTAAGATTTAGGGCTACTTGCATATTTATTTTTATTTTTTCTACATTTTATTAAGGTGAAATGTTAATTCAAGCAGCTGCACTTGTTACTTCTTGTTCACTTCTTACTTACATGACAAGTGCTGTGCAATGTTCATAATATAAAAATAATATTCAGCATTTTATCTTCAGATAGTTCCCCCGTATTTTTCTTTGATATTTGTTTTGTTTAAAGAAAATAATGTTAAGTGCTAAATTTTGTTGGGAGTTGTTTTTGTTTTTTTTTAACAGTGCCGATTTTTATTTTCAGACTCGCTGATTTCGGACAATTTAATTCCACCAATAAATGTGTTTTTGAAATGCATCATGGCATACAACTGTCTTCTTTATAAAAAAGAAAATATTTAACAGAAATTGTGATTAAATTTTGTTTATATATTGCGATTAATATCGTTATCAAATGGTTTGAAATATTTTATTGTGACAACATTTTTGGCTATATCACCCAGCACTACCTACTGTTGACCCCTGTTTTTTTTGTTTGTTTTTTTAGGTCTACATTGACCATTTGGATCCGGAAGACACGGTCTCTTGTTTGCTGTCCCTGCTTGAAAGAACAGACCTCTCATTGGCTGGAAAGTGGTAATCAGGACTCGATAATCACCTACTCCGTACTTTCGCTACTATTAACATTGCATTTGTTGTACCTTTTAATAATATGGACTTTAAATAACTAGATAGTTCCCCCAATGACTGTCTGTTGCATATAATGTACAACACTACAATACCTCTATATACTGACTGAACTTAGGGTCATCCCTACCAATCAGTCTCAGAACCTCAGCGTATTTGTCCCCCCCAGGCTCCCCGTTCTTCAGGAGGCCGTGCGGGTACTGGAGGACCCCCGCCTGGCGAGGGGCAGCTCTGAGCTAACGGAGAGCCTGGCCTGGAGACTGCTGCCCTTCCTAGTGGTCACAGCGGGGGAGCGGGATTGCCCCGAGCTCCTACTCTCCGCCAGCGTCGCCCACTCACCCATTCTGGCCCAGCATCTCCTTACTCAAAACTGGTCTCAAGGTAAGGCCCAGCGCTAGTTGAGTTTAATGCTTGCCGGGGTTCTTACCAGGTCCTTGAGATGCTCGAAGTGCTTGAATTTGGTCCTCGTAAAATTGACCATAATTTAAAACCTGGACTATTCCCCCTGGTATTGTTATTCAAATCGTGACGTAATGGAAATGCTTTTACGACAGATTATGCCAGGGAAATATAAATTGAAAATGGTTGAAAATAGGCATTTATAAAAGTAGACGATAATGAGATTAATAATAGATATATAGGTATATATATAATAGATATACTAATACAAATAATAGACAATGAGTGTATTATATTTAAATTTAAAAAGTTGTTTGGTGTGAAGTCCTGAAAAATGAAAAAACAGTGCTTAAAAATAGTCTTTAAAAGTCCTTGAATTTTTTTGAATGAACCCTCAGGTTTCCAGCTTCCACGAACAGGCTAAATATAACCTGTGAATGGCTGTACGTGCATGCTAACTACAGATATACACGACTTCCCGTTCAACGATGTAGGAGTCTGGTCTCGTTGGACTAAACTTACTCAAACTTACCAGTGTTGCCAAGATGGCACCACCCGAGTGAATCTACTCCTGAATGTGAACCTGACCTGAGAAACACAAGACTTTTTGTTTCTCCTCTCAGAGCTAGACGATGTGATGACCCGGAGCTCCGAGGCTGATTTTGTGTCCATGGCCAATCAACGTCTTGTCTCCACTCTAACCAAAAACCTGGCCAATGTGGAGCACTTCTCCAAACGCAATGCTGTGAGTGTGTATTTTGTTTAGTTGTTGTTGTTAGTTTCTTTCATTTGTTGACATTTTCACCGCATTTCTTTTTTCTTTTGTTACATTTCGGAAAACTGGACCATTAAATTGTCACACTGGCTTCAGACACATGTAACCTGGAACTTCTTCCGGACTTCTTCTTTCTTTCTAGACACCAATTTGAGCGCAGGCCATAGATATTGTTTGACCTTTGTGTGCTGGAATATTTTGAATGAGTTGCTGCTCCCACAATACTAATATTGTTGTCGTATAATGAATGTGATAATATTTAAAAAGGAGCCACTTTGCCATGCAGTCACTCATTGTATTATTTATCGTAAAATTCTGCAATTCTCATCCAAGCATAACCCCCCCCCCCCCCCCCCAAACTCGTCCGTAGCTGGAGAAGCTGGCCTTGTTCGTGGAGCGACCCCACGGCTCCCGGCCCCGAGAGAGGGCCGCCTTCCTGGTTCTGACTCAGACCCTGTTGCAGGGCCTGGAGGAGCTGAGCGAGACGCAGCACCTCCTTATCGCCCAGCGGGTCTACACTGCGCTGGAGCCTGCCCTGCTGGGGCTGCCCACAGATGAGGTTAGGCAACAAGTATGAGGTCTTTCAACACAGGGCTTCTATTTTGGCTGAAAATGATGAATTGGTACAGCCTCTGCAATTTTGATCTCGCAACACAAGAGCTAGTTACCGTTATTTAAGTCAAAGCCTAGACTAATATTACTTCATTATTATTGCCAGTATTTTACATTTTTTTCTTTTATATTTTTCACTGTTAAAACCTTTACCTTGGTGTGCTACAGGCCAGCGAAGAGTGTTTGGGATCTCCCACCTCCTTCTTCGAAGCCCTGGCACTCTACCTGAACCGCGCCAGGGAGGGCAGGACAACTGAAGCGGAGTACAGACAGATGCTGCTCTCCCTGCTCCAGTGCTTCATCACCTCTCTCAAGTGTCCCGACACGTCCTTCAAAGGTAATGCAGCAGCGCTTGGACTACATTTAAGATAAGATGACACTCAGTCATTCCACAGAGAGAAAGTCAGCAGCACCACCAGATTTTACCACCTTCATGTGGTAAAGTCCTCAATCCTCGTTCCTCATTTCAGTATTTGCGTGTGTTGGTTTCAGACCTGCTAGCGTGCACACATTTTGTGTACCAACCAAAAAATGTTTTGGTCAAAATACCAGCTGAAACTACGCCAAAAAAAAAAAAAAATATATATATATATATATATATATATATATAAATGTAATTACGGAAAACAATCAATCAATACAAAACAATACTGTACATTTATTTGGTATTCAAACTACATCCCTCGGATTGGACCAGCTGCTACGACCTTGTTGTTCTGTAACCTCTCCCCTTCCTCTCCTCTCACTCAACATCAACTGACACCCAGCAGTACTTTAGTATCCAGCGAGGTGTAACGCTGCATTGCTGAGTTAAAATGGGAAGCATGGGAGTAATAGTCAAAGACAAACACAAAAATGTGACTGTAATGTTAACACATAAAATGTGAGATGCACCGATCTATTGGCCTGTGCTAACATACTCGTACTCGTAAAAATGCTCCGATACTCAAACCCGATACCAACGTGATGTAACATAGTTGCGTAGTTGACGCTCAAAAAAGAGAGCGAAAGAAACAAAATGTCGGAAATTGTTTACCTTGAAACAAAAGATACTTCAAGGTAAACAAAGAAGATTAGATAACTTTATAATCTATCGCCTGACAATATTCCAAAACTGTGCAGACTGTGTATCTATCTCTGTCACTACAGCCGCGTGTCTGCTCTGGTTGTTCCTAGTGCACAAGCTCCGCACTCGATGAAAGGTTTGACCGTATTTTTGAGACTTGGTTCTGACGAGTCACTCAGTAAAACTAGTCGTTCGATTTGATTCAGTTGGCTTCATGCACTTCCAGTGAACAAGAGTGAGAAGAGTTGTCCATTTATTATTATTAGATTGTTTTTTCAATAATTGCAATTTATTTTAGAATGGCAAGTACCATATAACCGTTACATGTTGTGTTCTACTAAAACTGAGTGGGAGTTACAAGTTGTGTTATACTGGAACTATACTGTCCCATATTCCATACTTTATTGGAACTCAGTGACCGTTCCATGTTGTATTTATTTTATTGGAACTCAGGGACAGTTTCAGGTTCTATTATTGTTTCATAGTGAATAATGAACAATTAAAAAAACACTGTCTAAATCAGCAATCTCACTATTGTGACTGAAAATGTCAGTGGTAGTCCGTATGTGCAGCTGTCTTATCACGTGAGGGTGATCAGATCACGCAATATATTTTTCATTGATGTACGGCAGATATAGCCAATGAAACCAAATGAAAATTCGGAAATCACGGATGTAAACTCAAAATGATCGAACTGCAATGTCAAATATATTTCATAGTCATTGTTTTACTATGAACATACAGTTGAAACAAAATCATAATCCGACAATCTGAATCAGCAGATCAAACTTTTAAATAATCAGAAACTGAATTGGCCAATAAAACTACAATCGGTGCATCTCTAGTTGGTAAACATGTTCTGTAACTTTACGAGATGATGCATTTCAAGGGGTATATCCTAATGATATGAATTTGTATACTGTATATATTTAGCCGTAGTAGCTCGCATACAATGTTATTATTCTCGTTACGAGACGGCTACAGCGTAAATTAGACTCCCTGTTACACTATTGTGGTACTCAAAATATTTTCCATGGTTGGCAGGACTGTGGTTTGCATTCACGGCTTGTGTTGAAGAGCAACTATCAGGGTTTATGTTTTAAAAAATGTACAATATCGGGCTTATGGAGAAGATGGTGGAGAGTTGATTTTTAAACATCTGGGCTGGTGACATCACAGGTGTAGGTCATCTCTCTGCCACAGCACAGTAGCAGGGTGGTAGTCAGCTGGCAGGTCAGTCAGTTAGTTTTACAGCTATTTAGGAAGGTGAAGTACTGTGTTTAGGATTTATTATTTAGAAATAAAGAGTATTTACACAAAAAATCCACAAGATAAAGTCCCAGACTAACGGAGGCCACAGTGAAGTTAAAAAGAACAGAGAGAAGTGGGTGACAGTGGTTTAGTTATGCTCAAGGAGGAAACAAAGGAACTAAATCTAAAATAAAAACACACTCTCATCTCAGTCTCTCTCATCTATTCTGATTGCCAAGTTACTATTCACTGTAGCACTAGCTCTGTCCTGTCTCACACCTGTGACGTCACATTCAAGTTCGAGGGCAATATCGGATCTTGAGGTGGCCGTGGCTAGTTATATTACAAAAATGCATCCAGCTGTAGTTCTAAGTAAAAATGAATGAATAAATAAATATATCTTTCTAAAATCTAATTACATAGTTTCCTCACGCCTTAATTCACTGGGCATGCCAACCTGCAAGTTGCCCTTTATGACAGTGCCATTTTGAATTTTTCCAACAACTTTGAACCAAAGTTTCTGCCGTGGATTTGGCACAGGGAAAGTGTCGCCTAGGCTGTTGGCATTTCATTCTGGTCGTGGACTCCCGCCGCGCACATTAGCCACAGCGCAATCCCGACTGTCTTCTGTTCACCTCAGGGGACGTGTGGTGGAACCCAGAGAAGCTGGACGGCAACACCTGCTGCTACCTGCATTTGCTCTGCGGCTTGTTCAACGTCCTCGTCAGCGGCGTGAGTCGAGGGCCGCTGGCGGGCGACTTCAGGGAGTTAATGAAACTGCTGTTCCAGGTAGGTCCAAGCAGTGCCATTAGTCTTACTTGTCGCCGTTATGTTTGTGACCTCACCAACACTAAGCTGCTCTTCAGTGTCTAGAACAAACCGCAATCTGTCACATAGGCAGAACTGTAGTGAAACTGTAGCACACTTTAAAGAAGTGTTAAGACATTTTAGTATTTTTTGAATGGGTTCAGCAAAGTGTGTATCAAAGAAAATGCAAAAAGAATGACTAGAACCCTAAACAACTTCTCTGTGGATCCCAGGTGCACTTAACGGAGCCGATGGCCGTGTTCAAGTTCCTTTGTGTGCTCTGGGGCTACGGAACCAACCTGGGTGACCAGCTAGATATAAGAGTCAGTGCTCTCCTGCAGACCCAGGCTCTCTGCGTCGGTACAGCGCTCCTCCGTGTCCAGCCTGCCCACACCCTGGAAGCCCTGTCATCAGCGCAGTCACCGGGTAAGGCGGTATAAGAATATAATACAAAACAAATGGGCTGCCTACTGGTCAAGAACATGTGTACACATGTATTTATTTATTAATGTTCAATTATGTTTATTTATCTTTGTTATCTCAGTGGTCCCATCCTTGTTGGGCTGTCTCTGCTCTCCAATACGGGAGGTTCGGAGGGCCGCCGTCGGTGTTCTGCTCTCCCTATCACAAGCAGGGGCTTCTAACTTCCAGCCAATCGTTAAGCGGCTTTTGAAGAACACAGAGGAAATCATCGCTGACTCCTCCCATTTAAGCCAGGTGAGCTGGATCGAAATTAAATGCAAAGTTCTTGTCATTCCCTCCAGAATTGTGTGACAATTTTTCTGTGATGACAAAATCCTTTTTTCTCTCTTTCTCTCAAGGATAGTTATTTTCTGTTATGTGGGGGAAAATTGGAGCACTAACCCGAAAGTTACTTAACATTGTTTATTTTGGGGGTTTTTTATAGCGCTAACTTTTAATTTGGCTCGCTAACACCCTGAGCTGGTGGTAAAATGATAGAATAATCACTAAATCAATAATTGTTCCAATAAAACATTCTGCAATCATATTTTCGCTTAACATTGACTCTCGATTAGCAGATTTAGTTCAGCAGTCTTATTCAACCGTTTGAACCAAAAATATACAGAAATATCTCACGGTTTGGAGAAGCATGCCACCTAATGAATACATTGCAGAGTTTGGTTGACTCTGCTTTAACACGCAACCCGGATGGGACTGTCTGTATTTATTCCTTTGCAGGCGCTGGGTGTTTTGCATGAGGAGTGTGCTTCGGGCCCAGGCACTGCTGAGCAGAAGAAGCTCAGGATGGCTTTCGGCTGTCTGTTGCAGAGCATCCAGGCGGCTGGGTGCCCTTCCTACACTGCAGTGACCCTGCTCAGAGCTCTGAGCCAGGTCAACGGAGAGGTGAGGGAAGACCCCCCCTTCTCAACGCTTTATTGAAGACATTACTAGAACTGGTTTACCAAATGGTATTTTTTTAATTTCACAATGTGGCACAGGGGTTCCCAAATCGAGGGTCCGTCAAGGAATTACAGAGGTCCACAGCAAAATCGTTATTATGTGACTGACAGGGTCCTTTACAAGTGCTTAGGCCCTGTGCACACGTATATGGATATTTTTGAAAAAACATAGTATTTTCTCTGCAGTTTGGCCTGCCATCCACATGAAAACGCCGTTTTAGGTCACTGAAAACAAAGCTTTTGTAAAATGCCTTACAGGGGGGAGATTTTTAAAAACTCAGTTTTCCGTGTATTCGTGTGGACAAGTAAAACGGAGCTTCTTGGAAAAACCTGATGTCAGGACCTCAACTTCTGTCAGGAACCTACGAGCGATGCCAATGACCATTGTGTTGTCTGCGGTGTCTCCATTAGGATTATGACGAGGCCTAAACAGTTTGGGAACCCCTGTACATGATCTCAACTCATGTTGGTCTTGCGGTATTCCTGGCTGAAACTCGATTAACCCTCCCTCCCAACTTTCTATGTGCTCACTTAACCTGCTCCCAACCACCACTCCAGTCTGTGCTGGTCGCCCTGCTGCCTGTTCTGGATTGGCTCCTGGGGCAGAGCAGCCCGGAGCCCACTCTCCTGCGCAATGAGGCCCAGCTGATGCACCTGGTCCTTGGGAAGTACACAGAGTACTCTGTTCCCCTCCTAGTGAAGAACCAGGTCTCCCTGGATCTCTTCATCAGGTCGCTGAGGTGCTCGGTGCAGCCCTACTCTGACATCCCCAGCTTCCAGATCATGGCGCTGGAACAGGTGACCCACTCACCCCCCCCCCCCCACCGACCACCACCACCCGAAAGGTCTCACTTTGTAAACATAATAATAAGCGATCAGGAAGATACAGATTATTCACTCGTAAAACCTGTAATTCTGTGCTACAAGTAACATATGCCTTTTTTTAAATACATTATCACATTTCACCTTTTACAGGGGATTAGTGTTTGCGTATTAAGGATTAATGTGTGGCCCATCTACTAATGGCTGTAATACAGGAAACACTGTGCTTGGTCCATAGACCAGTGCAGTGTACAAAGCAGTTCAGACCCTTATGACAGGAACCTCTGTACCATCCGTGACCTCGACCTTGTTCATTCTGACCCCGATCTGCAGATCACCAAAACGTTCTTCTCAGCACTGGGGGACGAGAAGGTGCAGCAGACACTGCTGGCAGTGATGTTTGACCTCTTGGTAGAGAGCAGAAGTCCTCTACTTTCCAACACCATCAACAGCGTCTTCAAAGGGGTGAGCGACCCCGACCCTTATTTGTTTGGGTGTTTGACTTAACTCAACACACAGCTAGTGTATGAGTACGGTATTCCATGTCAGTGATGCAAGGCCAAGTTGATCCGAGTTGACATAACCTGTTAAGGTATGTCAACTTAAAAAAAATAATAATTTAAACCTTGACCAGCTGCTCAATTGGTACTAAGGGGCCCAGAGTTTGCCAAGAAAATATCCCCCACACCACCACCACCAGCCTAAACCGTTGATATAAGGCGGGATGGATTCATGCTTTTATGTTGTAAACGCCAAATTCTGACCCTACTATGACCCTACTATCTGAATGTCGCAGCTGAAATCAAGACTCATCAGACCAGGCAACGTTTTGTGAGCCTGTGCGAATTGTAGCCTCAGTTTCCTGTTCTTAGCTGACAGGAGTGACACCCGATGTGGTCTTCTGCTGCTGTAGCCCATCTGCTTCAAGGTTCAACGCGTTCAGAGATGGTATTCTGCATACCTTGGTTGTAACGAGTGGTTATTTGAGTTACTGTTGCCTTTCTATCGTCTCGAACCAGTCTACCCATTCTCCTCTGACCTGTGACAATCAACAAGGCATTTTCGTCCACACAGCTGCCACTCACTGGGTATTTTCTCTTTTTCGGACCATTCTCTGTAAACCCTAGAGGTGGTAGTGCGTGAAAATCCCAGTAGGTCAGCAGCTTCTGAAATACTCAGACCAACCCGTCTGGCACCAACAACCATGCCACGTTCAAGTTCACTTAAATCCTCTTCTTCCCCATTCTGATGCTCGGTTTGAACTTCAGCAAGTCATCCTCACCATGTCTACATGCCTAAATGCAATGAGTTGCTGCCATGTGATTGGATGATTTGCTATTGGTGTTAACAAGCAACTGAACAGGTGTACATAATAAAGTGGCCAGTGAGTGTATGTATGCAATATAGGCAGGTGGCAGTTTTGCTGAAGTAAATACAGTATATTATATATTAATGTAGTATTTAGTGCATAGTAATGATATGTCATAATGGTATTAGCAGCATATGGTTTGTTCAAATATGTTGTAATATAGTATGATACAATAGCAGTATTGTAGTGATAACAGTAATGGCATTATAATAAAATAGTAACAGTGGCATTAGTAATAACAATAATATGGTCATAATAGTAGTAGTAGTACTGATGGCACTACTAATAACAGTTTATGATTATAACTGGGGGAAGAAAAAAAACAAATCGAACTCAAGGTAAAGAATGTTCAAAGGAGCAGAACTGAGCAATGGAAATATTATCTGAATTGTTTTAGTGACATTTCCTCTTGCTTCCTTAGCTTGCAGTCAATGGCGAGCAGGTGGCAAAGGAGCTCTCCCCTCCAGAAAAGCCCAAAGTCAAAGTATCTGTTCAACAGACACGCAGGAGCACGATGCTGCAGCGGTGAGGCTCAAACCACACATGCATAATAAAATTGTCCACACAGATATGATCATATTATTAGTGTACAGGTTCACACGTTCAGTGACTTTATATCGATTTTTAACCTGGCTGTGTCACGTGATTAGGAAAGCCCAGGAAAGCAGTGAGGTCGTCGCGGAAGTCGACAGCATTCCGTGGCAGAGGGTCACCTTAATCCTGGAGCTGCTGCAGCACAAGAAGAAGCTTAAAAGAGCCCAAGCGCTGGTGCCGGCTCTGTTCTCTCTGCTGTCCAGGTAAAGCCATTGATGCAATCTGACGGAACATGATAACGGCTCTCAGGCTGTCTGTGGTTAAACTATTCTCCCCCCATCAGGAGCCTGGAGCCGTGTACAGCTATACAAGGCAACATGGAGTACACCAAGCAGCTGCTCCTGAGCTGCCTGCTGAACGTCTGCCAGAAGCTGTCCCCCGATGGAGGGCCTGTAGCCCCCGGTAGGTTATAGACTGGGACGATGTTTTGCAATCGACGTTATTGTTAATAACACGTTAATATGCTTTTTCATGCTTTGTTGGTGCTTAATACATAACTTAACAGCTCTAAATAATGTGGTCAGAAACCGTTTTAAATTTTTAGACCTGATTTCCCTCACATTTCTAACAGCAGGGAATTTAATCCACTAGATGGCGCTCTAACCTGTTGCAAAACACGCAAGAATGTAATATTTTTGTATTAAGAACTGAAAACTTAAACTAAAAATTCAAAAAAATGTAAACCCTAAAATTGGAATGAAACTAAACTGGGAAAACAAAAAAGAGAAATCTTGAATTGTTACAGAAATTAAAACTGATTTGATGAAGGTGAGATGAAGTCGGTGTTCACTCTGGTCCTCCCTAGACATTCTGGATGAAGACAAATTCAACGTGGAGCTTGTGGTCCAGTGTGTCAGAATGTCAAACATGCCCCAGACTCATCACCACGCCCTTCTCCTGCTGGGTGTTGTGGCCGGTATCTACCCTGTGAGTTTTCAAGTCATTACACCACCATTATTCAGCCTTATCTTCTTTTAAATACTTAAAAGTCACGACGGGTAGTTAAAAAACATGCAGATCAGGATATTCAAGAGTGTTTGACACCAGGATGTGCATTCAAAATGGAATCAAGCCATCTTAAGTTGTTTTCTTCTGCAAAGCTTTTAAGAATTGAACTGAGCTACATGAGGTCTGTGTGTATGTCCACAGGAGAAAGTCCTCCACAACATCATGCCCATCTTCACTTTCATGGGAGCCAACATCATGCGCCTTGACGACTCCTACAGCTTCCAGGTTATCAACAAGACCGTGCAGACTGTAATACCTGCCCTAATCAAGGTGAGCAGACTAGAATCATCAATCCAACAAGAAGCCCATTTGGTTCAGTTCAAAGCTCTTGGGCTCGGAAAAATGTCTCTTCAAGCAGAAGTTATAAAGGATTGTTAGTTATAGATGTGACTGGATTATTGGATGTTTAGTAGGGCCTCAGATATTCCTCTAGAATCCCATTCGAATTTGTATGCTTTATTATTTTTAATATGTGACCCACTGCGTTCTTTAGGGTCATTTGGCAGCTTTCGATTTTTTTTTCTGCATAATTTGTGGAGAATCAGAGCTTCCAAACAAGGTGTCACTTGTGCAAATCAAGAAAATATTTTTAAAGCTATGACTTGTTAATGACAAGGGTGTGGCAAACCGTGTTTCTGAGATAATCACCTCCAAAGTTTTACCCACACCAGGTTCATTCAGCCAGCTCCCAGAATGCAAATAGGGTTGGCAGACAAACAAAGCCTCATGGCTACTTAACATTCTGCTGAGTGGGCCAATCATGAACAGCTCAACAACACAACTAATATTGTTTTTAAAAAAGCATTTACTTAACAGTAGGAATATACATGTTTTATAAAGTGATATTATTTTAGAGTTTAAAAGTACGGACAACATAACAAAATGTAGAGTCTATCAATATTATGAGTCTCAGAAAATCTGAAATCTGAAAATCTGTCACCAACCTCAACGGACTTCATCATGTCATCAACTTCTTCAGTTGTAACAGCAACGGACGTATCGTCGGTCTCCTCCGGTGGTTCTTGAAAATATTCTGTTTCATCGTCACATTAAGTTTGAAATGTTCTCCAAGTCCAGGGTAATATCAGATTCAGCATCGCTGTCGTTCTCTGCATCGCTGTGGGAGAACTGACTATCATCACGGAAAATTAAGTCCAGTACGCGCTGCTAACACTGCCTTGGATCTATCACACTGGTCAGATTAATGTCCGAAATATGATTCAGAGCTTCCGCCACCCGCTTCGCGTAATCAATAACGATACGGAGAAGAAAGTTTTCAGACAAGTGAGACTGAAACGACCCCATGCTGCGCTTTAACCGTCTGTTTACTGAAGTGACGTAGATGCGTGACCCGAAGGGTTCTTCTTCTCCACGGTTTCACAACAATGGCTCCGTGTGTGTAAAGTAGTACGATTTAAAAAGTTGAATTCTATCAAAACGGTTTCACATTGTGATTTCACATCACATGGAATATGGATGAATGATCTTCACCTGGACGGTCGCTTTAAAGGAAACGATCACTCGGCGTTATTCAGCACTGTTCCGCGTCCCGGTAAGTGAACTGTGTTTCCCCATGTAATCTAACGGTAATATTTAACTCCACGGTTTAACATTTTGCTACTATTTATAAATCAGACTCGGTTTTGAAAATACGTTGAGAGATAAAAAAAAAACCACAAAGGAACACGAATCTGGAAAAATCTAATTTTTCTTCAAGAAAGGTTTTTTTCAACTTATTTGGCTGCTCCTGGTGATTTTAGAAATGTGAGATTTTGCTGTGGTGGGACACATATTTGAATATTTCAAATTTTAATGCTCAAATTTAGTGCCGGGGGAACACACGGTTCCCCAGCTCCGATCAAAGTGATCCTTTCTCCATACAAAGCAAATAAAAACTAGATGTATTTAATTTACCCAGTTTCCTGCTGCTGGTGTGTCTCCGCAGACGCATACTTTGCACACCGTGACAGGGAATATTTCTCTCTAATGTGCTTTCACTGTGCAACAAACTAGATGAGCTTACTGTATATTGAACTTTATTGCTAATCACATGTGAATTGATTCGCTAACGTTAGCCAAAACATTTATAATCAATTATTTATTTATAAAGATAAATACACAATCGAATGGCAATTTCATCTTTATATTATTTTTTTTATACATTCAAATTCTATTAGAATTTCAAATTTAGTTCCTGCAGCTCTAATGTTTCGATGTTTTTCACACCACAACATGAGTTAATTACCTAGAATGAGTTTGCTAATGGGCACATTTAATCTGGATCACTTGGAACTGATGCAACAGCCGTTTTTATGCGCGTTTCATTCATGCCTAAACCCAACGTTTGAATCTCCCGAACCTTCCACCACCATATCAGTCATAACTCCCCCTGGTTTCCACTTCCCAGGCCCACGAGGGCGGCGAGGGCCAGCGGTCGAGCCACATGGAGTTGGTGGTGGCACGGATAGCCCACGTGTTTGTGGACGCCCTGCCCCACGTGCCCGAGCACCGGCGGCTGCCCATCTTGTCGCAGCTGGTCACCACTTTGGGAGCTGCACGGTTCCTCTGGGTGCTAATGCTGCTCCTATTCAAGCAGCACGCCACGCAGACCCTCGCCTCAGTCAGCGAAAAGGTTTTGTTTTCTGTATTCAATTTTTGGAGCGCAACTAAGAAAAGTGAATAAAACTAGAGCCATTTTTTAAGCACAATGATGTAAAGGTGCTTCACAGACAGACCAGTGGCAGAAAATACAAAACACAATGGTAAAAAAAAAATACTAAAACTATAGTTATGTTTTGAGAAAAGGTTTGTCTGATCTCTAAATTGGTCAATTCACAGCACTTGAATTTGCACCTTTTCTGATTTTCCTCCACTTGTTTCTCTGCTTGTTTTATTAACAAAATGATTAAACGTGCATCACTGGGGGAATTCCAGGTGAAAGGCAGAAGGGCCTTTTTAGTATTTTTTTTTCAATTCTCTTTTCTGTTTTGTCACCCTAACTAAACTGTGTGTGTGTGTGTGTGTGTGTGTGTGTGTGTGTGTGTGTGTGTGTGTGTGTGTGTGTGTGTGTGTGTGTGTGTGTGTGTGTGTGTGTGTGTGTGTGTGTGTGTGTGTGTGTGTGTGTGTGTGTGTGTGTGTGTCAGGAAGCCGCTCTGGAGAGAGACACAGAGTTTTGGATTTCCTTCTGCTGCGCATTTGATGCGTCCGCACAGCTCGCCTCTGTCATCAGAGTCCTCCAGTACCTCATGCAGCTGCCGCAGGATAAAGAGGACGGTGAGAAAGGTCTCATTCACGGGAAATTAAATCCGCCAGCCATGTTCAAATTTAAGAGATTATTTGTCACATACATACACATCGGTCGTACATATATGCAGTGAAATGTCATGTGCGGTTGTAGTTTAAACACCTATAAAAAGGATACGCACAAAAAATAAATTCAGTATGTGTTCCTTACCTCGATATTAGTGCACTCATTTCTATCTCACATTCCTGCGTTTGCTGTGTGGAGAATGGAGCTTTTCTTGCTTTTCTACAAAAAATGGTTGGGTCGGCTTCAATGTTAAGGAGGACTTGACATTATAATGCTCCTTTTCTCAAGTCAATACACACTACTCACAAAAAGTGAGGGATATTTGGCTTTTGTTGAAATTTATGGAAAATGGAAAATGTTTACGCTACAGTGATATTATATCATGAAAGGAGGGCATTTAAGTAGAAGCATGCAATGGTGATTTCCTCATGTCAAACAATTGATTGAAACAAAAGCCAACAACAGTGGTGGGTTTACCACAACAAATCAAGCCATCATTTCTGACCAAACGTGAATCGACTTTCATCAGAGAACAGCACTGAGGCCCACTGGTCCCTCGTCCAGCGTAAATGCTCCCTGGCCCATGCAAGATGATGATGCCTGTGCCTGGTGGTGTGGTCAGGTACCCTTGCAGGTCGTCTAGCACGCAGACCACGCTGATGTAAACGGTTTCGAATGGTCTGACTTGACACTTGGGTGCCTCTCACCTCCCTTAAATGCGCCTGGAGTTGGGTGGCATTTATCATGCGGTTCCGCACGGCACTGTGCACTCACAATGAAGCGCTCATCAGTGTGGGATGTGGCCAAAGGACGTCCACTTCTATGCCTTTCTGTGACTCTTCCAGTCTCTGTATCTCTGTTGCAAGCTGCTGATGACACTCTGTGACACTCTAAGCTCAGTGGCCACTTCCCTCTGGGAACATCCTGTTTGAAGCCTCACAATGGCGAGGTACTGTTGATCGATTGTTAGGTGTCGTCTTGGTCTCATGATGTCAAAATGTGAACAGCATGATGAAGAGGACTGTTTAAATACCAATTCTAATTGAACCAGGAAATGTATTGGTCGATTCATGGATCAAACACCTGTTGTGAATTTTGCCGTTCAGCTCCTTGTTAGAGAACAGCAAGTTGTGCAAAAAGTACTGAAACAGTTGGACATGTGCATTCAAAAGTTTAGAGAAGGTCAAATTAAGTTCACCTGTAAAGGTTATAGTGCATTTTAGGTTCATCCTGAAATTTCCCCTGAAAGCCGAATATCCCTAACTTTTTGTGAGAAGTGTAGGTCTCTGAGGTCCCCAAAACATGTTGTGTAGTGTTTTGCTGAAAATACCACTCAGAATATGCATTCAAGCCATTCTAACATGCGTCCAATCCACCCTGTCTGAAAACTTGCTATTTCAGTGGGTGGAGCCACCCTCCCTGGTTCTGTGAGCCAATGGTGTTTGAGCACAAGTTCCGGGCTCAGTGAGCCGATGGGGTTTGAGCTTTACTCCAGGCTCTGTTTTATTGAGTCTTTAAAATTTCACCTTGTCAGTCCACTAAAATCTATTTCTGAATAAATTTGAGGCGAGAAATAATTAATCCAGTTGCTGAATCTTCACTCATATTCAATCTACAAGGTCTAATTTTGAAGTTCCTTGCGACTTTCACTGTGGTGTCCGGAGCAGTGCGGAGCTTAGAAACACCACGGAATTTGGCGGTGCTTGGGGCTTTTTGTTTCATTCAATAATGGAAACGTCTGAATAAAATACATCTACGGTTTTGTTTGGAGAAACGTGGAGCAGGTCACACTCCGTAGCCAACAGCACAGTCAACCTAACATGGATACAGAAAGAAACGCACAGAGGAATTATTACATTACATTAAGCAGACGCTTTTATCCAAAGCGACTTATAATTGTTCAATCACCGACGGACGCAGCCATCAGGAGCAATTAGGGGTTAAGTGTCTTGCTCAAGGACACTACAGCATGCTAGCAGGAGGAGGAGCGTGGGATCGAACCAGCAACCGTTAGATCACTAGACCACCAGCTCTACCTCCTGAGCTACCACCCCCCCCCCCGCCTTTATCTTTTAAATACTTACATTTTCCTCATCTGCAGTTTTGTCATGTACAGTTGGTATTAGGGATGCAACGGTACATGGTATGTTATCAAACCATTCACTACGCCCTCTATGATTCAATACGCACATGTGAACAGTATGATGATATCACGGTGGAAGTCCACTGGATGTATTGCCGCAGCATACGGGCGCAGCCTGTCGTCGTCCAGTCGGAAAAATAACCCGCTGGGATTGCCCCGTCCCTTTTTATTATGGACTTCAGTGGACTATACTTCAGTCTTGACTCACTTTCACTTGCACCAGGCGCTGTTCTCACTTCCCTCTCTCATCTCCTTCCACAATCTTGACTCTCCGCCGGGACCCCGCCCCCTAGACACCTGGGCCAAATTTAAAAGTGTGTGTGTGTGTGTGTGTGTGTGTGTGTGTGTGTGTGTGTGTGTTGTTTTTCTTAAATATAAAGATACCAAAACCGTACCATTATCGTGGCCCAAAAACCATAATATATACCGAACTTTGGGCCCACTGTACCGTTGCATCCTTAATTAAGCTCTTAGCTTCGATGCTAATGGGTCCTGTCCCGCTCCAGGCGTGGGTGGGGTTACTCGGGGTGGGGTTCTAATTCTACTGAAGTGATGTACTGTATATTACTGGGATGACCTGTATTGGGGAGGCGAAGCTGAGTGGCTCATTTCAGCACGTTTTCTGAACTGAAAGCTCACAAAAAACTGACTGGGTTGTCCTATTTCAAAGTTTGTGTTAGCAGGCCCATCGGAGACCGAAATGTATGTGCACAAGTATTGAAGTGAATTTTGCATAATAGGTCCCCTTTAAAAATGAATGTTATGAATAAATAAATACATTAAAAAAATAATAATAACTTTTGGAAACTTTGACTCTTTTCTCTGACTAAGGAAAATTAAAAAAAAAAACGTCAGCAATATTGAAAATTAAAGTAGACTCTTGTCCTTTCCTTTGCTGCCCGACGCCACAGTTCCTGCGAAAAGCGCCGCAGGTCGCCGTAGAGCCAAGAAGGAGCAGCAGGAGCAGGTGGAGGAGCTCATCTTCAACGTAGAGGCCCACAGCAGCAAAGAGCTGAGGCACTTCAAGTTCCTCTCCGTCTCTTTTGCTGCACAACTCTTGGCGTCGGGAAGCTTCATTAGAAAGGTGCGTCAGGGGCTGAGTGTCCAAAGTTGATTGTTTTGATAACTATGTACTTAAAGGATGGGGTTGTCAACCCAGGCCTTACTTAAATGTCGGTTCTCATCATATATGACTGTTCATAGCACAACCTCGCCGAACACTTTGTTATTGAGAAACTTACCACTCTGCCACAGCTCCTCACTGGGCTTCAATGCAGTCCAAATGGGCCAAATATTTAAGCCTTAAAAAAAACATGTAAATTCCCCTTTTCACATGTCTTGAATAACTGTAATATCACATTTTATTTCACAAGTTTTTAGCAATTGCTGCAGTACAACAAAAGTATAATGTTGGCTACAGTAGGTTCCCTGTAAGAAGCTGCTTAGTGTCCTGTTTCTAGTCTCTTGTGTTAGCGACGGGAATTAGAACCAGCATTTTAAGATGACTGGGTTGGGGAAAAATGGCAAACCTGTCCGTTAATCTCTTCAGGGTCAGTGAGGCAAGACTAAAACAAAAGGTCTGGACTGTAGCCATAAATGTGTCAATGTCATGTTGTCATTTGTTTTAGAACTTTTAATTTAAGAAAAAATGAAAATTGGTATCCAAGAAAGTATAGTTAAGGTACCGATTCCGTTATCCCAAAAGATTTGGTACTTTAATGTACTGCGGCTGTCAATATTAAACCCTGTTTGTTTTCCGCCGGTTCTCTGTGCTTTGTTGAGCCATATTTTAATCACATTATCTAGTTCCACAAGCCATCTAATTTAAGTCATGACCAAACCAAAATCTCTCGTCCCCGTCATAGATTGTAGATCACGGTGACACGGCGAACAAATCTCTTCTTCAGCTCCAACAAAGGTCAGTATTTTGTGTCAATATGCTGTTGCTGTCCTTTATTTTATAGCCCCCCCCAAAAAAATATTGATATGTTTTCAATCAACACCCTACCTCCCGTGTAGCCTCTTGGAGGAGATACTCCGTTACATTCACAGCGTGGCTCACTGTGTGGAAGATAATTCAGACAAACCCACCGCCAAGTTCTGGAGAGCTCTGCTCAATAAGGCTTATGATGTCCTTGACAAGGTGAGTAAGAAATAAAATCACACTTCCATCACGATTAATTAGACTGGTGCTAATACTCTCACTAATATCTATCACTAACACCTCTCTATCGCTGCCCAAACTACAACCCACAAAATGTATAAACCAGCCTTCATTCGTGATAGTGAGCTTATATATTTATCTTAAACAAAAAAACAAGTAAATGATTAAATTAAAACAAAAAATCGATGTATTGCCGGAGACACCCTTGAAATTCATTCACAAACCCCTAGGGGGCTGCCAACCCGGGTTTGGGTAAAGCCCACCTAGATTAGTATAAAGATCAAAGTTAGCTCCAATTTTTTCAAGTTTCACTTTCCAGCTTTTTGAATTTTATTTTCATTTAGTTTTGAATTCTAGAAACCTGTGTGAAAATGTATTGAACCTAACCACATGGATGTGAGGTTCAATGTTAGTTTGTTTTGGATGTACTGGTTGTCATTAATGATAATAACCTTGTTAAGTCTATTTTGAACTCATTGTGTCTTTCCCCAAGGTGAACGCATTGTTGCCCACAGACACCTTCATCGAGGTGATGAAAGGGCTGATGGGTAATCGTCTGCCATCTGTCAGGAGAAAGGCCATGGAATTGCTGAACAACAAACTGCAGCACAGGACAAACTGGAAGAAGGAACAGGTACATACACACACAAAACAACACCATTAGGACCCCATCATTTCCTTTTGGGCTTAAAATGTATTTTTTTTTACTATTTCTTCTGATAATTATCAGCATATTCGTTTGTTACTTTAGTAATAAAAAACTTTTTTATTATTACAGCCCCGTCCAAATTTAGCTTATCGCCTAAAATAAGCTTTGGTTGTTTTAGTTTGCATAAAAATAAATTCTCTCAATTACAGATTACCGTGCTGCTGAAACTCACCAGCGACCTGCTTAGAATCGTGGGCAAGGGTCGCGGTGCGGCCGGGGAGGAGGAGGAGGAGGAGCAGACCATCAACCGGCAGACGGCACTCTACAGCCTCAAGCTGCTCTGCCGCAACTTTGGCGCTGACCACCAGGGGGAGTTTGTCCCCGTGCTGGCGTGCGCTGTGGAGATCGCCACGTCCCCGGAGGAGGAGAAGAACGTGACGGGCAGTGCCTTGCTCTGCATCGCCGAGGTGGCCAGCACGCTCAAAGCTCTGGCTATCCCACACCTGCCCAGGTTAGCTTACACACAGTGTTCTTACCGGGTCCTTGAGGTGCTCAGAAGTGCTTGGATTCCTTCTGCTGAAATTTAAGTACCAGAATATCTTGAAAACAACCCCTTTTGTGCCAAAGTGCTTGAAAAGTCCTTGAAAAAAACCTGTGCTATTCTTCTTGGTTTTGTTCATCCATTCAAATCGTAATGTGATTAAAAAAATATATCTTCCAGAATCGCTTTTACAACATAGATTATGGCAGGAAAATGTACATTTAATCCAGCATGGTTGGAAATAGACACTTATAATAGTAGATGACAATGACACACATAATAGATATATAGATATAATAGATATACTAATAAGTTATAGACAATAAGGCTAGAATTATATAATCTTTTAATTAATAAATTATTATTATTTATATTTAATTATTATAATTTTTTTATTATTATTTAAGACATGTGCCTGAATGGGCGAAAAGCTGAGAATGCAAGGAGTTGAGGTGGAGAAGGCAGATGAGTTCAAGTACTTGGGGTCGACCATCCAAAGCAGCAGAGAGTGCGGGAGAGAAGTGAAGAATAGTGTACAGGCAGGGTGGAGTAGGTGGAGAAGAGTGTCCGGAGTGATCTGTGACAGAAGGGTTCCAGCAAGAGTGAAGGGGAACGTCTACAGGACGGTAGTGAGACCAGCTATGTTGTACGGTTTTGAGGCGGTGGCACTGACGAAAAGGCAGGTGGCTGAACTGGAGGTGGCAGAGTTGAGGATGTTGAGATTTTCATTGGGAGTGACAAGGATGGACAGGATTAACAATAAGTACATTAGAGGGACAGCTCAGGTTGGACAGTTTAGTGGAAAAGTGAGAGAGGCCAGATTGAGATGGTTTGGACATGTGTGTAGGAGAGATGAGAGTTACATTGGGAGAAGGATGCTGAAGATGGAGCTGCCAGGCAAGAGGAAAAGAGGAAGGTCAAAGAGAAGTTTTATGGATGTGGTGAGGGAGGACATGCAGGCGGTTGGTGTAAGGGAGGAATATGTGCAGAGCAGAAGGTATGATCCACTGTGGCGACCCCTAACAGGAGCAGCCGAAAGAAAAAGAAGATATTGAATAGATATTGAATTTTATTGTCCTTGTAAATAAAAAATGGTGCTTAAAAAAAGTCCTTGAATTAAATTTTGTAATGTCGGAATGAACCCTGTGCACCCTGAGGCAGCGTAACCCCTTGACCCTTTTGGGTTCCCTCTGACCGTCTTTGTCCCTCGTCCACCAGACTGATGCCCGCTGTGCTGAAGGCCCTGGCCGACAGGAAGGACCTGCAGACGAACGAAATCTACCTGCTGAGTGCCGTCACTGCCCTGCAGCGGGTCACCGACACGCTGCCGCACTTCATTAGCCCCTACCTGCACGACACCACCTCACAGGTGGGCACGCGGCTCAGACCCACTTCCTCCCAACGTGGTTTTTTGCATTGGAACAACTCAGAATCCAAATTTCATAGTCAATACCTGGGCACTGTTGTTGCGGTATTGTTCTTTCCAGTGTTAAAAGACGTATAGAGGCAGCTTATGGAGCTTCATTCATTTATGCACTATGATTAATTCATCAATTCTCATAATTCTCTTTTTTTTTTTTTTTAGTGATTAATATTAACTTACTCAATGTTTGACTATTTGACATGAATTTATTGCATGAAATATCATGGAAGACATAACCTTTACTATGTTTGTCTGTTATTATGTGTAAATTCCCCAAATCCAGGATAGTCAAAAATTAAATACATACTCAAAAGTTAAAAAACTTTTACCTTCATTGGTAAACATTTTGGAATTATAATGACATCAATTCTACTGCACAATCAGGGTTCGGGTCATCAAGACATGCTACAACGGCCATTTTAGGCTTAGGTCTCAAAGGGTTGAAGCCCTCTCTCTCTCTCTCGCTGCCCCTCCAGGTGTGTCAGCTAACGTATTTAGTGGAGACCACGTCCTCCCCGTCCACCCAGCTGTCTGCCCGCCTCGCCTCCCTGAGGACCACCCTGGCGACCAAGGTGCCCCCCAGGGTGCTGCTTCCCACCATGTCCAAGTGTCACAGCAATATGGCCTCCAACCAGCAGGTGCATGTCAGAGCCGAGCCGTATGCATCACTGTGTATTGACGTCATTGTGAGGGATGCGTGTCCTATCAAGTCTTTGAAATACTGGTAAAGATTCCGTGACTTTTGCTAAAGTGAAATAAAGTTATCTCTGCCGAGCAACAACACAATACTTTCTTCTCATACTTTAGGTAAGAAAGGTTTATCATCAGTCTTTCAAGGGGGCCTTGCCATCAAAAACATCGAGAACCCCTGCCTTAAATCATCACTGAGGGTCCTGTATAGAGAAATAAAGTCCCTCCCCCCACTCCTCCCCAGGGCCAGCTCGGTCCCCTCATGAGCATCCTGAAGGAACACATTGGTCACATGGAGAGGGACCAGCTGAACACTCACCAGTCAGAGCTCACTTCCTTCTTCCTAACCACCCTGGACTTCCGAGCCCTGCATTGCCAGGTACACCCGTCTCTCTGCGTACAACCCGTTAAAAGTTTTTCTGCCGTTCGCCGTTCATCATCATTGACCATTTCCTAAGAACTTGACAACCGAATGTTTTGTGTCCCCAACAGGGCGCTCTGGACAAAACCAAGGCAATCGAAGGCCATGCGATCGACTGTCTTCTGGCGATGGTGATGAAACTATCGGAAATCTCCTTCAGACCGCTGTTCTTCAAGGTAGATCTCCAAGCTCATGAAATTATATTTGCGGCTTGATTCGTTTCACCAGAATAGTTAAACTTTTCTAAATTTTGTAGAGCATATGATTGTGTGTGCTCCTTGGATCGATCACTTTCGTCAGAAGACTGTGGCCGCTGTCACTAGGGGAAAAAATGTCCTCTGTCCACTGACTTCCATTTCTTTCGCAACAGTCTCAAAACCATACTACTTCCTTAACTATACTACTGCCACAACTTCTCATGCAGTTCATCCAAAAAGTGCTTTGTAGTAAAATGTAGGGTTTTACAGTTTGCTCAATCCAGCATCATTGTCAGAATGAGTGGGGAAAAAGTACTTCCTCTTCCTTTTTTTACCTGTGTTGTCAGCATGCTGGGCATACTACACAGAGTATTTGTATGCCATTGCATCTAGGACAGAGTTAGTCTGCAAAGGGAGTTTAAGTTCTCAACCTGCAATGCAACTCGAGGGTGCTGGGGTGCCCTCGAAGAGTGTGTGTGTGTGTGTGTGTGTGTGTGTGTGTGTGTGTGTGTGTGTGTGTGTGTGTGTGTGTGTGTGTGTGTGTGTGTGTGTGTGTGTGTGTGTGTGTGTGTGTGTGTGCACACGCGCGTTCCACTGGTGAGTTTATATGACTTATCCCCATTGGTACTGGCGGGGGATGGTCTAGTAATCTAAAGGTTACTGGTTCGATCCCAGGCTCCTCCTGCTAGCATGCTGTAGTGTCCTTGAGCAAGACACTTAACCCCTAATTGCTCCTGATGGCTGCGTCCGTCGGTGTTTGAATAATTGTAAGTCGCTTTGGATAAAAGCGTCTGCTAAATGCAATGCAATGTAATGTATAAGGTCGGTATTATGTCGCAGCGCCTACAAGCAGTGGAAGGGGCCCCAAAGCCCCACGAACTCCGCAGCCCTGTAGACTCTTCTTGATAATTGATAGCCTACATTATAGTACGAAAGTCCTTTGGGCAGCCAAATGGTACTGGGGAACTGGATAAAAAGATCAATCCTTTCTCACAAAACCACTTTCAATAAATGAGGGTGGCGGTATGTGGATTTATATCAACGTACGGAACATATACCGATGGCTTTAAATGTTAGGTTCGCCATTCTTCATCCCAGGCTAAAATGTTGTAAACTGTTCATAGCAAAACCTCAATGAAGGCTTTACTATTGAGAAACTTGCCACTCTGCTGCAGCTTCTCACCATTCTTAAATGCGGTCCACCGGGGCAAGCGTTTAAGCCTTAAACATGAATATTGAATATTGGTTTAACTGAATTGGTCGGGTTTTCCAACAGCTATTTGACTGGAGCAGGACGGACACCGGCGGAAAGGAGCGCCTGATTACCTTCTTCCGGCTGGCCGACTGCGTCGCCGAGCGGCTCAAGGGCCTGTTTGTCCTCTTCGCTGGGAACCTTGTAAAGCCCTTCGCCAACATCCTCCAGCAGACCAACATCTGCAAGACGGGTGGGTTGCGAATCAAATGGAAGTCAGTCTCGAAATGCAATGTTTACGGTGTATCGCCTCAATACCCAGCTGATTTATCACTGACTTGGGTTACAAATCCAACCAAACGGTGAGACAAACTTTGTCATTTTGTTCATTGTTCAAAGAGATTTTTATCCCTGCCCCACAAAATTGAAATACATTATTTTTTAAGACTGAATTTGAATGATTAAAAAAAATGTCCAAATATATTTTAAAAAGCCTCTCTCCGTTCTGAAACGCTCGGGGCATGTCCACTAGACACGCTGAAACGAAGCCCAGTCGTGTTAATCCTGTAAAACATTTATGTTGGAGTAAATTCCAAATATTCCTTTGCTGAACCCAGTCCCCAGTCCTGTCTCTAGTTGCTCACCTCAAAGCGCTGCTGTCTGGCTGCAGGACTCCCCGTTCTCCGGGGCCCCTTCCTCACTCCTTCACAGGCCAGTTCGGGGCTCCGCGGCCTGCTAGCATGCAGCTAATGCTAATGTAACCAAACCCTACACGGGTAAGCCAACGGGACGGTTGTCTTTTCTTCCGGGTGCATAGGCGCCGATTTATATTTCTGATGGTGGGGGGGGGGCACAGCTGAGCGGAGATCCCTTATACTCCAGGAGTTTATTCCCAAAACAGCGTTTTATCCCAAACTCCGGGCTGTTAGCTAACTTATTTCACTACTGATGCTCTGAATCCAACCTTGTGTTAATATAGTGTTAGGGGAGGGCCCATGAAAAACAGGGCCACCACACGTCATCCGACCCTGATTTAGGCTCGCCCAAAAAATCCAGACAAAAAAGTCCCAAGAAACCGCAACGGTCTCTAACTCTACAATTCAGCACTATAAAGTTCGGCCTTTTCACATGTTTTCAGCAATTACTTTCTAACACGTTTCATTTGTTTAGAAACAATTCACTTCATTTTACAGGTACTTAAAGTATTAGGTGACCTTTAACAGCATACAATTAGAAATTGGTATTGAAAAATCCAAAGTGTCTGTGCTGGTACTTCTAAAACAAAAAATAATCTTGATAAGAATACTAAAGTACTGTCTTATAGAGGGTTTTTTGTCTTATAGAGGAGAAAATAAAAATATCCGGAAGTTATATCACAAGGCCCCACTTAGCTCCCAAAGTAAGCCAAGCCGAGCATATTTGCTCCCAATAACATGCTGAACTCATCTCTTATACTTTGTATTGTAGAATTTGAAGGCGCAACCTTAAATATGTCAGTTATAGGGATGAATATCGTTAGGATTTTATCAATACTACTACTACTACGCTTATTGATACTGCTTATCCATTCAGTACTTTATCGATACTCTTATAAAGAGTTTTATTAAACTCTAAAATTATTTTAAAATCCCCCACAAATATTTATTTAGCTGCAACAACATTCTAAGTAAGTTGTACGACTAGACTATAATAATAAATAAACAAACTAAAAAATAGAGCACACAGTGAACAAACATTAATTAAAATTAACAATTGTGTTATTGCAAAAGGCGTCGACAACAAATGTTACAAAACATTCCTTAAAATGAACATTATAACTTTAGAAGAACGGGTCTGTGAAGAGTTGGAGGAAATACTTTTATGTAGCTAAAAAACAGACGATTACAATCGGACTAAAACTGGATGCAGACATTACAAGTTTTCGTCGATGAAAATGAATAAGCACTCCCCGCAATGGCCCAAGACCAAAACGAAATCTCAACTTTTACTTTCAGATGAAGCCCCGTTCAGTGGCGAGGACGGTGACGAAAAGAGCGCCCTGCTACTGCGCTACGTCCTGGACTGCATGTGCAAGATCTTCCTCTACGACAACAAGCGCTTCCTCAGCAAGGAGAGGGCGGACACCCTCATGGGCCCGCTGGTCGACCAGGTGGGACCTCTCGAGTCTTGAAAACGTTGGTTGTAACCACTCTAAAAAATTAAAAGTTAAGGATGTCAAGCGCCAAATGGGTGTGGTCATGGGATGAGTTTACACGGTTACTTTTTGCCATGAGCACACTACACGACTTTCAAAGTCGTCAGATGGCTGTACTGTTCACACTACACAACTTTCTGTCTTATGATCGGGAATCTTGCAGTCTTGTGGTTTCACACTACATGACTGATCGCTGGCAGGGTCACACATTACAAGATCTTTCACCAGGAGGAATCCCCGACGAGTCTTGTCGGGTCTCAAATCTACGTTTTGTCATACGAGAATTGACACCGGAAATGACAAGCAGTACGATCGTGTCATGAGTGGTTCACACCAGACCCCCGTCGTGAGCAGGAGCACACTATGATTTTCCTCCAATCTGGGGCTTTGCTCTGGGATCTCCAAAAATCTGTCGCCTAGCGGAAAATCAGCCCAGAAGTTTATTGTCTGAACTGTCTTTGGATGAAGTTTATCTTTCTATTTCAAGATTTCATTTCAAAAATGAGGTTCAGATTGGGTTTTCAAAGCTATTAATAACCAACCATTTCTACTTCAGTTGAGAAATCCGCTGCAGTTCAGTCCTAGATTTAACTGAGAGAGAAAAGTGAGGAAAATAAGGCCTAACAACCAGAGGACTGTATCAAACAAAAGGTTCTACACGAAGCAAACTGTTGTACATGCAGATTTGGATTTTAGGATTTGGCTGTGAATACATTTCAATATAATTTCAATTAAACTAGATTTTTGTATTATTTTAATTATATTTCTTATAAAGAATGAAACAAAGACAAAAAACATGGATTTTGGATGACCAGATATTTAATTTCTGTTTTGTTTCACTTTAGTTGGTTTATGTGTTTTTAGTTGAAAATTTTGTTATTAATGAAAGTAATAATAACCTCGTAGGTAGGAAAAGGAACTCTCCTGTGCCTTTTTAAAGCAACGTAGTTTCCTGATAATTGCTGGTGAATTCTGTTATTCTTAGTTAATGTCGGTTATTCTTCTTAAAGAATAGGTTCTTTATTTTTAAACCCAGACCTTATTGAAATGTTGGTTCCTATCATTTATAAATGTTCAGCACGACCTCGCTACACATTTTACTATTGAGAAACTTACCACTCCGATACAGTTTGAATGCAGTCCAATGGGGGCAAAGTCTGAAGTTGGAAAAAACATATTAAATCTCCTTTTTTTTTTAAAGAATACTTGCATTATAGTTAATATATTATGTTTTTAACATTTATATTATATTATATTTATAATTTATATTTAATGTTTTGAATAACAGTAATTTCATTTAGAACTACTTTTAGAAATTGCTCCAGTACATCCCAAGCTAACAGAAAGGTTGGCTCGAGTAGTTTTCCAGTACGTAGCGGCAAGCCCCTTTCCCACTTGAACTAAAAGCCAAAAATCTACTGCAATGTTCGGTATTGGCGTCATGTGGGAAAAGGAGCCGGTGTCGATGTTCCGTAAAAGTCGTTCCATAAATTTCCCCACTCTCTAACTAGTATAATTTCTGGAAAAATGTCAGTACAGCTTTAAATACTTCCATTTATAGCGGTAATTATAGCCGTTTCCATTCCCACACACTTCTGTGTGGGAATAAAAATAGTAACATTGCCGAATCCGAATAAAGCACGAATAGTAAGTTTTCACAAATATTTATTACAAAGTTGTTTGAAATAACTCAGTCCAACACAACACAGCCCAAACTGTCGCTTGGCTGCAGAGACGAGAAACTGAAACCAGGTCCAGTCAGGGACAGCTCTTTATATTCTTACATTTTATTATTTTTGTTCTTGAAAAATGCCACTCAGATCCTAGACCTGTCTTTTAGAGTTAGGGGTGCCGTGCGGGGACTTCGGTCACAAGTACTTCGCTTCCCCATCGGCTGCACCGGAGCGCACAAGCTGACAGTGAGAGGTAGAACGGGTGGAGAACGTTCCTTCTAAAGAGGCAGAGAGTGTAGCATAACATTGGGTTAGGTTTATTGCGCCCAGGGACGGGGTCTCTGGGGTCTTGTGCAGCGGAGGGAACCAAGTTTGTCCGGAAGGGGCAGGGAGACGTTAAGCGAAGCACGGGTCTCTGAATCGGTTCAGGTTTTTTTCCTGGCTCTCAGATTGTATGTCCATTGCCAACAGATTGTCCAAAGGATCGCATCTACACAGGACATAATGTACTAAGCCTAACCCATAACGTACTGTATCCGAAACAGTCATTTATGTGGGAACAGACTCCATACGGAACTTGTCCATCAAGGGGGCCAATGTTTGAAAGACTACCTACTGCCTTTGCCGGACATTTTTATCCAGCAATGTTACGGATTCCATGTGGGAAAGGGGCTTATCATTTCCAATGGGAATGGCAACCAACATTTTAATAAGGCTGTGGTGTGGGGGTGGTATGGTTTGAGCAGCCACACCTGTCTTGGGTCTAGGTAATTGAGCCTGGGATCAGGGTGGCTGTATACCTGTCGCTTGTAAGAGTAAATCAATGAGCAACAAGTAAAACCGCTATCCACATACACACAGGAGAGGATTCCTTGTCATGACATGTTTTCCATCTTCTCCAGGCTTGTTTCATCTTACCCACTCAAATTGTGAATGCATCCATTAGTATTTTGAAATTCTTGGTTTGGAATGCATTTATCAACTGTTGCTTCAGAAAAGTGTACTACTATTCCTGTCGTTATTATGGATTTTCCTTTATTCTCCCTCAGCTGGAGAACACCCTCGGGGGAGAAGAGGTGTACCAGGCCAGGGTAACCAAGCACCTAGTGCCCTGCCTCGGCCAGTTCTCTGTGGCCATGGGCGACGACACACAATGGAAGACCCTCAACTATCAGATCCTGCTCAAGACCCGACACACCTCGTCCAAGGTAGGAATTATTTTTTTCTGTCATTACTAGTTAAACACTGCTGTAGGCCTGCAGTCCTATTCTGAATATAGGAATTATGCACTAATTTGCTTGTTAGTATTTGGTTGAACTTTTTAAATGTTCAGAGCCTGAGATGAAAAATACTGAGTATATCCCCCAAGCCAGATCGCCTAATGCGGGTTTTACATGCGAGACAAAAAACAGTGTCAGTCTCCCCGTTATGCACCGGCACTAATTGCGGATGGAGGGAGACAGGTCCCGATCTATACCTGATCTAAGGTTTCCTATAGCCTTCTCTCCTACCGTGATAAGAAGACCATGCTCACAAGCATACATTTTCAGTTTTGTAGCGTCCAACTAAGTATTGATAGTGCGCTTAGTATTTTATAAGTTCGATTTTTTTTTAAATTGATGAACATCAGCATTGATACACGAAAATTAGCTAATGGGTTTTATTTCTATTTAAAAAAAAAAAAACAACGGTGGGGGCGGTGGGCAAGTAATGTAATTGGTTAATGCCGTAACACTGGTATCACCAGTGTTTTCAACCCAAGAGATTGGGTTGAAAATTCGACTAGTATTTCTACATAATATCCCTAACTAAACAGGGTGTTTTTTTTTGTCTTAATTCCTTGACCGTTCACTTCCTCTGCCCTCCACAGGTTCGATTCTCTGCCCTTATGATGCTGATGGAGCTGGCTCGCAAGTTGAGGGAGAACTACATGGTGCTGCTGCCGGAGACCATTCCCTTCCTGGCTGAACTCATGGAGGGTGAGTGTGGGAGTGTGTGGTTTAAAGTAATCTTAAAAAAGGGTGTAGGTATTGGCATAACCCGTATTAAATTTGACTGATTTACACTTTGTGTTCCACCAAGATGAATCATTTTGACAGAATCTGATATTTCTTGTGAGAATTCCTGTGAGAAATCGTCAAGACTTTTTACAAAAAAAAGCGTAAATACAATTCTTTCTCCCTCAAGTGGCTCAACCTCGTTGTTCATGTTATTTGCAATTCGTGTGTGATCCCAAACATTCTAAACAGTGAAGGTTGTTGAGAGAAAAACACATTTTAAAATTCTGCGTCTCACGACCTTGTGGACTTCATTTTTCAGGCTTTGGAAAATATATACTGTCAAATGTTCTTTAAAACCTCCATAATAATTTCGAAGCCTAGATATACAGGTACTTCTCACTTAACAACCGAGTTCCGTTCCCTCAACCAGGACATTGAGCGAATTGGTCGATAAGCAAGGACCCGTGTTATTTCACAGTAAGGGGGTTTGGCCATTGCGAACGCTAGTGTAGTGAATACTGACAGACTGTGGGAACGAGTCTGAGAACGCTGATGAGATGAGATGTATACAGTTTATATAGTGTATATAGTATATATTGTGTATATGCAGACATGGACAAATTTGTTGGTACCCTTACAGCTCATTGAAACAATGCTTCATTCCTCCTGAAAAGTGATGAAATTACAAGCAATGTATACCTGCATGCCTTTGGTGTGTCATATAAAGCAAAGAAACTGTGAAAAGAGATAAATTATTGATAAAGTGATCAATTATATTCTAATATGGCCTGGTCAGATTTGTTGGTAGATTTTAAATAATTGGATTATAGTGATATTTCAAACTAACAGTTTTCTTTAATTGGTCTCACACATCTTCAATCTTATAATCAGTCATTCAGCCTATTTAAATGGGGAAAAGTAGTCACTCTGCTGTTTGGTATCATTGTGTGCACCACACTGAACATTGACCAGAGAAAGCAAAGGAGAGAGTTGTCTTAGGAGATCAGAAAGAAAATGATAGACAAGCATGTTAAAGGTATAGACTATAAGACTATCTAGAAGCAGCTTGATGTTTCTTCTTTTATTTGCAAATATTATTAAGAAGTAAATTTCTTAATAATAAGGTCCATGGGACTGTAGTCAACCTCCTTGGACGCGGCCACAAGAGGAAAATCGACCCCAGGGGTCGGGGATGGTAGCTCAGGAGGTAGAGCTGGTGGTCTAGTGATCCAAAGGTTGCTGGTTTGATCCCAGGCTCCTCCTGCTAGCACGCTGTAGTGTCCTTGAGCAAGACACTTAACCCCTAATTGCTCCTGATGGCTGCGTCCGTCGGTGTTTGAACAATTGTAAGTCGCTTTGGATAAAAGCGACTTACAATAATTGAGATAAATGACTAAATGTAAATGTAAATGTAAAGGTACATCAGTGTCTGATCGCAGCATCAGTCACTTTTTGAGTGACAGTGGGCTCCATGGAAGAAGACCCAGGAGGACTCCACCTTTTGAAAGAAAAACTTGAAAAAGCCAGACTGGAATTTGCTAAAATGCATATTGACAAGCCACAATGCTTCTGGGAGAATTTCCTTTGGACACATGAGTCAAAACTGGAGCTTTTTGGCAAGTCACATCAGCTCTATGTTCACAGACGAAAAAAATGAAGCTTTCAAAGAAAAGAACAGCATACCTACTGTGAAACATGGCGGAGGCTCGGTTCTGTTTGGGGCTGCTTTGCTGCCTCTGGCACAGGATGCCTTGAATCTGTGCAGGGCACAATGAAATCTCAAGACTATCAAGGCATTCTGGAGCGAAACGTACTGCCCAGTGTCAGAAAGCTCTGTCTCTGTCGCAAGTCATGGGTCCTCCAACAGGATAATGGGTAAAAGCACCCAAGAATGGATAAGGACAAAACATTGGACTATTCTGAAGAAGCCTTCTATGAGCCCTAATCTGAATCCTATCGAATATCTATGGAAAAAGCTGGAACATGCAGTGTGGAAAAGGCTCCCTTCAAACCTGAGACAGCTGGAGCAGTTTGCTCAGAGAAAAATTTCAGAGAAAATTTGCATTTCAGAGAAAATTGTGGGTTATTTTTACGTCTAAGGGTACCAACAAATTTGTCCACGTCTGTAGTATATAAAGGGTGATGCGCGATGAGATGCTTGACGCTGAGACGCCGCGCATGCCGCGTACAATACAGACTGGTTGGAGAACTGGTCATAAGTCCGAACGGTCGGTTTTTTTTGTGATATCTAAATTCCTACTCTGACCAATTGCGCACAACTTCAGTTGAAACGCAGGATAAGGGCTTTTTAAAGGTAAAAGTTGTATTTCAACTTGTTCATTATTTCCTTCATTTGTTTGTTTTTTCATTTCCAGATGAGTGTGAGGAGGTGGAGCATCAGGTCCAGAAGGTGATTCAAGAGATGGAGAACGTTCTGGGGGAACCACTGCAGAACTACTTTTAATATACAGTATAACATAAAAATAAACATTGCCAGCGTTTATGATGTCAATTTTTAATCTTACTTTGTTTGCTGTTTACTATGAATGTGTTTTTTTTATTCTATTACAAAGAGAGTTTTCTTTATGTTTCTCAAAAAAATCGCATCCTGTATTTCCTTCAGCCACACAAGATCACCGAAGAACTGTCTTTTTGGATGTTGGAACTGTACTGGCTCCCATCCTCTATATTAAATAATCATATTGTTCTAGGTAAATCAGTGTTTGTCCTTTCTCATAAAATGCTAGTGGTGGCCTCCGGACTTATCCGACTGGGACAACAGAAAGCAATTTTAGCACGCAATTTATTAGTTAATATCTAACTAACCAGTTATTTAAATCATGACCTTTAAGCTTATCAGAGGCTAAATGTGGGGATTTTACTTTATGCGCCTCTTGTCCTATTTGGTTGCGTATCGGTGTCTGTGTGTAACAGGAAACAAGTGGTTTATTTCTTTATCCTTTTATTTAGTGAAAGCATGTTGGGATCAAATGGGGTTTTTTTTAGAAGTAAACTTCATCTTGAATTACACAGCCACAAACTTTTGGTTTTCCAGGGTAATTTGTGACTCATTTCTCAAACGCTCCCTTGGATTAGCACCTCCGCCACATTTTTTTCCCCCACATTTGAACACCTTACTTTCAGTTTATGCCCAGTATACACCACAAGAACGCATTTTTCTAGACAGGATCTCTTGTCTTAAAGAGCAACTATCAGGCTCTTTTTTTTTTTTTATGAATTTACAATATTGGGTTTATGGGGGAGAAGAAAAATAGAGGTATTCACAGGTAAAAAAAAAAAAGTTTCGTTTTTTCAGGAGGGAGCCGTCGTCTCTCTTTTTAGGTGGCCGTGGCTAATTGCATTATAAAAATGAGTCCAGCTGTAAAGTAAAAAAAAAAAAAAAAAAAGCTGGTTTGACGATTACAAATGCTAGCGATCCCCATTCTTGTGATGAATTCCCACCACCTTGAAGTGGAAGGTATTCTGGCCTCTTAAGACACTAGGCTATGTGCCCTCTGGCATTAGTGACCCTGATCCTGTAACTCCTTTCTGATGGGTGCAGCCTGATGGCCCTTTGCCTTGGATGGTAAACCCAGACACTGAAATCCAGACTTGTCCTTTTGGCCCTGATTGATTGCTCTGTTCTTCCTTGGGATGGAGATGTGGACAGTATTGCAGGTAGTAGCTCAACCATCACCTGTGCGTATAAGACATTGGTGCCTTTTTGTTTCTGGGAAAACATTCCATAGCTGTAGAAAAGGCCCCGACGAGAGCCAGGTTGCACGCTTCTTGGTGTCTTTGTGACATCACAACTCCTCCTCCATAAAGCTGAGCGTTCAAGCTGTCATAACCCAAGGTGTGGGTGTTGGGTTCTATGCCAAAGAAGAGGACACGCGCACACATTTATATCAAGAAGGGATCCTCTGAAGCCTGTTTTTAATGGACACCCTGTGGTTTGGTCATCTTTAAATTCCGGCTGAGCCTCTGTGATCACTATTCCTTCCACATCATAGTGTGTGTGTGTGTGTGTGTGTGTGAGAGAGTGACGCTGTCTTTTGAGTTTTGGTGGATCCCATGGGTGTGTGACGTCACGGACACGCCCCCGTCCCCCGCTTGTATTTATATTCCGATGGAGACGATCACACTCGTTTCATCAGAGAGTGGATCTGTCTCCGGAACGCAACCTCGCCATCACCATGACATTCAACGGACTATGCGCGGTCCGAGCGCGGGCGGCTTTTAGCGTTCTCATACGTCATCACCCTCGTCATCATCATCACCAGTCTCGCGCCGTGGGAATAATCGGAGCGCCTTTCTCCAAGGGGCAGGTGAGCAGGGGACTGAGTTCATGGGAATCAAACCGCCTCCCCTCATGATTTACACAATGAAATTAAATGATACAATTAATGATCTGATGTGCGGGGATTATTAAAAGTTATCGATTTATCTCTACATTCGAGCCGCATTAAAGCGGTGGTCATTCGTATCAGTCTTTTTGTTATGTTATTATATATTATATAATTGTACTATTATTCATATGGTATAAGTATATATTAAGTTAAGTTTATATTATATTTATATGACATTGTTATTATAGTGTGGGTATTATTCACATCATCGTGTTTTTTCTGGTCCGCTTCAGCCCCGAGGCGGTGTGGAGCGGGGCCCGGACCTGATCCGAGCCGCAGGATTGGTGCAGAAGCTCCAAGCCCAAGGTGACGGACCCCGACCGGCTTCTAGGGCGTGCTACCCTGCCCTTTTTCATCTTGGGTGCAATTATAAATGATATCGATTTAGCCCCCCCCCCCCCCCCCTCCCAAAAAGAAAAAGACGTGACTGACACATACGTGACAGGTTTATGTTGTTTATGCCCTTCCCCAGTGTGATCACTGCAGGTGCTGTCCTGGCCCTCTCTGCTCAAAGTACAGGGGCATCTTTGGCATAAAACAATTGGGGGCAACCCGGACCTATGTATGGGGGCCATACTTCTATCTATTCATTCCTGTTGCCTAAAAGCGTTTCATTTCAACACATTTTCAGATTGTTCCAAGGATTAAAATCGCCGAACAATTTTACAAATGTGTAGTTGATGAGCCAGTAAATGTCGTTCAATCTGCGGTGTACAACAACTTCACGTATTCTGCACATATACACAGATACCCGATCACAACCCGGTGACGGAAAAACCCGGGACTTAGACCCGGGTTTTAATCAGCTCCCCCTCCGATCGGCTCTGACGTGAACAGGACTCCCGGGTCGACGCGCACATTTTGGCCCCTTTACCTGCGCGATGCGACGCGTGTTGAAATTCCGGAGACTGGCGCATAAATATACAGGAATATCTGTGTATCATTCCATCATTTCATATCCCATTGACCGTAGGTGTGAATGTGAGCGTGCATGGTTGTTTGTCTCTGTATGTGGGCCCTGTGATCGACTGGCGACGTGTCCAGGGTGTACCCCGCCTCTCGCCCAATGACAGCTGGGATTGGCTCCAGCCCCTCCCGCGACCCCACGAACATAAGCGGTATGGTGGTTGGATGGATGGATGGATGGATATCCCATTTACAATCCAAAATCAGAAGTTATTGACTTTTTTCCTCATGGGGGACCGTGAAATGTTGTGAGTGTGGGGATCGCACCGAGGGGAGCACAGCAGAACCCCCACGCCGGTCCCCGCTCCCCGCCGCCGAAGGTTATCGTGGAGTATCCGTGCTGGGGTGCGCCACTGCCGGTGCTCGACGCTGCTTCTACTGTAGTGTTGGCTCCATCGGGTGTTGAAGATCCGGTTCTCTTGAGCAGCTCGAAATACTTTTTTTTTTTTCTTCAAATTTTACAGTTTTATGTTGTTGTTTGTTTAAGTTGCTGTCTCCTCTACTGTTTTATTCCCAATCACACTGGAACCATGACACGCCGCTTTTCCGATGTGTTCGTGACGTGGAACGTGACGCACCAGAAAAACACGGCATTTCTCCTGGCAATGGGAAAGGTGTCAATCGCCCATTGACCCTGTTTTTTTAAACCCGCAAATTTTGGTGTCATTTACTAGGACCTCATACTGCTTTTACAACAGTATAAGGTTCCGGTGAAAAAGCAACATTTACCTAGTGAGTCTGTGTTCGTAAGACAATGCAAGATATATTAAATATTATATATTATATATTATAATATGACTGCAACAGGAGAGGCCAAGGGCTGTCAGTGTTGACAGTATTCATATTCATACTGGAATTGAAAGCAGCCACAGTAGCGTCACTTAAACAGCAGACAGTTGGTATTGATTCCTCTTTCAGGAACAGTTTTGTGGCCAATCCTGCGTTGTACCAAGTTTACCAGGTTTACTACAGGTATTACAGAAGAAGAAGAAGACGACTCTTTATTCGTCACACGGCACACACACACACACACACACACACACACACACACACACACACACACACACACACACACACACACACACACACACACACACACACACACACACACACACACACACACGCTTCGAATGGTGGCCGGTGAAATTAGTTCTCTGCATTTGACCCATCCTGGCTTGTTTATTGCAGGTTTACTGCTTTACCAGGTTGGTGGCGGTGTTATTCTAATGAGCCCCCACTTGACGTAGCAGGCGGAAGCAAAACTGAATGGCTTTTTGAATCACATGTTTTCTGACCGCGGCAGCCCACAAAAAAGTGACTGGGTTGTCTTATTTCACAGTTTGTGTGTTAGTAGGCCCATCAGAGACCCCATTGTATGTGCACTAGCATTGAAAAAGTGAGTTTTTCATAATATGTGAACTTTAAATATAGGTCTAAAAATGAACATAAAATGTAAACAGTTAACAAAATGTTGGTGATAAACCTAAAAGATGAACAGTAAACATATTCCTTTGTATCAACAAAATTCATATATATAAAAAGAGAGAGGTGACCAAACCAAATGGTTCTTCATTTCAGGTGAATGTTTGCTTTGTGTAGTTAAGACGAGACACGTGCAACGTGTTCCACCTCACTGTCATTGACCCTATACCACTGTCAAAGATAAACGACTGACCCATACCCTACACACTACTTCGTGTGTGTGACACACATGTACTGTAGTCCATCCATCCAATTCAAGTAGTAGTAGTCTAAACACAGGAATCCGGCTACATTTAGAATTCTGCATCTCTTACGAAATTTACATCACTTCCTCCTCTATTCCCGACCCAATAGAAATGACTATTCCGACCGACCAATGACCCAGATCAACTTTGTTGGTTAAAGGAACAAGGATAATGCAAAACATGCGAAACACATTATTCACAACATCATCTTGTTCTGGCTTATTCTGCTTAGTCCTGACCGTGCTTCCCACCTCATGCCACAAACGACAAGCACAAACTAGAAGTCCATTCATTCCCATGGAGAGTCGTATTCCGCACGCGAAAAAGCTGGGACGTGCCGCAGTGTTGGTATTCCCACGTCCGATTGAGGCTCCGCGATGCGCTCGACTTTTCAACTCGGCACATTTATATGATGGTACTACTAGAAGTGATATCTGACAATTAAATAATAAATAATATTAAATTAAATACGTCATGTATGCGTATATGGACATCACCATAACTATCAATGAATCTCTTTATATAAGTGAATTATGTGCATTTTTTCACATTTTGCAAACACAATATAACGGGAGTTTTATACTCTCATTCATGGAACATGGTAAATGTCCAGCTGAGCAAACTACTCACTGTTTTTGGGAAAAATAAGCTCTCCCATTTTCCATGGTGTATTTTGTGATGTAAAACTCAGGCACAGTTCATCTGATAGTGGAGGTGGAGGATCCGACATGAATGAAGGCTTTTATCGGATTGAACATATTTCAATGAAATCACATTATAAGTCTGATTATTTAGAAACTGCTTGGACAGGTGTGGGTTTGTCGACACCCATGTTCCAGCAAGCGGTCAAGTTAGCCAACCTGTTCAAAAAAATAGAAAAACAGTTGAGCGAAAGAAAATTGCGACAAGGAATGTTTTCCTAATTGGTGTAAATCCCCTTTGTGCAGGTTGTGATGTGAAAGACTTTGGCAACCTTGCATTTGAAGAGGTGCCCGACGATGAGCCCGTTGGTCGGGTGCGGAGGCCCCGAGCAGTGGGCAGCGCCAACCAGAGACTGGCGCAGGCCGTTCATGCGGTCAAGAAGGTTGGACGCACTTCTGTGATGCTTGGTGGAGACCACAGGTGTGTGTGTGTGTGTGTGTGTGTGTGTGTGTGTGTGTGTGTGTGTGTGTGTGTGTGTGTGTGTGTGTGTGTGTGTGTGTGTGTGTGAGACACCACAGCTAATCTCCTAAAGTCCCTCGTTAAAGGATGTGTGTTCGACCCTTGTGTGTCCAGCTTAGCGATCGGCTCCATCAACGGTCACGCCTCGGCCGTAGGGGACATGAGTGTGGTGTGGGTGGACGCCCATGCCGACATCAACACGCCCCTCACCACTCCGACGGGCAATGTCCATGGGCAGCCCGTGTCCTACCTCCTCCGTGAACTGCAGTCCAAGGTAAATGTATCGGTGCGGTCGGCCAAATTTGACTTAAAAATAAATAAATTGTGGAAATCAGCCTTTGTGTTGCAGGATCAAAATTGCAAGGCTGCACAAATTCATAATGCAACTGTACATTGTGGAATCCCTATCCAGTTGTACAATGTTTTCATTTGCACTGTCAGATTCCCACCCTTCCAAACTTCTCATGGATCAAGCCTTGCATTTCAGCCAAGGACATTGTTTACATTGGTTTAAGAGATGTGGACCCGGAAGAACAGTAGGTTTCCACAAAATACGTAATAAGTCCAGTTTCAATCATCATAATTCCCACTTGATAACATACATATTACCCATGTTTTAATATGTTTAAATGAAATCCCATGATTTCTGTTTTACTCAACAGTTATATCCTGAGGCACTTGGCCATAAAAGTGTTCTCCATGACAGAAGTGGATTCCCTGGGCATAGCCAGGGTTATGGAGGAAACGTGCGACTACCTCTTTTCCAGGTAGGCTGTCTTTCTCATTTATGGCACCTACTTTTTTCAACTCTTACTCAACTCATGATTTTCCAGAAGAACAAAGTGCTTCAAGAACCTCTCCAACCTCCAATATATACTTTCTTTTATATATATATATATATATACACAACTCACAAAAAGTTAGGGATATTTGGCTTTTGGGTGAAATTTATGGAAAATGTAAAAAGTTCACGCTACAGTGATATTATATCATGAAAGTAGGGCATTTAAGTAGAAACATGCAATCGGGATTTCCTCATCTCAAACAATTTATTGAAACAAAATCCAACAACAGTGGTGGGTACACCACAACAAAAAATGTCAATGTCACAATAACTTGTCATGTGCCCTTGAGCATCAATTACAGCTTGACAACGACGTCTCATGCTGTTCACAAGTCGACTTATTGTCTGCTGAGGCCTGGCCCCCCACTCTTCTTGAAGGGCGGCCCTCAGGTCATTGAGGTTGTGGGGTACAGAGTTACGAGCCTCTACACGGTGACTCAGCTGATCCCATAGGTTTCTATGGGATTCAGGTCTGGAGAAAGTGCAGGCCACTCCATTTGAGGTACCCCAGTCTCCAGCAGCCCTTCCCTAATGATGCCACCTCGATGAGCTGGAGCGTTGTCGTCCATGAAGATGAAATGAGGCCTGTGTTGTTCATGCACGGGCACAATGACTGGATTAATGATGTTATTCAGGTAGTACGGGCTTGTCACTGCACCATTCACAAAGTCTAGGGCAGTTCTGTATTGACTAGACACACCTGCCCACACTGTAACACCACCACCACCAAAGGCTCGTCTGGTGACAACAGTGGCTGATGCTTAGCGCTCTCCTTGTTGCTCCAACATCGTTGGCGGCCATCATTTCTGCCCAACGTGAATCGACTTTCATGAGAACAACACTGAGGCCCACTGGTCCGCTGATGTCAACGGTTTCGAATGGTCTGACGTGACACTTGGGTGCCTCTCACCTCCCTTAAATGTGCCTGGAGTTGAGTGGCATTCATCATCCGGTTCCGCAGGGCACTGTTCACAATGAAGCGGTCATCAGTGTGGGATGTGGCCAAAGGACGTCCACTTCTATGCCTTTCTGTGACTCTTCCAGTCTCTCTGTATCTCTGTTGCAACCTGCTGATGACACTCTGTGACACTCTAAGCTCAGTGGCCACTTCCCTCTGAGAACATCCTGTTTGAAGCCTCACAATGGCGAGGTACTGTTGATCGATTGTTAGGTGTCGTCTTGGTCTCATGATGTCAAAATGTGAACAGCATGACAAAGAGGACTGTTTAAATACCAATTCTAATTGAACCAGGAAATGTGCATTCAAAAGTTTAGAGAAGGTCAAATTGAGTTCACCTGTAAAGGTTATAGTGCATTTTAGGTTCATCCTGAAATTTCACCCTAAAGCCGAATATCCTTAACTTTTTGTGAGTAGTGTGTGTGTATATATATATATATATATATATGTATACACACACACATTCACCTTCTTTCTCCAAAGGGAAGTATTGCTAAAGTTTAGGACACTGAATTAGTATCCATTTTGTGATCTTAGTCGTTCTTTGTCATCCAGCAACATCAGTGTCAAAGCGATCTATTTTTCACCACGATCCAAACGTGAAATTGATGAATCATTGTGCGAAACGGTGTGCTGTGTCTCCCCCCTTGAATTTGTTACCAGTGTGAAAAAGCCCATTCACCTGAGTTATGACATTGACGCTATTGACCCCTCGATGACCCCGGCCACGGGAACGCCAGCAGTCGGTGGGCTGACCTACAGGGAAGGAATCTACATCACAGAGCTGATCTGCCAAACAGGTATGAAAGGGGGGCGGGGGAGTTTTATGTTGATCGTGCTCGGACGCAGCTCGATGAGCAGAGCTTGACATCAACGGTAGCAGCTTTAAAGTTTCCAAGGTTAGAGATTTCTTTCTCCGTGTAGCTTAATGAGTAGTGGACGGTGCCAACATTGCTCAGGTCACAGGGTTTGTACTTTAACTTGATCTCACCATGCAAAAACGACGAAACAACCCTGAATTTGTGACATTTTGCAATCTGCTTGCTGTGGCATCTAACCGCCTTTGTTCAGAGAATTCCAAAGTGATGATCCATTGATCTCATATGAATAATGTTTCATTTCCTCACCATTGTACAGCTATAGAGGTTTAAGCCCTGAAATTCTGCTTTGCCTTTTTCCAAAACATAAAAAAAATAAAGGGCCCTAACCTGGGCTTGGTATTCAATAACTTTGGAAATGTCTTTCTGGCAGGGCTGCTATCAGCAGTGGACCTGGTGGAGGTTAACCCTCTGAGGGGCAGGACCGAGGAGGAGATCCAGTCGACTGTCGACACGGCGGTGGACGTGTTGTTAGGCTGCTTCGGGCGTCTTAGAGGGGGTAGCCACCCGCCCGACTACCGCATGCCTGAACCCTGATGTGAATTAGCCAGGACAGGCTGGCATTAAGGAACTTCCCCAAAAGGACAGAAGCCTGTCTTCGCTGACATGATACTGGGCAGAGGACATCGCCGCCCTTGGTACAATACCAAATCCTTAACATGACGATTTAGGGTTTACAAAGTTTTTGTATAATTCCAAATTATTCCAACTTCAGGATATCAGATTAAGTGAATTTTAATAAAACGTCCAGACAGGGGCTGTTTGGAAACCTTCTTCCAAGGTGCTCTCCACCGCAATGGCTTAAAAAAACAAAACAAAGATATACTATGTTGTATTAGTGAGTGGGGAAAAAAAGTGTATAAAATATACTATTATTAATATACAAACCACATTGTATTCTTAAAACAGATACATTTTATTTCAAGAAAACAGCTTTTTCCGTCACACACACATACCTACATACATACATACACACAGAGGTCAAAAGGTCCACACATTTCTCTGCATAAAATCTAGAAATGTGGAGCTGCATGATGGGCCTCCTGTCTTTACACAGGATTACTTGAGTATTTCATGAACGGCCACACAGTGATCATCCTCTACAGAGGATGGATGAAATTGGGGGGGGGGGCGACTCTTCCAGACTCCTCTGGTTTCTGCAGCAAAAAGTGACATGATTATCCGAGCCCAAACCCTTTCACACTCGTTCAACTTCTTAGCAACGGATCCAACTACAGTCTACAAATTCTGGACGACAACCAGAGGCAGCACATAATGTAAATACTATCCACCTCACGGATGCGTAGGTCAAGACCATATTCCAACACGGCCTGTAGCTCAAGAGTATTTATATGCTCCACCTTTACCTGCAGGCGTCCCTTGTTGGCCTGTGCCACCATACCGCATCCCAACTGAGGCCAGAGGCATCCGTGACATGAGGTGAGGCTGCTGCTAACCAAGCTCCTTGGACATAAAGTCACTTGAAGGGTCTGCAATAGAGTTCTGCGGACACTGGGAAGAGGTTACCGTAAGATATGCCCCATGCACGCTAGTGTGTCATGTCTCCTCACCAAAAAAATCATCTGTAATACGACACTGTGGCCGAGGGCAGCGGGCCTTACTGCTTCATCTACAAAGACAAATCATGACAGCCACCGATGGTACCACTGCCGGCAAACACTCCAGGCAATAGTATCCTGGATGACTTTTTCAACATCCAGGCTCAACCTACAGCATCTGAAAGGTGTATAGGATAGCGTCATTATGCACTGCCTTTGGTTATCAGGAAGAAGGAAATAGATCTTTAGTTTGAGTGGTCATATATGCTCTTGATACTTGATGCTGGCTGTTAGCCTGGAGTTTGTGAGAATCCTGCCGCTTTGTGTTTCTAATAGATCTAATCTAATAGGTCATTTAAAGTCCACCTGTATCCATTTATCAACATCCATCCATCGCGCTTGTCGTTATAACGATTTATAGAAAAGGTTTTCTGGAGGACCCAACCCAATTCTGTTAACGCTGACATTTTCAGAAAACTAGTTGCCAGGCGCTTGCTTGCAATGTCCAATGACTTAACTTGACTTGATTCTTCAAAGCAAGCGTGAGGCAGGAAAAGTGGGACTTCTGCAATGGTGACATTTGCCTCTGCGAGCTCTATTACTCAAAATGTCCAAATACAGTAGCACGTGCGGCAGCCAGAAGAGTGGCAGACGCACATGTTATAAAGAGAAACAGAGTTGGTAGCAGCCTTTTTTAGCTTCATGTGTCATATTCATGTCATACGTGTTCATCTGTTGTTTGTCCCTCGAGCAAGTCAGTGAATGACCTTCAGGCCGAAATAGACTCCCCAACGCACAAAAACACAAATGCAAAACTGGTATTACACAGATGAGTTCACCAGTTAAAACTGAATATTAAAGTCAGGTTAGTGAGGCTACTTTAGTGTTTGGAAGACTTCACAGTACAATATCCCCGTTAGCAAAGCATCACCCTGTGTCAATAACTTGCCTTTGTTATGGATGACGAAATTCATGTCAATGGAATCAGGCCAAGGTCCAGTGTCAAATACAGTCACAGCAGGGACAATATTCTGGTACAAAGTGATGTAAAGTAAGCAAACTGCCCGACTAGAGCAGCGGTTCTCAACGCAGGGTCCTTCAAGAGGTTCAAAATGATTCGTGGTTAAACCTCACCCTCCATTACTTCATTTACAAGGTGTAAGCACCATCGGGGAATGTACAATAATGACTGTTTTGATCATAGTTTCAGGGTTATCTCTGTAACTTTAATAGTACTAGTAGTAGTAGAATCTAAGTCTAAATCCCATCACGCGGAAGCTGTTTGCAGATCGGGGTCTAGCCACCTACTAGAATGGTTGGAGGTTTGAGAAACACGTCATATCAGTGACCCGAGTGTGGTTTTGGCAAAATAACAAAAGAGGCATTTTCTCAAGTTTGAGTAGAATAAATGCAATGTGGCATAAAGTGAGAAATGTGGTACAACACAGGCAAAAGAAAAAGATACACAATTCAAAATGACGGAAAACAGATCGTTCTGTGGTGAGCCAAAGTGATTGACAGCAGTAGGTTCGTTGGTAGTGCAGCGACACCTTTTTGTTCTGTTTCCCAAAAGGTTGTGGCAGAGGGAGTGCTGTGTGTGTGTGTGTGTGCGTGTGTCGGGGGGTTATAAAGAAAGAGTGTGCAAAAACCCACAACGGAAGGCATCGTCGAAACCACTTAAGACACACCCAACAGGCCCAACAATGTGTCAGTCCATGAGACACGCGGACGCACACTAGAGATAAAAATAGATGTGTGGGACCACGTGTGCATGGTGGGGCGCAGAGCTCTGTCCTGGATTGGAGGGCAGGGAGGTTATGGTGGAGGGTGGAGAGAGAGGTCAGGCCGTCTCCGTCAGGTTGCAGCGCCTCCGGAACTCCTGCCCACGCTCATGGATCCACTTGTTGGACACTGTGGGGTTGGGGCGGGGGGGGTTAGGTTAACTGATGCGGGTGTGATTTCACTTCATGGTCTATTTCTTACGTGTCCAATTACCTAATTGTAGAGATTTTCACAGAAAACAGCAGTACTTTAATGCGCTCTACTCTTAAAGAACAACACCCCCCCCCCCGAATTCTGTCTTGCAGTTGTTTCCAGCTAGTTTTATCCAAGACCGTGTTCAGGATGTGAAGTTATTTAAAAGTTTAATATACAATTACTTCTACATACATTTATCGTCCCGCAACCTATTGCTGCTACAGCGTTCGTAGAGACTATTTCAAATAAAATCTAAGGGCTTTCAATGAGTTTGTATCTCTCCAATAAGGACAAAGCAAAGTTGACATTATTTCTTAATTTCTTTTGACATTTGTATAAATGTATGGGAATTTTTCTGTGAGGATCCATGGCGGTCATGTTTCTGAGGAACATGAGGTGAGGGATTCCGTTACAACGCTGCAAATATTTTCCGATGTTATAAGTGAGGTCATAAAAAAAGGAATCGTGCGCTCTGCCGTTTTGGAATTCGTCGTGCACATGGGGAGGTGAATGGGAGGACATTGTTGGGACGTCCCCTGCCGGTATGAAATTGACTCACCCCACTTGTTGCCCACCAGAACGGGGCAAGCGGCGTGCCTTGTCCTGTAGTCTCCTTCGCCACTGGCGTAGAGATTGTACCAGAACACTGCCGAGCCCTGGAGAAGACAAAAAGTACACAGTGTTATTACAATGTTACTACAGAGGACACTGAGCACTAGTGTTTTTTAACAGGAAAATCTAAAACCTAATATTTTTTTTAATGTATTTATATGGGCACATAAACATGGATAATGCTATCACACCCTTAGCGATTTGCCTTGAATACGGCGGCTAACGAGATTTAATAACGTTTGTGTGAAAAAAAGTAAAAAAATAAAAAAATAGGAAAAGCCGACGTATCTGGTTCCACCCTATTATTATCATCTTGGTTTCAAAAAGCAGATACAATTTAAAAAATGCACCTCCTACTCCTTATTTGTTACTTATCTAAGACCAGGCGTACACATTTTATTTATAGCACCAAAATAACATTGCAAATATAACACAATTGCATTAGAAATAATAAAAAGTGAGACTGATTTGTTTCCCTCCGTAGTGTCACATCAAACAATTATCCCATAACAAATTAGGAAATTTCCTCAAATTAAAGTCATACCATCAAAATGTCAATATTGTGACCTCCGGAGTAAATAGTTAGCGCCACAACCGTACGCTCAGACGAGAAACAACACGCAGTGACAAAGCGGCCGGAAGTCATCCATTTCCAATGGGAGGTGGCGACCAGGAGCGACGGGAGAAAGTTGAGCGGAGTTCAACTTTATGCTGTGACGCAGGGCAGCAATTATGTATTTCTGCTGATATGTACGCTAATGAACCCTGAACAAACCATTGACTTTGGTTCCTACAAAACCTTTGTTCCCAAAGGAAGCAGCCTATTGTTGCAGTAGCCAGTTTCCCTGTACTTTATTATGTAACGCTACGCTATTGATTTACAGATATGTCATTTTAAAAAATCATGTAGGGAAGAAGATTTGGGAGGTAGTTTGGATCCCTGGTGAGATTTATTACACGCACAGAAGTAAAAATGTGAAAGTCCAAGTTTGATCTCTGTTGAAGTAAAGTACACGTGGAGATGTCTGTTTGACAAGATGTTTCCAACACTGACAACGCCCCTATAAATCGATATAGTTTGATTAAAAACATTTTCCATGTACAGTATTACCTTGTGTCATACATCACAAAGCATATGGTCAGAACACATTTTTTGAGAAGTTAATCCCCCAGGTATATAAAAAAAATAGTATAATTTAGACTACTATATGTGCCTTTACACACGTATACATCCACAAAGAGAGTTGCAGTAGAAAGGTTGCAATGTTTTGTTATTGTATTATTTTTTTGATCATTCGTTGAAGACTGCAAGAGAAAATGAAAAATTAAATCGTACAGACACATGCAGAAGGGGGAAAGAGAAAGAGGCACAGGAGTGTTGAAGGGGTAGCGGCGGTACTTAATTTGTTAATGTTGTATAAATTTATGTATTTAATCTTATATTTTATGAATAAATATAAAATATAACGGGGCCACTTAAAAATAAATATATATATGCACACAATATCAAATAAATAAATGCAGCTATGTGCAGATTAATCTGTTTATACAGTACGCTGCTATGGCAACTACTCATGGTGAGTTGAACAGGAATGCCTAGAAACAACAGCGATGGCTTCTGGTGTGTGTACGGTCATTTGCATGGCTGAGGGAGTAATGCGCGGTACCTTTTTGGGGCGTACAGCAGCACCTACATCTGTGAAGACTGTAGAGCCTCCGGAAGGGACGTCACTCATCTGCAACATGTGGTGGAGAAACATCGCAAGTAACATTTGATGTTGCATCTAACTACAGGTAGTGGAACAAAAAAGAAAATAAGACTTCTACAAAAAGAGTACAGTCAGCATTACTTATCAAGGAATGTTTAGGTTAAATGTTTAAGGTTGTCTATTTGAAATATATGTCGTTAACCCCCTCATATCGTATCGCAGTCCAGGAGGTGGAGCGGCTACGTTTTGATTGAGCATTATTACCGGACATTTTGGCTGGCAAATTATAATTTATCGTGTTGTTATTTTTAAAGTTAATTTTATCAGGCAAAACCCCCCCCCCCAAAAAAAACGTAATTACTGGAGCCAAACATCAAGCAAGTGACCTAGTGCTGTAAAGCGTAACACTTCTCCAGGGTTTCGTACCTGAACACCAAAGTTATATAGTGCAAGAACAGGCATTGGGGGGGTGTGGGTGGGGATGAAAGAGGTGCCATTCTCCATATTACAAGTCAGTGTACCATCAAAATGATTTTGAAGCTGTTATTTTAAAGTAAAGAGAATTCAGGGGATTCAGTGAATTCAGTGAATTCAGTTTCTTAACACATTATACATGTTAGAAAGTAACTGCTGAAAACATGTGGAAAGACTGAACGAGGTAGTCTTGAATTGTGGAGTTACACACCATTTTTGTGGTCCGGATTTTTTGGGTGGGGCTAAATTGTGACCCGATGACGTATACAAGGTCATACTTTGCGTGTCCCCCCAACACTACATAAACACAAGGTCTGAAATGGAGCATCAGTGGTGAAATAGGCTAACCTAAATTAAGCTAAGCTTAGATTCAAGATTCAAGAGGTTATTTGTCAAATACTGTACATATACATACGGTCATACATATATGCAATGAAATTTCATGACACACGGTGATTGCGCACAATAAGCTCTAAAAATACTAACTTTACTATAATGCGCGTTCGAGTTTAGGTTGAAATGCTGTTTTGGGAATAAACTCCCGGAGTAAAAGGCGCCTTCAGGGAGACTGAACTCATGCCAACCCGATCCCGTGGTTCCCCTTGGAGTTGTCCCGCGATGTCGCACAGCGAGATGCACAGCAAAGATTCTCCTCTCCGCCTCCCAGCCCCGCAGTCCCCTAGCGGCGCTTTGAGGTGAGCAACTAGACACACAGGACTGGGTTCAGCTGAATATTTAGACATGGAAGTTACTCCAATGTGAACGTTTATATACTATTACGAGGTTAATGCGATTGGGCGTGGTTTCAGCTTCCTCAGCGGACACGCCCCGAGCATCTCAGAGGCTTTTATTTTTTCTCCATGATTTTGTACCAAATTTTATTTACAGGTACTACTTACTTAACACCCTACCTGTTTAACAACCGTTCGGACTTACGACCAGCTATCCTACCAGTCTGTATTGTACACAGCCTACAACCATGGCCTCAGACTTGGAGGTGCTGACTCTCATCCGGACCACTTCACACTCGGCTGCAAACCACCCCAGTGCGTGCTGGAGGTCACGGTCTGATGAAGCCAACAAAACCACATCATCCATAAAAAGCAGAGGTTCCCTACAACTGGCAACTCTGAGGTTCCCAAACCAGACACTCTCCTCACCTCAACCTCATGAATATCAAAACAGAATCGGGGACAAGGGGCAACCTTGGCAGAGTCCAACACCCACTGAAAACGTGTTTGACTTAATGCCGAGAATACGAACACAGCTCTCACTTTGGTTGTACAAGGCCCGGATGACTCGTACCAACGGCCCCGGTACCCCATACTCCCTCAGTACCCCCCACAGGATCCCCCGAGGGACACAGTCGAAAGCCTTCTTCAGGTCCACAAAATACATGTAGACTGGATGGGCAAACTCCCACGACCCCCCCTGCAAGGGTAAAGAGCTGGTCCACTGTTCCACGTCCAGGACGGAATCCGCATTGATCCTCCTGAATCTGAGGTTCGACAATTGGCCCGAGCCTCCTTTCCAGCACCCTGGAGTGAACTTTCCCGGGGAGGCTGAGTAGTGTGATACCCCTATAATTAGAGCACACCCTCCAGTCCCCCTTATTTAAAAAGGGAACCACCACCCCGGTCTGCCACTCCACAGGTACTTTACCCAACATCCACGCGACACTGAAGAGACGTGTCAACCAAGACAGCCCAACAATGTCCAGAGCCTTCAGCATCTCAGGGCAAATCTCATCCACCCCCTGCGCCTTGCCCCCGAGGAGCTTTGTAACTGCCTCAGAGACCTCTGCCAGGCATATGGACGTAACTTCCCCCGAGTCTTCAGACTCTGCCTCTTCCCCTGAGGACGTATTGGTCGGGTTGAGGAGTTCCTCAAAGTGCTCTTTCCACTACCTGACAATATCCCCAGTCCGGGTCAGCATTTCTCCTCCCCGGCTGAACACAGCCTGAGCCAAGCCCTGCTTTCCCTTTCTGAGTTGCCGCCTTGAAGCCAACCGAAAGTCCTTCTCCATAGCCTCCCCGAACTCCTCCCACACCCGGGTTTTTGCTTCAGTGACCGCCGAAGCCGCAGCCCTTGTAGCCTGCCGGTACCTGTCCGCTGCCTCGTGAGACCCCTGGGCCAGCCAAGCCCGAAAGGCCTCCTTCTTCAGCTTGACGGCTTCCTTCACCACTGGTGTGCACCAACGGGTTCTTGGGTTACCGCCATGACAGGCACCGACTGCCTTCCGACCACAGCTCCTAGCAGCCGCCTCTGCAATGGAGGTTGGCTGAATGGCCCACTCGGATTCCATGTCCCCAACCTCCCCCGGGATGCACGAAAAATTCTTCCGGAGGTGGTAAATTGAAGACCTCATGGACAGGGGCATCCACCAGGTATTCCCAGTTCACCCTCACTACACTTTTGGGTTTACCAGGTCTGTCTGGCAGCCTCCCCCGCCATCTGATCCAACTCACCACCAGGTGGTGATTATTTGAGAGCTCTGCTCCTCTCTTCACCCAAGTTTCCAAGACATACGGCCCGCAGATCTGATGACACGACCACAAAGTCGATCATCGATCTTTGACCTAAGGTGGTCTGGTACCACGTACACTTATGAGCCACCCTACGCTCGAACATGGTGTTCGTTATGGCCAATCCATGACTAGCACAGAAGTCCACTAATAAAGCACCACTCGGATTCAGATCAGGCAGGCCGTTCCTCCCAATCACCCCATTCAAGTTCCTTCCAGGCGAGGTTCCTTCCTTCCAGGCGCCTCTCACCCTGGGCAACTCCAGAAAAGGAGAGAGTCCAGCCCCTCTCCAGAGTTTGGTTCCAGAGCCAGTGCTGTGCGTAGAGGTGAGCCCAACTACAGGTACATCTCGTAAAATTAGAATATCATGAAAAAGTTCAATCTTTTTTGTCACTCATTTCAGAAAGTGAAACCCATATATTATATAGATTCATTACTCATAGAGTGAAATATTTCAAGCCTTTATTTCTTGAAATTTTGATGATTGTGGCTATAGATAATGAAAACCCAAAATTCAGTGTCTCAGAAAATTATAATATTCCATAAGATCAATAAGAAAAAGGATATTTTAAACAGAAATGTCAGGCTTCTGAAAAGTATGTTCATTTCTATGCACTCAATACTTGGTTGGGCCTCCTTTTGCATGAATTACTGCATCAGTGCGGCGTGGCATGGAGGCGATCAGCCTGTGGCACTGCTCAGGTGTAATGGAAACCCAGGTTGCTTTGATAGCAGCCTTCAGGTCATCTGCATTGTTGGGTCTGGTGTCTCTCATCTTCCTCCTGACAATACCCCATAGATTCTCTATGGGGTATTTCACTCTGCGTGTAATGAATCTATATAATGTGGCACGGTGGCGCAGTGCATTGCACTGCTGCCTCACAGCAAGAAGGTCCTGGGTTCGATTCCCGCCTGGGGCGCTGTTGGCACCGTGCTCCGGCGGGTTATCTTCCAAAAAAAAAAACAGGAGCCTTTCTGTGTGGAGTTTGCATGTTCTCCCCGTGTTCACATGGGGTTTCCTCCACCTCACGTCAGTAAGGACCCCCACCAAAAACATGCACCCATCATCGTCTGACCAGCGATGGACAATTATCACCTGGTCCCCGGGCGCGTCCACGTATGCTGCCCACTGCTCCTGGCTGTGCCCCCGGAGGAAGGACAAGCCAGGATGGGTCAAAAGCAGAGGAGCCATTTCACCGGCCACCATCAAGCATGTGCGTGTGTGTGTGCAAGCATGTGTTGTGGAGTGTCGTGTGACAATTAAAGACTGTTTCTTCTGTTTCTTCTTAATATATGAGTTTCACTTTCTGAAATGAGTGACAACAAATATTTAACTTTTTCATGATATTCTAATTTTATGAGATGTACTTGTAAATCTAGTTGGACTGCTCCACCTCCCGCACCAGCTCCGGCTCCTTCCCCGCAGTACCGGCTCCTACCCCTACAGTGGTACCTTGAGTTACGAGCGCACTAACATACGAGTTTTCCGAGTTACGAGCCATCGTTCCGGCGATTTTTTGTATTGATTTGCGAGCAAATATTTGAGTTACGAGGAGCGAGCTTCAGGTGCACCGCCACTGGTGGGCGTGGCGAGTGAATGCGGCCAGCATCCCGCGTCTCACTCCTTCACTTCACGTGGTTACCGGAGCATGGGAGCATCTCTTTTGTGTTTTGTCCTCATGATTTTTACTTTTTGTGCAGTTATTTTGCCAATTTTAAAGTAAGTGCTGAGAAGAAGAAGCGGATGATGTCCATTGAGTTCAAGTGGAAAATAATAGAAAAACATGAGCGAGGTGTGCATGTGATGGAATTGGCGAGGCAGTACGAGCATAGTACTTCCACGATGTACCATACTGAAGCAGAAGGAGGCGATAAAAGCTATTACGCGGATAAGGGCGTTAAAATAATGTCTAAGCTGCGGACCGCTGTCCATGAAAAGATGGAGAATCTGCTGTTGGTGTGGTTGATGGAGAAGCAGCTCGCAGGAGATAGCGTGACGGAGGGTATCATCTGCGAGAAGGCATCTGATCTACACATTCTCTTTTATTGTGTTTTATTATGTTTTTATACAATATTTGTTATTTATAAATTTCAATTAATTTCAATGGGAAAAATTGATTTGCTATACAAGCAGATTGAATTACGAGCTCTGTCACGGAACGAATTAAACTCGTAAGTCAAAGTACCACTGTAGTCTGCAATGCCGAGGATCAGTAGGCCCAGGGCCCCCGCCTTTGCCCGCCGACTGGCTGGCATTGCACCCGACCCCGACGCCTATCCCCGCATGTGGCGGGCCCACAGGGTGGCGGCTCCATGATGTTTCTTTGGGTTATGCCCGGCCGAGCCCCATGGGTCAAGGCCTGGCCACCAGACGCTCGCCGGCGAGCTCCCCTCCCAGGTCTGGCTCCAAGAGAGGGCCCCGGTTTCCCTCTTCCGGGCGAGGTACTATATTGCCTTTGGTGTTTTTTCATTGGGGTCCTTTGAATCGCTCTTTGTCTGGTCCCTCCCCAAGGACCACTCTGCCGTGGGAGACCCAACACAGCTCCCAGGGTCACAGGGACACACAAACCCCTCCACCGCGGAAAGGTGGCGATTCCTCAAATATACACTATATATACTATATTCGCTATATATGCTATATATACTATCTTCTTCTCCTTTCAGCTGCTCCCGTTTGGGGTCGCCACAGCGGATCATCTGTCTCCAATACCCTCTGTTCTGTGCATCTTCCTCCCTTACACCAACCGCCTGCATGTCCTCCCTCACCACATCCATAACTGTATACATTTACATTTTTACATTTTAGTCATTTTACATTTTAGTATATACATTATATATACTATATTTGCTATATACACTATATACAATTTATATACTATATATACACTCTATACACTAAATATACTATATACACTATATACACAATATATACTATATACACTATATACATCTCAGTGTTCTCAGTCTCAGTCTCGTTCCTGCAGTATGTCAGTATTCACTACACTAATGTTCGCAATGGCCACACCCCCTTACCGCGAACAGGTACAGGTACAGGTACTTTAAGGAAAAAAAAAAGTTACATGGTGTTGCTTTAATCACGGAGTAAAGTGAGTTTCTGTCAAAGTAATGTATATGTTTCACATCCCTAGAGTTGGAATATTCATGTTTTACATAACTTTGGGGTTCAAATAAAACTTTGGATTTAGGAAACTTTTCATGCACGATCATGTTTCTGTCAACCAAACAATTCAGTCTCCTGAACGTCCGGCATTCCCACAAGTTTCAGGTCAATTAGATTCTATCATATACCCTTTTCAATTGACAGTATTGTAACAAAGGAGTTACTGACGTAAAGCAGCCAAGTGGCGATGCGGTTTCCTGTACCCAGCTCCTTAAAGGCGTCAGGCTCGTCCTTCTGCAAAACCAAAACAAAAGAGCAAAGACAATTAACTCATGCATAATGTATTTATTTTTAATTTCCTGTAATAAGCCCCTGTTGTCTTGTGAAATAGTCATGACATTTCTCACTCAAGAAATACAAAGCAGACCGGTAAAAGTTCCATACTTATTGGTAATGAACATATCCAGTCAAATATACTACTGGGTAAATATCTCTGTAATGTGTAATGCTGTGGAATGGAAACCCAAATCCATGGAAACCCAAGAAATGTATCTTTTGTACCGAGGAGGCTAGCACAGTTGCTAATGACAGCTAGTTATCAGAACTGATGAAGGGATGTCCATTGTTGGGTTGCACAATTAATCGGATATTCATTTCAATGTCGATATTGGCCTCCACAATAAATTGATTGTAGCCGGGGACAATTTCTTTTTTCAATTTGTCTGCTATCTGCACCGGCTCAGCATCAGATTCACAAAAGATATTGTGTTAATGACATCACAAACACAGGAAACAGGCACTCAAGCGGAGAGGAGATGCATATTTGAGTCTCCATTTACGCATACGCAACTTCTCTAAGTCTTCAATAAATATAATAAGGTAAAATAATTGTTTGTTTGGTTATTTTGATTTAAAGTGTTTAATGAAAATGTGAAATTGTAAGGAAATCCTTGTGTTTCCCCAACTATAATGGACAAATTTAGGGATATCAGGCTGAAAATCACAGGACTTACCTGTTGTGGGGAAACAAGTCAGTAGTATTAATTTGACATATGTGTGAGCTTCCTTATTTATTGAACAAAGGGGGAACCAGTAACATTCTCAGCTGTAAGGATGCGTTTTCCCTCCATCAGATATTTTTTTGTGAACTTGAGCTTCCCTTGCTTGTTTGAACGGGGGCCGGGCTAGGGGGAAACAGATCTCGATGGGGAAACAGTTACATATAACGTCGGTGCTCATGGGGGCCGGAGGCGGGGGGAGATGGGCGGTTTTATTTCTTGCAAAAAACCTACAGGTGTGACTGACCTGAATTATTTTTATTTGGTGTGGGTGTGTTTCTGTTTTGTTGGACATTTTTGTTTGTTTGAGGTATGGGAACCCTGTTTCAGAGTCCGGTCTTCTATTATGTTTAAGTATGAGAACCCTATGTCAAAGTCAAGTCATTTTAGGTATAGGAACCCTACATCAAGAGTCTGGTCATTTTAGGTAAGGGAACCATGTTTCAGAGTCCAGGCTTTGTTTTTTGTGGTGTGGTTTAGGCAGCCACACCTGCCTTAGATCTAGGTAATTGGGCCCAGGATCAGAGGTGGCTGTACACCGGTTGCTCGCCAGAGCAATCAACAAACAGCAGATAAATCACCCATCCCCACACACAAGGGGAGAGCCTCTGTCATGACATGTCCATCTGCTCCCAGCTTGTTATTTTCTTGTTGTTATCTTGCCACACTCTACAATAAACCGGTGTGTTTGCAACATCTCTGCCTGTGTCTCTGTGTTGGAGGTTCCTGAAAACACCACTCAGTAATTTATATAGGCTTAAGACTGAATTCATGTGAAGAAAGTCATGTTTTGATCCAAAGATTTGTACATTAAATGTAAGATTCAACTTAAGATTTAAAGGTTAAACTCTATCAAAAGGGTTTCACATTGTGACTTCACATGGAATATGGATGGTCGCTTTAACAGTAACCATCGATTGTGCTGTTCAGCGTCTCGGTAAGTGTTTCCCCATGTAAGCTAATGGGAATATTTAAATAGACGGTTTAACATTTATCTACTATTTATAAATCTAACTTGGTTTTGAAAATAAGTTGAGATAGAAAAACACAAAGGAACATGAATCTGGAAAAATATAATTTTCCTTCTAGAAAGCTTTTTTAAACTAATTTTGCGGCTCGTGGAGATTTTAGAAATGCCCGACAATAAGGCTTTCGCTGAAGTGTGTCACATTTGAGTTTTATTTATTTCTAGGTTTATAAAATACATTATTATAGTAAAAGCAGTTTTCTGTTGACTTACAAAGTGCAATACAATAATTGTGTTCCCCAAAATGGATGAATAATCATCACAATATTGAGAAAAATAATCGTGACTATCACTTCAGCCATAATCGTGCAGCCCTAGTCCATTGCCATCTAACTATGGCACTGTGGTCATAGTTAGATGGATTTACTATTTAGATTCATAGTTGTGCTTCATCTGGCGTAGAGGAACTATAGCTACTCGCTGACAATGTAGCCTTGGGGATTTGCTGTTGAGAACCACATGCTTACGCTCCTGTACATGGGGTTTCTGTGAGATGGGCTTCCTGAGAAGGAGAACGTGGTTATGATTTTTACCATCGACTGCCAGCATTTACTGAATGTCCAAATTATCAGTGGTCAAGTTTTCCTTTAAGAGGCTTTCGTACAGAACCACAGATTGTTTAGAAACTTGACGTGTAAATAGCGCACCATAAACCTTTACGTCCAATGAATATAAATAAATAGGGCACACTAGCAATGTGTGGGCCAGCGATGGGGTGCCTGTGATTGGCGTGCCGAAATAGTGTTTTTATTTTAGATGTTGGTTATTTTATTTAACATTTCCTTATGGAATTAAACAAGTGCGTATGGTATGAATGGTATGGAACGAAATTGTGCATAAGGGGGAAACTTTTTACGGGACTTTCTCCCTGATGGCCCCCTCTCGACGCATTATGCGCACAAAAAAAATCTTAAGGAGTCTACGGGTCATGTCCCATTCCTCTGTGCCCCATCCCAACACTGTTTTTAGTTGTTTTATTTGGAGGAATGGGGCACGGTGATCGGGGTGCACGGAGAGCAGTGTTCACATCTGTGTCCGAACACAGACAATTCACACATATAAAAATATATTTATTATTCCCCTTATTTATAATTACTCATTGAAATGTTATCCCTGTGCATTTTGTAAGCTTCTATCCATTTTATCCTGTTATTGTAATGCATACTGACTGACAAAAAAAAACAAAAAACGACTGCTCGACTTGAAGAATCTCAGTCGACTGACGGGTTTCCGACTGATGATTCGACCTGTCAACATTCAGGGGGCAGCCCTACAAATACACAACACATCCACAAACACACATGTACTCAAGTCATGCAGTTCATTCTTTACTGACAAGATTTGAATGAGAGAAGCTGGTTTACCCGTCCAAAGTCAAAGTGAGGCTCGTATTGTCCTCCCACACCATAATTAGCAACCTGTGAACAGACACACGTCAATAACACACTGATGAAAGATTGTGAATACAAAATGGTCATAAATAAATAAACATCATTTTGTCATTATTTTATTGGTTAAGAGAAGTTTTTGTATTATTTGACATCATTGGCATGGCATTCAGTATATAATATAGCCTTGCCAAGCAGGAGAATTAAGTTTATTATTTTCGCCAAACTTGTATAAAAACAATTAATTCTATAGAGGCAGGTTTTGAAGTACAAGCACTAAAGAACACTAAAATAATGTAAATACAAACCACAAACATTGTAACTCATTTTGGACAAAAGCGTTTAAATGGTTGATTGCGAGTTTAGCAACAGTTGGTCACCACCTCAAGCATTTGACATGCCTCTGCAAATGGTAAATGTATATTTGTTGTCTTTTAGTCTATCCCTGTCGTGATGACTTGACCCCTGTCTATCCTGATACATACAGTGGGGCAAAAAAGTATTTAGTCAGCCACCAATTGTGCAAGTTCTCCCACTTAAAAAGATGAGAGAGGCCTGTAATTTTCATCATAGGTACACTTCGACTACGAGAGACGGAATGGGGGGAAAGAATCCAGGAAATCACATTGTAGGATTTTTAATGAATTAATTGGTAAATTCCTCGGTAAAATAAGTATTTGGTCACCTACAAACAAGCAAGATTACTGGCTTTCACAGACCTGTAACTTTTTCTTTAAGAGGCTCCTCTGTCCTCCACTCGTTACCTGTATTAATGGCACCTGTTTGAACTCGTTTTCAGTATAAAAGACACCTGTCCACAACCTCAAACAGTCACACTCCAAACTCCACTATGGCCAAAACCAAAGAGCTGTCAAAGGACACCAGAAACAAAATTGTAGACCTGCACCAGGCTGGGAAGACTGAATCTGCAATAGGTCAGCAGCTTGTTGGGAAGAAATCAACTGTGGGAGGATTTATTAGAAAATGGAAGACATACAAGACCACTGATAATCTCCCTCCATCTGGGGCTCCACGCAAGATCTCACCCCGTGGGATCAAAATGATCACAAGAACGGTGAGCAAACATCCCAGTGCCACACGGGGGGACCTAGTGAATGACCTGCAGAGAGCTGGGACCAAAGTAACAAAGGCTACCATCAGTAACACACTACGCCGCCAGGGACTCAAATCCTGCAGTGCCAGACGTGTCCCCCTGCTTAAGCCAGTACATGTCCAGGCCCGTCTGAAGTTTGCTAGAGAACATTTGGATGATCCAGAAGAGGATTGGGAGAATGTAATATGGTCAGATGAAACCAAAATAGAACTTTTTGGTAAAAACTCAACTTGTCGTGTTTGGAGGAGAAAGAAAGCTGAGTTGCATCCAAAGAACACCATACCTACTGTGAAGCATGGGGGTGGAAACATCATGCTTTGGGGCTCTTTTTCCCCAAGGGGACCAGGACGACTGGTCGATCCGTGTAAAAGGAAAGAATGAATGGGGACATGTATCGTGAGATTTTGAGTGAAAACCTCCTTCCATCAGCAAGGGCATTGAAGATGAAACGTGGCTGGGTCTTTCAGCACGACAATGATCCCGAACACACCGCCCGGGCAACGGAGTGGCTTCATAAGAAGCATTTCAAGGTCCTGGAGTGGCCTAGCCAGTCTCCACATCTCAACCCCATAGAAAATCTTTGGAGGGAGTTGAAAGTCCGTGTTGCCCAGCAACAGCCCCAAAACATCACTGCTCTAGAGGAGATCTGCATGGAGGAATGGGCCAAAATACCAGCAACAGTGTGTGAAAACCTTGTGAAGACTTACAGAAAACCTCTGTCATTGCAAACAAAGGGTATATAACAAAGAATTGAGATTAACTTTTGTTATTGACCAAATACTTATTTTCCGCCATAATTTGCAAATCAATTCTTTAAAAATCAGACAATGTGATTTTCTGGATTTTTTTTCTCATTTTGTCTCTCATAGTTGAGGTATACCTTTGATGAAAATAACAGACCTCTCTCATCTTTTTAAGTGGGAGAACTTGCACAATTGGTGGCTGACTAAATACTTTTTTGCCCCACTGTAACGCATAGCCAGATACTTGCCCATACAACGCCCAAGTTCAAAAACGCTCTAAGATTCCATCTAACATGGCTCCTGGGACAAGTGTTTTTTTTTTTTTTTTTTTGTGGTTACCTGTAGCTCCTCTGCGGTGGTGACATCCAAGCCTGTGATGTCCTCTATCCTCTGGTTGATCTTGTCCACCACTGGATGCTCATAAGCTGCCAGCCATGCACTGAGAAAGAGAAAATCTTCATACAGCCTTCATTGATCCAATAGACTGCTTATATTCATTCTTGCTTTATTAATAATAAAACAGTCTCCAAATCCACGATTCGATTTGACTTTCCATTTTAAGGTCACGATTTGATTCGATTTTTGATTTAAACGTATGTATTTTTTTCAGCACTGACGGCTATGCCATTGTTAGATTATTGAGTCATGAGTAAAGAAAAAACACAAAGAAAAACTATAAGTAACTTTGAGTCCATTCACATGAAATCATTATAATGTTATTTTTTGTAGTGGAATAAATATAAACAAAATATTTCATACAATTTCATAGATAAAATAAATGCTTGGAAGCCGAAAGAGACTTTTCAGCAAACTACAAGTGCTCTTCTCCTCTTCTCTCTGCTGTCCTGTCCGCTCTGTATGTTATTTCTTAATCAGACTTGTTTTTCCTATAAAAACATCATGTTCCGTTTAATATTATTATCTTATCTTTGATATGACAATCCAAATCCTATACATAACGTTAACTACTCTTATGGAGCGTGAACCAGTGCCTACCTGCACTTCTCATAAGCTGCCTGTTCTGTGTTCTGCCATCTCAAGTGGACACATCAAGTGAACATATTGTAAAATCCATCATCTTTTATTGAATCAGAGCACCTTTTCTTAAAATTATTAGAACCCACAAGCTGCAAACTTTGGCACCTGCAGCTTAAGCTGCGGCTCGAGCTTCAGTCCCATACACTACGCTTTTTTTTTTCCCAGATAACGTTACATTAGCGATCACATTTATTTTGTCGTGGCGGTCAAGATCCATGTCGGACAACATTACCCAAAAAATACGGGGAGAATCGCGAACCTGCTTATGATTTTGAAGTTCAAAATTGAATGCTCATTTCGATTGATTTTTCGATTTCGGGATCGTGACACCCCTTATATCCAATGTTAAAACCCAATCTGGTATAAATTGACTATCAGTTAATCTTTGTTGCAATTGAGTTAAGGTTACTTAAGTATCAACTTGTCTCCCTCCCTAAATCTATGGCATCTGGATGATTTTTGCTTTGGTAATAACAATTCCATACGCTCACTCTGACCTTAACCACATCAAACCAACACCTAAACCTTATACTGGTCAAAAAGTGTGATGTAGATTTGGTGAAATGCCTAAGATTGTTGGAGTTACCACTGAGTACATTTTAAAACTGATATTAACCGTTTGGACACCTTGGTACTAAGTTAAGTATGAACATTGATTCAATTCACAGTGAACTTCTGGTCATTTTATACTGAGTTGAGCATCAACCCTGACTATCCAAATCAAGTGTAACCTTTTTTAAGTGCAAGGTGGATTGTCTTCCATACAATATTGTTCTCGAATACCATTCTATCAGGCAGAATAGCCTCGGAAATTTCCGAGCAACATTAAAAAATAAATCTACTAGTATTTGAGTTTGAGTCCAAATGCAAATACTAGTCAAATGAGAGCAGATGGAGGATAAGAGGAAGAATTTTTATGAAAATTTGCAGATTAGTTCATTTAGTCGGGATTAAGAGGCCTGGGAATCGCTGGGAATTAGCTTGTTTAATGACCAACGGAAAAGTATTGTATTTATTGTATTTTAATTGTATTTTACATTTCTTTGAATTGACTGAGTTTGTTTGTTCAGTAGATTAGTGGATGGAATCCATCACACCCGACGTGTTAATTGTAAAAAATGTTTTTTTTATTGCAAAAATTAACTATTACTTTATACAAACAATACATTCCCATAAAAGTCCCTCCCAATACACTGAAAGTAATCCCCTCAAAAGTACAGTTAATTTAATATGTGCTTGCTTTACTAGGCAAAAGAAAAGAGGGTACCAGAAAAAAGTAATGGGGTTCCAGAGTAAGGCCGATAAATGGACAAGGAATTTCCACTGTCCATCAAAAAGGTCAAGTACGGGGCTATTATTGTAGCAATATTATTTACAAATATGAGTGGAGAGTTGTGTAACTGTTTCTCAATCTGTGTGTGCATAGTCAGATTTCTAAATGTGTAAACTAATCTCTAAATGTGTACTGATTTGTGAATGTGTAGAGGAATCTGCAAATCTGTATTCAGAATCTGTGTATGTGTAATCAAATTTCTAAATGTGTAAAAAATTCCCAAATCTGTATTCAGATTTGTAAGTGTATTGAGATTTGTAAAGGTGTAGCCAAACTGGAAATGCGTACATAGATATTCATGGCTGAAAAGTCAAAATATTTTGCTCCAAGAGCTGGAAATATGGACAAGTCATCACTCTTTTTACACGTGACTTTTGCTACACTTCTGCTGTGGCAGAGATCTGCAAATGCCTGGGGCAATTTGCCTGTGTGCTTTAGTAGCTATACAGCCTTCATACCACCAGTCGGTGGTAGCACCAAGTGATTTCAAGTGTGGCATTACGCGGCTGAGTAGTATGGAACACCATTTTAGTGTACATGAAATAAACTAGTACATGCCCGTTCAAAGTGGAAGACATTCTAAAACATTTTAATGGCACAGTTGAACAAAATGTCAATGATTCAGTCCTGTGTTCCACAATGGAAGATGAACTGGGGAAAGACACTATTCAGAGCCCTGCAGCCCTGCCCCCGCTGGCATGCTGTTTATTGAAAGTTTATTAATATTACACGTGTCACGTTGCACCAAACACAACACTGCACGTCCTTGGATCCCCAGCAATACACCCACCAAGTGTGAAGTAGATCGGATGAACGGTTGTCAAGATCATCGAGGGACATACAGATTCTTGCATTTACAGCTAATAAGATAAATACATAAATAAATAGGCCTATGAAATAAATGTCTATGAAATAAATAAATAGGCAATAAATAAATATATTTAAATATTAATAGATAAATGAGTAAATATAGTTCAATAAATAAAGTTTTTAATTTAAAAAAGGAAGTTTTTCAAAGGACTTTTATTTCATAATGCCACATTTATTTATGGGCACTTATTTCACAATGCCACCTTTCCATCTGTTATATGCAAATGAATGGGCTGTGGTTCTCTCACATATTCAGAGCTGGCGGAGAGTGGGGGAGCTGGCGCTGCTATTGGCGCTCTACTACGGAACAGTGGTAGTAGGAGTGGTTGCTCGTAGCTGGTCCTCAGCTCCTGATACCTCCTCGGTTGGAGTCAGGGGCCAGTACGGAGCGAGGCAGTCACGGTTGAGGGCCACCACCCCGTTCTGCTTGACCAGCTGCACCCTGTACACCATGTCCGACAGCTGTTCCAGCACAATGCAAGGGCCAGCCCACTGGCTCAACAGCTTGGGGGGGAGAGGCCCTTCTTTCTCTCCGGACAGTAGACCCACACCTGAGTCCCGGGTGCAAAGTCCGCTCCCGGGCAGTAGGAGTCGTAGGCCCGCTTCTGCCAGGAATTTATTTAATACTGACTAAAATGGCGTTCCATACCGCGTATTGAATGCCATTTTAGTCACTTCAATCAGTCACTTCATCCTTGTGTCCGGCCTATCATACTACCCAGCCCACCAATGTCACCCTTAAAATCACTGGGCACTACCGCCGATTGGTGGTATGTAAGTTGTATAGCTACTGAGGCAAACAGACATCTCCACGCACATTTGCAGATCTCCACATGTATTTGCAAGTCGCCCCACGCATTTGTTGATCTCTTGCACGGCCAAAATGTAGCAAAAGTCACGTGTAAAAAGACAGCCAATTCAGAGGTCCATTTGAGTTTACCTGACTTGTCTGTATTTCCAGCTCTTGGAGCAAAAGACTTTTCAGCCATTAATATTTATGTACACATTTACAGATTTGTCGACAGATTCACAAATCTCAATATGCTTGCAAATCAGAATACAGTTGTTGTTTTTTTTAAACACATTTACAAATCTGATCTCACACACACACACACACACACACACACACACACACACACACACACACACACACACACACACACACACACACACACACACACACACACACACACACACACACACATTCTGAATACATATTTGCCGATTCCTGTACACATTCACAAATCTCAGTACACATTTAAAGATTATTTTACACATTTACATATGTGATTATGCACCAAGGATTGAGAAACAGTTACACAACTCTCCACTCACAGTTGTAAATAGTATTCCAAGAATAATAGCCACATAGTGAAGCTCCTATACAAGCTATGCAGCTATACGTGTAGCTTATATAAGCTAACTATGGGATGGGGTGTGTTTGTATGGTACAGGTTTTGGGAAAATGGTACTGTGACACTGTTGAATCTTAAAAACCCTGAAACCCTCACCAAGTTGACAATAAGTAATGCACTATCCCACATTGGTTAATTATCTGACTTCTTTCAGAAAGCATGTTGAATAGAAGAAGCGATAGGACAGTAACCTTTCTCCCAACTTGCATCCACAAGCAGATGTGAAACATACCAGAAATCCACTCATTTAGAGCCTTTGGATATTTGCTGTGCTCCTGATGAACCAATAAAATAACCACAAGACATTTTATTCAAGTGGTTTGACACCAAAACAAAACCTCCGACCCCTATGTTTTGCCTTCAAGCCCCTTACCTCTTGGAGACTCTGTAATGGGCCGTGGTCAGTTTGCCTGTCTGAGGGTCATGCACCGTAGCACGCCTTAGCTAGCCCCCCGTTCACAACACAATAACACAGACAGAAGGGGGTGGGGGTGGGACAGCAAAAGAGAGAGTGAGAGAGAAAGAGAGATGGTCACTGGCTGACAAAGAGATGTCTCTTGACCAAGCCTTGGTCAGGGAGGCTGCAGGGTAAGGTAGTGGTTTTGGGGACACAACACCCTTCTGGATTGCAACAGATACTGCTGTAGTGCAGAGGTCTTCAACCTTTTTCAGCCCAAGGGCCCCACTGATGGACAGAGAAACAGAGCAGGGACCCCCTAGATTTATTTGTTATTTATTTTTATAACATTTTGTATGAAACGAAAACTGTAAATCTAACTAACCCGAAATGTCCAACGGACATATATGAGCCTGGTCTATTTTTGCTGCACTCGCAGTGTGTCTCTGGTGCCAAATAAAAAGCCGACTTTCGATTTTAGATTAAAATGTATTTGTTTTCCTTTATTTCATACTAACGAACCAAAAAATGATGGTGATGGCCCATCAGTCCGAACAATAGGATTCCCTGCTGCAGGACAGCATTAGCTGATTACTGACATAAAGAAACACTGCTGTTCATTTGTTAATGGTTGGAGTCCCCCCCTCCTCTTCTAAAAAACATTTTTAAAATGTTCCCCAAATAAATTTGACATAAAAAAATGGTGGACCCCCTGCAGTACTTCCACAGGCACCCTAGGGGTCACAGACCCTGGGTTGAAGACCACTGCTCTAGTATTTTTCAGAGTGAAGTCTGAACTGTGCTTCACCTTTCCAGCCTCCTCTGCTGTAACATCATATAAAAAACTAAAATAAAAAGTTATCCAGTATTACTTACTAAGTAATCACTCAAAAATCACCATAGATAAACTGTCCCTGCTTCCGACCGTGACAGTGTGGGAAAGATAATTGAGTCAAACGCACAGTAGTTTGATTCTCTTTCCTAAAAGGTAGCTGATCCCCAACAAGAGCAAAGCCAGAATATAAATATTTCACGTTCTGATGGTGAAGGTTACTCTAGTAGGCACTATGGTACAATCAAATAAAGATTGTGATGAAAAATAACCAGTGAACATTTCCTCCAAACACGATATTGGATATAAAGTGCTTCACGATGAGTCGGTCAGGATGCGAACCAGAAAGAAAAGTGGAGCTCCCCCTTCTGTCAGAATGACCGATCGCTTCCCATCTTTTGTTGCAGACTGGACCCTACTTGCGTTGTCTCATCTATCTCATGAGGATCTCGTTCCAACTTGGTAAAAAAAAAAAAAAACATCCATCTCCTTCGGTTGGAGGGGCGGACTCCCGTTCGTCACTCCTGGCTACCCAGGTGTTGTTTCTCTGGTGCTCTCGCTATGGGGCTGGCTTGTCGGGGGCCGTCTGCTGTTGTCTATTCCGTGTGTGGAGGTGGGGGGCTGTTTGCTGCGGCTGCTCTGCGCCTCTGGCTGGTCGCTGTGGGTTGGGTGCCTCCCCGGACCGGACCATGCCCCAGTGCGGGGGTCCACTCTTGCGTTGATCTGGTTGTGCCTTACCTAGCTCTCCCAGTGCTGGAATTCAAAATCAGTACATACTCCATACAATAGGTTTAGGGTTTGTGGGACAGGTGGGGTGCGAGCTATGTGGGTAGAGATGTGGTGGGCGGCTGAGATCTTGCCCGTTATGCTCCTGCCTTGGTGTACAGTCCTGCAATTTTAATTCTACTCATACTAGCTTAGAACACATACAAACCCACACAAATCTTACTCCACCAGACAAGCTAGGATGACTCACACCCCCATGCCTTGCAACTTCTACTGCATCCACAAACAGCACACATTGGGGTGTCCGGGTTGGGTTGGCGTGTGAGTGTGGTTGACCGGGGGGCAGTAGGTCCCCTTCTAGCTGTGTTCGGGTCCTGGCGGCTTGCCTGGTGCTGGGTGGTTTCCGGCATGCTGTGACCCAGCGGGGTTGTCGTGGGTCGCAGGTGTGGGAGGTGGCTGTCGGCCTTGCTCCCGCTGTGCGGCTTCTCACCGGCGATAGAGGGGTCACATATCTGAAGGGGCTCTGTTTACCTCAGGGGTGCACTCACCTACATGGGTGAGTGTTCGGGGCATCTCGCCAGTTGCGGTATGGCAGGCCTTGCCTTTGTGCAGGGCTTTAGTGGGCATGGGGGCACCACCGGGCGGTTCTGGCGCGTGTCGGCCTGTCAGGATTGGGACCTGCGGCCCATATTCTGTGCTTGCAGGTGAGACTTATGCCTGTGCATGGGTGTGGGTTGTATGTGTGCGCTTCTGGGGTACAGGGTCATTTCATGCTCTTGGGGACTGGTTTGTGCACCTCGGTCATGTGTAGGTGTTGCTCTGCGGGTTCCCCACTTCTTTGTGGATTGGGGGGGGGGGTCGTCTTCTGTGGCTGTGGTGCATTGTGCTCTGAGCTTTCTTGCAGTCATGGGGTGTCTATACAGCTGCAGGACTCGTGGGTGGCTGTGGGGCCTTTTTCACTGCTTGGAGGCACTACAATATACTTCTGACCTCTTACACCAGAACTAATTGGTACCAATCCTGTGCACTCACCGCAGGACTCACACACACAGGCACATACACGCTACCAGCATCTGCTTCGAACACACCCCCAAACACCCTCTTGATTACATCCTTCTCCTTTTCTCACCTTTAATGCTATTACTGTCACAGGAAGAGGCAATGTGCCATAATTGCTGTACCAATTTGTTGACTTCATTATGTTTTATCAAATACATGTTGACACCTGATGTTCCTATGTTCTATGTTTTTTCAATTACATGTTTGTTTCTATGTTTATTGGTCTTACCAACGGTGATTCTGCCCCTCGTGGAGAAGTAATGATGATTAGTTATTTATTGATCAAAACATGCTAAGATCATCCTCCAAAGATGGGGACTGGTGGCGGTCATGTATCACAAATGTTGTGCTCTTGTCGTCCCACAGGTCGTCCAAAGGAGAGTTATTGCAAGCAGTTCTTGATGATTAATAAAGAGTGGCTTTGCAAGTTGAGAATTGGAACTCAACATGCGGATTAACTTTTTCTTGGATGCAATGTCATACAAATACCTGTGTTATATGCGATTAAAATAATAATGATAATAATAATAGATAAATAAATATCCAGAAAAATCTCTAAAACACTGCTTATTCCTAGAGAGGGTTTAGCTGGCTGTGACTGACATACAGTGGTTTGATACTGCAGACAAAATGTTCTAACTTTTTAATCGTAAGTGGCTTTGGACAGAAGCCTCTGCTAAATTATGTAATGTAATGAGTATCTTTTATCTTGCCGAAGACATCCACTTGAACAGAAGATGCGGGGTGCAAAAGACAGGACGGGAGGAGGTGCTGGCAAGGGGCATGGCTCAGGGCTCATCCCCCTCCTTGGTCTTGGTGGGATCTTACCTTTTGCTGATTCGATAGTGGGCCGTCTCTAGCACACCAGTTACAGGGTTGGAGATGGTGGCGCGGCGGAGCTGTGGAGCCAACCGCCAACCGACAGTTACATGGGGGGCAAAACGCAATGTGCTTTGCTAAGATAAATACCACCGGACTGGTGGCTTTTGGGCGGAGTGTGCTGGGCAAGAGTGACGTGAAGTTGTGGGTTTCTAAGTATAATTTCAAAAACAAAATGTTTTTGTATTAATGCCTTGTTTTGGATACAAGCTTCTCAAAGCTTGAGCAACTTTCTTTTATTTTGGCAGAAAGACACCTAGCCTGATACGCAGGCTGTTTTCCCTTTGTTTTAGCCATGATGATTCTCTGTTCTTATTGCATTCATTGCCTTCTTTGTTATTTTCACCTGTATGATCACATTGATGGCTGTTAATCATTGAAAAAAATATGTCATTGGACTTTGGGAGCAGATTTCTATATGTATAGAATACATTGAAAGAAAGTCCGTCAAAATTATGCAACTCTGCACTAGCGTAAATGAACACAAATTCGACCATGAGGTAGTGGGGAGTGGTTTTGGTGCCATCTGCAGGTGAGGAGAGCCAGCACTGGCACGCGCAGCTGCAGGAGATTGAGGTTATTAGCAGAGTATTGAAAAGCTGGTGTGGTTTCACCTCTCCCTCTTACCCGACAGTAAGGTGCAACGGATCACAAAACTCACAGTACGGATCATATCATGGTTTTGAGTAACGGATTGAAGAATTTTTCGGATCAGCAAAAAAAAAAAAAAAAAGTATGAGGCAATATGAGGCACGCATGATGCCTTCTTCCTTTAAACATGGTCATGAAAGAAAATATATATATATGATTCAATGCATTCCCAGTCACCGAATTTAATTCCAATGAGTAGCCAATATCATGTTTAGTTTCTCATGTATATTACAAACCAAATTTCATGAAAATCTGATCAGAATTAAGTGAGTTACAGTTGACTTTATAGAGAAGTCTGCATCTCTCAATAGACATTGGATTTTTTTTTACTAGCGGATCTTGACCGCTCCAATACAGCCGATGCGCAGACGCATAACGGTGACATACAGCAGCAGCCAGTTCATTCACAACATGACAACAACAACATAAACCAATCATTGCGCTTCAGAGTAAAACACAGCACGCATCTGGCTTGTCTACAGTATCTTCTTTTCACTGCAACTCTGCATCCTGAATAAGGGAATTATTACTTTGAAAAGTAACTGCAGCAGCAAAACTGTATTTTACTATGACGTTCAATTTTGCAATTAATCCGCGGTTCACATGCGAGTCGAACTGTGGGTGGGGGGGGGTGCAAATGGATCACGGATCAACCACGTTCCTTTACACCACTAACCAACAGCAGGCTGGGTCCCATTCCAATGGTGGGTGATGTGCTTGAATTGTCTTTTACTTTGTGTTTAATAAGTCTCTTGTTTAGTTTGGGAAGTGACGGACCGGGAGACAGGTGGGCAACAAAGAGTTTTTAATGGGTACAGGTTTTTAACAAAACAAATCAGCGTCTTTTGGGCTGCTAAAGAAAAGTAAAAGAAGTATCCAAAAACAAAGTTAAAGACAATTCCAGCATTGGAGTGGGACCCAGCCTCGCTGTCAGGAGAGAGAGGGAGAGGTGAAACCACAGCAGCTTCTCAATATTCTGCTCGTGAGCCAGTGCTGGCTCTCCCCACATGCAAATGGCACCAAAACCACTACCACACCCGGCAACATACTGTATGCTTCCATTATTTTGGGATATTTTGAATAAATTTTTGAATAAACTTAACCAACTTGTAGGCATTGTTATGCAACTGCACAATCATGGATTCGCAGCATAATCCCTTAGGGTTGAAGAGGTTCTGTACATTTTAGTACACTCGTTTTCTGCCCAACATAAGTTATTGTTAAACACATTGCGTTTCACATCACCTTATTGAATTAGATTTACTAGAAGACTAAATTTACTAGAAGACTAAAATGTTGATTTGTTTTTATATTATTGTCAGGGCGCTATGGCTGTGAGTAATAAAACATGAGGGCGAACAAATCGTAAGGGAAAATCTGTTTACTCACCCTAGGTTTAGCCAGCTCTTTGACCTTGTCCATCTCCTGCTCTGACACAATGTCATGGTAACGGAGGATGCGCGGCTGGTCCCACTCATCTTCCTCCTTCACCGGACCAATCACATACTTTGGGTGACGGTTATTGTCAAAGTAGCGGCAGAACAAGCGGCTCTGCCTCCGAGGAGTCTTAAAGCGAGAGAAAGAAAAGTTGTTTTAACAACTGAAATGTGTTTTAACAAAACACATTCCAATAATTTCATGGTGCTCTTACCCACCATAACGCCAGTGTTTACCCTAGTGTTAACCACAGAGCGAATGCTAAATCTCCCCCGATGACGAATAGAAAATGTTTCTTAATAATGTGGTCAAAACAATTTGTTTTCACAAAGAGCGAGAGTTGCGATTGTTCAGTTTTAGTGCCGAAAGCAAAACAACCTCTACCCTCACCATCTTGATGCCCTCTCCGCGACACAGCTGTTCGTATTTCTTCCTCTCCGGCAGGTAGTCGGCTGGGCGCCCCTTGGTCGTCTCGGTCTCCCCCTTGTCTCTCTGCCCGCTCTCTTGCTTCTCGCTTTCCTCTGCCTTCTTCTGCTTGGCCAGCTGGTATTCAAAGTACTTCAGGTTCCCGTTGGCTCTCTGGTGAGCTTGGTCTGGGGAGATGAAAATTTGGTGACTACTTTTCAAAAAGGCCACAGAATTTTTTTTTGGAGATAAACGCTCAGTCTCTCGCATTGCTGGGAGATGGACCTTCAACTATGTTCCCTGGTGTAAGGCTAAATGCTAACACTAGGTCCCTCATATAAGGCCATAGATCCCGGTATTTATTATTCAACCGCAGCCATTATTAACCGCAGGTGCTGTAAGGCTATACCAGACCTGCCAACCTTGGGAAAATATTTTGAGTACCACAATAGTGTAACAGGGAGTCTCTGTGGTGTTTGAGTTACTGCAGATAAATGACTTCATCAGTTATTCACACCATAGTCGTCTCATAACGAGGCTAATAACATTGTATACAAGCTACTATGGCTAAATATATACAGAATACAAATTTATATCATTAGGATATACCCCTTGACATGCATAATCTCGTAAAGTTAGCGAACATGTTTACCATGTTTATTCATGAGGGAACCATAATAGAACATGAAACTGTCCCCGAGTTCCAGTAAAATAGAATATGGGACTGTCACCAAGTTTCAGAATAATTCAACCTGTAACTCTCACTGAGTATTCGTCCCATCATATAACTAACATGGAAATGTCCAGTTCAAACTTCAAATTAAAGTATTTTTCACTTTAAGAGCAAATACACATTTGTACTATATTTATATGGTACTTTGCAAATACATTTCAATCATTACAAAAAAAATTAACAAATTAAATAAATGGCCGACTCTTCTCACTCTCGTTTACTGGAAGTCCTCCTTCCCTCACCGTGCATTAAAGCAACTGAATCAAATCGACGACTCATTTGATTGAGTGACTCGTCAAGAACCAAGTCAAAAAAAGAGTCAAACTTTTCCTCACGAGCAGAGCTCTGCTGTGATAGATATGCAGTCTGCACAAAGTTAGAATATTGTCGGGTGATAAATAAATAACTTATCTAACCTTCTTTGTTTACCTTCAAGTAGCTCTGAGCAGCCAGCATTTTCTTTCTTTTGCTGTCTTTTTTGAGTGTCAACTATGCAACTACGTTATATTACGTTTATCAGGTTTGAATATTGGAGAATTTCTATGAGTGGAGTACATGAGCACAGAATCGGGCGTGTAACTTTGACCGGCACAGACTCTGAAAATATATCTGACACTGATCGGCCAGTAAAAACCAACAGATTCCGGTCACCAGACGATGAATTGGTGCATCCCCTGTTTTATATGTTACATTATGGTCACATTTTTGTGCTTTACCATAACTCTGCCATTTCCATTTTACCTCACAATGCGGGGTTACCCTTCGGTGGATAATAAAGTACAGCTGCGTATCAGTGGATGTTGAATGAGAGGAGAGGGAGGGCTTACAGAACCACAGGTCGTAGAATCTGGTCCAATCTGAGGCATGTAAATGTACGGTATTGTTTCGTATTGATTGACGTCATTAAATTACCACACACACACACACACACACACACACACACACACACACACACACACACACACACACACACACACACACACACACACACACACACACACACACACACACACACACACACACACACACACACACACACACACACAACTTGCTGTTCTCTAACAAGGAGCTGAACGGCAAAATTCAAACAGGTGTTTGATCCATGAATTGACCAATACATTTCCTGGTTCAATTAGAATTGGTATTTAAACAGTCCTCTTCATCATGCTGTTCACATTTTGACGACTGTATATAAATATTAAAAATTTTGCGTAGTTTCAGCTGGCATTTTTTACCTGCGTATTTTGACTAAGAATTGGTTGGTTGGTACACAAAATGCATGCAGGTTGGGATGTCTGCAATACAAAGAAAGGGAAAACTCTGGCAGGGCCTGACAGTAACTGTTGCCCCTGGCAACCAGATTGAGTCAATTGGCAACCATTTCATGGCCTCTGGTTGCCCCCTTCCGCAACAACTTTTTAACATAAAAAATAGGCACAGCAAACCGCAAAAGTGCACCCCAAAATAAATTTGTTGCATTAGCGAGATTTAAATATTATATATATTTACTCACATGCACACCAGTACACACAGGCACCAGTGGATGGCAGTAGAGTAAGGTTATTACAGTTAGGAATGCAAACAACTCTCGCTCTTCTGCGAATGTTATTTTTTTCACGTCAACTTGGGTGACTTAATTGTGCAAAGCCATCCCAAGAGTTTTTGTTTTGTTTTGCTTTTATGGGGGGTGGGGGGGTGGGGGGGTTGCGCGGCGAAACATGTTAGCATTTTTTATTTGTATTCGTCCGAGCAAGCCACCTGCAATCTTTGAACTAGTGGACTCGTTCTCCGATATTACCTTAGAACTAAGATGCAGACACACTCCAAAGCGTTCACGGGCTCGGAAAGCAAGTGGTGTGTTCATGGCAACCTGGAAAACTGTCAGCTACCAACATAGGAATATTTCAGACCTTTTTACACCATTAATGTGTTTGAATCCCTGTACAGTTAGTTCAATAACACTAAAGTAAAAACTAAAACTAGATGTGAAAAAAAAATATGAGCTAAAACTAGACAGGAAAAAAAATAATTAAATGAAACAATATTGTGTACTTACAAATCAAATTAAAATCAAATATAAATAAACTGGAAATTAATTCGGTTTTTGTCTTTTTTCTAATCAATTTGGTCAAATTTGTCAACATATAGCCGTTACAATACATTAACCAGTTCTTATCTTTGTAGACAGACAGCATTAATAATGAGCATGGATCAGACCTCATCTTGTGGAGAGCTACTTTTAAATGGAAAGATACAAATTAGAATTTATCATTGTTAACAATGAGGGGACAAACACGACTGTTGAGATTCCTATTTTCTGTGTTGTGAGCATACAGTATACTGTACATGTGGGTGTGAGAGAGAGACAGAGACACAGGCTTAGTGTGATCAGGCCAAGTGTGACTGCATCCACTTACAGAGCAGCTGCACCCACTTCTAGATGCTATTGTTGACAAGTCTAGACTGTAATGCTGTTGAAGTAAGGCCTAAGTACTAGAAAGAAAGTAAAAGATAACCATAAACAATAATCTGAATGGTTAATATTTGACCATTGGTTACAAAGTGTCCACGCTTACTGGAAAATACCAATGTAGGTAGCGCTCTCAATAGAAAGATTAAAATATAGGATTTGGCCCCCAATACCAAATCCTGTTGCTGAGACCAATCTTCAAAAAAAAAAAAAGATGGATAAGATAGAGCACATTGAAAGACAGTGAGCGCTCACCGAGTTTGAGCAGCCTCTTGGTGTAGTCCAGGGCTCTCTCCAGTTCTCCCTGCTGGTAGATGGAGTAGCTCAGGTAGTCCAGGACAGTGATGGCGTCCACGGAGGCCGGCTCCTCGCCCTGGTCCAGCTGCCTCAGGGCCTGACTCATCCACAGCTCTGTGTGGTAGTAGTCAGCCTCGGAGTAGGCAACCTTCCCCAAATCGTAGCAGTCGTCTGCGGTCAACGTGCTCTTAAATGATGCAGCTGAGGACAGGCCTTGGTGACAGAGACAGACAGACAATGTCTCCTTAGGCCAAGTAGCCTTTCATTTCTTGTTCATTTTGCTCTATTTCTGAATCAATTGGGAAACACTCCCAAATTACCTATGTTGTATAAAGAGCAAACCATAAATGGCCTACATCCAAATAGCTGCATTTTGGTGAAAGTCCCCAAGATATGAAGAGAGTTGGGAAGAAAAGCTTTTCAGGTCTCTGGCCTGTCAGCTTGGAACAAGTTACAAAACACCCTAAAACTGCAGGAGTTCATCTATTTGAAAAAGTTCAAAGTGGGGAGAGTTAAAAAGTATGGGTAGTGAAACTAAAAATATGTAATTATTTTACCTCTTAGCTTTCTTGGCCAGGTCTCTTTTTGAAAATAATCGTAATGAGACTAACCTGGCAAAATAAAGGTTCAACAATAAGAAATATAAAAAATAAAATAAATCGGTGAAAGTGAGCTGGTGAGCAGCAATGGGGTACGATACCACATAAAACTGTTCAAAAGCATCAATATCTTTACAATGTGGCCTCATTAACACAACAAATCTCTTTTTGGTGTATTAGATGTTACACTGGCCCGTACCTGGCAACTGCCCGGTGGAGAGGACGTTTGTGTCCAGCTTGTAGGTGTCTTGCAGTCTCATCAGGGCTCTGGCGGCCCCATTCTGGTCGTCATCGTTAGGGAAATACTGCCTCTGAATGGTGAGATTGGAGATGAACCCTGCAAGCATAGCAAGCAAAGGTCAGTAGGAATGGTAATGTACATTAATTCATGTTCATATCCATGTTAATTATATGTGTGTGAGTGTATGCATGTGCGTACCGTCTGACATGTCGGTGAGCACCAGGTTCTCCAGCTCCCCCCATTCAGTGTTGAGTCTCTTCATCAGCTGGAAGGCGTTCACTGGGTGCCCCAGGAAGCCCTCGGGGTCCAGAGTGGCCATATTTGAGAGCCCATTCAGCTTGTCAGCCCACCTGGGAAAGAACGAACACACACACACACACACACACACACACACACACACACACACACACACACACACACACACACACACACACACACACACACACACACACACACACACACACACACACACACACACACACACACACACAGTAAAAGGATTAGCAAACAAACACAGAACACGTAGAGATAGCGGCACGGAAAATTGTGGCACGAAATTTCGCAGTACAGAGATGTGCTGGAAAAAAAAAGAGAGCACAATACCACAACGTACTCATTTTCAAATTTAAATATTTTAGACACCAGAGGGATAAGAAGCAGAATCACCAATCTGATACACATCGTAACAATAAATATAGACCAAAGATTTCCAAGAAATTGTATACTGTATAGGGGTGTCACGATTCTCCAAATCCAAGATTCAATTTGACTTTCGATTTTAAGGTCACAATTGGATTTTTGATTTAAACATGTATTTTCTTTTTCAGCACTGATGGCTATGCCATGGTTAGACTATCAAATCTTGATTTGTAAAGAAAAACACTTATTTTTAAGAAGTAACTTTTATTTGAATAGTAATAATTATAAATATAGCTGCAGGCAGCAATACACAGGGTCTAGTTCACTCGTGTTATATACATATTACAGTTCTCTGGATTCTGTGCAATGTAGTGCGAGTTACAATTTTTCAATTTTTACGACCACTCAGAGACGAACTGTAGATTTATATAGCATTGTTTGATGATGTGACAAAGTGACTGTGTTCTCAATAACGTCAATGTTCTTCAATTTTCAGTGAGTTTGTAAAGTTTGGACGACAACACGTATGAAACATTGCCATTGTTGTTTGGGAAAAGAACTGGGAAACATTTTGCTTCATTGGTTTCATCTGTTAATAATGGTACAGACAACATGTTGACAACAATTGTAAGAAGTAGTTAAACTCAAAATGGTTATACTTGAATACATAGTTGGTTTTCACATTTAATGCCAAAGGAATAAAGAGGGAAGCTTCGACAGTCATAATTTGTTTCCATCCAAACTTTGCAAAAGAATATTGTGACGGTATTAATCCCAGTGTTAATTTTAGAGTCTTGCTTATTAGTTTGTCACATTTTTGTTATTTTTATCCTTCGTAGTTTTAGCCTAGTTTTAGTCGACGACAACCCAAAACGTTTTGGTCCAGTTTAAGTCGACGGAAAGTCATTACATTTTAGTGAACTTTGACTCATAACTGTTAGTCAAAATGTTTTTAAACTAATTCAATTAGAATAATCCACTGTCTGTATGGCTGGGATTCTGAGAATCTGTTCACAGATACACATGGTTTGGAGGACCTTGCCATTTGCATTCTGGGTATTGTTGCTTTTAGGATAATATGGCGTAATCCATAACAACACAGAGATATATCTGTTTTCACAGAGAAGTGAAATTTCATGCTTTCAGTGTTGTTTCTTTGGTGATATTTACGTAAGTGACGTCACTTCTTGCTGGTGTAGTAGTTTGAGTCCGGATTTACACTCTGACTTGACTTCACAATATCAAAGGACTATCTTGAACTGCATGTGTGCATCAATGGAACAGTAGGATCGTCATATGTGCTGTTGTTCCAAGTTCAACAATGGTTGAGTAACTCAAAAACTACGTTCTGAAAATAAGTTGAGAGAAAAAAAACTTGAGGACCATACACGCAATTGGGGGGAAATATCATGCATTTTGAATGTCCGATAGCCCACTACTAACATTTAGGTCCCGTCTCTTCAACGAAAACAAAACATACATTTCGTCATACTTTTAATTATCAAAGATCTATTTTTAGTTTGTCAACGCCTCGTCTTGGTCATTGAAAAAAGGTCATTGACTAACATTTTTTCGTCATAGTTATCATAAGCTAAATTAACGCTCATTGACCTGTGAACCCCATACTGTGTATCACCTCGAACCATGAGCTGAGCAACTTGTTACACCCCTATTAACAGTTATTCTCACATAATTTATTATGTAACCCTACAGAGGGAGGAAAAAATACATGGAAGCCTTTCATGATTCAAGACCTTCTTTCGGTCCTGCCTACTTTCTATTGAACACATAACACACCTGTGTAAATGACTACAATGTGCAGACACTTGGCACTATTGAGCCAGGTACACGACATACACGAACAACGCTTTCCACTCTGGGAAATATTAGAGGCGTTATTTATAATCCGAGCTAATTGCCACATCACTAGCACAAACACCCAGATAGACACAGAAAGAGAAATTCACCAACCAATAAACACACCGACCACCCAGCCTAAGACTCACAACATGACTATAGTTCAAGTTCAAGAGATTTGTCACATACCTATACATACGGTCATACATATATGCAGTGAAATGTCATGACACCCGGTGATTACGCACAATAAGCTCTAAAAATACTAATAGAGACCTTGTACAGACTGAATGGAAAACTAGGGCTTCCCCCTTTCTTAGATTAGAAGACATGGCAAGATGATATCCTGGCGACAATCTGATATGCCTTTGTTATCCACACTGTGCTTGCCTGTCCTCATTTTTGTTATGTTCCTTCATACAGTTGAAATCCATTAATCACAACCCCGCCCATACAAGGCCAAATTGTTCAGTTAACTGAGACATGAATGAATGTGCATTAAAAATCATTCCTAAGAATCCATTAAAGTGGTTTGTTTGAACGTGGCCAGAACGATGACCAGACTATCCCGTCACTTACTCATTTACTTATCGTACAATCCCTAAACAAGTCTTTCTGTCCGGTCTCATTAGTCACATGACAGAGGGACTTACTTTTTGACCTGCTCCAGTTTGCCCTCCTCCGCTCGGATGTAGTCCTTTAAGGAGGTGACCAGATCCTTCTCTGTGAACAGCAAATCAGTCATCTGGCCTAGGGAAGGACACACACAACAACGCACTGACTCACTTCAAAGCTTTGATGTAGACTGAAGAAAAGGTCCCAAATAATAATAACAATAATAATAATACAAATAATTAATGAACAATGTACACCCCTGAACATGTTTTCACAGGAAATAGAGCTGCAGATATTCCTCCTTAACTAATTCGAAGTTGTATGCTTTATTATTTTTAACTTAATTGGGGGGAGGTGCGCGCACAACGCACGGTTCTGCAGCCGGAGCTTTTCTCCAAACAAAAGCAAATAAAAATCTAGATGTATGAGGAGAGGGAAATGCGCCGGTGTGCTCGTACGTCTACACTGACGCGAACTTTGCACTATTACCAGGAATATTTCCCTGTAATGTGTGTTCACTGTGCAATAGCGGTGTAACAGAACGGAGATGATCCATGCGGATCGCCCCCCACGGTTCAGCATGCATGTGAATGGCGGCTCAATTGCAAAATGTAACCATCATATGAGTCCAGTTTTACTGCCACTGTTAATATTTAAAGAAATAATTCCATAAGTCTAGATGCAGAGTTGCAGTGAAAAGAAGAGACAAGACAGATGTGTGCTGTGTTTTACTCAGAAGCAGAGTGATTGGTTTACGGTGCGTTGTTCTATGTTGCTGCTACTTTACAACATGTCGTGACCCAAATGTCGTCACTATGCGTCTGCTTATCCGCCATATTGGAGTGGTCAAGATCCACTCGTAAACAACATATGAACATACAATGTGTATTGAGAGATGCAGACTTAATTCTGAACCAATTGTCATGAAATGTAGTTTGTTATAAATGTGAGAAATTGAACATGATACTGGAATTAAATTCAGTCACTGGGGGCGGATCTAATATATTTCATTCACAACCATGTTAAAAGGAAGAACACACACACACACACACACACACACACACACACACACACACACACACACACACACACACACACACACTTTGAAGTTTTATTTAAACACTGGACATCTTGAACGCTGTTTCTATTTAAGAACATGGGCAAACGTTCTTTGCTTTAAGTGTTTTACAGAATAAATGGAAATGGATGGATGGTTATATTTGCCCCCCCGCTCTGCCTATTTATTTATTTTTTGCTGATTGGAAAAGTGATCCGTTCCGTGACTCAAAACGTGATAGGATCTGAACCGTGAGTTTTGTGATCCATTGCAGCCCTACTGTGCAACAAACTGGATGAACTTACAGTATATTGAACTTTTTCATCATATGTGAACTGATTTGTTAAAATTGGTCAAAACATTTATAGTCAATTATTTATTTGAATTTTGTTCCTGCAGCCCTAACAGGAAGACTGTGATTACTTTTATAACTTTGATATAATGCTATTTACACAGATTGCTTTGACTCAAACTAAACTACATTCTTGGCATTCCACCCTTACCTGGAATGGAATAGTTTTGGATTTACATGAGAAATTAAACTAAAATCAGACAGAAAACAGGATGTTATTAAAGAAGTTTTCATTCTAAAATGAATATTGTAGCACATTGTTTGGAATATTATATGTATTATTTGAATTAATATTATTTGAATGAATATTGTATCACATTCTTTTGCACATTGACTAAAACGTTTCCAGGTCTACTCTTGTTTTTCCCTGGACAATTTGAGCAATTTTATAATATTCCTCATCTTTCCCTGTGTAATTATTTGGCCTGTAATTATCTGTAAATTAATCACAGTGCATCAAAAAAAAAAATGGCGATAAACATTATGATGATATTTCCCAGCCTTACAACATACATGATCACATCAGTCGCAAGTATTTCCGGTATAATTTTTCATAAGGGGAGCAGGCATTTGATATCTACTTACCAATGGAGGTATAGAAGTCGTGGCGGGCCATGGTAGAGGAAGAGAACAGGAGACTGAGAATCAACACCAGCCTCATGTTTTCCCGACTGTGCAGCAGACTTGAAAAGAGCGATAGACAGGGGGGCGGGGACGAGAGATGACAATGGAGAGAGAGAGAGAGAATTTAAAGATTCAAAAGGTTTATTTGTCACATACATACATATATGCAGTGAAATATCATTGCAACGCAAGGAGGCACTCGCGCAGGCGACTGCAAGAGATGGCCACACACACGCACGCACGCACGCACGCACGCACACAATGTAGAATATTTTCATCACAATATACTAATGTGGATTATTGTTGTCCAGTTTAGGAGACATATAGTATGGGGGAGGTGGAGCAGGATAAAATAAGTACAGGTATCCAAATATGATAATTAGGAGGAATTTGGGGATCCAAGCAAACTTTAAGTATGACCAGAGAATGGTTGTTACTAATTAAATGTTCTAAATTACATGTACTTAAATTATTGTAAGTCTTTTCTCACTACGTTTTAAAAGGATTTTGCTATTAATTCAGCCACATCTCTCCTTCCCCTTTCTCCATGGACCAATATCTCAGAAAAAAATACTTGTTTATCGTTTAACTCAAAACTATGTTGTGTTGTTACAATATTGAATATAGAGATACTCCTCACTTAATGACCGATTTCCGTTCGTAGCACCAGGTCATTAAGCGGATTGGTTGATAGGTGAGGACCCGTGTTATTTCACAGTAAGGGGGCGTGGCCATTGTGAACACTAGTGTGGTGAATACTGACAGACTGCGGGAACGAGACTGAGAACGCCAATGAGATGAGATGTATACAGTGTATAAAGTATATATAGTACATACAGTGTATATAGTATACATAGTATATATAGTGTATAAAGGCTAATGCATGATGAGATGCTTGACGCTGAGACACCGCGCACACAGCGCGTGGTATTGTACACAGCGTACAATACAGACTGGTCAGAGAGCTGGTCGTAAGTCCGAACGGTCGGAGTAGCAGTAGTTCAACTAGTACTTGAATGAGGACTGAATGCGTTCTTGCCCTTCCTCAAGTAGTGTTTTGAAGAACTACTTTAATTCTACTTGATGAGATGTATTTTTAAAGTGACGGAACGGCACGGCACTATTACTTGATTTGGAGTACTCCACCCACCTCCAATGTGAAGGCAACTGAGTATTCCGAGCTACATACATACATACAAAGAGGCCTGGCTCATCCCGTTAAAGGTTTGGCAGTAAATTCTTAATATTAAAGACTAATTAATTATGATTTCAGCATCACAAACAGTTGGGTTAACTTAAGCAGAGTGGGTTCCAAAACAATACAGACCTGTATGCATACACAGACGCAAAAACCTACTTTTAGAAAAAAAAAATACACCTCACTCCTCTAGTGTCCAACATTACAGATAGGCAAGAGAGTGGGGGCTGCAGGCCAAGGGGGAACGGGAACCTAACATGTCAACGAGAGAATGCCAATTGCCAAATTAGACATAGCATGTCCCAACATAACCCACTGACACGGAATGTCTCTGCAGGAAGTTACCAGGCTGCAGGGAGAGTAAAGGAGACCAAATTATTGGAAGACGGAGAATGCCACGTATCCCCCCCACCCCACCCTCCCCTAACTGGAATGGGGTTATAGGAGTCCATCAAGAGAAATCCTTCCGGATGGCAGGGATACACCAAAAGACTTCAGATTTAAAAAAAAAAAGACTGCGTCACAACAGTACACACACTATGGAGGACACTCGGGACGGTAATCGCAGGGGATGCTAGCACACAAGACAATATATATGATCTTGAAAATGTGCTCTGGTACCCGAGAAGACTAAACTGGAAGCCCTAATCTGAGCCGGTCGAGAGGCACCGACCCGACGGAGACGTTTAGCCCAGCTTCAGATACGTTTGGCCACCGTGCAGAAGCCTCGCTCAATTTTATTTTTTCTTACCCAGAGTCAGACGAGAATCAATGCCACTTCCATCCCTGTGTGTCCAATACCGAGACATAAATGGGCTGCATGCTAACTGCGTTAGCCCAGTGCACGGCTGCAAGCGGAATCAACTTGCCCAGCGACTCGTGGACTTTCCCCCAAAAAACCGGAGTACCCCTTGAATGACACCCAAGACCGAAGCCAAATACTTCGACAGAAAAGGTTTGGCCCGCCTGGCTCCCCGGCAAGTCTGAAAGACAGAGAGGTCTCCCGTGTTGACGTTTTTACCTGCTACCAGCTGACGTCCAACCGTGAGGACTGTTATCGGTGGCGCGCAAAAGAGGGACCTTGCGGGGATTCTGACCCAGGACCCCGCTTCTCGCTGCTTCTCGCTTCGCTTCCTTTCTGTTATCCTTCCCAGGTCGTGCGACGTGTGTCCTGCCACGGAGGAGGACGGCGGTAACGAACTCCTACGCAGTTACGTGTAGAGTAGCTCTGCCAAACGCCTGTGCGACGGCAGCCACTTCCTGTCCGGCATGGTCGTTTTTCTTCTTCAAAGTAAATGTCCCCACGACTGTGTAAGTAAAACCTCGTACTTAGAGAGAAAATAATATCATATCGTATAGAAAGCGCACATCGTTATCATCATTAAATATGTATAGCCTATAATTGAATTAACTCTATGAATATGCATTGTTATTGTAATATTTGTATACTATATTTGTCTAGCACATTTCATACATACGAATTATATTCGTATGTAGGAATGTGAGTATTGAAAATGTGTATTATGGCGTAATACTCCTCCGTCTTCACTGCATTTACAGCAGAATACTCGTACAACGTTAAATTAGTGAAATAGTCGAGAATTAGAATAGTGGAAAATCAGAAATTTGTAATTGCCGTCGACAGGAAATGATGGTGCGTGATAAAGAAATAGGAAAAATGTAACACATAACACGAATAAACTGGACTGTACTGTATGGCTGCCTGCAACTATATTTGGACTTCGAATTGTACGAGGACTGCAAACTACAAAGCGGAAAACATCATCTCAAAATGAAAGAACTAAGTTGCTTGGCAGAAGTTCTTCAGAACATTTGTAGAAATCTATACAGATGGTCTGGTCAAAATAAATTATAAAAAATGTTTTACATTCGTAAATAAATAGATCAGTTAAGATAATACAAAGGCACACATGCATAAATAAATGCACAAAACATTAAATTGTGGTAAATGGGATTTAATTTCCTCATGTATAAATTCGGTTGACATTTGATGTCGACAACATGCATTAACATAATTGTATTCGAGAGAAAATAATTTCTCAATCGTTACTGTAACAATCTAACGATCAAGATCAAGTAATGAAAGGCTGGGTAAGTTTCTCCAATTTGCTAACAACAGGAATGGGAATTTTGATGGTTGCTATGGGTTGCTATGGACTCTGTGGAATTTGGAGGAATGCTTCCATTCAACTGCATAGAGAAATAGCTCAAATGTACAAATCTTTTCTGTGGCAGTTTTTCACCGAACAAGACTTCCAAGCCATCTTTTACCTCCAAAATGCCGACCGACATTCACAGTCAATGCGAGTGACCCCCCAAAAATGGAGGCTTGTTTTAGCAATGTGACGTAAGCTTCACATTTCCTATTGGAGATCCTTACCTAGCCTTTTTTTTTCTTACTCTCATCTCATGTTTTCCCAATGTGGAGATACGTGTAATGAGTTTTAAGGTTTCTGATACAAACCTTATGAATATATATTTACCTTTTAATGTTATGAGAGTCATGTAGATAGCTATTTAAGTTTTAGATGGTGTAACTATGTAAACGCATCAGTTTTCATCTTTCATTCATTCATTTTTTTCAACATTTCAACATGTTTTCAACATTCATTGTGTCAAAATAGCAACTAGACTTATGCCATTCGGTAATTTAGAATCAAACCAATTAAAAAAGCTCCTTCCAGCTGAAAAAAAAAAGAAAAGAAAGTGGATTTTCATTTGATTAATTGAGGATAAAACCCACCAAGAGACAAAGAAAACCTGCTGTGTTTGCTATCTAATAAGCATTTGGTTGTTACTTTGGATGGCTGAGTCATTAAACATTTGAATGCATTGACACTACAACTTAAAAATAATGAATCAAAAGACAGTTTAACACCGTCACAAGACTGAAGTTGGCTCCTTATTCACTGCTCCTTATTCGAATTTCCAGTCCCACCTTACAAAAAATAGCTCCTCGTCCACAGAACTAACCTCAGCTTTCAGTTGAACATTTGTTTCGTTCAGAATGTGTTTTAACTGTGTTGATTGAATAATTGGTTTTCTATCAGAGCCTCAGTGTCTCATGAAGGATCAACAAAGTACTCAGACAAACAATATGAAAACAAATTGCATTAATTATATTGTGCGTAAATTAGGAAATATATATGTCATGTTTTTTTATTTAACCTTTGGTTTTGTAGATATACAGTTGTAATAATTTGTACATACAGATATATATATATATATATATATATATATATATATATATATATATACACTACACTACTACACACATGCACGCCCACACACACATACACACACACACACACACACACACACACACACACACACACACACATACACACACACATATATATATATATATATATATACATACATGTTAAACCAACTTGGTTCACTCACATAACACGTGTGTTAGAACAACAGTCGTAGTTATAATGTGCACTAGTATATTACACTAGTACAACAGTAGTAATTATAAAATACACTAGTATATTACACTAGTACAATAGTAGTAATGATAATATACACTAGCATATTACACTAGTACAACAGTAGTAATTATAATATACACTAGTATATTACACTAGTACAACAGTAGTAATCATATACACTAGTATATTACACGATATACTGTGTGGCACGGTGGCACAGTGCATTGCACTGCTGCCTCACAGCAAGAAGGTCCTGGGTTCCATTCACACATCATCATCGTCTGACCATCGATGGACACTCATCACCAGGTCCCCGGGCGCGTCCACGAATGCTGCCCACTGCTCCTGGCTGCCCCCCTGGAGGAAGGACAAGCCAGGATGGGTTAAATGCAGAGGCCTCATTTCACCGGCCACCATCCAAAGCGTGTGCGTGTGTGTGTACGTGAGTGCATGTGTTGTCGTGTGGTGTGCTGTGTGACAATTAAAGATTCTTCTTCTAGTACAACAGTAGTAATTATAATATACACTACTATAGTACAACAGTAGTAATAATAAAAAAATGTGTGTGTATATATATAAATATATATATATAAAATCAGTATGTACAAATTAATAACTATTAAATCAGGAACTTTAATAATAAATAGTGACGTTAGTGTATTTCCTAATTTACGCACAATATAATTAATGCAATTTGTTTTCATATTGTTTGTGTGAGTACTTTGTTGATCCTCCACTAAACAAGTGTGATACTGTATCACAACGAGGCTCTGATAGAAAACCAATTATTCAATCAAAACAGTCAAAACATATTCTGAACGATACAGATGTTCAAATGAAAGCTGAGGTTAGTCCGTGGGTGTAATAATAATGTGTGGATGATGATAATAATAATAATAATAATAATAATAATAATAATAATCCAACTCCAGCCCCGTAACACACGGACGCAATAAAGGCAGAAGTGAAAGCAAGAAAACTACGGTGTCCGCGAAAGGACAAGTCGTCCGAAAAGAGAAAAAAAGCGAACTCCTCTCCCAGCTCGTAAATAAAGGGGCTGCTGCTGTAGCAATGGAGGGGGTAACTGTAGGGCAGGTATTTGACGCTGAGTGCATTCTCAGCAAACGGCCGAGAAAGGTAAGACTGAAATTTCCACTAGGGCACTAGAAATTACCATAAACAACGTGGTTTGAATGAACCTTTCTTAAATGTTGGCTTTCTTTTTATTACAGGGCAAGTTTGAGTATTTGGTGAAGTGGAGAGGGTGGTCTTCCAAGTAAGGAGCTAGCTTCTTTCTACATTAGCCGTCACTGCTAACGTTTTATGAGGTTGAAAAACCTACTATGATTCCATTGCTTTCAGTTCTTTGACCTCGGCGTTGATAGTGTTTGTAGTGTGCGTTTACGACCAGGGAACAGGCAAAAAGCCTCGCTTGTTTTGGATCATAGACAGTATTAAAAGCAGCAGTACGATGTATGGGGCAGCCATTTCTTTTCTTATGGAGCGTCTCTTTGCCAGCGGCTCAGCCCCTCTGCCAAGCAGATGATATCCTCAGTAACACAGCTTGATCCAGCACAAGCAATCCATGCATGTTTTGTTGTGCAATTTAAAAATATTATTGGTTGATTTAAAAAAGAAAAAAAAGTGATTGGTAATTCAGGGAATCAACTGGCAATTTTGGTTTCTAAGCTAGCTGTGTAAATACATTTGTAAGTAAGTGTCTTAAAATAATATTAGTAATATAGTCATAATAATAATAATAATAATAAAAATAATAATTATAATAATATTGAAAATAATGCAGGAAATACATTTTTGTGATGTTTCCAGGCACAACAGTTGGGAGCCAGAGGAGAATATCTTGGACCCTAGGTTACTGGCTGCTTTCCACAAAAGGTGTGTTTAGGTTATAACATTGTTTACATTCCTAATGTAAAAATTACATTATAATTGTTATCATTATATTTCGATAAGGCATCTCTCGTACTTTAATCATGATCCCATGAAACTAACACTGCTAGGGATGGGGGTACAAACATATAATAAGCCTTTGTGAGCTGTATTTTACAGTCACTGTTTTTCTTTCTTTTCAGAGAACAGGAGAGGGAGCTACTGTTCCAGAAGAAAGGCAAGAGGCCAAGGGGGCGCCCACGGAAAATTCTGGTAATCCCACACTGCTCTTCCAATTTGCATTGAGAGCAAAAAAAAACCAAATATATATATATATATATGTATGTATGTATGTATGTTGGTATATATGTATGTTGATATATATATATATATATATATATATATATATGTATGTATGTATGTATGTATTTTGCCTGTTTCAGTTATTTGTCCTCTTAACCTGTTTTGCACCTGAAAAGATTTGCCATACAAAAGGTTAAAGCAGCTGCAAGGTGAAACATGTAGAAACATAGTAGTGTTTCCCAACATAAAGACCACTTTTCCCACAAGTTGCATTGACTCATGGGGCAAAACCTTCTTGAAATCTAAGTGAAATGAGATGCATTTGTTTTGAAAGGAAGAAGTGACAAATATATTTGAAATTCTGGTTATTTGATGTGCTTCCTTCTGTCTGAACATATCAAATCTCGTATAGAAATCATTTAAATGCTTTCACCAGTGGCCTTACTTTTTTTGCTCGTAGATGCATCACAATTAAATTGAGCCTGGTAGGTGTATGGTAATGAACTCCTTGCAGTGGCTTAAATAATCCTTGATTGTGACAGGTTCAGTGTTTCTACCATCGTTGTTTACCGAAATGGATTTAATAGGAATGACATTTTAGAGCCCATTCAGACCTGGCATTAAAATGTGTTTCGGGTTATCTGATTGCTACTGCAGCTGCAATTACCAGTGTAGATTACATTTATGATGTTTTTCTAAATGTAACCAAACCGTAGTAATACAACAATAAAGGGCAAGAAGCTCTGAGGCGCTTGGACTTTTAGTCTGTGCATAAACTTCCTTCAAAATTTGGATGTCCTTCAAAATTTTGACTAATGCCTAGCCCACACTACAAGATTTTTCAAATCTTAACAGATGTTGAAAATGTGAGAGACCCCACATACAATGACATATCATGCTATTTTTAACAGTTTTGTTGCTATAGTATGTGGAGAGCAACAATTTGCCCAAACAGCACACCACACACAAACAGATTCCATCCACCAACAACCACCTGATTTTATACAGAGGTGTGGCGACGCAAAATAACCAGAGTTCCGACACTCAAAACCGGAAATCTTGCGCGATCAAACGTGACTTTAGAGTAAACAAACATGGGGAGCGATGGGCTAGAAATAGAGATGCAATTTATCCACAGGATAATCTAGTGCCATAATCTTAAGATCATCAAAAAATGTTGACTTTCTCACGATTGTTGAAAGGGGGGAATCGGGGCCAAAATCTGCTTCAGTATCTTGTAGTGTGTACCCCACTTGAGGTCTTTACAGTCGGCTTGGGTGAATGTAATCAGTCAGTGTTCCTGAAAATTAAAGCTTGGCAACCATGGTAGAAATGAGTAACGATCAAGTAACGATCCAAAGATTGAGTTCAGAGTCAACAGATGAGTTTCACATATGGGCCCCTGTCCCCATCATTTGGCTTACAAGGTGTCAATGGAGCCACATTTGAGATGCATGTTAATGCCAGGTGTGACTTCAGTCCCCCTGAGTGTATCCACACTTTGGATCCATCTGCATGTCAAGATACCAGGTCTGAATGGAGAAACAAACTGCATTATATGACAGTAGTATTTCCTTCTTTTTCCCAGGAAACCACCCCTGCTGCCACAAAAGACAGCCGTTCCTCCTCCTCCTCCTCGTCTTCTGGCCTGTCATCATCAAGCTCGTCGTCTTCCTCAGAGGATGAAGACCATGCCAAGAAGGCCAAGCCATCCACGCGTGTGCGGGAACTCCACCCGACCCCCCAGAAGAGGCCGCAGATCTTGCTGGCCAAACCTGAGCTTGTCCGCAAAAAGCGCGGGAGAAAGCCCCTCCATCCTGATCTGAGGGCTTTACGGCAGGCAAAGAGCAGGCTCCCTCCACCTCCTCCACCTCCGCCTCCGCCACGTCAGCATCAGGTTCTCAGGCCCCACCGCGATGCCCCCACTCCAAGGGAAGAACATAAGTCGGGGGTTAAGAAGCCCCTGCAGCCCGCTAGCTTTACCTACACAGGTATGGGCAGGACCTCCCGAGACGAAGCTGTGTCTGGTTCCCAGGGCTCTGCCGGGGCCTTTTCTCAGACAGGGTCCTCAAAACCTGCCTCCCTCAACTCTACGTGGGTCAGTCGCTCTCTGTCTTCCTCTTCCACGCCATCACCGTCCTCCCACAGCAAATCCAACCCTTCGCCTCACGGCAAGAGTTCGTCATCCGACCTCAAACGCTCGATCTCAGACACAGGCAGCGGCAGTCGGGGAGAGAGGCTAAAAATACCCCACTTGCTGAAACAAGGGGCCGTTTCAGGGATGTTGGCTCTACACGGCAACTCCAAGCTCTCTGGCGGTTTTGGGGGGGCGCCGGGAACCGCCGGCTCGGCCCAGCGCCCCCCACCAGTACAGAGGAGGCACGAGGGTCTCGGAGATCCGACAGGGGCGAGCCAACACCAACAACAGAGCTCTGGCATTTCAAAGCCAACCTCCTCTCCTCCTCCTGCTCCCGTAGCTAGAGACAGAGCTAGCCAGGCCCTCAGCCTCCGGGCCCTTAACCTGCAAAGTGTTAGCAAGCCTGGGAACGGCCTCCAGGCAAACAGTGTGAGCAGTAATGCCTTGGCGGTGTCCAGGTCGAGCACGAGGAGCGGCACCAACCCCGCGGGGAAAGCCGGGGTTGGGGCAAGTAAAGAAATGCGTAAGTCAACTCCCGCACAATACCCGGGTCCACCAGTGGGAGTGGCGGAGCATTCTAGAAGCAGAGCGGAGAGAGGGAAGGAGACATTGCCAGAGACGGAAAGACAGAGCAAGGCAGGGGGGTTGAGAGGGGCGAACAGAGCCAGAGAGGAGAGGGGTGCAGGGGTGCTCGGCGGGAGGCAAGAAGACAGAAAGGCAGGCAAGGCCCACAGCGAGCGTGGCCCCGCACCCAACAGAACCCTGAATGAGCTCAGCGCCGGCGACTCGGACCAGACCACGGGCAGCAGCAGCAGCAGCGAATCTGAGCGCGACCCGTCGCCATATTCGGGCGGGCGGTCCCGGCCCGGCCCCCCTGCGGAGCTGTCGGACGGCGAGACAGAAACGGATGCAGACTGGCGCCCAGCCAGGAGCCTCCTGGAGCACGTATTCGTCACGGACGTCACAGCCAACTTCGTCACGGTGACTGTGAAGGAGTCGCCCACCAGTGTTGGGTTCTTCAGCTCGCGGAACCACTGAGGAACCTCTCTCGGGAGTAGGTATTTGCAAAAACTAGGCCTTGTTCTCCGACAGCGTCCTCGAGTGAGATGCCTTGCGTCTAGGGACCCGCATTGATGGGTGGCAACAAAAAGACACAGTACATACACTCACACTGCGCCTATTTCTTTCAGTTCTCATTGGACCAAAGGTGTCTAAAGAATGTGAATATCTTTTATTTTTTTATTTTTATCGACAGTATTTGTTGCACTACTGCAGTTATATGTCTAAGCTTTGTCTCGTTTTTTTTTAAATTCCTCATCTCAAAAGACTTTTGGTTATGAACGTTTTTACTCGTACAATTTTATACCATTGTAATACAATCGTACCCATTCATAAGTATTATACAGTTTTCCTTAGAGGTGACATGTTAAATGTTTTAATTTATATTTATGTAAATATGTTTTTTTTTTGTCCATGATATCTATTTGGTGCTTATATGGCTTTCTAGCTCGAGATACTTTTAGCCTGTGTGCCTCCATGTTATTTTGAAGGTATTTGGAATAAAACATACTCACTTATTGAAAGCTGGTGCTAAACCGTTTATCGATTTAAGTCATTGTACACAAACTCAAATCGGCCGACCGGTCCATATCACAGTTTTACCAGCAGGTGTCGCTGTCGTATAATAAATTCATCCTGAGCGCCTTAATTGTTAATTTGGGCTCAATCCAAATATATATCTTTTTTATCTGTATTTGGTTAAAATACCAAAATGAATACCTATTTATTTGTAGACCTTTCAACTTGTGTATGATTTGAAAAAAAAACTTTGAAATAAAGTTTTAGATTCAATTTTCAGATCCATCTATTTTTTCAATCCAAAATGATTTTGATATATATTCCAAAAAAACAAAATTTGGTGTTTCCCCCCCACTGTCTGTGGCAATTGGAGCATATACAACTGCCCAGTTTGCCTATCTATTTCTAGATAAGGTGGCGGTGGCATAAATTCCGGGGAGATGGGTGGAAGGAGGACCGGCCAATACAGCCCAAGCAATAATCATATAATAAATAACAAATTATGAAGTATCATAAAACATGATAACATGGGCTTTCTCCATTGAACTGTCATTGTCAAGAAAAAAAAATGAGAACATGTTTTCTTTTGTCTCTTCTTATTAAAATTCAGGAGAAACCATAGGTGAAAGAATAAACACAATCCTGCCCCCTGCAAGGGGTTAGAATACACATGGGACGAATATACTATATACTATATATTTGAATGGATATATGGCTGCTAGGTCAAACACCACTGTATCAGAGTCCATCTCCAGGTTCCTTTGACACAAGTGTCCTCCATTGCAGGGTTTTACGCACATTTTAGTATTTTTAGTATTGTGCGTAATCGCCGGGTGTCATGACATTTCACTGCATATATGTATGACCATATGTATGTGACAAATAACATCTTGGATCTTGATGTCCTTAAATGCGGAAGTTCTGGGTTGTCCACCTTCGAACTTTACAGACGATGTCAGAAACCTGCACGGTTTGCAATAAGCAGGATAGCACTTTAGGGAGGGAAGCAAAACACCTTTTATGACATGATGACTGTTGCAAGTAATTCTTTGTCAAATATTTTAATAACTATCTGGATACAGCAAGTGTGTTCCATTCCATATACAAAGTATTCCATGTTAAATTCTCTCCGGATGCATAACCTGGACCTTATTGGAATATGGCTACGGTAATGTGTCTAATCTTAACTGGGTAAGGGGAGTGCCCACATTGTTTTTTGCGATATATTTTTTTCAACAGGCTTTCCCAGGTGGCTGGTCAAACCTGGTTAGGTAATTACACCTTACTGCATATTAATGCACATAATCCACCAGGCCAACTGATACGCAGAACAACAATTAAATTGTCCCTGACATTTGCTGACTTTTGAAAAGTAGTTTTTGTGTTGCCTATAGGAATTTCTGGTCAATGGGTCTAGCCTCAGCATCCGCACTTGGCCTTCCGTCATTAAATCATGACCCAACAATGTTGTAAGAAGTTTGTGAGGTTGTGAATTCCATGAGCCGTAGTTGGATCCGGTTTTCAATAGCGCGGCGTCAGAAATTTGGTACCCAGTTTTTTTGGAGTGAGGCCCACCAGTTGAACAGCTGTCTTGTCTTCTTGTCTTATCTTACCTATCTTAGGAAGGTGTGTGTATAATGACGGAGAGCTGTATAGAATTGTGTCCCCAACGATGGAGCAATGCATGGGAAACCAGTGTTAAATTCCTGCGGAAAAGATGCAGTAATCCTGTGACTATCTCAGTTAAAAAAACAAAACAATGGATCTCCATGGTCTCCATGTACTGTATGGAATTAAAGGTTGCAACAACACAGAGAGAATGTGATAGAAAAAAATCAAAAACTGCTACGTTTCTCCCAAATCTATATGGTTTAACCCCTTTCTCTCAAAGGCTTCCTCCATCACATCCTCAAATGGAGCCGTCTACTCAATGAAATACATATTTTGCTCTTCTCTCTGGATGCAGCACCATGTCAACTCTCAAGGTAGTGGACCCAATTATCTGTGGAACCCGAGCTGAAGTGCTGACATCAGCCAGTCCCTTGCCGTGCCCTTACCTAATTTTCCGAACTCACAATTACGGGCCTGGCTGTTATGTTCTCTCCCTCCTGTGCAAAGCCAATTGTTCTATTTTCATTCCTAAGACGATCCAAATCAAGCTCAATGCACTTGCTTCCAACTCTGCCCACCAGGAGCTTGGTTAGTATGCCAAGCGGAGCAACCCTGGGGCTAGACTAAGCCTACAAGGCAATAATATGCGCTTCGGTGTAGTTGTGCCTGCACACAACTGACAACTTGCATCTCCACCTGCCCACTGATTGAGACGTTGACGAATTGGAAGCACACCCCAGGTCGCTCCGAGAAGAAACTTAATATGACTGGTCTCCACGCTCCACAAACCTGTCAGGCTAGTCACCGTCACTTAGACAAGTGAAAGCCCAACTTAGAAGCTGTCACAGGCCACATTACACTACGTGGTAACAATCCAAATTGCAGGCGCCAGTCTCAGCAAAATTAAGTTTGGTGAACTTTTCCAAATACAGCCTGCGGATGTGAAACATTATGTGAGTGGATGTTTGAGATGCTGCAATGGTCTGGCGTCCCATTCAGGGTGTCCCATACACCCATTTCCGGCTGGCATAGGCTGCAACCCTGTCATTTGATCCTTACTAACAAAACAAATATTGATAATTAGCCCTGGCTAAGGTCATTTGTTGAAATGACATATCTTATCTGCTTAAAGTCTATCATTTTGTAGAAACAATCTTATAAATCCCACAAACCGACATACATATAGTACAGGAAATACATCCCAAAACTATACCAGCCCGCAAATGTTGCCATATTTACCAAAACTAAATGAAAGTGATTTTTATTTGTTGACTATTTCATGATTAAATGCTGAATGAAGATAGATAGGAGCTTGCTCTTTCAGGTCATGGGCAGTTCTGAAAGCTTCCAAGTTTTTTTGTTTGTTCTCTAAAACCTGTGAAGAATAGTCACAAGCAAAATAAATGATCGAGTACAGTTTGTCATGACATATTCCCAAAGGTTTTTTTAATGGTAAGGCCCCCTCAGGAGATAAATACTGAAAATAGATAAATACTTTTTCTGCCTATAATATCCTGCAATGTATGCAGTTTGTTTGGAGTGCAAAATTTGGCTCTACAAATATACTATTTAGCTTCGACATTGCCTCATCCTCACAATAAATACATACGTTTTTACAAAACAAAAACGGTATAAAAAATGTTAAAGACACGGGAAAATGCAGCAATGGGTAGGCTTGGCAAAAGTGGATCGCAAAGCAAATGAGCTGAGTGCAAGATGAAAATGCTATTGTGAAGTGCAAAACACACATGCAGACACACACAGTCTACAAAGGCAGCCGTCCGCAAAAACACATGTGTGACACACTGTACACACACACATAAACACGGCGCACAACACACGGACAAACGCAGTGACACAGTGGCTGCTTGACCGAAACCGCTGGGGTCTCTGTTATGGCCGGGGGAGGTTTGAGGACAATGTCAGCTAAGGAGGGCGTGATTGACGGAGGCTATCATTCCACAAAGCTGCAGATTCAGTGATTTATGGCCAGCGCCTGTCCAGAGAGGTGGAATTTTTTCCCAAAATAAGTTTGTGTAAACAGCCTGTGACAGAGGGGCCCTCAGAGCACACTGGTATGCATAAACAGTTTGAACAGTGTGGGGCAGTGTAATCCCCCCCCCCCCCCCCCCCCCCCACCCCTCTCGCGCAGCTCACACTCGTTCACACACACAAACACGCACATGCACTCAAAGACATTACAGCATCGTAAGACGCTGAGAGACCAACTGAGATATACACAAATACACATTGACAGACAAAGAGGAAAAAGGGCATGGTCTCCATCTCTCTCTCTCTCTCTCTCTCTCTCTCTCTCTCTCTCTCTCTCTCTCTCTCTCTCTCTCTCGCTCTCTCTCTCCCCTCTATGCAGTGTTGGGATTACCTAACAGCAGGTCTGTCTGTATTTGTCTGGGGTGAAGGAGTCTCCCTCTCCTGGCACAACTAACAGACAGACTGTCATCAATCTGACACTACACTGTCATATATTTATGTATATATATAGTATATTTCCTATACACCTACATTATATGCATATTCTCTCCAGACATGTGCATTACTTGATTTCAGTTATAATATGATACATTTTATTATATATTGCATAATATATAATACATCATATTTTTTCTCAGGGGCTTCTGCCCTTCCAAGTACTTTGTATTTGCATTGGTAATGTTGCTGCCATATTCACTGTCTTTGCGGTTGTACAAACAATTTTGTCTTTATTTTTGACACCGGAGAAAGACATTTCATATTTGCATTGCAAAACAGAAGCGCGGCAGTTTTAGCGCGAAGTGGCAAAGCTTGCCCTGTTTCCACACAGACTCGCTGGCGGTTACAGTCTGTAGTGGCACTTTTTTGGCGCAGTGTGACGCTCCCAAATTCAGGCCAGTTTGGGATTAAGGGCGAGACCGACGGTATGATACAATGCAAAGTATTTGGAGAATACCACACAGGCAACAGGTCTTAGCAGCCCCATCGTGTGTGTGTGTGTGTGTGTGTGTGTGTGTGTGTGTGTGTGTGTGTGTGTGTGTGTGTGTCTGTGTGTGTGTGTGTGTGTGTGTGTCTGTGTGTCTGTGGGTGTGTGTGTGTGTGTGTGTGTGTGTGCGTATACACGTGTACATGTGTTTTGCCAGGCAGCAGGCAGGGCAGATTGTGGGCGTCTTGAGATCCCGACTGTCTCCTCGCACCCAAGTGAAAACCTCGGAGCGCCTTGGCGACATTCGCCTTCTCCCAGCCCTCCCACTCGCGTCCCTGCTCCTCCACGCTCGCCTTTGGAATGTCAGAAGCTGTCAAAAGTGTGCTTTGAGGTTCCTGGAGCCATGCTGGGCAGACGTGTGTGTGTTCACATGCTCGTGCGGGGGTACACTCACTGTATGTATCGACAGAAAGGTTTCCTCAGTGTCTCATCCCCACACATCCACCCACCCCTAGTCAAAGACTGGCATTCCTGAGGGCTGAGGCATGATAGGAAAACTCAACCTTGATTAAGGCGCAAGAGAGCCATGACACAATATAGGAGGGAGAGAGAGTGTTGCAAGCTGGTTTGGCGGTGCCAAAAGGTGGCACTCGCAATGATGCCTTTCTTCCTCTCTGGATCCAACTGTGTGATCTGACAGCTCAGCTCCATTACTGCTCCAATTTTGTTGGGTATCCTACCAATGACGAGGAACCCCCTACGCACAGCTATCTTGGTGCTCTACGTTATAAGGGAATTTGATATATAATATATTTCATTAGTATACTGTATACTGTATACCATTTACATTTACATTTAGTCATTTAGCAGACGCTTTTATCCAAAGCGACTTACAAGGGAGAATAACATTCAAGCTACATTGCAACAGAGACATTAGTGTACAATAAATACTGCTAAGTAGTGCTAAGTAATTGTAAGTTAGGAGAGGAGGTACTCTCTGAAGAGCTGGGTCTTCAATTGCTTCTTAAAGACAGAGAGGGAGGTCCTTGCTCTGGTCGTTTTTGGCAGCTCTTTCCACCAACGTGGAACTATAAATGAGAATAACCTGGATTGCCATGGTTGTACGGCCGGCAGAGCCAGGCGACGCTCATTTGATGAGCGCAGCATCCAGGGGGTAACATGTGCTTTTACAAGAGCATTTAAGTAGGCGGGAGCATTCCCAGCAATCACTCTGTAGGCCAGCATAAGAGACTTGAACTTGATGCGAGTGGCTACAGGTAATCAGTGGAGCTCGATGAGCAGCGGAGTGACATGTGCCCTCTTTGGCTGGTTGAACACCAGTCGCGCCGCCGCATTCTGTATCATCTGCAGTGGCTTCACCGCACAGGCCGGCAAGCCTGTTAAGAGGGCGTTGCAGTAGTCGAGACGGGACATCACCAATGTTTGTACCAGCACTTGAGTGGCATATTGGGTCAGGTACGGCCTGACTTTTCGGATGTTGAATAGTGCCAAGCGGCAGGACCGGGAGACGGTGGCAACATGGTCCAAGAATGTCAGTTGGTCATCAATAATGACACCTAGATTCCTTGCAGCCTTGGTAGGAACAAGAGATAGAGAGTCAATTTTAATATCAATGTTGTGGTAAATACCTTGTTTGGCCGGGAAGACCAGCAGTTCCGTTTTCGCCAGGTTTAGTTGAAGATGATAATCCTTCATCCATGTGGATATGTCAGCGAGACAATCTGAGATCCGCGTCAAGACAGTGGGGTCGGCTCGTCAGGCAGGAAGGACAGATAGAGTTGAGTATCATCCGCAGAGCAGTGATATGAAAAGCCAGCTGATCGGATGATCAGCGGATGATCGGGCCCAGTGAGGTGGTGTATATGGCAAAGAGGAGGGGTCCCAGCACTGAGCCTTGGGGCACCCCTGTGGTGAGGTTGTGAGGCACAGACAGCTGGCCTTGCCATGTCACACTGAACGAGCGCCCAGTGAGGTAAGATTCGAAACAGGAAAGTGCACTGCCAGATATGCCCATACTTGAGGGTATGGACAGGAGTATGCTGTGATTGACAGTGTCAAAAGCAGCTGATAAGTCTAGCAGAATGAGAACCGAGGATTTGGCAGCAGCTCTAGCAGTTTTTAAGGCCTCTGTCACAGACAACAGGGCTGTTTCGGTGGAGTGGCCACTTTTGAAGCCAGATTGAAGTGTATCGAGAAGGTTGTTTCTTGACAGGTACTCTGTTACCTGTCTAGAGATCGCCCTCTCTTTGGTTTTGGAAAGGAATGAGAGGAGTGAGACCGGCCGATAGTTTTCTACTTGAGTGGGATCGAGTGAAGGTTTTTTGAGCAGTGGTGTACGGAAGTTAGGGAAGAATTAATCATATGTGTGATTGCCAGGGTGATAGTCAGTGATATGGCTTGAAGGAGGTTAGATGGGATCGGCTTTAGCGGACAGGTAGTAGGACGGCTACATGTTAGTAGTTTAGATACCTCACTTTCAGCAAGGGGGGTAAAACCAGGGACAGGTTGTGACTAAGTTGTTTAGTGAATTGGCTGCTGATGGCTGCCACTTTGTTCGTAAAAAAGGAGGCAAGGCAATCAGCAGTGAGGTTAGTAGCTGGAGGAGGTGGTGGAGGGTAAAGCAGAGACTTGAAGGTGGAGAATAACTTACGTGTGTCTGTGGCACCGTTGATCCTATCGTTGAAGAAGGCCTTCTTTGCAGCAGTGATGCTGGAAGAGAAGGAGGACAGCAGTATCTGGTGGCTTGCAAGATCTTCAGTTGTATTGGATTTGTGCCATTTCCTCTCGGCTGCTCTGAGGTCAGTGCGCATTGTCCGGAGCGTGTCAGTCAGCCAAGGGTGCGACTGGGTTGATCAAGCAGGTCTGGTGCATAGTGGACACAGGCTATCCAGACATGAGCTCAAGGTGGAGCAGAGGGAGTCAGTGGCATCATTAACCTGCAGAGAGGAGAAAGTGCTGTGAGGCGGAAGAGAAGAGGAAAGCACAGAGGAGAAGTGGGTGGGAGACAGGTTGCGGAGATCGCAGCAGATGGTAACCATGGGTGGAGAGGTGGGGGGATTGTTCTGGTAGCTGGACATTGAAGTGGATGAAGAAGTTGTCTGAGAGATGAAGAGGGGTGACCCTTAGGTTGTCCGTGGTGCAGCTCCGAGCAAGAAAGAGATCAAGCTCTTTGCCAGCCTTATGAGTCGGTGGAGTCGGGTCCTGTCTTAGGTTGAATGAGTGAACCAAAGACAGGAAGTCAACCGAGCTCGCACTGTCCAAGTGGATGTTCATGTCTCTGAGGACGAGCATGGGACACTCATGCTCAGGAATTGATGACAGCAGGGTGTCAAGCTCATGTAGGAAGTCACCCAGTTGTCCTGGTGGACAGTAGATGACAACCACATAGGCTTTCACTGGAGCAGTCACCAAGACGGCATGATATTCAACGTATACCACAACATTAAAACCCCCACCAATAATCACTAATATTGTGTAGCTCCCCCTCGTGCCGCCAAAACAGCTCTGACCCGTCGAGGCATGGACCCCACAAGACCTCTGAATGTGTCCTGTGGTATCTGGCACCAAGACGTTAGCAGCAGATCCTTTTAGTCCTGTAAGTTGTGAGGTTGGGCCCCCATGGATCGGGCTTGTTGTTCAAACACATCCCACAGATACTTGATCGGATCAGCCCTAACCCGGGCCATCCACATGATGTAGAAGAAAAGGTGATTCATCAGACCAGGCCACCTTCTTCCATTGCTCCATGGCCCAGTTCTGACGCTCACGTGCCCATTGTAGGTACTTTCGGCAATGGACAGGGGTCAGCATGGGTACTCTGATCGGTCTGCAGCTACACAGCCCCATACACAGCAAGCTGCAATGCACTGTGTGTTCTGACACCTTTCTATCACAGTTGCTCTTTTGTGGGATCGGGCCAGACAGGTGAGCCTTTGCTCCCCACGCACGTCAATGAGCTATGAGCGCCCATGACTGTGTTGCCGGTTCACCACTTGTGCTTCCTTTGGCAATTTTTGGTAGGTACCAACCACTGCATACCGAAAACACCTCACAAGACCTGTCGTTTTGGAAATGCTCTGACCCAGCTGTTTAGCATTCACAATTTGGCCCATGTCAAAGTTGCTCAGATCCTTACGCTTATTTTTTTGCTTTCAACACATCAACTTCAACAACTGACTGTTCACTTGTTGCCTAATATATCACATCCCTTGACAGTTGCCATTGGAACAAGATGATCAATGTTAATCATTTCACCTGTCAGTGGTTTTAATGTTGTGGCTGATCAGTGTATATATGGAAGTCATCCCCAGGAAGTAGAGAGGACTTGGACATGAGATGGTCTGGTTTGAGGGGTTGGTCTGGTGGCTGAGTTGCGGCTCCAGCTCATCACATAAATAAAGAAGGGCTCTATTGACAACGAAAACCAGCTGATTAGCCATTGACCAAAAAACAAACAAAAGCTCCACATTTTCAGGTTTGAAACTCGATACTGTATGTCCTATACAACATGCCAGACTTGGTGTAAGCTTAGACCACCGAGTTCCATCTTCAAAATGTTCCCCCTATTTCGATTCTTTTGGGAGAAACCCATTTTTTCCCTGCTCATCCTGCATAGTTTGACTAATTGCCATTCATTTTGCCCAGGAGCAGGTAGAGGCCAAGCGCTTCGATTTATTTTTATTTTTATTCAGTGGCCTAAAATCCCAATTTGCTTCATTGTCATCGTATAGACTATAAAGCATGTGTAAATACATAAACCCATATGGGGCATCACAGTTGCCAAAATTGCACCTCATCAACGGATGGAGAAAATGTCATGAAATATGTTACTAAGTGCTATGGGGCCAAGTCTTCATGCAACTGACACTATCCAGTTATGACAGTCTGCCACAGGAGGGTGACTGTTTTACTCCAGACCCCTAGTTCCCCCACCGAGGCAAGCATTATTGAAATGCCAATTTTGTTTCAAATTACTGACGGTGGATGTGGCCTGCAATATTTTTAGTGTTAACTCAGCTTGTGGTTAGGTGGCTGTTCAGAAACTTGCTGAGCTCATGACTGTTTGGAAAACTCATTTCAGGTATTCTCCATTGATCCAAAGGCAGAGGGTAGCCAGTTTAAGTGTTGTGCCAACGTCATTTTTTACTTCCCATATGTTACTTAACCTCTATTTAAGAAATGGGAGATTTTTGAGTTTTGAGAGTTGTACATTTATTAACAGTAAATTGTTAAGAGTGAACAGCAAAGTTGCTCAGATGGCTTCCCCCTACAGCCAAACCTGGTTCAACGAATTGCTTTCTCATGCATTTGAATCTACATTTGGAAGAACGAAGCATTATTTTAATGTGAGAGCTGTTGGACCGGCCACAATGTGAGTAATACCAGAACTTTTGGAGTCAACCTCCGGAGGGTTAAATCTGAACCCAAGAGGAGACAAATTTCCTCTTGTAATTTTTTCCCTTCCATGCCAATGAATCGTTTTGAATATGGTAGCATTTGTTAAAAGGTTGTGTAAATGGTCACATGAAACCACATTGTATGTAGAATGCAAGCATAGCTTGTAGAATGGACAGTCTGCAGTCTCCAAACCCCCTTGGTATGCTGGATATCAATCACCATTGATTGAGAAGCAATGCTTCTCATATTCTGCTACAAAAGTTGTGTGTGCATGCCAATGTGTGTGTGCACTGTATACGGGTGTTTCCTGATGCCATCTCTCTTTAGCAATCTGCAGTTCTTTCTCAACTGCCGTGTCATTTGGTTGAAATGACAACCGAAAATGTCAGTAAAGGTATACCGAAAATGCAGAGGTAAATGACAAAACGACAGGCCTCATTTTACAAAACCCTTCTTCTTTTTTTTTTTTTTTTTTAACCTGTGCTGTCAGGATCCCCATCCTCGGTTGGGCACCCCCACGGGATGCAGAAGGAGATGCAAGGACAACCACTCCGCCCACAGGGCGGGCGACCTCAGCGGCGCACCGCCCCACCGACGGGGCCAAAACCCAACCCCGCAATCCGCACCCACCACCCCCGACCCGAGCCCCAAACCCACAACCACACCTCAAACCAACATACGGAAGTCAGCTGCAGACACCCAACAAGGGCACCCACCCCAGGACTGGCCAGCTCAACCCATGGACAAGAGCAGACGCCACCTCCCAGCACCCCTAACACCCCCGAGGGGCCTGGGACCCCCCCCACAATGACCCCAGTACCTAGCGCCACGGACATTCCCACAGCCGCTCAGCACCTACCCAACTGCCATGAAAGCATGAAAGGCATGAAAGTAGTCATCTCTGGTATTTAGGGCACAATGAGAACATACTTCTTTATCCAGGAAACCCATTTTGAATATTTTGTATTGGGTAATATGTGCTCTGTGGAAAATCTTATATTGGATGAGTTGCATTTTGGAATTGCGGGCCATAGAAAAGCTGTTGTTGCAAATAAGGCTTGAAACAGCAAGATCTTTTTCCCATTCCATGGTAGGTAAAGACAACTGATCACCCGTTTCCCGTTTGTATATTCTGGAAAACTGATTTTTTAAATGACCTATATGAGTAAGATATTCAATCATCGGAGGTGATTGTAGGATGTTATTCGTTAATTTGATTTTAACTTTTAGAGACTGCTATAGTTGAAGTTATTGCAGGAAACTGGACCTCTGTTATTATACCTTTGGATTAGGGTTGGGAACGATATAAGTGAATTGTCTTTGAAAAAATGTTCCAGGTGAGTAATTCCTTGTCTTTTCCAAGACCTGAAGATTCTTGGTTCGCTTTTAACAAGAAAATCCAGGTTGTGCTAAATTGGAGTGAATTTTCTCGGAGATACAGTGTGACCACTGAGGTTTTTGAATTTCCACCAGGCTAAATCCTGACATTTTGTGTGTTCAATGTCTCGCCATTCATGGCCAAATTGTTGCTCTGGTTGTAACCATTAAATTATGAATTGAATCTGGTTCGCTAAATAGTTGTATCTAAAGTTTGGGGCTGCTAGCCTCCTCAGCCTTATGGTAGTGTTGCTAGTTTAATTCCTGGTTTCTTGTGTTTCCAATATAATTTATTGATTATTGAGTCTAAAGTATTAAATCAATTTACTGTTCGTTGGACTGGGATCATTGAAAATATATTGTTTATTTTAGGTAGTATATTAATTTTCACTGCTGCTATCCTACCAATTAGTGAGATGGGTAGGTTGTTCCATCAAATAAGGTCTTCTTCAATGGATTTGAGCAATGGAGTAAAGTTAAGGGTAAACAATTCTGACAGAATGGGGGAGATATCAATACCAAGGTATCTAATATTGCCTATTATGATGGTTAAGGCAAGTTTCTGGGTTTACAAAACCTTTTTATTAAAATCAGCGTAGTTCATTCGTGAGGAAAGAGCCCTTGAAAATGACATGTGATATGCAGTCACATGTCACATGTGTGCTTAGGCTGATGTGGTGAATGGCAATTGTTTCCAAACCCGGATGCCAATTCCTGTTCATATTGTTTTGCACGTGTAGACGCCCTGTTAATACCCGTGAATGGCATCCAGACTGAAGGGTTGTGTAACACAAATAAACCATGGCGAAAAGGCCAGAGGAGAGAAACTTATCAAGGTCCCCAAAGACACGTTCCCTCTCCAGGGTACGTTTAACCAAGTGCTCCAATGAAAGCAAAGCACACTGTTGCTGTTGGGTTTAGGTTTGCTGTGTGTCTTTGCTACTACGATTATAATCATTCGCTAATTGTATCTACAAATGCCCAAATATTGTTATTGAGACATTCTGAGAAGTGATGTCATGTCAGCAAGTAAAAACAGCGAAGACTTGGCATACAGACAACACACCAAAATACCCGAGAATGACATGAGAGATGGACTCAGCCAATCAAAAGTGTCCTGTGTATTTGTGTTTCAACAGGGGTGTACTTAAAGGTGAGATAAGATAAGATACACTTTATTAATCCCAGGGAGTGAAATTCGGGAAAATATGTCAACAATTACAATAATTGCAGCTCATGCTTGTTTGACAATTGAACTCATTACCTTACCTTCTCACGTGTTACGCTCAAACTTTTGACACTTTGAAAGGAAAATAAGTGGCTGCGATGACAGCTCCTCCCGGGCTGCCAATAACCTGGCCAAAGACAGGTATCAAGTCACACTATTTGCTTTTCTTGGACTACCTATTTGTTTATTGAACTCTAGGTTTCATGTCAGCTTTTTCTGTTGATTCGACCAGACTAATTCCTCCAGTAGTTACACACATACCATCATGAGGTTGTTTGTCTTACCAGTGTGTCGGTGTGGTGCTCAAAGTCATGTTTAATGTCAATTCTAGGGGCTCAATCTCCACTCTTCTCCTATTCTACTCTAATCTCTACCCTCCCTACCCCTACTCTACATCTACTCTACCTATACTGTATACCTTTACTGATATTTGACAATGTGGCTTCATTTGAATTTGCATTTGCATTTGCTCAACTTTAAACGAATGCTGCCTGTTCTACTCTGGAGTAGAGTAGCAGTAGAGAGGAAGTACATGTACTTCTTCTCTACCGCTACTCTACTCCCCCTCTACTCTACTTCAACTCTACCTCTACTCTACACTAGTGATGCATCATGGCAAACGAGTCAGCTCTATGAGCCGGCTCCTTTAAGTGAACGATGGGAGCCGGCTCCTGTCTGAGAGCCGATTTAATTTTTCCTTCGTTTTTTTGTAAATTAATACAAGAGTATAGAGAATACGATGATTCTATAAAGTATTTGGTAAATACCATCCAGAAATGTCTCACTTTGGTAATAACATTAATAGCCAAGCATGGTGAGACTTTAGTATGTACGCCCACTCGAAGCGCAGATTTAAAATGGCGGGTAAAGAAATGCATGACCAGTCAGTTTCATTTCAACATTTAAAATTTTATTGAAGGTACTGGCTAATACAATTGAGACAGTGATTACATCTGTTATCCATCCCAATCAGGAGGGATTTATTAGTAAATGACACTCATCTGATAACATAACGCGGCTTATAGATACAATGTCGTCAGTCCAGGACTAAAATTCCCCAACCGCAGCTATTTCACTAGATGCAGAAAAAACGTTCAATCATGTGGAATGGAGATACCTGTTCCACACTCTTAGAGGCTTCGGTTTGGTCAGACATTTGTGAAAGGGATAGGTTCTGTAAAATCACCCAGAGGCAGCAGTGCAGACAAAGGGAATTATTTATTCTTATTTCACATTAGGCAGAGGAATCTGAGAAGGCTCAGGTATTTCTTCTTCTCTTTTGTCTCATACTGGAAACGCTAGCTACTGCAATAGCTGAAATTATGCCTTCCAAGGGGTGAGATTAGGGAATACAGTTTTCACAAGCTTATGTTGTATGCAAATGATATTTTGCTGATGGTATCTGATCCAGTGAGATCAATCCCAGTTTTGCTTTACTCTATTGACTCATTCTTGAAGCTCTCTGGATATAAAATGGACTGGTCAAAATCTGAAGCACGTCAGGTCCTACTGACCCGAGTCCTTTGAGTAGGGTCATTTCAGTGGCCTCAAGAGGCCATGAGGTCATTTCAGTGGCCTCAAGAGGGCATGAGGTATCTAGGTATTGTATTTCCTCGTCAACTGAATGAAATTGTGGGAGAAAAATCTCATTGTGTGTAGAAAAATGGTCCTCACTTTCCCTTTCTTTATGGTGCAAAGTAAATGTATTGAAGATGAACTGCATACCTAAGATAAACTATCTCCTCCAATCACTTCCTATTAATATAACCAGAAAGTTTTATAAACATTTTGATAGAATATGTAACAACTTCTAGAGGAAAAGGAAACATCCCCAGATACACTTGGATAGGCTCCAACTTCCAGTTGATAGGGGTGTCTAGGGCTGCCTAAGTTGCTATTTTATCATCATGCTTTTAGTATCAGACATTTGCCTACTGCATTATTCCCCAGAGAGGGCTCCCCCATGGTATGAGATGGAACTGGTGATAGCCTCTACTCTCCCTCTTTTGAATTGTATGTCTACAAAATTGTCTCCACGTTATCGAGCCCATGTTATCATATCACACCTCCATTGCACTGCTCCCTCACAGCAAGAAGGTCCTGGGTTCAACTCCCACCTGGGGCGCTGTTGGCACCGTGCTCTGAGGGGTTATCTCCAGATTAGGAGCCATTCAAGAGAGGTTTGTTTGTCACATACATATACGTTCATACATATATGCAGTGAAATGTCTTTGCATCGCGCCTGGAGATTATGCACAACAGTTACTAAACTGAACAAAATAACTTTTCGTGTGGAGTTTGCATGCTCTCCCCGTGCTCACATGGGGTTTCCTCCATATGACATCAGTAAGGACCGCCACCAAAAACATGCAGAACATCATTGCCTGACCAGCAATGGACATTTGTAACTGGTCGCTGTATGCTTCCCACTGCTCCCAGCTGACCCCTGGAGGAAGGACAAGCCAGGATGAGACAAAAGCAGAGATCTCATTTCGCCGGCTGTTGAATGTTCAATTTGTTCAATTCAAGTCTCTTATGCTGGCCTACAGAGTGATTGCTGGGAATGCTCCCGCCTACTTAAATGCTCTTGTAAGAGCACATGTTGCCCCCCGGATGCTGCGCTCGTCAAATGAGCGTCGCCTGGCTCTGCCGGCCATACAGCCACGGCAATCCAGGCTATTCTCATTTGTAGTTCCACGTTGGTGGAACGAGCTGCCAAAAATGACCAGAGCAGGGACCTCCCTCTCTGTCTTTAAGAAGCACTTGAAGACCCAGCTCTTCAGTGAGTACCTCCTGTCCTAACCTACAATTACTTAGCACTACTTAGCAGTATTTATTGTTACACTAATGTTGTTGTTACACTAATCTCTGTCGCAATGTAGCTTGAATGTTATTCTCCCTTGTAAGTCGCTTTGGATAAAAGCGTCTGCTAAATGACTAAATGTTAATGTAAATGTAAATTTAAATACTTAAACTCAGAGTCAAGTATATGGTTGAATCCCAAACTACTAATACGCAAGGCCCCCTTCGTATGGAAAGAGTGGGTGGATAAAGGTATTCTTACAGTGCACTTGGAGATTTATACGAAGAAGACACTCTCAAAAAATGTAATAAGCCAGTCTTAGATTTTGATTGTCCCAGATCTAGTTTCTGGCAATATTTACTATTAAAGCACTTACTAACACAGGTATATGGCTCACCCAGAAATACCCTTCAAAACTCTGATATTCTCGCTGGTGTCACTATGGTATATGGAACAGGCCATGAGGCTTCATTGTATAACTCAAAGATTTTTGATCAGGCCTAGTGCTCTAAAGATGACCTTGGAACAGGACCTGGACCTTTAGGTATACAGGAGTGGGAGGGGATTTGTGGAAATGCCCAGAAAATGTCAAGGGACATTCAAATTCTTTAGGTTTCGTAGGTTTTTCCAGTTCAAAATTCTTAACTGGTTTTATTGGACACCTTCCGTACTCCACAGATTAGGACTTAAGGACACAGCGAAGTGCTGGAGGTGTCAGGCCCCAGACTCAGACGGCATTTTATTTCATGCCCTATGGGAGTGCCCGGTGATCCAAGACTTTTAGAAGCGGGATCACGAACACGTTATGAAATATCGGAGGTCAATTCTGATTTTGCACTAGAATGTATGTACTGGATGATCCTCGACAAGTTTCTTATTGTAGTGCGTCCGATTGGATTCTGACTTGCCTCATGATGGGTAGACAGGTATTAATTGGGGGTTGGAAGACATCAGGGTCCTTTCAAGACTGATCAACTGAAATCGGTAAAGTAGCCTCTTATGAGCGGATGTTTTATAGTAGCACTGACAGACAGGACAAATGTATTGAAAAATCAGGAAAATATTGACCGCTACTTGGATTGGTAGCACAATAGGTTACTTGGAAAGTAACCTGGCACACTACTATTGCTTGAGGACCCACTTTTTGGGCATTTTTTCCCTCCTTCTTTTATTTATTTTATTTAATTATTTTTTTGAATCTATGTGTGTAGATATATATATATATATATATATACTGTATGTATATATATATATATATATATATATATATATATAGTGTATAATCGAATTATTCACTTATTTGTCTATTTACTCTTTTTTAAGATACATTTTGTGCCAGCTTTGCCACCACATGCAACCAAGTGGCATTTTCAGTTAGACCAACCAACAAGCAACAGGTATGCAGCCATACTGATCCAAATTACATAGATCCAGGTCAGGTGGGGCTGCTCACCACACAATCACCAAACCACAATTTTAATTACTTTATTTGTATTTGTAAAGTGTTTTTTTTGTTTTTGTTTTTTTTTTATGTGTTTTTTGGTGTTTGATAATCATGTTTCTGTCTGCACTGTGTAAACATTTAGAAAAAATCAATAAAAAATATAAATCACGAAATAAACAATTGCATGAGCAGCAATATTTTTTGTTTCAAATTATATAATACAAATTAAATTGAAATATACAGTGTCTGTATAGAGTGTTATTGTTTATTAACCATACTAAAATTTAAAAATGTTGTTTGACATTATTTAAGGTTTTTATACCAAATATAATGTAAAAGGATGGTATTCTGGAAGTTAAAAGGTTTAGTATAATTACATTCAATAATTTAAGTGACATATGTGCACACATACCAATCAAAGGTCAAAACATTGCTAAATTTGGCTGAAATATAAATGCCAGAAGTGGTACTGAATGAACAGCTGCTTGGGAGCCGAAAGAGCCGGCTCTCATTGCTGAACTGAGCCAGGTGATCTGACTCACTAAAAAGAGCCATAATTCCCACAACTGCTGTACACCTCTACCCTACCTTCTCTACTTTACTTCGACTCTACCGCTACAATAATCCACCCTACCTCCCTCTACTCTACTCCACCTCTACTCTACTTCTACTTTACCTCTACTGTACACCTCTACTTTACCTTCTTCTACTCTACTTCGACTCTACCTCACTATTCTACTACTCTACCTCTACTCTACCTTTATGCTACTCTACACTCATAATTATTGTTTGACAACAATAATTATCAGTGTTTTGGGAAAGATAGTATTGAAGTATTGGGACATCTTGGTATAATGGATTATGAAATCTGTACTTTATTGGAGCCTCTATTGGGAAAGGACACAGCAATACTTTGGACTTAGTGTGTTTGCTGTAGACCTTGCCGGGGTGATGAGTAGTAGAGCCCTAAATAAAGATAATTTTAAAGTAAAAGATGAGTTGTCTGTCAGAAATGGACAACAAAAGTTACGAAAACAGCGTACTTAGCACTACATACTGCATGTTCGCATTATCCTCCAGCATACTTTAGTATGGGAGTAACATAGCACAAGAGGAGACTGGCTGTAACTCACTCCCATGAGCGAACGGAAAAGTCACACCACCACCACGACAGCCTCCGGGGTCGCAACCTCGAAGGATTAACCTAGCGTTAATGTGTCTGTGTGAGAAATTGAGTGTGTGTGTCTGTGTGCAACCAGCGCATCTCCTCTTAAGCAATATTAATAACGTGATAAGAATTCAAATAGAAAAAATAAAATGGTAATATGTAATAAACCTAAGAATTTAGCTGGAAAGATTGTCAATATATTGCCAATATACAAGAAACCTCAAATGAACTTGAAGAAAAGCGTGAATAAACCTAAAAATTGACAATAAAAAAATTACAACACAACACTAAACAGAAACAATACATATAAACCTAGAGTTAAAAAAGAAAATACAAATAATGTAATGCAATTTCACAGTGCTTTCTCCTCTGGCAGAAGGGGCCTTCACTGTGACCCATAACCTGGTTTTAACAGGCTCCCTTCGCCAAGCCAGAGGGACTCTGACACCCTGCCTCAGCGCAGAGGTGGCAAAGGGGCATTCTGCAATGATGTCTCTGCTACTGTAAGCACTGCTATACTGTATTGATGTGATAGGACCACAATGAGGACAACGCTGGGTGGGAGCAAGTAGCAACAGTCTAGCACTGGTGTTTTCATCTTCTTCACTGAGTATGAGTATATATATATATATATATATATATATATATATATATAATATTATTCCTTTTATTTACTTCAAACAATATTGAACTCTAGATTCAAGATTCAAGATTCAAGAGGTGTATTTGTGACATACATATAAGTGCCCCCAAAATGTGCGTAATCGACACGGAGGCACTCGCGCAGATGACTATAAGGGGCAGCGCCACAATTGCGATTCTGGGTTATATTGAAATATACTGTGCTATGTAGTATACGTTACTGTACCACATTAAACTATACAGTACTACAGTATACTGTGTTAAACTATACTAAATACAATTATATGATGCTTATATGCTGATTATTTAACTATATTAGAATATACCAAACAATATTAAACTATAGTGTATACTATATTTAACGATACAATATTTTCTATATGTAACTACAATATATTTAATGATGCAATTGTAGTATATTAAACTATATAAAACTATACCATATCAAACTATGCTATTTTAAACTACATGAAATCATACCATATTCTATATATTAAACTATACTATGTTTAACTTCCAGTACTATATGATATACTATATTAAACTATAACATATTTAATAATGGTATACTTGGCTGTATGATGTTTTATATTCCATTTTTTGTAGCACAGTTTTTTGGTTCTATCTAACCTGCTTGTGCCAGCATTCAGCCTGACACACACACACACACACACACACACACACACACACACACACACACACACACACACACACACACACACACACACACACACACACACACACACACACACACACACACACACACACACACACACACACACACACACACACACACACACACACACACACACACATAGAAACAAAGAGAGGGAAAAGGGAGAGACAAGGAGAGTGAGAGACATCAAAGCCAGGCTTGACCTCGGGCTGCATACCTGTGTGCCCTGCAGTGATAAGAACCCATTTGAAACCCAAGAGCACCCCCCCACCCATTCCACCACCACCGCAACACCCTCCACGTCTCCCCGTGCAGCTTATACCACCATCCTCCTCCTGTTATTTCAAGACCACCATCTGAGGACTGTCCCTAAGTCGATAGTGGTTCATGTCAACTCAAAACAACAACATTAATCCCTGGTCCCTGAAGATGAAATTATATGAAATTAGTACATTTTCACAGCAAGGCGCCCTTGGTGGTCTAGGTTCTGGTTGGGTCGCCAAACACTATAGAAAAATAAATATGTATATATATTTTTTGCTGTTGGCCCTCTGCGATTCCTTCACTGACCCCCAGGGGAGCATGGATCCCAGTGTGGGAACCCCTGATGCACCATGCCACTGGCTGCCATTTTTGGCAACATTCTTTCGGCTGAAACCACGGACAGGGCTGCACACGGGGTCAAAGCTGTGTTCAAAGCCCTGCTATTGAAGACAAACTGTAAAATCCGACAAAGCATCTAACAAATCATTGCTCATTGTTATCGTGGGGTATTTTTTATGCTAAAAATGCAGAGCCTACTTTTGATGTATTTGAGGTGGTGCCACCAAAAATGAATCACGAACCCCCATCCAGGCCACCCCATTTCAAATTTTCTGCTCGTGCCACTGCATCCTGTCATATATATCCATTAATATATGAGTTAATTGCATGTCACAATGATTTATATCAATACGTCTTCCTCATCGCCTCATAAGGTCAAATAAAGCCAGGCAATCTTGACCTGAATCAATAATATATTTGGATTTGCACTCAAGGATGTGGTGGAGTTTGGGAGGAATCACATCAATGAAATGTCTGTCATACTTGTACAGCACAAAACAGATGGATAGATCCAAGGAGCTTTGAACCTGCAGACAAGAACCCAATTAAAATCTCTGAGATCTCTGTCCGGGCCTTGAGAGCCTCCCTGCAATGTTGGACTACTGTTCTGATCCTGAATGGACCACCCTGTGTTGCTCTCTATTTAAAGGATAGGTTCACCATTTTTCAACCCAGGGCTGAGAAACCTACCACTGCAGCACTACGTCTCCAAAAACATTAAAACTTATTTTCGAAAATGGGAAGCTCACAATTCTGTCAGACAGTCTTTATATCTTATATCAAAAAATGAAATTGTCACAAATCAGTAATTTTTGGTACATTCGCACCAACGTAAGAGACGATGAACAGGTAGTTTTGCCACTCTCTTCTGGCAACCTATTTAGCCAACACTATGCTTTTGGATGTAATGTGGCAATTTAAAAAGGTAGTTCTAATTCAAATATAGTATTATTGTTATTCAAACTATAACAAGATTCTCAAAATGGAGATTAAACATGTTTTTTCAGGTTCAAACGTCTGCCCCATTGGACTGCATGCGAGCGCTGTGAGAAGCTACAACAGAGCTGTTAATTTCTCAATTGAAAAAGCATTCAGGGAGGTTGTATTATGAACAGTTATAAATGAAGGGAGCAACATTTTATACAGGAGGAATCATATTCATATTATGGTTGAAAAAATGAAATGAAAAGACAAATTGTGAACCTATCCTTTAAAGACTTCTGTTTTATAGTTCTGGAGCTGTTTTCTTGGTATTGATGGGGTTTTGTCCAATAGGAATTAGAAATAGCATATAGTTCTGTTCCTCTAAACTTCCAAAAAAAAATTAATGAAAATTGACTTTTGTATTGCAAGATCAAAATTGCAAGGCTTTGGGGAGTACTGTTGCTTCAACCAGATAAACGCGCATACTACATAGGCAAAACACCTGCAGCAACCCAGGTTCAAATCCAGCCTGCAGTCATTTGTTGTGTATGTTTCCTCCATGTTTCCTGTCTCTCTCTACAATAAAAGGCAAAACAGCCCAAAAAATGCTGTGCTAACTCATTAGTTCCAGACAGAATAGCAGCTCTATGTTCAACAGAGCAGGTTTCACTCTGAAAGTGATGACTATACATAGTCTTTCTTGAGATTCACTTATTTATGGGTCACTCAGTAATATGAGTCATTTCATTTTCCGACTCCTAGTTCGTTTACTTCAGTTGGTGTTTTGCATGTGAGAGAAGGAGGATTTTTGGTGAACGATGAACGAGAGTCAGTCGACTCCGAATTGTGAATGGAATTCTCACAAGACTTGCCTTTAATCCATTTATTATCAATGTTCCATATTTATTTTGGTGGAATGTGAAGTGTTAAATCAATCACATTCAATATGAATTATTCCAAATGCCCTAACCTTCTTTGCCTTGGACTTTAATACACTACTTAGCAATTATTTTCAGTTTTTCAGTCAAATACTCGCCAGCCCACTCTTTGCCGGTGTGACTCCCAACTCCTGAGTCATTTAAAAGATTTGTTCGATTTGAACAATCGTTTGCGAGTCTTGCATCACTAGAAGTAGACCATAATAGTAAGCACAGTTCTACATGTTTCTGATGGTTTTAGTGGCTCACAGGGTAGTGGTGTTTCATGGGATTATTAAATTGAAATAGCAACAAAGGTTGGGATGATTCAATGGATGCTTCGGCTACTAAACAGCTTAACGTTTCAAGCCACTGTGAATGTTACAAATAATAAATTATAAATAGAAAATGGACTTTTTTTTATAATAGTGACAATTAATTGATGTGTGAGTGCGTGTGCGGGTGTGCATGCAAGGCCATCGGTTTGTTTATCTGAGAGGGTACGCCCCAGTAAAACTGATTGTGAGGTTTCTCTGCCTATTATTTGTCTGTATATCCATTCCATTCCTCTCTCTCTCTCTCTCTCCCTCAGACAGGAATGTTTCCACACGTGATTGTCCCCCTAGTATGTATATCGGGGCGCCGCAGAGCTTAAACATAAGAATCTGAAAATGAAGGCCATTAGCTTTTTAATCCCTCTGCGAAGGCCGATGCTTACTGTCCAGCTGACTGCTGGTGAGAAGCCAGGGCCAGTAGTTCACCCTTAACCACAAATCTGCTATTTAAATATCCCAGTTTGATCATTCTCAATCTTTTTTCATGTCATCATCATCATCATCATCATCATCATCATCATCATCATCATCATCATCATACCATTTGTTCCAAGATTTTGTCTCTGAGACCCCAATTTGAGAAGATTGTTATTGTTCAATAAAGAAATAATATACAAACTAATAATATTGAGATAAAAATAAAAGATAAGATAGAGATAAATCCCAGACTGCGAAAGAAATGGGGAAAACAATGGAAAAAAAGATAAAATAATAAATAATAATAAATGATATTACTTAACTAATAATAATATTATTAGTTAAGTAGGTAAAATGTCAAAATAACAAATAATAAATAATAATTAACCAGTAATATTATTATTAGCAAAGTAATATAATTTATTATTATTTGTAATTTTATCTTTTTATCCATTGTTTTCCCCATTTCTTCCGCATTCTGGATTAACAGTCAATTTAACAGTGTTACACCCAGACTGCAAATCCTAAAAACTAAAAAAATTAAAAATCTACGAGACGTAGCTTGCATAGCTTGTTCTGCCAGGCGTCTTGACAGCGCCACACACTTCCACGTCCTTATGGGCGGGCCCATTTAAGCAGCCAATCCCTCTTGCTTTACCTGCCTGACTGCTTGGTTGCTGCATTGCTGCGCTCCCTCCACCTGGCCTGCATCCACCTGTTGGGCTCTACTCTTTTGAGCTCATCACTCCTATATTTCTAGCTCACTCAGTGCCTATCTTTTCTGTACACCTCACCAGGAAAGATGAGCAGTAGAGCTCAGACACCAACTCAGCGATAAAAAATATGACAGTGACACAGTCATATAACCTATAAAATAGTTGTGTCTAATATAACCACTAATATAAATGTATGAATATGAAATATGCATTTGGATGAACGCATTGGGTGAGTACGTTTCCGTAAGTAACAGACTGACGGAGCCCCATTTGGACTTCTGTATTCAGTCATTTTCAATTACAATCTTCGTTTTAACTCCTAGAGAGGGGTGGTGTGTGTGTGTGTGTGTGTGTGTGTGCGCGTGTGTGTGTGTGTGTGTGTGTGTGTGTGTGTGTGTGTGTGTGTGTGTGTGTGTGTTTGTGTGTGTGTGGGGCGTCTGAGAGGCCCATGCATTAAGCTTGTCCTCGACAGGAAAAGCCAACGTTGAGGGAAAAGATAAAAAATAAAAACGGACTCAGGAAAACTTCAGCCGCGCTTGTTGTGAATATTTAGAGGTGTGTCCGGGCTTTCAACACCTCTTAAAGTACACGCACGCTAAGCATACTGACATACCGAAAAATAACACACAGCTCTCTGGGGCAGTAGCAGCACCCTGCAGCAGACAGCAAATTAAATTACCCAACACACACACACACACACACACACGTGCACACACACACACACACACACACGCACACACGCACACACACACACACACACACACACACACACACACACACGTGCACACACACACACACACACACACACACACGTGCACACACACACACACACACACACACGCACACACGCACACACACACACACACACACACACACATACACGCTTGTGCAGCAAAACACTGTATACAGTGCATTGAATTAGTGAAAAATCTCCAGAAATACACATTCATCAAGGGCAGCTTCATGAAACGAGGCAGTGTTGGGTTGGAGGCTTGGTTTGTGTGTGTGTTTGTGTGTGTGCGTGCTTGTGTGCGTGCATGCGTGCGTGAGTGTGTGCGTGCGTGCATGTGTTCATGTGTATGTGTGTGTCACGGACAGTACGGTTTGACGGCATTGACGACGGCCCAGTACAGTGTGCAGCTGAACTGGTTGTACAGGGTTTTTTGGATGTTTTTTTGGTCCATTGATCTACCATGTACCACTACCGTCTACCAGGATCAATGTTCGCTTTCGGAAATCCTATTACAATTCTGAAAGTTTCCGAACAAGCACCAATCTATATTTACCATATAAACCATTTCAGACTCAAAAACGATTATTTTCGGACGCTTTCAAGTTGTATCTACAGTGTTAACAGCCTCTGGGTTCATTCCAAGCAATTAATTAGTGAGTATGAAATTTGATTAATATCTTAAAGCTGACCGTTCTCTAAAGTATTGAAAACATCTGAAAACGCAGTGGCGTGAGTAGTTATTGCGTTGTTTTCTGGTCATTGGCTTTTGGACACACACACACACACACACACATGCATCTAATCACTGAATAGTGGAATAGGATTAGACAAAAGTAGAATCAAATGACCCAACTCGCTAACCCAACTCACCATAAACCTAACCCTAATCCTAACCCTCACCCTGATTTCCCATCAAACTCAATCGCTCTACATTTGGTTTAAAACATCTCCTCATTTCATCGAATCAGTGAATAGTGTGATAGAATTCTGCAAAAGGATAATCAACTCACCCAACTCGCTATCCCAACTCACCCTGATCCTAACCCTAACCCAAGTGTGCAGTTTCAAACTCTAGGGCTCCCCTTTATTCACAAACAGCACAAACTATATCATAACGCACACATAAAACCAGAAGTGGGAAATCTGGGTTCAGAAAGTAAAACTTCACTCCGGAGTCTTGAGTCAACCATGTCGATTTGGGATTAGCATCAACCCAGAGATCCAAATCAGATGGATCAGTGCTTGGGTGGAGCAAAAACATGTCAGGACTTTTAATTTCTGAACCAGCAATTTTCCACCTCTGTGTAAAACTCTGCATAGACTATGGACCGAAGTCAAAAGTAGAGGCAAAGAATGGTCACAGGAGTAGCACTTGGTGTGACAAAACAAACTCTTGGCCCTTGACGGGTCATTTGAGTGGTTTTATTTGAATGGAACAAAGAGCTAGGCTACATCAAGAATAAGAATAAATACAACAGATCATCTCCATTCGCGTGGTCTACAGACGGACCGTCCCTTTCTGCGAATGCACAGCATCTGAGATTTTGAAGTACAGTGAGTATAGATGTGACGATTTCTGTGAAAATAATATTTAATTTTCACCAGTTTTGCCATTTGTTCAAAATGATTTATTGTCTATTAGGTTTTCAGACCATGCAATGGACTTTGTGTGGTTCTGAAATTGCAGATCACATCATTTGGCAAATGAGGCACCTCACACACACATACACGCACACACACACACCCACACACATACACACACACACTTGATTTTACATTTCGCTGTGAAGATTCAGAGAGTTCATCTTTAGCTCAGAGTCCTTCATCATGCCATTGTTTTGGTATAAATACAAACAAAAAAGTAAAAAAACAACAACAACAACTAATCTTGAACAAATAAGAGTAAAACCGATTATATTAATAATACTGACCCTTTTTTATACAAACGTTGATAGGCCTATAGTCATAAAATAAAACACTGCGACATGTACACCAAATATACATCCTTACACTTTGACAGTGCATATATATATTTATATATATATATATATATATATATATATAAGATAATCATTATACACTATATGTCAGGGCAATTCAAAACACTCTGTTGGGGGCCATATTTTCAACTCAGGGTTCATGATTTCTTGTTGAAACAGTGTGGCTACACTTGTAAAAGGATAAAACAAAGGAAATTTACAAAAAAATATTTCAAATCTTACAACTGTATTTTTGGTCATATTTTTTGAGACTCCTGCTTTTGTATGTGTTTTTCTTTTTTTACTCTCACCCATCGGCTATTTCTCACAGTAATCCAATTATGAACAAGAAAGATTTGGTAATTTTGCCATAACCACATGGTAATACGCCACACAATTTAAACCAATTCTAGTATTTTGACAGAAAGTGAGTGAACAAATTGTGATTGGTTGAGACTGCAATGGGTGGGACTCAAGGGAAAACTGTGGACATTTAGTCATGGTTGTGGTGATAGTTTTGTTTTCCAGTTTATTGCTAATTTATCTTATTAAAACATAGAAAAAAAAAGCAATGGCTTGGAGTCATTGGATCAACTTATTAAAATGCTTTCATTTGTTAATCCTAGATTTCTTTTTAGGTTTTCTCAATTTAAAATGTGCAACTTTCATTTTGACTTTAATTTGAATTTCATGCTGAGAAAAAAAAGTATAGATTTTTAGAAACACAACCTTTTTCTTTTTTTAAGTTAATCGAATGTCTGAGGGAAGATCTCCATTGACGCGCGGGCCACATTTGGCCTCGGGCCGGTCAGTTGAACGGCCCTTTTATATGTACTTCAATAACTTTAATAAAAAACAAACAAAAGAAAAATAAACATCTATCTTCATCACATCAGTTCGGGCAGGAGCATTTGCACTCGGATATCACCGGGTATTGCACGGGTATCCAGGCGCACTTGAGGCCGCCCTTCCTCTGCACGCACCTCCACCGCAGGATGGTGAAGTGCGCCGACTTGGCGGGCCGGCACACCATCCCCTCGGGCACCGAGCAGGAGCGTTTGCTGTAGCAGCTCCCCGCCCGCACGTAGCGCGGCCAGAAGCGGGCGCCCAGGTCGGTCCACGCGTAAACCACTGGGCAGAGCGCGTACGACCAGAGCCACAGCTGCAGCCGCCGCCGGAGCTTCTTGCCGGGTTTCTGCTTCTTGCCGTGCTGTGTCTCGAAGTCCATGGCCCGGATCTCCCTGGGCATCGCCCCGGGAGGCTTCGGCCTCGCCTCCACCGGGTCAGCGGCGTCCTCGCCCCCCGCCCCCGCCGGGTGCTTGTCGTCCGGTGGCGGCGCGGAGACGGACATGAAGCGCGGGTCGAAGTGGCTGCCCAGCGCGCTCCGGAGCTCCGTCTCGTTCAGGTCTCGCTCCCGGGGGTCCAGCACCGGGTCCGGGTCCTCCTTGAGCTCCACCACGGGCAGAGTGTCGCTCGGGATGGGGCGGAGGAGGTAGTAGTGCTGGCACACGCCCTCCTCCACCCTAAAGCTCAGGGAGAGCACCAGCGCGGCCACGGCAACGAAGTAACGCGAGTAATCCATCCAGCCACCCGGGCCGGGACGGTCCGTTATGAAAATTATGGAAAATATGGAAGATAAAAACAAACAAACAATGGAATACACAGGTATGATCCTTTAAAAAATTGAGACTCCCACTCTAGTTTCTCGAGATGTGGGTGAGCTCGTTCATCCGAGACCCGCGCGCAAAAACCCCTCGTCAGAAAGTTTCAAATAAGCGGCTGGTTCGTTACCATGCCAACGAGACACGGCAAAAGTGAGGAGGGGGATTGGAGCCCATGACGCCCCGCACAGGTCGCTTGGCACAGTCCATGGTCAGGGAGCGCCTGTTCTTAACCCGCAGGTTTCCAAACTTTATGAGCGACGGTTTAGAGTTCGAGGTGTGATCCGCGCATCCCGGAGTCTCCACCCGCGCGTCCGCGTCAAGCGTGGCGCTCAGAGAGGCAGAGGAGGAGGAGAGGAGGAGGCTTCGGTTGCCGCATGTTTCCTTTTCCCCTTGCACGGCGGCTGGGCGCTGCCGGTTTGGTTCTTTGCGTCCGTTCCTCCCTCTTGCCCAAAACAGATGAAGTGGGGTTACCGAGGGAAACCTCTCTCTTTCACTCCGACTCTCGCTCTCTCTCTCTCTCTCTCAAACACACACACACACACACAGACACACACACACACACACACACACACACACACACACACACACACACACACACACACACACACACACACACACACACACACACTCTCTCTCTCCCTCCCCTACACTCCCATTTCTCTGCCGTCTGGACCGAAGTGACCAGCCTTCTTATGCGGTTCCTATAACCCCCCCCCGCACACGCATATTCACCTGAAGGTTGAATTTATGGCAATGCAGATTAAAAAAAACACATACGCACACAACCCCACAACTCTTGTCTATTGCTGAAGAAGGTGCAGAAGATAAAGGGCCAAGTGTACTGGACTTAAAAAATAAGCGGCAGGCCACCAGTTGATCACCAGGCAGTATATGAACCCCGGTTTTCCATCCACTGGTTGCCAGATCCTACCACGTTAGTCTTGCTCCCAGCAACTCTGAGTTTATTCGTAGTCTGAGTATTTTCAGTATTTGCATCCCGATACTGATTGATATAATACAATATAATACAATATATCGCGGCGGCGCGACTGGTGTTCAACCAGCCAAAGAGGGCTCATGTCACTCCGCTGCTCATCGAGCTCCACTGGTTACCTGTAGCCGCCCGCATCAAGTTCAAGTCTCTTATGCTGGCCTACAGAGTGATTGCTGGGAATGCTCCCGCCTACTTAAATGCTCTTGTAAGAGCACATGTTGCCCCCCGGATGCTGCGCTCGTCAAATGAGCGTCCCCTGGCTCTGCCGGCCATACAGCCACGGCAATCCAGGCTATTCTCATTTGTAGTTCCACGTTGGTGGAACGAGCTGCCAAAAATGACCAGAGCGGGGACCTCCCTCTCTGTCTTTAAGAAGCACTTGAAGACCCAGCTCTTCAGTGAGTACCTCCTGTCCTAACCTACAATTACTTAGCACCACCTTGCAGTATTATTGTTACACAAATGTTGTTGTTACACTAATCTCTGTCGCAATGTAGCTTGAATGTTACTCTCCCTTGTAAGTCGCTTTGGATAAAAGCGTCTGCTAAATGACTAAATGTAAATGTAAATGATATCAATAAGCATCGAGAGTATCATTCCCTGCTGTCGCAGTTACTAACTCTCCGGTTCCCTGCCTGCCTACACATCTTGCCTGCTTGCCTTGCCTGCCTGTCCTGCCTGACCTACCGGCCCTGTCTACCTGCCTGCCCTGCCTTCCCCCTTCCCCAACTGCCTGCCCATCCTGCCTGCCCATCCTGCCTGATCTACCTGCCTGCCCTGCCTGCTGGCTTGCCATCCTCTTACCCCCTTGTTCTCTTCAAAAAATCTGCGTCCTTATATATCACTATTCCTGTCTCTGTATCTTACACCTGGGTTTACTAGCCTCAGTTGTAACAGTACGAACTGGTCAAGCCATGAACCAAGCATACACCAAGGTTTTTCACTAAGCCCTTAACAATCTCGGTGTCCGTCTGGGGCCGTACAGACAAGCTCCAAAGGACATATCAGACCACTTAAAAGACCTCTTGGCAACCCTAGGTAGCCTCCAGAACGGCCAACACCCCAGGTCCAACTTACCTCCAAGCTAGGCTTTTTGCTCACCTCCCTGCCATTGTGAACCTTTTGTCTCCGCACCCTTGAGTTATGATGGTGAGAGAGGTTCCGATTGGGCCTTCCTAAGTCAATAGTCCATTGTTTTTGAGCAGTAGTGTCACACATATGTCTCTGACCCTTCATGCGTTGCTTACCGTTTCGGCTCACTTGAGGGAGCCGCTCTCGCCTGGTCTTCCACAGTGTGGGAGAGCCAATCGACCATCTGCTCCTCCTACGTGGACTTCACCTGGGAGATGAGGAAGATTTTTCATCATAATGCTGAGGTAAGGACTCAGCCAAGCGTCCTCCTTCCCATCAACTATTCTCCCTTTTCTACCTCCAAGTAGTACCGAGTTCCGCCGAGACATCCCGACTGGGTCAAGGCCCAGAAGAGAAGGCTCGCCATGACAATACCCAGTCTTGTTTGTATTACGGTCGCGTTGTCCACTATCTCTCCACCTGCCCAGTCCGCCCAATAAAAAGCACTGGCCCATCAGTAGTGAGAGAAGTACTGACGAGCCAAGCAGCCTGTTCTTCCCCCTCTCGTCCCCAGCTCGATGCCACCCCCTTGTGGCTTGTCCAATCCTTGCCCCTCTCAGCCCTTATTGACTCTGAAGAATATGAGAACTTCCTGAAGCTTCCTTGCTTCCTTTCGCAGTGTAGCCATACAAATGGAGATCGAAAATGAGCCCCGAGAATCCCCATAGACGCAATCAGCCACGTAACAGGGAGAGCGTTGGGAGACCCGTTTGGAGCTTGCTGGGAGTCTCCCTGTGCGTGACACCAAAGCGGTGGACCATTTACATTATTTTCAAATCCCAATTTTCAATTTGACAGGTTTATATGCTCTGATCGCGCAGGGAGGGGATCGGCAACTCTTCCTTTATTCGTGTCTGCGTGATTACCACCAGGCCTTCTTTCTTCTTTCTTTCTTTCTTTAAGGTCTCAGCAGACGGTATTAGTGTCACTCTAACTGTGTGTGGTGTTTGTGAATTGAACGCAATATGCAACAAGGCTCAGGTGCATAAAAAAGCGCTTATTTTGCACCGAATGTATTCATAATACTTAATTTAAATACACGCAAATAGCACCCGTGCACCGAGATGCTTTTTGCTTGGCAGGGCATTTAGGGGTGCATTTTACCATTTGCGGGTGCTTCGTGAATTAGGCGCTTGTTTTTTTAGTTATTTGCGCCAGCATAGCAGCCGCAAAAGCCCCGCAATTCTTTTGTGAATTCACCCAAGTTTATTTGTAGTTAGAGTATTTTCAGCGTTTGTTTACCCATACTTATTGATATAGTTCCCTGTCGTCCCAGTTACCAACTCTTCGGTTCCATGCCTGCCTACCCGTCTGCTTACCTGCTTGCCTGTCCTCCTAACCCCCTGCCTGCCTGCCAGTCCTGCCTGACCGCCAGTCCTGCCTGACCTACCTGCCCCATTTACCTGCCTGCCCTGCATGCCCGACCTTCCACGCCAACCTGGCTGCCTGTCATGCCTGACCTACCTGGTTGGGGTTCCAGAAACAAAAATCTTGTTAAATGGTGCCCATGGTGTAATACGTCTAAAATCTAAGGTCATGAATATATGAAAAAAGGCTGGGAACCGCTGGTGTAGACCAGTGTTTCCAAACCTTTTTCCACCACAGCACACTTTTTTTTACAATGAAATAATCAAATATCCCGTTAACCACTAAAACCTTCACAGCCACTTATTATAATGGTCTACGGAAGTGGAAACGGAAAACCTGAGCTTATTCTGAGGAGCAGTGAGTCACACTGCTATTCTGGCTGAATGGATGCGTTTGTACAGCCTTGCAATTTGGATCTTGCGACACAAGAGCAAATTTCCAATATTTTATTTATTTTAAGTGGAATTAGGCATTTTTTGTTGTGTTTGAAAAACACTGCTTTAGACCAGCAATGGCTCTTAAAAGCAATCAATTTCAACCCCACCCCCCTCAGACCCGTTCCTCTCCGTTGACCTGACCTGGGGCATTTGAGTCATTTTCTGCCCCGGCGATGTGGTAGATTGTCATATCTCTGCACCGAGGAAGTCGGCGGTGACGAAGAGATGCTGAGATGAGATTTCCTCTTCCCCTCTGTTCTCTCAGCCCCCCTCTATTCATCCATCCCTCCTCAACAACACTTCCACCAAGGTCACCAGTTCAAAGCCTCAAAAGGGTTTTGTTTTATTTCTGATCGAGGCTCGAGACTGCCAAAAAAGGGAAAACTTGACAAGCGCAGAAAATCTTAAAAAGAATTTTGCACATCACATTATACAGCTAGAGGAAAACACATACCATTTAAAAAAAAAAAGTATTTTAGAGAGAACGGCAGACTGCTCTCGTCTCTGAGAGGGGAAATTTCAAGATGTTTTTTTACCGGCTTTGTTTTCCAAGTAAATAAGAAAATATCTCTTCATTTTGTATATTTATTTATTTATTTATTTGTATTTTTCTCTTCTAGAAATATTTTATTTGTATTAAATTTCATCAAATTTTAATTTAATTTTGAAGATTGTTTTATTTTTACGAGGCCCTGGAGGGGGAAAGCGTCAGTGGCCCTTGTCAGGTCACAATGTACAGGAAACACATATATATATAAAATAATTATATAAATAATAAATAAATAAAAATAAATAAATTAGCATATAACGCTGTATTAGCTGCTTTATTGTAACATTCTTATAAACCACATCCGAAAGTGCTTTCAACGGACCAATAACAAGCTTCTGTCTACACATACATACCGTATATATATATGCAAGAGCAACAAGATTATGTATATATAAATATTTATATTTAGGCCTATACATATTTATATTAATACAATATTTAGGCCTATACATTTTTATATTAATACAAATACTTCTAAACATATATATTTGAAAATTTGAATGATTCGTTTTTGCTTTGTTGGCCAGTGCGGCACAGTCCAGATACTAAACATAAATAATCTGGATTGTCGCCGTTTATTTTAGGGTATGCTATGTTACGTGATGTTGGAGCCCACCTATCACTTTCACTTATCATCAAAAGACTCGTAGCAGCCATCACCATTTTCCACAGATCCCAATTTGCTCTCTCACCAGGCGTGCGTTCCGCACCTCTTTCCACTACAGATGGAGATGCACGTGTTTTGCATCACATTTTCCTTTGATTTTCCAGAACACGACCGCGATACGGCCCGAGCCGAGTGAAGTGGATCACTGGTTTTTCAGCTTTTGATGCACTTTATAGTGCTATAGCGTGTGTGTGTGTGTGTGTGTGTGTGTGAGAGAGCGAGAGATAAAGAGAGAGAGAGTGTGTGTGTGTGTGTGTGTGTGCATGTTTGTATACGTGCCTTTGTGCACTGCAACAAATGAAATCTTGACAATCCTTAACATCTTGAAAATTAAAGGATTTCTTTTAGATAATTTCTTGTTAATTTGAGACAAATTAGTAGATTTATCTCAAATTAGCCGAGCTTTGTGCAAGATTATTCAACTATAATGGCTCATTCTAAGGAGTTCTGGAACTCAAACTTAACTTCACTGTGTAACTTCAGACAGACATTTCCAGATGCCTTTACGACCCTTTAAGAATGCATTTTTTTTATAAGAGATCATTTTTCTTATTTGGGAAAACTTTATCACCCCATTTGGTCAGATATCTTTTTCATTGTGAATGTAGGTTATTTTTTGTAGTATGTATGTGTGTGTGTGTGTGCGTGGCCTGTGTGCGCACAGGCATCGCCTGATGTCGAAAATGCAGGGTTAGACTAATCTCAGCGGTAAATCAGAAGGGCCCTCCCAGGACGCGGTAGCAAGCAGGCTTTTTAGTTCGTGACATAGTGAGATGAAAAACGGAAAAAAAAAATGTCATTTGTTTGTTTGCCCGTAATTCCCTACGATCTAACCTTTGATGACGGGACAATTTGAACGGTCCATTTGGGTGGGAAGGCTTCAAGGTGGCAAATGGGGGTCTTGTTGTGCACACGCACGCACGCACACACACGCACACACACACACACACGCACACACACACACGCACATGCACACAAACACACACACACACACACACACACACACACACACACACACACGTTTGTCATATAAACAAGTGTGCACTTGTGAACTCACATGCTGCACTCTCTGTGTACAAGTAAAAGCAGGAATGGATGTTGTGCATAATTCATGCTCCACCTATACAACCAGCCCAACTCTCCTTGGAGTCTGTGCCATTTCCCCTTTGACCAACTCAAGAATTATCATATCAAAGAAGGCAAACGGGAATACATTATGCTTGTCAGCCATGTGTTGCTCCAGGAGGATCTGTTATACATATACATGGACTGTAGGGTAAAACCCCTCTTCCGCCCTTGGATGAGACTCAAAACCTCATTTTGATGCCGCCTTGAAAATGCCGCCCCAGGGCGCGTGACAAGCGTGAACCCTGGGATTTTGTGGATGGGATTCTTTTAGTGATACCAACGTGTGGTGATTGGACCATTGAGGTGTTGGCACTTTTGCCACTGACAGCGCCCTATATCCTCACGTGTCTCCGAATCACGTATCCCTTGATAATGTGTGTTGGCCATGTGTGAATGAGGTATGTGAGGAGTCTGATTTGTCAGAAAACTCGACGGCGCCACATGGGATTAAAAAAACCCCACGCAGAACAACTCACCAAACTAGCCACTGGCGGTGGCTAGTTTGGCAGGAGCTGAACCAGAATGGAGAAGTAAGACAACTCCTCCCCTCCCCTAGTCTGGGGGTCCACCTTGGGCAAGTGATAGTACCCCCTTAGCCCCCCTGCCTTGGGTCACAGGCCAGGCAAGAGGACTGGCAACCCTTGCCTGTACCTAGCATTGAATGGACACTAGTCCCGAGTTGGTGTCGGCTAATCCCGCACCCTCGCATCGCATTGCATCGCAATACCATTTTAAATAAATCTAAGAGTGAGTATACTAATTTGAGTGTAGTAATTTGGGTGTACACTGCGCATTTGTTTAGTGGTCTGAATCCGACATTTTTTCTCTCGGTTGGTTCAAATACCCTCCCGTGGCGACCAAATACCTTCAATGTATTTACATTTTTGTGTATTTTCTCTAGCTGTTCATGTATATAGTCTTTACCCCATATTATTATTTATAATTATGAGTACCCTGGTTTCGCCCTCAATGGAGGTGCATCTGTAGCCACGGTTAATTTTTTCAGTATTGAAGTGTGTTATTGCGTTTTACAAGATTCACGTCATCCAGAATTCATAGCCTACATTTCCTGTAGCTGGTACAGATCTTATGTGTAGCGACGACTATTGTAAAACTGTGTTCATACCTACAGTACATCGACCCGTACCGTAGTTCAAGTGGACCGAGACCTTAATTTTCTTGCCGACCTGGCGTGTCCTGTCATTGAGATCAAAACTAAAGAAAAAGGTCCACTGGTGCGCACTGAAGCTTCCATCACATGCTGGAGAAGATTGGGAGAAGAGCATATGAGAGAAGCTTAAAAGAGTTAAGGTGTTCAGGCCTGAGAGAGTGATTGACGTAAGGCAAGGAGGTGGACAAAGTGCAAAGGTGAGGAGGCTGGCTGAAGGTGGGAGCCCGCGGTAGACGTTTTGCTGCCCTTGATAAATGGGTGTGCATTCATGGAACTGCGTGTATTTTCACTGATGGCCTCCTTGTGCGGGTGCCAAGACCTTCAGCACGGAAGGCATCGAAGCAGCCACCCTGTGGCTTGGAACATCGCTCTGAAATGCTTGGAGTGTTTTCCAGTGGGAAAACTACCTGCCAACAGCGGTGTGAGATTCCAGTCGGTTGACACCCTCCCACATAGCGGGCCTCCGACCGCTGCAGACTGGTCTGCCTGGAAGCTCGGCCCGCTGCACTCAAGCTGCTAATGTCAGACTGTGCGATTTTGTTCTACTTCTGCATTCAGGCCGTGCAAACAGACTCTTAATATGAGTATGAAAAACTATGCGAGGTTCAGCCGCGATCAGCTTGTTGATCAAAGCCAGTCAGTTCACAGTTACCACGATGGCTGCTGAGATTTCAGGGTCTTCTTAAACAGGCGGTAAGAGCTGGACTCTCTGTCTAAGAGGAAATGCCCCTCACCTCCAGACCTCCGATCTTCCCATGAACTACGGTGCTTATATCCCTAAACTAGTTGAATTATAGTTTTAGCAGCATGGACGAACATTCAGCAACCAAGTTGAGAACATTTGGCACTGTTGGCGTAGTTTCCATGGCTTCCTTTAGCGACTGTCCAATGTTACTGATTGTGCCTTTAAATGTGTATAATCAGACAATATTGGCCCTTTCTAAATCCATGCATGGTATCGGGTTTAGATAAGTGCCAAACCAATAAAAAAAAACATTGGAACAATTTATGTCACATTAATTTTTCTTGTTTTGAGAAATCTTTTTGTCAATCCATTGGCAGATAATAGGCAACAGATATGTCACTCTAGATATCTGTAAATTCTACATTGTAATACCACATGAAGATTGTTGCTTTGAAATGATTTGAATTCAAATTGGAACAGTCTTATCCACAGGTAAATGTATTATCTTTTATTTCTATCCGCCATTTTCTCTGCAACTCTCGGGACTTAAAATCCCATCCGTTGGCCCCGCGCCTCCTCGACAGCAATTCTTCCTCTGTTTCAGGTTCTCATCAATCAAGAGAATGTTCCGGAACTTTTGCAAGGTGTCGTGTGACTGCGTTGCCCTGGTAACGGGAGTTACCGTGCCCCCAGACAGATGCCGGTACACACAAGGCTTTAGTACACGCTGCATTTTATTCTCCGGTGCGGAAGAATCGGAGGATCTCTGTATAAAGCATTCCTAGTTATCGTGGGAAATAAATTCCAGGTTTATTGGAATGCACTTTAGAAAGAAAGTAATTTCTTTCTCACCCTGGATCACTTGGCTCTGGCATTTAAAAAAAAAAAGTGGCTTCAACGGTATTTTATGAATATCTGTCAACAGGCGAATAAAGCAGCAAGGTGAAGAAGACAGTGCTAATGAGGGATGAGAGAGACAACACGTTGCCCTGAGGAAAACTCATTTTAGCCACTTGTATCTGTGCCAGATAGAGACTGAAAGAGGCCATGTGAGGCCATCGCATGGCAAAAGATGAGTGACTCTAGACCAAACCTCAAACCCATAATAGAGCTTTAAAGCCACACTTTCAAAGCCACCAAGAGAGTTGTTACATGCGGTTCCCATGTAATTAAAATTTTGGTCAGAGATCAGGATTTGTTTGAGCATAAAATCAAAACAAGGAACCAAACTTTGTGCACAACTTCCATATGGGGCAACATTTATTTCCGTGGGTAAATCCATTCACGTGACTCAGAGGACAAAGGCACAGAAAACAAGTCTGAACCTCGATTGAAAAGAGAAAAGGAAATGAAAAAACAAAACATTCTTTGCGCAAATAAATTAAATGCAAAACATTTTTAACGTACATCTGTATTTAGGATTATAGTATTGTTGATGTAGTGTAAAAGGCCAGACTTTGACTTTTTCTCCATTTTTTTGTGCTGTTCATATTTGAACATATGAAAAACAATACTTCAAAAGATTCATTCCAAAATGTGACATCTGCAGTTTCAGAGCAATGACAACATCAAAAAGATTCGTGGCACAAATGCATAGCATACTGTCATCTTCAAAATAAAGTGGCATAATATAGAATTTTGAAATGATAACCTGAGAAAATTTAAATATGACTTCTTCACCTCTAAAATCCAAATTTTAATAGATGCGATAATCGTTATTAGCTAAACTATAGCTGTGCCTCACTAAAACAAATTATTGTTCTGTTTAGAAGAATATAATAAATTTCCGGTTGTTTTTCGGCAAACAGTATTTGCTTTAACAAAAAGAGAATCTTTTTTATGCATGTTTACTGACGAAAAGAGGTGTAGCTTACGGTGTAGCTTACGGTTACTAGTTCTGTCAGACAACTTGACGGCGCCACATGTTTCCCCGCCCTTATGGCCTAGTTAAACAGCCAATTCCTCCTGCCCAGCACCAAACTCAAATGATGCCAAATAAATAAAGATCATTTAAGATCATTTAAAATAAATGTAAGAGTTGTCTGTCAGAAATACATTTACCGTATATGAGTCTCACGTGTACATGGACGATAAAACAGATTTTTACAGTGGATCATGAACGATGAAAGCTGCCAGCATTTAATGCCCTGTTGCATCAGATATCAAATTTATTTTCTTTAATGCTGTGCAAATATCGAGACAGTATCTCGTATAATACCATAAATTGTGCATAACTTTCAAGAATATGTGCGCATCCAAAGAAGAAAACCCCACTGACTAAATAATATCACGGCAGTTGCATTTTTCGATGCAAAATGCAGCCATTTGGGAGGGAAATCCTTGTCTTTCCAAACCCCCCCCGCCCCCCCAAAAAAAAAACCCCAACAGTAACAAAGACACAGGAAATAAAAAAAGTCCATAAGGCAAAAACAAGCAAACTGGACCCTGACGGAGAAGTGAGGCTGAGCATTCCTTGATGCCGTCATGCTGGACTTGAGCAGAGGCACCGGACCGAACACAAAAGCTTTAGTCCAAGACACGCAGGTACGAGCAAAAGTTCATGCCGAGCAAACTGACATATCACTTTTTGGACAATTTTGTTTGACATTCAATGAAAAATAGCACATCTTCCTTTAAAACAGTGAGTAGAAAAATACTTCCAATATAAAGCAGAAGGGAGATCATGTGAGTTTCTTTTTTTTTTTTCTTAAGGTTACTAGTGGTTCAACTCAAATGGTCTTTTTTAAATTAAAGACCATTCATTTCAGAATGGTCTTTAAACTTTTCATTTTCATTTCAAACTAACGACAAAACTGCAAACTAAAAATGCCCGATTTAGACCGCGATAAAGTTCACAAAGGGGACAAAGTTTAGCACTGGTCCCACTTTGAAAACTTCCCATCTCTTGGTTATACACATGCCTCTCTTGGAGGCATGTGTGGCCGTTCCTTCACTTTTATACTTCGTTCTGGAAACGCTATCAATACGTATTCGTAAAAAAAGACCCAAACGAATCAGGGGAACACAAAACACTGATTTGCGAGTCGAAGCCGGCCACCACAGGCACACACAGAAAACATGCTACAGGGGGCAGGGGCAAAAAGACCATTCTTCGGTAGAAAATTCCTGCGAATTCTGCGGAATTTAACAGAATAATAAAAACTAAATAAGACAAATCCAATCTGAACGCCTCTCCAAAGTCTGATCAAGTTTTTTCCTTTTTTTTTTGTCAACATTACATAGAGTCATGTGCAAAGTTCCTGGATGAGACAGAAGCAGTGCTTGTGAGTTCTCATTGCATTGAATATTATTCGTTAGTTTTTTTTTTCCTTTAACAGTCGGAGCCATTGGGGTTTCTGAGATGTTGAACCTGCAACTTCAGTCGAGTCTAAAAGTTCAAACAAGAGAGGCAAAGAGAGAGAGAGAGAGAGAGAGAGAGAGAGAGAGAGAGAGAGAGAGAGAGAGAGAGAGAGAGAGAGCACGGTCTGGATGGACAGACGTGGGGGACTGATGCTGTTCATAAATACTTGCTTAAAAAACAAACCCGCCTCTAAAGCGTACTGCTGAGTATTTCGGAAACCTGCTCATTTGTTTGGTCGTCCGAATCCGAGTCCAGGGCGGTTGGAGCTCTGCCCGGTTCCACCTCTTCCCCTTCAGACACCCCCGTGGTCCCGCCTCTCCCACCTTCCCCCTGCTCCTCCACCTCCTCCTGCTCAGCATCCTTGTTGTCCCTCACTCTCCAGCGCCCGACCCCGTGAATGGGCGAGGGCTCCTTGCACGGCTCCACGAAGATCCGCCGCACATGGGGCCGGGGGTCTCGCTGCAGGCCCATGCGGCTCTCCAGCACGCACGAGGCCCGGCTTATGTATGCGATGCCCGGCGGTGAGGGCAGGTCCCCGGGCGGAGGGAGCGGGAGGTCCGAAGAGTCAAGCTGCCGGGTGTAGATCCCCTCCGACAGGGACCCTGTGTGGCTTTCGCCACCCTGGCCCCGCAGCCAGCGTTGGGGCCCGCTGAAGTACTGGCCACCATGGCTCCGGGAGAGCAGCTTGCGTTTGGCGGGGGGGTTGGCCAGGGCCCGTACAGGTGTGACCGGTGGCTTGGCGTCCTGGCAGCCCTTGGAGAGGGAGAGGCCCTCTAGAGTCCTGGGGCCATCGCCCAGGCCAAGGGAAGGCAAGGGGAGGGAGAGGGGGACGGGGTCCCCGGGGGAGAATCTGGGGGAGAGGGGGGCATTGTGGGTCATAGACTGAGCGAGGTCTCTGGACAGGGAAGGAGAGCGATGAGGTGGAGACGGGGAGAGGGGAGTGTCTTTGGGGAGAGAAAGTGAGTGGGGCCCCGGGCTTGGGGAGAGAGGGAGGTCTTTGGGCGGGCAGACGCTGTACCTACGAAGCAGAATAACATAAAAAAATAATAAGTAAAAAGAAAACCCACTCATTACCTGACTGCTTGAGAAAAGAAGTAATGTGAACAGGACCTCTAAAAATACTGCTCATTCTTAAACTGAAGTACTAATAATAAATAGTAACACACAAGACAAGAACAACAACAATAATGCGGGGACGGTAGCTCAGGAGGTAGAGCTGGTCGTCTAGTAATCTAAAGGTTGCTGGTTCGATCCCAGGCTTCTCCTGCTAGCATGCTGTAGTGTCCTTGAGCAAGACACTTAACCCCTAATTGCTCCTGATGGCTGCGTCCGTCGGTGTTTGAATAATTGTAAGTCGCTTTGGATAAAAGTGTCTGCTAAATGTAATGTAATAATAATAAAGTTAAAATTATCCTTCTTTCGGCTGCTCCCGTTAGGGGTCGCCACAGCGGATCATCTGCCTCCAATACCTTCTGTTCTGCGCATCTTACACCAACCTTACACCAACCGCCTGCATGTCCTCCCTCACCACATCCATAAACCTTCCTTTCTGGCCTTCCTCTTTTACTCTTGCGTGGCTGCTCCATCCTCAACATCCCTCTCCCAATGTAACTCACCTCTCCTACATACATGTCCAAACCATCTCAATCTGGCCTCTCTCACTTTTTCACAAAACTGTCCAACCTGAGCTGTCCCTCTAATGTACTCATTGTTAATCCTGTCCATCCTTGTCACTCCCAATGAAAATCTCAACATCCTCAACTCTGCCACCTCCAGTTCAGCCACCTGCCTTTTTGTTAGTGCCACCGCCTCTAAGCCGTACAATAGAGCTGGTCTCACTACCGTCCTATAGACCTTCCCCTTCAATCTTGCTGGAACCCTTCTGTCACAGATCACTCTGGACACTCTTCTCAACCGACTTCACCCTGTCTGTACTCTCTTCTTTACCTCTCTTCCGCACTCTCCGCTGCTTTGGATGGTCGACCCCAAGTACTTGAACTCATCCGCCTTCTCCACCTCCACTCCTTGCACTCTCAGATTTTCGCTGCCCTCCCCCCCATTCATTCATGTATTCTGTCTTACTCCTGCTGACTGTCATTTCTCTTCTCTCTAAAACCTGCCTCCACTTCTCCAGGCTCTCCTCAACCTGCTCCCTACTCTCGCTACAGTTCACAATGTCATCCGTGAACATCATAGTCCACAGAGACTCCTGCCTGATTTCATCTGTTAACCTGTCCATCACCATTGCAAACAAGAAAGGGCTCAGAGCTGATCCTTGATGCAATCCCACCTCCACATTGAATGCCTTCGTCACGCCTACTGCACACTTTACTACTGTCTGACTGCCCTCATACATATCCTGTACCACTCTTACATACTTCTCTGCCACCCCGGACTTACTCATGCAATACCACACTTCCTCTCTCGGCATATGCTGATCCCTTCGCCAACATGCCCATTGAGATCTGCTTCAACGACCACTCTCTCTCCCTTGGGGACGCTCTCCACCACTACATCCAACTCACTAAAGAATTATTCTTTCTCTTCCATCTCACACCCAACTTGGGGAGCATATGCACTGACCACATTCATTATAACCCCATAAATTTCCAGCTTCATGCTCATCACTCTGTCCGACACTCTTGTCACCTCCAATAGATTTTTGACATATTCTTCCTTCAAGACTATCCCTACCCCATTTCTCCTGCCATCCACTCCATGGTAGAACAGTTTGTACGCGGCTCCGATACTCCTGGCCTTACTCCCCTTCCACCTGGTCTCTTGTACACATAGTTCATCTACCTTCCTTCTCTCCATCTTGTCAGCCAGCTCTCTCTCCTTACCCTTCATAGTGCCAACATTCAAAGTTCCTACTTTCTCTCTTCCTACTTTCTCTACTCTCCTACCCTTCTTCCTCTCCTGCTGTCTCCAGACACGCCTGTGATAACCTTGGGCGAAAATTTGTTTTATATATCAAGCTTTATGATGTCTATCAAGTGGTATAAGGAGAAGGTCACTGTACATTTATGCAAAAGAGCATCCATTATTGCTCAGTGAGTTTGCTGTTTTTTTTTATCCAATTACCTTTGAAAACAGTAGTTAAGTTAAGCCTAACTTATATAAAAATATTGAGTGGTTCATAAATGCTGTAAAATCAAAATTCAAAAGTTTGTTTTTGCTACCCTGTAAAATTCGGAAAATGGTAGGCCTTTTGTGCCGACAAGCACAAGCAGCCTTGATCGTCAGTTTTAAAAATCTTTTTAAAGAGAAATTGCGTCCTTTTTCCCCCCAAGTTATGAGGGGTCGAGCAACCGTTGAGGACAAGAACTGTCTCAAACAAGAAACTTACTTTTTTGGGAAACAGGAACTTTCCAAGTGGAAGCAAGCTGCTTCTGTGGTAACGAGGTCTAAGTTCTTAAGTACCTGATTGGACTGCGCTTGAAAAGCCAGCACCAACTGACTTTTTTCAGCATAAAAGAGGAAAAGCAGAATATTTCGGCGACATGCATCTATCCAACATGCTCCACCACAACGCTATCACAATTTTCTACTGTACAGTTCCTTTGGCCTTATGAGTAACGGCCTAGAATATAGCATCACATTTACATATACTAGGTGTATATACAGTATATCGTATGGAACACATCCCACCTGAGCTTGTGGATCTGGAGCACGTCTGGGGCGCTGCCGCCCAGCGACCGCACGGCCTGCTGGGAAAGATCCTGGGGCGGCGAGTAGAGCAGATCCATGTCGCGCGGGCTCAGTGCGTCGCTGGAGTCGTAGTCGCTGTCGGTGGGCAGGAAGACCTCTGACGATCCTTCTTCATCTGATCCCGTTTGCGAGTCTGAACCACCACAAGCAAACAAACGATTAGTAAGACACTGCTCGCTATGAAGCTAGCTATGAAACTAGCGTATTCTTAGCTCGTACGGATCCATTTCCCGAGCTCACCGTTGACGGCCTTCCGCCTGCGGAGCTCTGGGGAGGGCGAGGGCGTGGGCAGGTAGTCCATGGTAGAGGAGGTGGAGTCGGTCTTGGGCTGTCTGCCGTCACACTCCACCTTGCTGGCGTCCACCAGGCAGGTGATGGGTACGCCGCCGCGGGGATACTTGTAGCGGGCGTACTGAAGGGCGTCCGTCAGCCAACGGAGTTCGCGCCACATCTCATCCAGTTGCTGCGGGGAGCCAGACTTTAAGTTAACAAATGCTAAGAACAATTTGGCAAATCCCCATCTTCCAATCAGCAAACTTGATGTTGTTTTGATGAGCACAGAGCTGGTATCCTGGCCGAAGTTGAATAATTGCAAATTTGATCTTGCGAGAGCA